>NC_090923.1:436932160-437546748 GCF_040938575.1 Ambystoma mexicanum
GGCTGCGAGTGGGATTGGGGTCTTGGATGACGATTGTGTGGAGGTGGGGAACACAAAGCAGACCAGAGCTAAAGGGAAAAAGGGTATGGGCCCCAAGTCAAGACCAAAGGGGGCCAAGCCCATTGTTGCAGGGCCCAAAGCACCCATACCCACCAGTGGGAGCCCCAGCAGGAAGTGCGCCTGTCACAATTTACAAGAAATTAGTACATCCCTCCATCTGCTCCTGGATGAAGTAATGAGCCTTATGAAAACAGTAAATGAACTGGCTAGACCCCTGCCATACCCCATGTGATTAACTTAAAGAGTGGCATATTAAGTAGTACTGCTAGCACAGGACATGAGGCAAATATGACTTGCACTCCCACCCCTGTGATGTGCAATACGAGGGCAAAGGTCCTGGTAAGCTGTGCCCGAGCTCAGCTAGTGGACATGGGTACTGGGCCAATGAGAACGGGACAAATCCCAAACTATTTTTTAAGTGAACCTTTCACGGTTAATAAGGTGGCGTTGAAAACGTTGGCTGTTCCGGAAAACTCTGACTTTATGCGGATGGCCTATGGGTGGTCATGCGGGATCCTGAACTGGGCATGTCCTACCTGATGGAAGACATCCGGATATTCTCTGTCATCTCTGGATACAAGGTTAATTGGAGTAAATTGGAGATCCTTCCAGTCTCAAGGCAGTGCATGCGTCACATGTTTGATAACATGGATTTTACATGGTGTGCAGATAAGATTAAATACCTTGGAATTTGGGTC
Organism: Ambystoma mexicanum; assembly: GCF_040938575.1. Lineage (NCBI taxonomy): Eukaryota > Metazoa > Chordata > Amphibia > Caudata > Ambystomatidae > Ambystoma > Ambystoma mexicanum. The sequence goes on from NC_090923.1 coordinate 436,932,919, forward strand.
AGTCCTGAGATAAATACACTGTCAAGAATTAATTTCGATTGCTTGTTGTTAAAGCTGAGGGCAGACGTTGATCGTTGGTCACTTCTAAGGCTTTCATTATGGGGTAGAGTGAACTGCAAGAAGATGAATATGGCACCAAGAATCAATCATATTCTGTCCATGCTCCCACTGAAAACGTCCAAACTAATCTTTAAAGAACTCGATGGTCTAATGCCAACATTCATATGGGATGGCAAGCAACCCAGGATTGCCTTACGAAAAATGCAATTACCTTCAAAGCAGGGGGGTATGAATTTGCCAAATATTTCAGAGTACCACTTCGCATTCTCAATTGGGCATTTGACCTGCATGATGGAGGCTATACCCAAGAGATGGGTTGAGTTAGAATCCAACTGTATCTTCCAGCTGGAACCCTGTGCCTTATTGACGACAACATCAAATGGAAGCCGACAGCTGAGCCCACTTACTATCTTTCTACGTGAATGCTGGCAATACTTATCCAGGTGTCTCAGGGGTGACCCTTTCATCCATCCAGAAGCATCAATCTGGCTGAATCCATCCATAACCAGACAAGGGTAAGTGCAATTCTGGGCATCCTGGTACCTAAGTGGAATCCAATGTATCAAAGACCTCCTGGAGAACGGATTATGGGTCCCATTCACTCAACTAAAAAGGAGTTTTGGATTACTGGATTGCAGCTATGCCAAAAATAACTGATGAGAAGCTTAATTTCTGCTAAACTCGAATTTAGGCCTGACGAATTTGGGCAAAGTGCAGCCTGGCTTAAAATGGAACTTTGTGCCCGAGCAAATCATCCTGCGGACACTGTGTACAATATCCTCACATCAAAAAGGAAGGGAGTCCCTGAACGTGCAGCCATCTGGGCAGTGGAACTCAATGAGGAAGTTAGTCCTGAATGCTGGCAGAGATGTTGCAACAATGTACGGTTTTCGAGCATGGACTGGGGACTTAGAGCCACGCAAAACAAAGCTGCTTTTTAGAACATACTGTTCGCCAGATAGAATGTTTAAAAGAGGACTCTTAAATAATGACAGATGCTGAAAATGTAACCAGTCAGTGGGTATTCTGAGTCACTGACTGTGGTTTTGTGTGAAGACTAAAACTTTCTAGGGAGAGATATGCGGGCGGATGGGCTTCATCCGCCAATGTCTGAACCCGAGGACAGCCACGCTTCTGATTTTCGGGGATGTCACTGCTTTGGGTGACCTATCATTTTCAAAGAAAATATGGGTGCTAAAAGGATGTATGCTTGCAAAAAGAATGATCCTGTGTGCTTGGAAATCCCCCAGCAGCTTCAACATCGATGACTGGGTGGACAAATTGCTAACTGTGCCAACGTATGAAAAAGCTATTTTAAAGTATAAAGATGAATCTGAACGATTCAATGACATCTCGGGCCTGTCCTTAGACACCGATGGTTAATTGTCTCTTTAATTACTTGCTATGTGAACTATATTCCGTTTGTATGACTCCCAATTGTATCAACATTATAATCTGGTTGCATTGTTGTTTCATGTGTGTACCCTATTGCAAAGACATTTAATGGGACATTGTTTCAACACGTTTCCATGATTTAATGTGTTTTATTTATTTATTTTTTTTATTTATTTTCTTTCTTTCTTTTTTCTTTTCTTCATATTCTTATGTATTTATTTTTCTTCTTAACATTTGTTTAAGACTGATGTATAGATATAGCTGTTATGTTCATGTTTGCAGTGTTCCATGGTAGATCTGTTTTGACTATACTGTTTTTGTATGAAAAATAAAAAAAACATTAACTCTAAAAAGAAGGTTGTAAGAAATGAATACCCAGGCCTGGGAGGGGGTGTCCTGTTATCTAGACCCACTCCCATGAGAAACTTTGTAAGCAGGGTTCAGAACCAGCAATCCAGGCAGGGGAATACACCTGGTCCGATCAGCGTTAACCCCAGGGTGGTCATGGAACCCGTAACTGTCAAATGCATGGGATCTGTGACACTGAAAGCAGGGGGTATTTACAGGGACATGTTGCAGGAAATGTGTTCATGTATAACGTCCCAAGGCTGAGCGCAGACCAATATGAAAGCCAGACATTGCTGGTGAATAAAACTATTATTTGGCTGTGCCACATTAGAAGTTGCAGACCATTGATAAGGGTTGACATAATGTGAAAGAGGTTGGATGCCCAATGGTGGGAGGCACTACATTCAGATCTCTCTGGCTGACCATTGGCTTACGGGGGTCCTGCTGTCTATTGAATCTCGTACATACACCCCTTTGCCCCACAGATATATAACAACAAACCTTTATCCAGGTGCAGGATGAATATGAGGATTGATTTAACAGAAGGGAGTGTTGAAGGGCTGAAGGGAGTTGAATGACTAGCAGAAGGAGATGATGTCAGTGAGCCTTCTATAACCCCAGAAATCCCATTTAGGGATGAGTCGAGAAAGACAGAGCAGATGATTACTATGATTGGGGCTTCTGATGGAAAGGTAACATCAAGCCTGGGTAACATGGAAAGCCCCAAGGAATGTAAAATGTTGTCCTGGAATGTGGCAGGGGTAATGAGATTAATGCTGGACCTAGATTGGGTTAGATTTGTCCACACACATGATCTGATTTGCCTGCACCAAACGGTTGCTGTAGAACACATTGAACTACAGGGTTTCAGTATTTTCTGTAAATCGGCCCGCAAGGGTATCAGAGGTAGACCAAAGGGTAGATTGGCCATTTTGGTAGATCCAAGCCCGGGTCTTGTAACAAGCATAATACGCATGACCTCGGACGATTTATTAAGTCTGGAGGCAACAACTGCCAAAGGTAGACTTCTTTTGATTTTTAATATATACAATAGAATGGGGGGGGAGGAATCTGCCCTTGAAGGTACCTATGAAATGAACAAAATAATTAAGTTACATGAAGCCCGGACCAATAATGCTTCCCTAATCCTGGCAATGGGAGATTTCAATGTCCAGTTTGAGCCCTGTGATGAGTTAAGTGGCCTTTGGGATGACCAAGATTCAGCTTACAAAGTGCCAGAACTGGTGCTGGGAAAACCAGACAGATGCCACCCCTGCACTATCAACGTCATGAGCCTCCTGTATGAGGCTGGACTGCAAGTGTCTAATGGGCGAGTTTCCCCGGATGTGCCAGAAGCACTCACCTATTCCGGACACCAGTGGAGCTCTAAGATCGATTACGTCCTCATCAGTATGACTAAATTGGGCCTGGGTAGTACGTTTGGAGATTTTAACTCGAACTGAGAGTGACCACTATCCAGTCAGCTGTTTTGTAAGAGTACCCTGGGGTGGAGGTGGCTGCAGACAGACTGCTAGTGAGGTCACTGTTGTAGAGGAGCAGCTGTATGCCTCTGCAGGAAATCCTGCCCCCTGCCTCCTATATGTTGGAAGTCTGAGACTGCGCCATGTTTGACACCAGTTGTGCCAATTCCACAAGTGTTTGAGAAAAGGTATCCTCTGTGGAAACCCTATCGATTGTATCCCCGAAGAGATGACAATTTGAGGGAGGAACTCCCTGAAGAAATATGAAAAAGAGTTAAAGAGAAGCCAGTGATGTCACAAAAGACGAGTGTTATGCACTGAGAATACTGGCTGAAGGGAATGTATGGATCTTGGGGAAACTGATGACAAAGTTAAGAATTGAGTAAACTTGCAGAAAAGAAGGTTGCACACATGTGAAGTGCTATAGAAATGCTTGTACAGATGCTGAAACGCAAGAAGACTAAGTGATCATAGAAGCTGTCTACACATAGTGAATAGACTGCAGGCAAAGCTGCCATTGTATAGAAGCTGGACATCAGTTTCATGAATTTCAGTAAGCTGAAACCCATGAAGAAGAAAGGCAGAGAATTGTGTTGCAGCACAAATATGCTGAAATCCTGGAAGACCCTGGCAGGGCTGTCTGGCCTGGCATCAAAACAGAAGTAGCCAAGATCTGTTATCTATTCTCAAAAGCAATAGAAAATCAACCCTTATCGAGGAGCAAAGAAAGAACACCAAGAGTGCCAGGTTTTATTCATTTAGGACATTTTAATACTGCGGAATAGACCAGAATCATGGTCTCTTGTCACATGAGCTGAGGATGGAAATAGAGTTGAGCTTGGAGTCCTAGAAGAACAATAGTGAAAGCCTGTACTCCCATATATTCCCACAGACAAGGATACTGGGCAAGGCCAAGTTCAAAGACAATCTGCATGGCAGAAGGCATGGGTGATGAGAGATGTTGGGCTTATTGGGTGGGGAGGTAAAGTCAAGTCCACCTCCTGGCACCTGGGTATGAACTTACGTTCTGCTAAGTGAACGGAATGTTCCAGGCATGGCACGAGCATGCCAACCAATTGTAGAAGGCCTTATAACGAAGAGCCTTATAGTTTGAGAGCCAATGATATACTGTGTACTTAACAGTGTTCAAGATGACATGTTTTAGAAGTAGGTATAAGTTGGCCACCTGACAGTAGATAGCCAATCACAATTCCAGCCCTTATAGAAAGTATACTTAGATGTTCCCCTTGAACGTATCACAATCCCTCAGAGGTTTTTCTTATTTGCCACATAGTATGATGTCACTGCTGACATATTTTTTGCACATAAGGATGTTTTCATGTGAAATTTGTCGAGATCTGAACCAACGTCTATTTGTGTCCATTGTAACCTCCCTGTTTTAGATAATAAAACAGCAACCTTTGCCATCTCCCTGGGAAGGTTTGATTATATGGACTGCAAACCCCATCCATTGCATGCATGATACTAAAAAACCATAAGTTCACTTGGTGGGTCACTCCAAATGAGCCATTAAATGGGCCTCCTGGACCTGGTCCAGGCTAAACCCATTATCTATGAAAATATAGTCTCCCTGATAGCGGTCATCTGTATGTCGGATGAGAATGATGCCAGCATTGGACCCATATACAATGAACGTATCCAAACACTACATCCCTTCTTCACTAAATCGGTGAGGAAGATCAGAAAGGCAACTCTTGATAATAGAGGGTGGTTTGATGAGGATTGTCATGTTGCCAAATTAAAGTAATTAGCCCACCTAAAAAACCCTGGCGCATTGGATAAAAAAACACCTCAGTACTCTGAGGGTTGATTACAAGCGTATTCAGGGTCTGAAGAAATAAGAATATGTTCAAAACAAAGGGAGTGAACTCCATCTATGCTGCAACAGGGGCGAAAACATAGGCTTCTGGAAACTTATTGGAGGCATAGGCTCGGATAAGGTGGGGCTGAGTTTGTGCCATATCCCCCTGAGTGAGTGGTATCAACATTTTAGTCTCCTATACCAAACAGGGACTGGGGCCAGGCATGAGAACATACCCCTCACTGGCTCTGCGCAAGTGGGGGAAGACGTTCTGCCTTTCGAACTGGCTGAGGTCTGGGAGGCCATTCACGATTTGGTTTGCAGGGAAGGCCCCAGGCCCAGATGGGATCTCCATCGATTTGCTCAAAGATAAACTGGGAATCTGGGCTCCTTTGCTAACAAAAGTATTCAACTTTGTCACCAGGTTTAAGAGTGTCCCCCCAACCTGGCGTGCAGCTACCATTATACCTATCCATAAGAAAGGTGACAAGAAACAACCGGGGAACTATACGCCGATTTCTTTACTCGATGCAGTGGGCAAGGTATCGAGGCTGGTTTCTGGCCAGGTGTAAGCACAGTGGATCAGTGCTTCAGGCTAGGTGCAAACCTGGCCAAATATGTTTCAGTTAAACATGTAAATATGTATGCAGTTTTTGTCAATTTACACACTGCGTTTAATTGTGTATCTCGACCAAAGCTTTGGTTGACCCTACAGAACAAGGGCGTCCAGGGCATCTATTGGATAACATACAGACCTTGTATTGTGATATCCAGTTTACTGTGAGATGGGGCATGTGTGGGGAGACCACTGAACTGTTTAAGGTTGAGTGGGGGGTCCACCAGGGCTGTATTCTGGCCCCCTCTTATTCTGTTTATGTATAAACAAGATTATTAAGGACTTGTGGCTGATTGTCTTGATGTCCCCAAATTAGGCTTTGATAGGCTCCCAGTATTATTTTATGCTGATGACCCTGTGATCTGATCAACCGCCACTATGGGCTTGAAATACAATTTGAAGCTCTTCTTATAGAAGTGCAAGGAACTATCAATGGAGTTTAATAGTGAGAATACCAAAGTTATTGTGTTTGCCCGTAAATCCTCTAAAAAGTGCAAATTGGTAATAGAAGTTAAGGGCTGTGAGCTGGAGCAAGTCAGCTCATACTACTATCTGTGGATAAGGTTCACTGAAGATCTGGGTTTGGGGGCCCAAGTCACAAAGGCAGTGGCTACACTTGAATAATACAGTGGGGGGGGGTTTGCCGTTTCCATGACCGCCACGGCGGAGGATCTATTTCCCCAGCAATCCAGATTTTTAAAACCCAAGTACTAACAGCCACAATGTATGGCGCTGAGCTGTAGGCAGTAACTAAAATCCCAGCACTAAAAAAGGGTGAAGATAATTTTCTTAGAGCACTCTTGCAACAAGTACAAAAAAGAAGGTGGGTGAGGCGCGCACTCCCGGTCCTGGTCAATTGAACCTGTTGTAAAAAATAAGTAGCTGGGTCAAATCCCAAAATGGACAAAAATTCACAGGGTTAGATCCCTTCTGCTGCAAATAAGGTACTTAGTAATAACAGGGTTAGATCCCTTGCTGCAAATCAGGTACTCAGTAATAACAGGGTTAGATCCCTCGGCTGCATTTCTGTGGTCTGTAGTTGTTCTCCTCCTAGCGCTTTCTTATCTCAAATAATCATCAGGGAGGCTGTTGAGCAGGTGTGTCTAACAGCCTCCCTGATGATTATTTGAGAACTTGAATATTATAGAAATGCACTTAGTGGCCTGCTAGATGTTCCCGGGTCAAGTTCCTTGACTTGTTTGAGATTTGTATGCAGAGGCTTTGAACAGTTGGATATGACAGATCTCAGGCTTGCCCCAGAAAGAATGCCGCCAAATAAGAAAGCAAGGGTTAAGTCAATTTGCCGCATTGTATTAAATAATGGCATGAAAACGGCATGTCGTAAATTAAGCACGGGCACTTTATTCCTTGGATCTGAAACCAATGGAATGGTTTGAGGCATACCTGGATTGGATAGTCCCTGGATATACTCGGGCATTATTCATTTATCTGCAGAACAACACCCTAAAACTAGTGACATTTACTGAAAAATGGTCTAGATCCGATGATTATAGCTGTAAGTTATGCGGGGCACAGGGGGAATTGTTAACGCATTATCTTTTATTTTGCACGGCATGCAGGGACCTAAGACATTTCTATTCATGAACGCTATTTATAGGCAGGGCTGTTGAATCTACTGCAATAGTTGTTGAGCTATGTAAACAATCTGCAGATCTTAATGCAGTCCACTTCGTTGCGAAGTATGTCTTCAGTGCCTGACTACATAGTTCTCGATTATTGGCGTTAGAATGAACTTACCCTTGAAATCACTGGGTGTTTTAATGTTTTAATGCTCTTTTATTCTTCCATGATGCACTTTTTTGACCGGGTATGTCTACTGTATTCTTATTGTTCCGTGTATGCATGTATGAGTATGACAATGAAATGCTTTTTATGGTTTTTGCAGCCAAATAAAGTTATGTTTTGGCACATAATCAACAAACACTGAACAATATTCTTCCTTATCGACGTAAGTCTGTAGTTATTCAGTTAGACTCCTCCAGAAATTAAAGCCGATGTATTTCGGATAAGTTATCTGTCTTCAAAGCCTGTACGGTGTTCTTCTAATCTTGCATTCAATTAAATAACCTAGGATATATATATATATATATATAAATATATATATACAATTACTCATTAATAACCACTCTAGGTCTGTAGAAAAGTCAAAGAAAATATATTGTGAATCATGTACACTAACCTTTACATCGTGGACACATCACTCTTGATTGTCAATCTGAAACCCAACATGAAATAACAATATGTAGCCCTTCACACAAAAAAGCATCCAAGTCAATCAAAAGTTCTCCCCATAATTTACAGAATCCTTGTATTAAGTTTACTCTCTACCACATAAATGTAAATGTCCAGGAAATGTAAACATGTTTCACTCAGATCAGTAGTTAACACCTAATTTTACACCTGCATGAGATTTTCTATACCTGCTAAACAGCAGGAGTATGCACTAGCATATTAATCCATCAGTACCCCGTGCCTGCAAAGCATAATTGGCGTAAGGCACAGTTTCTTTTTGCAAAACGGATAATAAAAGTAAAGAGTAAAGGCAATATCACTGTGTGTTATTGTTAACCTTTGCACTTAGTCTTGCAAATGCTGAACATTGATTGCAAGGCACTGAAAAATGACGTTCGCGGACCCGTGCATGTAATTAGCATTTGTTAAAAAATGACACTGCTACTCTCCCAAATTTGCTTTCCTGGCTCACAATACTGCAGTTTAGGATGGGGATTTTATCTTTGAGAAAGAGACTACAGGACTGAGAATGAATTTAATATTTTTTAGGGATGACTATCAGAAAAAGCAGCAGCAAAAATCACATTCACAGTTTCCAGGGACGTCATTTAGGGGTCGCCTGAGTTCTCCCTTGCAACCCCTTAAAAAAAAAAACTAAAAAAAAACAAGATTGTCCTGGGCTGTGGCCAGCACCATGTGGCTCTTTGCTTCTGGAGTGGCTGGCATTCTTATTCTGGCCTCTTAAAAAAAAAGACAAAAAAAGAACATGGGTTCCACAAGTCTAACAGTTTCAGCAGTGACCCTACTAAGAAAGAATAAGAATACCATTTTTTTTCTTTCTGGAACTCTATACAATAATTGCTAGACCCATTAAAGGTTTATTCAGGCACACTTCAGGGGGTGAATCACTGATTTAGTCTGTTCTTAAACACCTCAACCCATCCTTTTATCCTTCTGAGGTTGATAAATGAGTACCAACACAGGCTGGGTGATATTGTATATATTCTATATAAAGCTAATAAGCGTAAGTACTATATAATAACACACCATTGTCATTTGGCCATGGATGTCTGCTTGAAATTCAGAGTAATTTGGTACTATGTGTCTATGCACACTGCTCTTACAATATATATGGAGAACCATTCTTGTATGAAATGTATATCACATTACAGTGATATTGTAACCATATCTTTCGTACTGTACTTAGAAACAATGCTATGTGATACCACTTCCTGTTTTGTCAAGCAGTGAAAGGTTGTGTTTCATCCTGTCGCGTGATATCACGTAGGTGTGGGGTCAAATGACATCAGAGGTCCAGGGTTGTATAATGTCACTTAAGCTACCACTGGCATTTTGGTGAAATGTCGTCCCTGATAGTTTTTAAACCATACATTTCCCACTGACAAGTCAGACTTGCCGAATAATTTTGGGTATTGCAGAATTACAGGAATTCAGAATTCCATTTGATAGCTGAGGCCAGGAATATGCGTCCCTCGACACCCTAAGGAAGAACCCCATGAGCCAATGCAGCCCCAACCAGGAGACAGAGAGAGAGGGCCGCTGAGAATCAGAGACACAGCAGTGTACTCATATTTTGAGGTAACTGCATAGATGCGTCGTTTGTGACTGCTGGTTCGGAAAGCTACATTAATTGGAAAAGAGTCCTTAATCTGGGCATCGTATTGTGGTTTTGGTGTCAGTATTTTACGTATTCCACTCTCCTGCCATTTTGTGTTTATATAAAGCAATAAAGGCATACTCATTTCGGACACTTTTTCATAAGAAGGAACATATCAAATTTACTGGCACAGCGAAGTCAGGCTGCTTCCAAGAATGTGCTCCCTGGGCGTTCTGGGTAACCGATTTTCATGCTAATTTATACACATTATAGTAATTAACAAGAGCCAGGAGTGCATGCCATGGGCAGGAATTGCTCTAATTATTTTATTGCAGAAGCGCAAAAGTGAATAAATCAAGCACAGTGTTGGAATGCGGGAGCAATCAATAAGAGGCTTAAATATCCATACACCATGCTGTAAAGCAATACATTAACCTAGCAACGGAGAATCACACTTTAATAAAATATAGATTCTAAACTGTGTGAATTGCTGTGAAAATGTACACAACAATACATACGTTTCAACAAACCACAGGCTACGTAAATGTGCGCTTTCAGTTCGGGTTGAAACGAAGTGTCGCGTTTTCGTATTCTTCTAGCAAGGCTGCATGCATTTGGCCGCCTGGAAACCTGAACAGATGCACAGTTTGACCGCAGTGTAACATGAAAATGACAATCTTGACTACAGACATATGTCTCGCGACCCCAAGAGATGTGTATCCTCTTTCCAAATCTCACAACCAACACTGTCCCATAGCTAATTGGCATAACCCAATACATCTATGCCAATATGATGGGCAACAATATCCAAAGAAAATGCAAATCTGCCTATTTGTCGCCACACAAACGAGGCTTCTCATTTGTCGCTGCGGCTTATGAACCGAGGTCCTAATGAGCTGCAGAGTCTGTGTAGGTCCGCTTGCTGTGTTCCTGACTGTGCACGCTGAGGGGCTTCAGATTCAGCCCCACTGCATAGCATGCACCAAGCGCCAGTGCGAACCATTGTGGATGCGCCCAAGCACGCTCAAATTCAGATGTAATATGCGAATACGTGTGCAGCGAGCAGATGGTAATACAAATATGCTGTTTAGAGGAAAACCAACAAGTGTGTTTGGCTATTTTCTTAAACAAAGCAAAAACAGCTTCCATGGTGATACAGTCCAAAATGAACGTGACTTGCACCCCATATTTACATGGTGCATGTTATTGTGCATCACAGACATCTTAAAGGAGTTGCTGTTTGGCAGATGTGTTTGGTCTTTCTGGAGGCTTGTTTCTTTTTTTGCACAGCAGTCTTTCCACGCTTTCCGTGAAAGGAGGAGAATTCCAATAAAGACTGCATTCAAACGTGCTTGGTCTTTGATGGTCTTCGGTGGCCATCTGGGGGTACCGCAGAAGTACTACGAAGGGAGCTGCACTATTTGACAGGAGCTGGGTGACTGCGTGGTCATGGAAAATGTTTCTTTGAACCTAGTTCATGTGATCCCCCGCCCATCTCCAGTACACAGGTATGATATGCAGTGGCCCTCGGCGTACTGAACTTCGCAGCGTATCTACAAATGTAGGTAAGAACAAGCCAAATATAAATGCTGGACCTAGGAATAAGGGCAAGATACAGACTATATGCCAAAAAAAGCAAATTCTGCACTTAGAACTTACAAGGACAAAAACAGACTATTGATCTAACCTCATCAAGACACTCGCATCAGAAAAATTATGCTGAAACTAATCCACCTATAGGCAATGAATCGCTGTTAGTATCGGCCACATTTGATAATAATAACTCCCTTCTGAATATGTGTATTGGCCTCCAGAAAGCACCAATGCTGGGTTGAAATAAATTAGGGGAAGGGGTGATTACTGGCAATGTCTCATCGACTAATTTGTCTAACACAACAGACCTGGGCGCATTGGTCTCCTCATCGGACTCCAGACTCAGACTCTGGAGATCTAGAAAACTTTGATAAGTCGTACGGATGATAACCTTGATGATATTACCTTGATCATGGCTAAATTAGGTTGGATGGGAACAACTATGGTCAAGCTCTTTAAAGGGCAAGCAGAACTGAAGAACATGGCAACTACACTAACAGACTTAGTGCTAAAGTTAGCAATTCCCAGTAAAGTACTGCGTATTGCTGAAACAATAGGGAAGGCAGTACTGAAACCAAAGACCAAGATTAAAGAGAGCATAAAAGACAAATAATCCAGAAATCGGCTGGCGGGAATTGGATTGTTGACTCACAAATGCCGTCCACCAGCAATCTAGCGAGATTGGCTACCTCCTCGGGGGACATGACAGGACTGGGATTATGAAGAAATATTTGTCCGATCAGGAGAAGCACCATCTCGTATAGAGAAGCAACCTAGCCATCAAATGAAAAATCAAAATAAGGTGGAAAATATGAGTGGAGGTTGGAAAGTAGTGACAGGAAAAAAAGCAAAAGAGGTGGCAGGGAAAGAGCATATTGTAGAGACATGCTTACAGGATGGTACTAAGAGGAGCACTTTATTAAATGGCCCCTTAGTTTAACTTGAAGCAAGTCCAGGAACAAGCATCCACAGAAACAAAATCTCCCAAAGCCTTGAAAACCATACAATCAACTTTAAAGTGTATTACTATTCACCCGTCAGCAGCTAACCCAAGTGACAGAGCCTTTGAGGCAGATCCTGAACCTGCAAAAGCAAAGGCTCCCAACCACCAAGGAGACAAGACCGGACCAGGCATTGAACCTGCTGTGTCTAAGAAAAGTCTGACGGGAGAAGAAGACCTAACAGCCCTGGGTAGATGGATGCTGATACAGGAAAATAACCCTACAGTCTACAGTCCATTTCTAAATACAGCATGTTTTCTGGCATTGTTCGCTATATATGATCAACTTATGGTGATCCTACACGTGATATTGTTAAAATGGAACTGCCTAGGATAGGCAATGAGTCTAACTGGGTTCTAGTGGAGTACTCCTCCCTTTAATGGTAGCTTTGATAAAAGCCAATATAGCTCCTCTGGAAGATCTGGGTCTTTCCCTGACCATCTGTAGGAAGGCAAAGAACACAGGACCACTATTGGACCAGCATCAGGACCCTGTCAAAGGGGCATCAAATCAGAGAAAACAGCCTTTATGACAATGGGTTCATCAGCAACATTATGGCCTCTGTCAAGGTCCCATTCTCATCATCGTGAGAAGGTATGAACCTGCAACTTGATGGCCTGATTTTGGTACAAACACCTCCTTCCACCACTGTGATCATGTCAAGGACATATCTGTTCTGCAGGGTCATTAGTCGTATGGCTCTCAGCTCTTCCTTGATAGCATTGAATCCCTTTGCGGTGGTGTTAATTGTCTGAAGGAGCTCCCATCTGGTAATTTGCAACCATTTCGCACTGGCCATCGTCTGAATCCCAGGCATGAAGATAGTCGTAAATATTGAAGCAGTCTTGCTGAACAACCTGTACCCATATGGAATGAACTCAAATGCTTCTATTGACTTGGCTAAAAAGTAATTCTCTCTTCTGGTTCGATTGAGAAATTCAAGCAATCTTCTCCTTCTTAAATTGGCATCCAATTTCAGGTCACTCTGAGGAATCACCAGTGCTGGGACATGGATGAGCACCAAGGAACACGTTCCTCCCTATCCTTGGGCATCTTCATGTAGGCCCTAGGCCCACAAGCCCAATATAGATCCATCAGGATGGCTGTCCCTGCTCCCATCCTGGAAAAGTCAACTGTAGTTTTGCAGCCTTTGTTATCTCCCACATGATTCTTTCCATGTCTTCGGAAGCACAATGTTGCATTGGCCAATGGGACCACAACCATTGGACCTGATTCATTTCTACTCATGTCAGTATTTTGGCATGCTGAGCCCATGACTTCAAACATCCGTCGTTCGCTCTCTGCACCTCTTGTACATATTCTGACTTTAGTAGATGAGCTGTGCAGGACATCAGTCCTTCTATCCATCCCTTCTTGGATTTCACTCGACCATAGACTAAGGCTTGAGTTTGTTCCCAACATCCAGACAATCCGCTACTTCTGTTTTATAAGAGCAGTTCAGTGTCTTCATCTCTTTAATGTCTACCTCTTCCTGTCCTGTCACAGGATACTTAAGTATTCTACCCTTCCATTCAGGTTCCTTTTCTGTCTGTTTAGCCTTGATATAATCAACCTGGTATGGAAACAACCATTTTGATCTCCATCGCAAAGTGGCCCTACTTCCCTGAAAATGTCCTCTGGTCATACATGCTGCAAGATGAACAAGACACCTTGCATCGTGTTCTGGAGCTTCTCTAGAAATGAACGTTTGCACTGTATTGAAGGCATAGGGTATGAGAGTGCAGACGTAGCAACTCTCCTTAGATGGTTTCTCTCCCACCTTCCTCATAGGCTGATACCACATGTTATTACACAAGTGTGATGCATTGTGTAGATAGGCATTTATTCCCAGATTATCTTCCTCTGCACTTCTCTTATGTCTCACAAAGTCAGTGTTTGAATACTATTTATGAAGCAAATCAAAAAGAGTTTTCTCGGTGGGGAGGAACATAGGGGCCTCTACCTCAGTGGAAGTAAGCAAATCAAAAGCAGTTACCATAGTGGGAGGAATCATAGAGGCTTCTGCCTCAGTGGGAGCACTAATATGATAAGACTGTGAACAAGAAAGACAAAGGGCCTCATTACACGGTAGGCGGTGAGCCATGGCGCTATTAGCGCCATGGCTCATGCCGGTAAAATACCGGCACCGCCTTGGCGGAAAGGGGATTTACCGCCCCATCCCAAGGTTGGAGGGGCGGTAAATCCCCCTTCAGCCATTGCCCTTCCCCATTCCCATTTCTGCCCCATAGGGCTCTATGGGAATGGGGAAGGCGCTAATTACGGCACCGCAATTTTGCGGTGCCGTAATTAGCTCCGAGGTCCCTTAGCGGGTTGGTATTTAACGCCTGCAAAAAGCAGGCGTTAAAACTCCAACCCGCTAAGGGAACTCGTAGTAAAGCGGCAGGGATTTACCGGTACCGGTATTTTACCGGTGCCGGTAAATCCCTACCGCCTACCGTGTAATGAGGCCCAAAGAGTGCAATTGTGCAGGCATATAGTATGCAGCAAAACATTAGCATCCGCCTTTTGCACCATTTTGGTTCTCGTTGCACTGGTTCATCCTCTAGAACCGTGGCAGCTTCCAAATTTTTAATTTTTAATACAATTTATCACATTTCTTTACACCTGCAATTGTAAAATCTGTTGCGAAATTGCAATTACAAGCCTTCAAATCACAGGGCCATTCTTAGGATCCTGTAAAAAAGTGTGAATATCAACGTCTCTTCTGACAAGAGCAGGATAAACTTGTAGTATAAATACAAAACAGCAAGCACAAGCCGATGCACATCACTATCAATGAGGACCGTATGTTTAACTGCTTAGAACAGATATGCACCATGAAATTAATCTGGATACTGATCTTGTTTCCAATTTCTAATCAAGAACTGACATTTAGACATAACATTGATGCTTCAATGTGTTTCTAAAGTTCATCTTTGGCCTACTAACATTTTCAGCAAGTCCTTGCACTCCTGCTAAAGTATCTATAAGGAGTCTCCTGTGATTTTAGTCCAAGCTAAATCTGTAACATTCATACGTCGTTGCTTTGTCGTCCTTCTTCCGTGTCATCGATCGAATCTGCACACGCTGACATTCTTCTTCCTGTCTTGCTTCTGAATCAGCAATGGTGGGAGGGAGGATCTCACCTCTGCAGACTTTTACATCGCCCAAGTGAAGCCAAGCTCGTCTTCCTTGGACCTTTACAGCTGAAGGGGTTATATTTTCAATGCAAAAGGGGCCACTAAAACTTGGTTCATGCCACTTTCTAGTAAAGTCTTTGATCACGACAGAATCACCAACATATAACTTAGGTGCCGATAGAGTGTCAGCTGGGTTGGTAGTTAAATTGTCTTCATCTGTGTTCTGAGACCGACCCACCTGGAGCTTGATGTAATCTGTAATGAGAGAGATGCTAGAGGCCATAGATATCAAATAGTCATTCAATTCATCACCTAAAGTTTTAGCTACACTCTGGCATCACTTCTACTCCTAGATGGAGGTTTAAGAGGCATTCTCATTTGCCGCCCAGTCACTAACTCGTGAGGGGTGAGGTGGTGGTCTGATCCTGGCTGATTCCCAAGGGAATATAAAGCTAAGGTTAGGCAATATAGCCATCCCTTTTTCAAAGTTAATTTAATCTTGTCAATCCTTTCTTTAAGGAGGCCGTTGAGTCTCTCACATATTCCGCTTGCTTGCAGGTGATAAGCAGAAGAAAAAGTGTGTTTTATATTTAAAAGAAACCTTATTTGTTCAAATAGCTCATTAACACAATGTGACCCATTGTCGGATTTTAGAACTTCACAGACACCGCATCTCAGAAAGACTTTGTGCAATAAAAACTTTGCTACATAAGTGGCATCAGGGTGTGCACATAGATCTGCCTCAATCCACCTAGAAAAGGGACACACCACCACTAATAGATACCTACATCCATTACACAACTGCAGCATGTAAATGCTGAAACAGACCATTTGGTCAAGGTATTACCCCTCTAATTGTTCTCAGTGTATTCCCAGCAGTAAACTTTTGACACACTATGCAGTTTACCATAAATAGTGCCACATGCTCGAACAAATTCGGAATGAACCAGTGTTGCGCAATCATAGCAGAAAGACTTTCCCTAGTTACATGCTTGTGGTAATGCAGTTGTTAAAGTGCAACCTTTAATAATGCTACTGGCATCACCGGCTTTCCAGTGCTATCTTGTCGCCATAATGCTTCTGTGAGGGATAAAGAACACCCCCTTCTTCCCCATAATTCCTGCTCGACCTGTGGCACACTCCCTTGAATCTCTATTAGTTGGGTTATTGACAATTTATTAAACCCTTCTTGCATCAACATGGTTGTAACTACTTTTTCTTTCATATTCTCTGTATCAAAATTCAAAATATCTGGAGAATATGCAACCCTTTTGGCTTCTTCATCTGTGGCTTCGTTTCCGCCAGAGATAAAATCTGTTTGCTTAGTGTGAGCTGCGCATTTAATGAACGCTATGGCCACTGGGAGTTGTAGTGCCTTAATAAGCCTGTCCAATAAGGGTGCATGCTGCACTGGAGTGCCGTTTGCACGGAGGTAGCCCCTCTTTTTCCAATGCACTAATCCTGCGTGTACATTTGATTGAGACACTGTACACCGACACTTCCTGCCCATCGTGTTTCTCAAAAGCGACAATAGTCTTGCACTTGCTACAACTTCAAATTGTCCATTTAATCTGTGTCTTACTACCAGTGTGCCTGAATGCCTTTCCCCACTAGTCTGATCAATTTTAGAGGAACCATCCATAAGAGGATTTCCTGTCCCACCAAAGCATTTTCCTTTACTCAGGGTATATCATCATAAAATTCAACATAATTAGCATAGTCATGCAGTGGCAGGATTCACTATTTTACATCTTACAATCGTAATTGTTGGATTAGAAATCATTACCTCATAAGCTGAAGCTCTTTGGGATGTCAATTTTTCTCTAAAATGGCAAACAGAGCATGCTCCACGAAGGGGGTCATAGAGCAGCCCATGACAATACTCAATCACGAATGAGGCAGTTGCCAAGGACTATCGCAAGGGAAGTGTCCTCTCATTTCTCGGTCTAAAATCCCATTGTAATACGTTAAAGGCTTGTACCCCGATGTAATCTCTGTGTGAGCACTACTATCATGACTGTCCCATTTGTGTGCAAAAACAAATAAAATTCCTCAGCATAATTTGGAATTCCTTAAACAGTGGCTGTACAAATTGCCTTTTTCAACTCCTCAAAGCCTTCCTCCATTTCCTCAGTTCATTCTATTTTTACTTTATCCACTTGAGCTTTTTTTCAAGCCTGCAACAGGGTTGTTGTATTTGTCCTGTAATCAAACACCCAGGCTCTAACATAGTTGCATAACCCCAGAAACTGTTGCATCTGTTTCACTGTATTTGGCTTTTTAGGTTTTCTGTAGGAGTCTGTTAAAGATCGATGGGGATTCACAGTACCCCTAGGGCAAACGAGTATGTTTCAGTCGAGTTTGGCGAAACATAAAGGGAGTCAATTCTTGGGATTCCTTATGCAACGGGATCGAAAACATTTTTTTTTTCAAATTGATCGCCATGAAATATGGAATGGAGCTGCCACCGGGATATTGCATAGTATCATCGCTGGATTAGGAACTAAAGGAAATTCTGCTTCTACAATCTGGTTAATCAGTCTCATATCTTGTATACATCTCCACGTCCTTTGTTTAGATTTTTTGATCGGATACCCCACAGTATTACACAATGATTCGGATGGAACCAAAATACCTCGTTTCAACAGTGCCAAAATGATGTGAAATATACCCTCATCAGCTTCTCGAAACATGGGGTACTGTCTTGCTCGAGGTAAAATCACCCTTGGCTTCAACTTTATTTGAATTTCCCTGTTCTCTTTAATAAACCTATGTCATAAGGGCCTGTGGTCCAAAGGACGCTTGTCACCTTCTCCAAGTCTTCCTGAAAATATGCTGGACGCTGCCACATTATCGCCATTCGGCGTGGGACTTCCCTCTTTTCTATCCTAAGCCCGTATGTGATGCTCATAAAGAACACCACTTCATCATCTGTTTGGTCCTCACTGAACATGTCATCATCAGTGATGTCAGTCAATCTTTACACTTCCTCGAGAGCTATTAATGTCCTTGTTAGGGAGAATTCTCATATATGTCTAATCTCCCTTACCTAGTGAGTCCCTGAGCAGCTTTGCTGAATTTCTAGGATTTTTTTTTTCACCTGGTGAGAGTGTTAGCCCTCAATCCCACTCTTACATATGTTTTGCTGTGTGTATTTAACATTTTTTTGTGTTCATAGACTGTGGAGCCTCACCTACTCCACAGGCATTATATTTTTACTGTGTGTTATACAGCACCCTCAGTGCTGTGACACAGGGTTGTCTTTTAGACTTCCCAACTCAGACTCCATTTTCTGGGGCTATCTACTGTCCTCCAGAAAATGTAAAGTTGCCATTAACTTTACTAGTCTCTTTTAAATCCACATACCCAGTACAAACCATCTTACATGGACTACTGGAAAGGGTTACTACTTACCCCTTTTTGTCTGTCTCTCTTAGAGCATTGTTTTGCTCCCTTTCAATTAAGACTTGGCTGGTGGCAGTGGTAACTACCCTATGTTTCCTACCACGGTTATCTTTAATAATCCTGGTATTGTTTTAGGCTATCTTGGTAGCCTCGAACTTAAACCCGCTTGACCATATTTTTTTAAATATTGTTCCGGCTGGGTTTAGTCACCATTTCTTCTTGGAAAAGTCTTTCTCGTGTTCGTTTCGACACGCCAAACCAGGTTTGGTTTCTTTGTTCACTGTCTTTTTGTGGGCTTCTGCACAGAAGTCCTCCTTTCCACGCCTGAAAGTCTGGGTAGGCAGCATGTGAGGTAGGGGTTTTAAGACCCCTGCCATGGGTTCCCTTGGTAGCCCAGGTCACACTCCTGTTTGATTGGCTGGGTGACTGTCCCCGTCAGGACAGCCACCCTGCTTTGTGATTGAAAGCCAGGCTGTGTGAATGGGGGAAAACTGCATAAAAATCAGGTCTTTGGGCTTGGAAGTGCAGTTGCCGCCACTGGAACGAGAGAACCGAAAAGGAGCTGACAGAAGAGGACCCATACCTCAACTGAACTGCCTGGTGAAACCATGCTGCATGTACAAATCTTCAGACTGCAACGACAGAGAAGATCTTCCAAGAATCTTCTTCCCTTGAGCTGGTGTGACCAACCAGTTCACCCAAACTCCAAGCCAGGAGCCCCTCTTCTGTTCAAACTCACTGTACAGAGCTACAGTGGGCCGGATAGCCAGGAAGGTCGGACCCTGCTTGGGTTTTAAGGAGCGCATCTTTTATTAGTTGCTTTGCTCTTCTGCTGGTTTCTTCCCTGGGTGGTGCAGGACCCTCCAGTCTTCCTACTTCGTGTCAGCCTGACAGGCACTTTAGGAACCGTGAGCCTGCTGGAACTACTAGGAACGTCCGCTGCAGCTACAGCTTCTTCTCCATTTAAGGTACTGTTCAACGTCCGGTTGTTCGTTTTGTCTAGCCACGGTGGAAAGGTGTGAAACCTTTTGCCAATCCGAGGGCTTGTCCTTCTCTACTCTTTAAACTAACTTTTCTGCTCACCAACTTCGTTATGAACTCTTGGCAAAGACTTAACCGCAAACTCCCTTGAGCTGTGTGATCTTGAGCAAAAGACTTTTGTCCTATTGACTTTGGCCCTAAGCCTATTTAACTTGATTCTATCACGGTAGTTCCTCTTTCTAGATTGCCCTGCTTACTTACTTGTTGGTACTGTTCCATTTCTACATCATTTTGTCTTTCCCTCCCTTTTTAATTAACAGAGTGCCATTTTGCTCCCACTTCATTTTGTGAGCTTAACTTGTCTGGAAACTAATGGGAGTGGTGTGGGGTATTAAGAGTATGATTTTTAAACTGCTTTACTTTAGTAAAATGCTATACAACTGAAGAGTAAATACATGTATATTCTTTTACTTGAAAACCTTGAGTCAGTGTTTGTTTGAATCATAGTGATTGTTGTCCTTTATGTAACTATTTGATACTGCTCACTTTCTCCTGAGATACGTCTGGCTGCTCAGCCATTGCTACCACTTTACTGTGTAGTACAGGTACCAAAGGTGATTTTGTGCTGCCACTTGTAGTCCTAATTGTTTGTAGTGTTCCCAAAGGGTACTGCATATAATTCTACCTAACTGTAAGACTGTACGATTGTAAACCACTGTATTACTTAAACACATGTGATATCAAAATATAGCAAGGACTGGATCCTCAATTATGGACTCACCAGTGGAGTGGGATTCTTGAACACGTCTGTGTCCATGGCTCAGGAGAAACAATGCTATAGGAATCCCCCTGAAAACCATCTCCCACTCTGTGACAAAAGCCCCAGACGGAGAGAAGAACTCCAGGGAAACCCTTGGGGGGAATAAAACCCTGTGTTTCTGGAAGTCGTCTGCTTCAGGTGTTTATTCTAGGCAGGAGCTAATTCGAAGTGGCTCATCTGTGGTGTCTAATCAGATAAGATGAGATTGACATGGTAAGTAATAATAAAAAGAAGATAAAGTAAGGTAAGTAATGAAAGAGAAGCAGACGAGATTCACCCCTTTAAATGTTGACTGCGGTGAGAAATGACACATAGACCGAAGATCTTGAACCTTGGAAGGCTTTGCTATCAAAGAAATGAGTTTTAGACACGAGTAGGGAGGAGGAACAGTGACTGGATTTCTACTGGCTGGTATGTACCTGATATGAGAAACGGGATAGTGTCTGAGCTGTGAATCAAATGCCGTATATTGCTTCCGGTAAGGAGAATACTGAAACATAGAAGATTACAGATTTTAGCAAAGAAGCTAGTGATTGAACTGAGCTAAGAAGCTAGAACTGCCCTTAGTACCTCAGAGGTAGCCGGGGAAGGATTGGAGTTGGAGCGCAAAGGAGAAGTCTGTGTAAGTACGAGCGTTCATTACGGGTGTTCTGGAGATGAGTTTTCAGATCCGCGAGTGAAAGTCAAAACACGCTGATAAGTAGAAAACAGAAACGGAAAGTGAGCATGAATAATGTTCGTAAGATGGACAGGAAGACAAAGCCTAGGTCCGTACTACGAAGCGTTATTTTGGCAGAGTAGCAACGCATCTGCTTGTTGGGGAGCGAGCCAGGTATGCTGTGCGCGGCGTAGGGGTTGGAGTCAAACTGCCATTCGGGAGTCGAACAACTAGACTGCAGCAGGTGGAGTGAACCGTCATTTTAGGAGAAAAAATGGATGCTGCAAACCTTCGGGTCCAACTATGCCAGAGGGACCAGCGCCTCCTAAGGGGCATGACACTAACTGTCCATCATGGCTTACCCTCATTTTATTTTATTTTTTTATTTTATTTGCATTTTTAAAGCACTCACATATCCCGGGGGCATCGAGGCGCTGTTACAGGAATATGTCGCTTAGTTGCGCATTTATGACGCCCTTAATACCCAGAGGTTTTTAAGCACGGACCCGGGGATCGAATCTGTGTTGTTTCGGCTCGTCTTGTTTCCAAGTCGAGCACGTTGCCACTGAGCTATCCTCCCGGGACATCTACTTCTTCGAGCATTGCCATTTCCCTCCGTACTATGGCTGCTTCTAATTCTATAAGGCTAGTCTGTCCCCCCTCATCAGGTATCTTCACAATTTTTCCCACTAAGCCAGTTAGCCATGTCAGTAGAATACTCACTGGATATAGAAAAACCTCTGGATCTATCGTAACGCCTTGCAGAGCCACTTGCCCTGTACCCACCAGTATAAATTCGCCCACATTTAAATAGTGAATTCCTGGAATGGACCACACTATTCCTTGATCAGTAAATTACGTTTTGCCATCAAATCTCTTCCCAAATTATTAAGCAGTGTCTGTCGTGAATACAACAAAGGAACAGACATGTTACGCTCTCCTATAGAGACTGCTAGTTTATCAGTAAAATAACCTTTGAGCATTCATGGCAATTCCGACATTGGATATTTTCTATCCTGTATACATGGCCGAGTAGTTCCAGTGTCTACTAGAAAAGAAAAAGATTTGCCTCCTTTCATCACATCGACCCTTGGTTCCTCTTGGGGGTCTGGTATCACAGATAGTACTGAACACATCAAGTCACCCTGTGAGCTGTCCTATTGTGGGTACAGGGCCATCCCAGTTCCTGTGAAAGGATTTCCTCCTACCACTGTGACACCTCCTATTCTGGGTATGAGCACTTGTCCTGTGTTTGCATACTGCTGTGTCTGCTTGGTGGCTTCTTGAGACTGCCCTTGTGGTTGATTCATTTGCACTCGCTCTTGCTGCTTTACCTGCTGAACTGCCAGCGCTTGTGTCTGATAAACCGTGTGATCTTGGGCAAACCCCTCTCTAGTGTGTGTGCTATATGGTGGAGGATAAGCTATCCACCCTCTTGAAAATTGGCCATTTTGTACATTCCCTTGGGTCCCACATACGCATGCAATGTGCCCTGTTATCCCACCAGTCCAACATACTGGGGGTGCTTGTCTGACAAGTCCCCCTTGGTTAAATCCTCCGTGGGTACTCTTGTTCTCATTCTGTATATTCTGAAACCCATATTGATTATTTTGAAATCCTCCTCTTCCTCTATAGTCCATACCTCTGCCTCGTGGCACAAACCCATATCCACATTTGTCCATTGCTTCCTGCATTCCCAATCCTTCGACGCTTGTCAATACCGCCACTTCTGTGGCAAATTATGACATTTATTTCTGAACTTACTTGGCTTCCTCGATTTTCCTAGTCTCATCTTTCTTGCTGTTTTTCTCTTGTAAGAACCGGAAGTGGTGCACTATCATCAAATGTATCTCAGCCATGGTTTCGCTCCCATTCCCACGTGTTTCTTCATCTGTCTCTGTACTGGATCATGCAACCCCTGGCATAAAATGTGGTAAAATAATGCCACTGTTTTTCCCCATGGCTCGCAAGTTTCAAGTTGCCATTTCTCTTGAATGTCCTAAATGTAAGCAATAGGGTCTTCATCGTCCTTATCTTACGTGTCAAAATGTCACCAATATCTGATGTGTCAGGATACTGTATCCTGAGAGCCCTTCACACATCTGCTCTACAATTATTAAACAGCGTTCCATCATGTGCTGTGTTTTCTACTGTCACGCTTGAATACCCTGCTCTCCTCCATATGTCATCAGCTCTCTCCCAAAGAATAGCTGTCAGGAGACCTTTAATATTCCATATGGCCACTGTGTTTCCTCCTGTAATTTTTTCTAATTCGTATATCCATTTCCCAGCACCTGAAGTCAAACTCTGGAGCTTACACCATACATCATCCTTATCCATCTGCAGCCATGGAATATATTGTGGTCTTGCTCCCCCTTTTTCCAATAAGGGAAACTGCGTAATCCACAACCTGCAGTTGGTTCTCATTGTTAGTCTATCATTGGCATGGACAATCGTCCCTGTCTGTCTCCTTGCCGGTAGCAACCTTAATCTGCTCACATATGGCGACGATTCTCCCTTTTCACTATATGATCGTCCTCGGGGAGACTCTGGATATGGTATGGGATCTGGCAAACTATCCTTAGGTTGTTCCAGATCCGACCATCTTACTTCTTTATCTATTTGCAGGCTTCCCTTAGGGGTGCCCGTGCTCCCTCCTCCTACCTCGAGGATGGGTTCTCTTTCATCGTCTGATATATTTTGCCCCCAACTAGTGTGACTATCTTCCCAGTCACCTTTGTCTAGGTTCAGTCTGCTTAAGGACAATACTCTACATTTGTGACTTAACGGAATTTTTTCTTCGCTTTGTGATTGAAATGCTATGGATTGATCCCCCTTGCCTCGACTTCCATACTTGCTAGCTTCCTTTAATTCTTGATATACCTTATCGATCCTTTCTCCGATGCTTCCCGCATCAAAGTTTTCTTCTTCCAATACTACTATAAATGCCCCTGATGTTGCTTGCTTTATCAGAAGGAACTCTTCTTTTCTATCCCATCGTATTGCTGGGCTTTATTTATTCGCATTTTTAAAGCGCACATCAACCCGGAGGCACTGTGGCGCTGTTACACTCATGATACATTGAAAGTTAAATTACAGTTACATATATGATACATTGCAGGTTATTCAGGAAGGCTTAGTGGTAACATAAACATATGTATTAGAGGTTCATCAGGGCATTACATATGTGCATTTGAGGTTCATCAGGGCGTAGCAGGGTGCAGAGATTTATGAGAATAGAGTGGTTTTGAGGGTTTTGCGAAAAGTTAGAACTGAAGGTTCTGCTCTGAGTGTGCACAGGAGGGCATTCCATAGTTTAGGGGCTATGTAGGGGAAGCCAATGCCGCTGGCATTGGCTCTTTTTATGAGAGGTACACTGAGTTGGTTAGAGGTGTTTTGGATATGGTGTCAGAAAGGTAAGATGGGGCGGAGAGATTGATGCATTTGTGCGTGAGAGTGAGGATTTTGAAATTGATCCTTTCCTTGGCCCTCATTACAACACCGGCGCTAAACCATGGCGCTATTAGCACCATGGTTGCTGCCGGTATTGTAACGAGTCTGCCATGGTGAAATGGGGAAGTACCACCCCATTCTAAAGTTGGCGGGGCGGTACTCCCCATTTCACCATGGCCCTTCCCATTCCCATTTTTGCCCCATAGGGCATAATGGGAATGAGGAAAGGGGGTAATTACGGTACCGTAAATTGCGGTACCGTAATTATCGCCAGGGTCCCTTTGCGGGTCCCTGCAATTACGGCTGGTTTCAGCTGCCGTTATGGGAATTGGGTGCTAAGGGATTACCGGACTGGTAATCCCTTAGCGCCAGGGTCGTAATGACCCCCCTTGACTGGAAGCCAGTGTGCCTCACATCTGGATTGAGAAATGTGGTCCCTTTTGGAAATGTGAAGGGATGCGTGGATGTTTGTAGTTGAGGTGCCTGCCAGAAGGCTCCTATTGTGGCTCTTGCAATGGAAAGGCAATTCTGAGTGGTTAGAAAGGGTTTTATGGCTGCTATAAATTTAGTGGTGTGGGCAGAAGCAAAGGTAATGGCGCTGATCTGTCTTGACATTGAGAGAGTTGTGTCTAGGTAGACTCCGAGGGTCTTAACAGCTGAGGAGACTGTTAAGTTAGTGTGGTCGATGATGAAGTCTGTGTATTTAGCGTTGAGTTTGGAAGTGGTTTCCTTGGTGCCTAAGATGATGAGCTCAGTTTTATCTCCATTTAGGCAGAGACTAGTGATGGCCATCCAGGTTTGGATAGTGGAGTATATCTGGAGGTGAGCTTCTGCATCATGGGTGTAGTCTTTAGTAAGGGGGAGGAGGACTTGTTGTCAGCATAGTTTGTGTATGCTATGCCTAGCGCATCCAACAAATCAAAGAGAGGTTTGGTGAACAGGTCATAGAGGGTGGATGCGGTGCAGGTGCCCTGGGGGACTCCACAGTTGATGGTGATGTGTTCTGCATTGGTTTGGTCGGAGCAGACCTTCATAGCCCTTCCTTCTAAGATGTTGCCTTGTCCGAGAAATGGGCGGAGTTGGCCAGGTGGGAGGTTAGGATATTGTGGTCAATGAGATCAAACTCAGTGGAGAGATCAAGGAGGAGCAGGAGCGCTGGTTGGCCAGTATCCATTATTTTGGTGATTTGATTCTTAAGATCTAGGAGAGCAGTTTCTGTGCCATGGCCTTTGCCGAAGCCTGATTGTCTTCTGCCTAGGATGGCATTGGATTCTAGGTATTGTTGGATTTGCATGTGTGCAATTTTATCCAGGATTTTGAGGAGGAAAGGGACAGTAGTGATGGGGTGGTAATTGTTTGGGCATGCAGGGTCTAGGGTATGTTTTTTAAGAGGGGGCAAACCCAGGCTTCTTTTAGGCTTTGTGGTATGATACCAGAGCAGAAAGATGCATTGATGACTGTTGTAATGATGGGGGTGAGGGAGTCTGCGCATTCTTTAATGATGGTGGGAGGACAAATGTCTCCTTTACAGGTGGAGGGTTTTAGATTTTGAGAAGGTTGGTAACTTCAGCTTGGGTGACATCTCTGAAGGTGAAGAGAGGTATTTGAGGAGGAGGTTTATGAGAGGTGCTCAGATGAGTGTTCTTATTGTTGAGGGCTTTGCGCTGAGCTATTATTTTTTCTTAGAGCATTTTGACTTTATTGATGAGTGCTTTCGGAATGCTGGAGCAGCAAGCTTTGTCTTTGGTGATTTCATCTCGGGTAGTGGCAGGGGTGGTGAGATCTTTAAAGATGGTGAACATTTCCCTGGATTTGGAGTTGGCTTTGAGGATTCTTTGGTTGAAGGAGTCAGATTTGGCAAGGAATATGGCTTTTTTGTAAGTAGGTTAGATTTCTTTGAAATCCTTTAGAGAGGACTGGTTTGGTGAGGATTACCACTTGGCTAAGGCTTTCCGCTTGTTAATGCATAAAGTGATTAGTTCTTCCATAAACCAGGAGTTAGAGTGCATTGATTTTTTTTCTTTTTTGTCTTCTAGGGGAGCTATGGTTTCAATGGCTTGGGAGAGCACCTTAGCATAGGTTTTGGCCATTGAGATGGGGTCGTTGTTAAAAGGAGGTTTAAGATCTGGAGTGTCGAGGAGCGGGGCAAGGTTGATTTTGTCCAAATAAGCAAAAAAAAAAGAACGTTGCTGATGAAATTTAGGCTAAACCAATTAGAGACCAAGGAAGTGATTATGCGATGGCCCAAATATGAGAAGTTGGATCCCAAATGTAGGTTCTGCAATCACCATGAAGAGAATATTAAGCACCTAATCCTTACCTGCAAAGCCTTTTCACCCAAAAGAAATATACTGTTTGGTTCAAACGTTGCAAATAGACAACACCTAACAATGGAAGAATGGTGGAAGGAATGCTTTACGGAAGCTAATAAAAAGCTAACATATGCTCTGACCTTTCTCTTAGAAACCATTGATGAAGAACTAACTAAAAAACCTCGTTAGAAATATTGTTTGATTTTGAGATTTGTCCTCCAGTGTGTCTTGTTTGCACAAACAGTGCTTATTTTTTTAAATTTTATTGTATTTTTACTTCATGGTTTTGTTTTCTTGCTGTCCTTTTGCGTTGGTTGTTTTTTTATTGGTTTTGTACAAACCAATAAAAAAATAAAAAATCAAATAAAAATGTGTTCGTTTTTTAGAGCTTCTGACTTTGGGAGGAGGGGCAAGTGAGAGTATCTTTCGGATAGTAGAGGTGGGAATAACAAATTGGATGAGGTGATGGTCTGTCCATAGGGGAGGTGAGATGTTTTTTTTTATTTTTTTATTTTATTACTTCATTACAAACTTTTAAAATACAGAATTTAAAATACAGAAATTCCACAGTAAAAAAGACAAAGAAAGAGAAATAAAAAAACAAAAGAAAGGAAAAGAAGACAAGCGAACTTGGAAAAAGAATGAATACGCGTGGTTCTTCCGCTTAATCAAAAAATAAAAAGATAAAAAATCGTACTATTTCAAATGGTCCAAGAAGCTAATATTAGGATAAACAAAGATGGTAGAAGGATAGATGGAATGGCACCCTTCATCCAGATTCACATGTTATTTCCCTTCGTTGTTTAGACACTTTTCCAAGTTCTCCAAAAAGAATGTTAGTGTAAAAGTTACTTGTTTGATGTCTCCTTGGTGAAGCAGACTCCACACTATTTCTGTGCTTCGGCATGTTGCCAAGACATTTACCTTTTTAAGAATAGCTTGCCTTAGTCCGTCAAACTTTGGACATATCAGGACGAGATGTTTTAGGATTTCTTTGTCAGGTAGATGTTGGTGATGGAGGATGTGCAGTTATGGTCAGTGATCCAATCAATAGATCAACCTTTGTTGTGTGTGAGTGCAGAGATTTTGTGTTCAAGCCCCATGTTGTTGAGTTCTTTGGCTAGGGAGGCGGCTGCTTTGTCATTAGGGTCAAGCAGGCCTAAGTTGAGGTCGCCGAGCAGGATGGTTTGGTGGAGCTTTTTAAGTTATTCCCTACGAATTGGAGAAGGTGCTTTTGGTAGTCTGGTGGTGAGTCAGGTGGCCTGTAGGTGATAATGATATTTATGGTGCAGTTGGGTGAGAGAGCGAGTTTGGCAAAGAGGAGGTCTGCTTTATTATTCCACTGTTGGTTACAGAGTCTAATGGAGAGGGTATTTTTAAATATGATGGCTACGCCTCCACCTTTAGATGTTTTGCGTTCTTGTACAGGATAGTGTAGCCTTGAGGGATGGCAAGAGAGAGTGAAGGGCCTGATGCATCATGTAGCCAGGTTTCAGAGGTGGCCAGTAGGTCAAGTTCAAGGGCCGTGATGAGGTTGTTGATCTCTATGGCGTGTGCAGGGAGGGATCGGGCATTGATGAGCATGCATTTCAGATTGGCGTGGGCGGGTGATATAGGTTTCTTGGCAAGAGTGGTGATGTTGGGGCTAGGGAAGGTATTGCATGGGTGATTGTGAGGAAGAGAGGTGTTAGGTGTGGTGTGTTGGGAATGGATGTTGTTGTTGAGCAATTTTTGGGTTAAAGAAGGTGAGTGTGTGGGCCGAGACTGTGAACTAAGTCTGAGAATTCTGAGGTTGGTAGAGGGAGGAGTGTTGCAGTGCGTGATGTGTAGTTGAGTGTTAGCTCTGAGTCTTTGTAGTCAGGAGTTTGTGGTGATCTTGATGGTATGTAGGCCAAGTTGAGTGTTGTGTGGTTGGCTTGTTGTGTTGCAAGAAGAATGTTTATGAGTGCCATGCAGCTAATAGCCCAAATGGCGATTGTGATGAGTGAAATGGCTGGGCGTGTGAAGTGGAAAGAGATGCGCTGTGGTGGTATTACTATGAAGCAAGTCATGCGTGGGGACATTAGTACAGTTACCATGCTAATTTGGTACAGAATTAATCACAGATGCCAGAAATCACAAGATCAGCATGAGGCAGCAATAGGTTGATTCTAAATTAATCACATATGGCAGATATCACAAGATTAGCATGAGGCCGCAATAGGCTGATTCTAAATTAATCACAGATGCCAGAAATCACAAGATTAGCATGAGGCCGCAATAAGCTGATTCTGAATTAATCACAGATGCCAGAAATCACAAGATTAGAGTATTGCATCGGTAGAATAAAACGGTGAATGCACTGCGGATTAGCTTATAATAATGAAGCATTTAACATGAAATCTAATACTATACGTTATCTGTATGTGCATGTGCATGGATTATATAGGTAATGCTATGTTTGGCTTGGCTTGGCCATACTGGTTCCTTACGAACAAAACTGGTACCAAGACCCTGCTGTCTTCTTCTCTGTTCTATTTCTTCAACTAGCTCTCTTTGCTTTCTCGCCTCTCTTCTAATTCTTTCTTCCTCTTGCCTTCATTCTTCTCTCCTTACTCCTTCCCTTCTTTCCTCGTCTTCCCTTTGTCTCTGCATTCTTTTGTCGTTTAGTCTTTGCGCTTCCTCCTCTTGTCTCTTTTTTCTCTTCTATTCCTGTCTTCTATTGCTCTCTATCTATTGTCATATTTTATTTGCTCTTCTGCCTGTTCTACTTTTTTTCTCTAACTCCTCCTCATACAGCTGTTCTCATCCTTACCTGCTCTTCCCTTTCTGCTTGTCCTTTGCATCTTGCTCAGCCTTATTGTCTCGTTGCCTAACTTCCTCAATGCTTTCCCCATCTAACTTGAGTTATTTCTGTCCTCCCAACCATTCATTCTGCATGAGTGTTAACTCGTCAG
The DNA here is from genome assembly GCF_040938575.1 of Ambystoma mexicanum. Classification (NCBI taxonomy): domain Eukaryota; kingdom Metazoa; phylum Chordata; class Amphibia; order Caudata; family Ambystomatidae; genus Ambystoma; species Ambystoma mexicanum. Next base: position 436,962,811 of record NC_090923.1, read on the forward strand.
CTTTATCCTTCTTTCCTTTTCATCTCTTAATCTCTGTGTCTATTTCTGTTGACAGATTCGATCACTCACTCTTTTCTTCTTTGTCTTGTATGATGTTATGAATCTCTTTTTTTCTCTTACTTTCCTTTGGACTATCATCGCTATTGTAAGCTGGGGGTTGGTATATCGGATTACTATACCCCGTAGCTGCTTTCAACTCCTTTAAAGGATATAACCCCATTTCTTATGCACAAGCGCCTTTTTCTTCAAGCAAGGTGAGGGTAGCTGAGGGCTCAACACCTTCCTCCTTTCTCTGACTGATCATAGATTCCTCAGGTGGTGGATCTTCCCTCTCTTCCTGATACATTTTCCAGAGCACTACAATTGCTAATCTTTTCTCTAATTACTTCCCCGTGTATTCAGCGTGCAAGAATGTGGTCATGTGTTGTACTAGCACTTTTGACAGTGATCCCCAATGTGGCAATGGCATGAACATTTTAACTTCCATGCCTTTCCCCCATTCCGCACTGTACGGTTTGAGCTTGGGCATGTGCTTTGGCAATGTCTTAGATAAGTGCATCAGAGGAGTGTCTCCCATTATGACAAATCTGAATTGACTGTCAATACATAACAAACTTATAAAAAAAATGTATACTTTTGCTTAAATCACTACTTTTTGAACTCTTTAAAACAACAAATATGATCGTGCACCATCAATCTCTGCTCAAGCCTCTTATTTCTAAATTAGCTATCTTTATTTCTGGATTGGTACCAACTACTTCGTTATGGTAGTCACTATCGCTTCCTCAACTTTTTCCAATTACTTCACAATTTCTATCGCTCTTGGATATTTGTACTCAATAAACAATATGAAGACTAGTACACTTTACACATCAATAAACACTGTGATCACCTTTTTTCTCTCTTGCCTTTACACAATACCCTATACAGTGTTTGAGAAGTCACCGTACATGAACTTGTTAAAGCATTATATATTTCACTCTACTTGCATTGGAGTTTGGGACGTCTCCTTCTGAACTCCCTTGAGCTAGGACTCTACGAACTATATTTTCTTCACACAATATTTCCTGTTACTCCAAAAATTATCACAACCCCATCCCCTTCATTTGCCATTCCCCTTAGACTACTCACCATTTGTTCATTAATTGACTTGAGGCCTTCGGTATCGACTCCTCACCCAATCGACCACTTTGCCTTCCATTCGCAGAACACCCGTGCAAACCAGGCAGGGATTTTGGCATAGGGGGACCTGCCCACATCCTTAGTTCTTCTTTTTTTCTATTGGCCGCTTGCCACAGGAGACCCAGCAACCTTCCGGCTAATGGCAGAGGATACTTGATCGTCCGAAAGACTGGCGACTAACTTGTTTGGAGCTTTTAACCACCTGCACCGCTACCATATGAGTGTAGAGCCCTTTGGGTATTGTGCATGCAATGGAATGGGGATGCAGAATAACTGTAACACCAAATAATCAAACCAACTCAGGAAGATGCCAAAGGTTGCTGTTTTATTAACAATTATCTAAAACAGGGAGTTACAACAGACATCAACAGACATTTGCTCGAGTTCTCGGTAAATTTCACATTCGAAAATATTTATATACTAAAAATTAATCATAGGTGACGTCATACTATGTGGCAAATGAGAAAAACCTACAATAGGTTGTGATAGGCCCAAGGGGAACATCTAAGTATACTTTCTATACGTGGTGGGATTGTGATTGGATATCTACTGTCAGGTGGACAACTTATGCCTACCTCTAAAACATGTCATCTTAAACACTATTAAGTACACAGTATATCATTGGCTCTCAAACTATAAGGCCCTTCATTATACATCCCTCTACAATTGGTTGGCACGCTCGTGCCATGTCTGGAACATTTGGTTCACTTAGCAGCACGTAAGCTCAAACCCAGATACTGGGAGGTGTACTTGAGTTTACCTCTCCACCCAATTAGCTCACCGTCTCTCATCACATGTGCCTTTTGCCATGAAGATTGTCTTTGAACTTGGTCTTGCAAAGTATTCTTGTCTCTGGGAATACAAAGGAGGGTGATCACGCACTATCGCTGTTCTAGGACTCCAAGCTCAACACTATTTCCATCCTTAACTCAGGTGACAATGAGTTGGCCCATTTTGCAGCATTTAAATGTCTTAAATGATTACAACTTGACATGAATCCGCTTCTCACGATTACTGCCTTTGAGAATAGATTGAACTTTGACACCAAGCCAAACAGCCTCGCCATTCGTATCGACAATCTCGCTAATTCTTGCTGTGACACAGTACTCAGCCTTTCCTATCCATGAGTCTTTTTCTTACTAAAATTTGTGACACTGATGTCCAGTTTCTATACAATGGTGGCTTTGCATGCAGTCTATTCACTACGTATAGCCAGTTTCTAAGATTACTTAATCTACTTGCATTGCTGCATCTGTACAGTTATTGAACGGCTTGCATTTTCTGCAGTGCGTCACACACATGCAATCTTCTCTTTGCACATGAAAGTTTACTTGTGTCTTAACTTCGTCATCTTTTTCTATAAGCTCCATACATTTTCTTGAGCCAGTACCTCAGGGCGTCATGCTCATCTCTCATGATGTCACCAGCTCCTTTTTCACACGTTCTCATACTCCTTCAGGGAGTTCCTCCCTCAAATTAATCTCTTTGGGAATACATTTGATAAGATTTTCTCAATGGGTGTCTTCTCCCGAATATGCGCTGTGGTATGATCACAACTGCTGGTGTCAAACAGGGCACAATCTCAGGCTTCCAGCATACAGGAGCTAGGGGGCGGGACTTCCTGCAGAGGCATGTAACTGCTTCTTTACAATCTTGGAGGAGGATGAGGAGGAGGAGGAGACATCCGTCACAGGGTTTGACCTTTCTTTGCCAGTCAAGGGGCCTGTAAGCAGAGTCTCCTTCACCAACAGCGAGCAGGAACAGGAAAAAGAGGGCTCAGTGTCACCACCAGCACAGAAGCCGAGAGAGGCAGCATCAACATTAGTTCAGAAGATGGCACCAGCAGCACCAGAGCGCCCATATTTGCCAAACCAGCAGTCCCCCTCGCGCCACAGGATCAGCAGCCGCTAAACCATCAGTTACCACCATCACTGCTGGATCATCAGCTCCCACCACCACTGCCAGTCCATCAGCTCCCAGCACCTCAGTCAGACCATTAGCAGCTACCACCACCACTGCCAGAACAGCAGCCACCGCCAGCATCATCAGACCAGCAGTCCCTGGTGCTGGAGACAAGTTATGGACTTGGAAGCACTTTTCCCTTCCACCTGTAGTCGACAAGATCAAGGCTGCTGCAACTTTTATCTGCTTCCACTGACACCAAGCAGTTTGAAGAGGAGTCATTGGATTGGATTGTGGAATCTAAGTAGTGCCAACACAGGGCTGTGAGCCGTACCTTGGTGGCTACACACACACACTTTTCCTACTAATCACCTCTTTGTCTTTTGTTTTCTCCCTAGGACCATTATGAGGGAGCAATGGCATTGGCAGGGCAAGGTATTGGGATGGGCTCCCACCAGAAGACAAGGAAGCTGGCAGACCAGCACTCTAGGAAAAGATAAAGTACCTAGTCTTTCTTGACTGTTTTTTGACTCTTTCTATTTCTTTGTCTTTTACAAACATACACACACACACACTTTCCCAACTAACCTCCACTTTGTCTTTTGTTTTCTCTCCAGGACGATGGTGAGGGAGATGTAACATTGGCGGGACAAGAGGTGGTGATGGGACCCCACCGGAATCCAAGGAATTTGGCAAACCAGCACTTCAGGAAATGAAAATGATCTGGTCTTTCTTGACTGTTTTTTGACTCTCTCTCTCTTTGTCATTTACAAACACATACACACACACACTTTACCAACTAAGCACCACTTTGTCTTTTGCTTTCTCCCCTGGACCATATTGAAGCAGCGGCGGCATTGCTGGAGCAAGGGGTGGTGATCGGGCCCCGCCAGAACACAATAAAGCTGGCAGACCAGCCCTCCAGGAAAGTATAAGTACCTGTTTTTTCTTGATTGTTTTTTTACTCTCTCTCTCTCTCTCTCTCTCTCTCTCTCTCTCTCTCTCCCTCTCTCTCTCTCTCTCTCTCTCTCTCTCTCTCGATCTCTCTCTCCCTCTCTCTCCTTGTCATTTATGCACACACACACATACTTTCCCAACTAACCACCACTTTGTCTTTTGATTTCTCCCCTGGACCCTTGTGAGGGAGAGGTAAGGATAAGCACCTAGTCTTTCTTGAATGTTTTTTGTCTCTATCTCCAATCTTTCTCTATCTCTTTGTCTTTTACACACACAAACACATACACGTTCCCAACCAAACAGTACTTTGTCTTTTGTTTTCTGCTCAGGACCGTTGTGATGGAGTGGTGTCCTTGCCAGGGCAAGGGGTGATGATGGCGCCCGCCAGAAGACAAGCAATCTGGCAGACCTGCACTCTAGGAAAGGATAAGTGCCTAATCGTTCCTTTCTGTTTTTGACTTTCACTCTGACTCTCTCTCTCTCTCTCTCTATGTCTTTTACACACACACACACACACACACAATCCCACCCACTTTCCCAACGAACCACCATTTTGTCTTTTGTTTTCTCCACAGGACCGCTGTGAGGAAGCAGTGACTTTGGTGAAGCAAGTGGTGCTGATGGAGCCCCACCAGAAGACAAGGAAGCTGGCATTCCAGCACTCCAGGAAAGGATAATTACCCACTCTTTCTTGAATTTTCTGTCACTATCTCCCTATCTCTTTGTCTATTACAAACAGACACACAAACAAACATATGTTCCCAACTAACCACTACTTTGGCCCTCATTACGACCCTTGCGGAAATCGAAAAACGATGGCGGAAATGCAATACCGCCATCGAATAGCGCTCGGTGCGATTATGACCCGACACTGTAAATTACGATGCCATTAGCGACACCGTAGTGAACGCCAACGCTAACTGCACCAAGTACGCGCACGCGCGCCATGCCAAACCGTAATTATCACCATGGCGTAATGGTACGCGAATTCCGATCCAAGCGGACATGTACCTAACGCCATCAAGCATGGCGGAAAGTACCATTCCGCCATGGTGAGAAGTACGGCTTCGCGAATCAACCGTAAACGGCCCTACTGAGTGCCTGTACACCACTCCCTGGCCACATTGCACAACTCCTCGTAGGTGCAATGAAGACACAAATGCAACCAGTGAAATGTACAAGCCACCCATGCATGCCAACGAACAAATGAATCTAGGGGCTCCAAGTGCCTTGTGAGTGGCCATCCATATTTGCCATGGCACCATTGCCGCACTGATGCAGCACAGGCATGTGAAGGTTCAAGTACAGCAATATGAGCAGAAAAATGAGACAAACAAAAACAGGCCCCCCCATCGACTGACACCAGTGTAAGGCAACGTACAAAGCAGTATCCTGAGGGAGACTGCACCAGCCCTGTACTCCTGCCAGTAAACCAACCAACCATCAGCATAAGCATGGACCACACAAGTTGGCAGAGTGACTGAGCAGCCAGGCACATCTCAAGAGGGGCCAATGGGAGCTGCAGGGCACAGATGGCACGAATACAGAAGCTATTCCAATGGACATGACCCCAGTCTCCCTCCAAGAAATGCACGCAAACACAGGCACCTGTGACCAGCCATATTCAGATAATCACATCATTCCACCAATCCACCTGGCTGACCGGCATCTGTTACACAAAATCAAATCCCCCGCCCATGAGCAGGACATCATTAAAACAGTCACAATGGTAGCCCCTATCCCTGACCACACTGGGCTTCGTAGGCAAACGCGGCCAGTACAGTACCACGCAACTATACTCATAAGCCGGAACCCAATGCAGATCTTCTCACAAAACATCGCACCACAAATAGGAATATGCTACATTACTTGCAAAGAAGAACGCTACACGGTTAATATCAGAATAGACATTTAATGCACCACAAAATCACCAAGCCCATACAGCCATTAGGTCATGAACCCCAAAATACATTTCATCATTGTGGGCTGCATCCGCAATAAATGACCAGCTTCTTCTTGTGTGACGCCCTGTTCCTTCATGGTACACAGGGGCTACATTCACGTTCAAAAAGGCAACATGGAAGCGCCTAGAACCGCAGGGCCGTCCCATTAGGTAGGCACTAGTCCAGCTGAAAGCTCGAAATGTTGCTCCTAGCCACTAGTACTGCGTAAGGGCATGTGGCCCATTGGCGATCGTCCCATAAGATCGTAATGGTGCTCCACTGATTAACTCGAAGCAGCAGGTGTCGGGAGTAAAAGCCATCTGCAGGAGTGGCATACAGATGGCAGCGGCAAAAGGGGAGGAGATACCTGTCACCCAAATGAAATGAAAAAGAATAGTAGGCCATCAGAACTTGATTCGTATTACTCACTTCAATGATCACACTAAATCTACAGCCATATGCATGCTAGCCCACTCCAAAGGATTATTCCCACCCAAAAATCACTTGCGAATCATAACTATAAAAATCGAGCTGGAAACACTATTACACACGAGTGCTTGTGTGCATGCGTCTGTCAAAACAGAATCCATTCGATGGGATTAGTAACGTGCATAGACACAAGTGTATGAAGGCGCGTCGAGACACGGAGGGTACAACAAGGGCAGATAGACGATGGTCCCACTATGGCAGCTCTGCATCACATAGCGCAGGGGAGGTGGATAGATTCCAAAAAGCCCTGTACATGGCAAACTCTCCATCAAATCATCTGTCCATGCATCCATACATCATTTCCTTATCCCGGTATGAAAACGCCTGAATATTTACTCACATCACATGTGAAATTTCCATTGAGTCTGTGCGTAATGCAGTCTGCAAAATCCACTGTGCTCCAGGCCGGGATTCCAGTGTTGTGAAGTAAGATGTATTTGGGAACGTCCTGCCTCATCGTCCACTACGCTATTGCGCATCCCATACTATTCATATCAATCATTGCATTCTCGCCATGGCCCCTGTCCCAAGGACACTAAACAATAGAACGTTATATTTGCAGTCAGACCTGTGGGCGTCTCCTCGCCGCTAGCTGAAGACCGAAAGCGCCGTCCTTCGAATACCTCATTTGCAACATCACGTCGAAAAGGCATCTGTGACCGCTTGGAATCACAAATCCATCCATGTAGTGCGGCATTGTGTGTAAATGCAAACTGGCTTCACTCACAAATGGGACGCCCCGCCCGTCGGTGAACCGCGGTACAGTGCTGCATGAGGGTCCACCGTTAATCGAGTACTACATTCCACTGACCCTTCACAAGTTTGTTCGCGACTGCAAAGATAGTATGTGAAACAATGGAACCATAGCAGAATGAACATATGAACCAATATTTCACTGCCATTGGGATCATATACATGATTGTAATAGCAAGATGCCATGCGTCGAATTGCAGCGTTGTGTGCGGGACGTGCTCGCCCAAAGGGGATTGCAGCTTGCACAGGTGGAATGAATCACCACAGGTGGAGGCAATACAGCTTGAAAACACATAAATTGCACACCCAACCCCCTCCCACACCCACACCAAAATGCTACCGGCAGGACTAGCGATGTTGGCCCTGGGGGACCTGATTGCACTGCAAGTACTCCAACTTCAAGAAGAAGACGAACAGCAACTACTACAACAACCGGCGGCACAGAGGAGACGCAGGAGGAGGAGGAGGGCAAGGCAGGGCCAGCAAGGCCCGCCAGCACAGCCACTACCACCACGCAGGCAGCCCGCAATCCCACGCCTCCGAGCACATCCGTTCGACCTCACGGATGAGCAGATCCACACCCTCTTCCGTTTGGACCGGGACACCATAACCGCCATTGTGGACATGACACAGGCTTACCTTGTCAGCATGATAGATAGCCCAACCGCCATTCCACCCCTACTGAAGCTGGTGTCTGTACTCCACTTCCTGGCCACAGGCACCTACCAGCACACAGTCGGACAGTTGCATGGCATTTCACAGCCAGTGTTCTCACAGACACTATTGCAAGTGCTCGATGCCCTCCTGAAGCACGCAGACGACTACATCTCTCTACCATGCTCAGAGCAGGAAATTACGAACACAAAAGTGGGATTCCATGCACTTGGCGGCATACCGGGTTGCATTGGTGCCATCGACTGCACCCATGTGGAATTGGTCGTCCCGCATGCCATGGAGGCCCAGTACCGCAACCGAAAACAATTTCATTCTCTGAATGTACAAATGGTGTGTGACTCCAACAGGATCATTACACATTGTTGTGCACGATTTCCTGGATCAACCGATGATTCTATGGTTTTGAGGAACTCTACAATACCACGCTACATGGAGCGGCACGCAGGGAACAGATCCTGGCTACTCGGTGAGTCTCATTTCATGCATGATAATGTGGGGTATGTGATGCGGCAATGACCTGGCAGGAAGGGGGGGGGGCGTACGTAGCAATGTCATTCCACAAACATCCTTTATTGTCCACATACAGGTGATGCCGGGTATCCACTGAAGAGATGGCTCCTTACACCACTCCGGAACCCACAGAACCAGCATGAGGAGGACTACAACCATGCCCACTCACGTACCCGTGTAGTCATAGAGCAGGCATTCGGCCTACTGAAGACTCGTTTCCGCTGCCTCAGCAGGTCTGGCGGGGCACTCCTGTACCGCCATGTGAAGGTGGCAAAGATGGTCATGGCATGTGTCATGCTACACAACATGTGCGTACGTAGAAATGTGCCCATGCCCCCTGACGCAGAACTGCAAGCACCTGAAGATGGTCATGATGAGGGTGGGGATGTGGCAGCACCTCAAGGAGTCCGCGAGGCACAGGAGGGCCGAGACATTCGTCAGATTCTCATAGATTCATGCTTCTAGCACTCACGCCTGGTGGCTGATACATGGACACGGGACTTGTGGCACTGTGTGTGTCTGGAACATGCACAATATGGACTGTACGCCTATAATGGCCTCGTACACAAAGATCAATGTCCACACATCTCATTGGATGATAGTGAAATGTTTATCGCATATGTGAAATTATGTTACACACCCCATCGACCCGCCACCCAAGTAAGCCCAACACACCCCCTCCACCCTCCTACCTCCCCCCCAAACACCAGTGTCCAAAGATGCTCATTGTCAGTGGGCAGAGGCTATTGCAAGCCCCCTCTCCGGTATCAGGGGCACCCCTGCCTGTGGAGCGCAGGTTCCTCCCAGATCTACGTTGGGGGCTGCCCTGGACGGAACTCAGTAGATGTTTCTATGGCTGCCTTAGTACCCCCACATTCATCAGCATGGTCCTTGAGGAGCGTGGCCAGTTGCTGCTGTTGCACGATCACCTGGTCGAGGGACTGTTGCCTCTGCTGGGCCATGGCCATTTGCGGTGGTGTCACAGAGGGGCTGGTCACCTCATGTTGCCTTGACACAGGGCTTGTGGGGGATGGCCAGTCGTCGTCTTGTGGGTGCCCCTGCGTGGTATCCTCATGGTGTACGGGATGGAACAAACAGGGGGATTGAGACAGGTCATGGATGGATCTTACTTCGACATCCCCGTTTTCTGTGTCGGAGCATGCTGCCATTAATGCAGTGTCACCTATGGTGCTGCTGCCACCAGAAGCAGTGCCTTCTGTGGCATCCATTGGGGGGACCTGTGGTGGTGCTGTTGTGGGCATGCTGGCTGCTGGGGTGCCTGTTGAAGTTCCCTCCTGTGTGCTGTCACTTGATTTGTGCTGCTGCCGTGTCTTGATGCGTGCAGCTGAGGTGGAGGGTCTTTGGCCGTTGGTCTTGGCCCTCTTTGCAGGTGTGCTGGTAGGGGTGTCCTGGAGCTCGTCGTTTGAATCGGACCCTGTGGTGGAGTAAAGGAGGGCGAGCGTTATTAATGGGTCTGTTGAAATTGGAATGGCAATGTATCACATGCATTGGGGTGGTACCTGAGGGTGATTTGGGTCGGGGCCTTGGAGGTGGTTTCATTTTTGTGTGGATTGAGGATGCAGTTGTTTTGCAGGCTGCAGTTAGGGTGTGCATGCTGCACGTGTAGAGGGTGTTTTTAGGGTTTTTAATTATTTATGTATTTATTGTGAGTATTGAAGTGCGCTATCAGGCCGATGTATGTGGACGTTCTCCTGGACATGTGTTACTGTTGGACTATGTGGACACATGGTACTTCACATGATTGGACATTGTGGATTTAGCATTGTTTTATTTGGCCCACCTACCTGATTCTTCGGATGTCTGCACTCCTTTCTCCATCCCTCCGACTCCCTCTATACTCTCCATTCCAATGGTGGAGGCACAGATTTCTTCCCAGGGGGTCAACTTGATGGGTGATTCCGATCCTCCCCCGGTAGCTGTGGCAATGTTTCGGTTGGCAGAAAGTATGCTCCGGACGCGTATCCGCAGGTCGTCCCATCGCTTTCTGCATTGCTGTGGGTTGCGGGGTGCGGTCCCCACCGCACTTACCCGCTGTGCCACCAGGGCCCATATGGCCTTCTTGTTCGCAAGTGCCGTCCTGGTCATTTGCGTCGAGAAGACGACGGCAGCATTCTCCTGGAGGGTCTCTGTGAGCACGGTGAGTTCCTCACGGGAGAAGTGGACCTGCCGCTTGCGGTCGCACGCTTTTTTCGCTACTTTTCCCATTGTTATTGTTTTCACTAGGGTGGATGACGGGTTGTGATGTGTCTCAGGGTAGTATTTTTAATGGTTTTGTGGGAATTCTGATTTTATAGGTGTACGGCGTGCTGTTTCCCGTTTCCGGGACCATGTTTTTACTTCCGTTTCCGTATATTTACGGTCACCGTACTTTCCGATTGCCGCTCATTACGGTGACCGCTAAGATGGGTGGCGGAATTGCACCTAGGGCGCCATATGACGGCGGTGGGGGGCGTTTTGGGGACATTTCCGCCATCGCGGACATTGCACTTCCGCCATGGAGTAGTGCTCGTGCCCGATGGGTCGGAATTAGCCGCACTTTGCTCCGTCGTGCAATGGCGGAAACGCTATTTACGCTGTGGCGGTCAGGTCAGTCACTTTCCGCCAGGGTCGTAATGAGGGCCTTTGTCTTTTGTTTTCAGCTCAGGAGCGTTGTGAGGGAGTGGGTCCTTGGCAGGGCAAGGAGTGATGATGGGGCCTGGCAGAAGGCAAGGAAGCTGGCAGACCAGCACCCTAGGAAAGGATAAGTGCGTAATCTTTCCAGTCTGTTTTTCTCTCTCTCTCTCTCTTTCTCTCTCTCTCTCTCTCTCTCTCTCTCGCTCTATCTCTCTCTCTCTCTCTCTCTCTATGTCTTTTACACACACACGCACTCACTCTTTGCCAACTAATCACCAAGAGAGTTGTGTGAAGTTTTTCGGTTCGCCTTGCCACAGGAAAAGTGGCAAAGAATGGGCTACATCCCCACAAAGAAGTGCCTACAACCACATAACCATACCCTTCACCAACCAAAATTCCCCCTGTTGGAACTGTTGGAAACCTCTAAAAATGGACCTCAGGACAACATGCAGTTGTTCACTCACACCCCAACAGACCACACACCCAGTGTGAGACCATCCCAGTAAGTTTGCATGGATCCCAGGGTGCACTCACAATTCGCATGGGGAGAACAGATGAAGACAAGTTGTGGGGAGTGTATTATGTAACACATGTATGGGCCCATAATGTGCACACACACTGTGCACTCACTCACAGTGCCGGATGAGATGAACGAGTAATGCAAACAAAAAATCATGCAACACATCCTGGCGTAAATAACCTATAGAAACAAACAATGTACAATAAGTGACCTGATGGGGTAACACAGAAACAGTCTGTTAGGGATACTCATGTGAATATCTTTACAACCCAACATGTTGCAATTGTGACAAACCTGTCCTGTGGAGTAAATGTACACAAATGCCCAGAACTATGTCACCAGAGGCTACATCATGAAGCGGTGCAGCTGAGGATAAGTAGATCTGACAATGGACATGTATGGTACATGTGGAACAGGGGCAGGGCAGGTGATGTAAGTGGATAAAGGAATGGAGTGGGAAGTGGCACAGGTCAGGGAGTACACCTGCTGGGCCCAGTAGTTAACATTTGGGCCAGGAAGTAAAAGGGTGGCAGTAAGGAGACTTCATCGTGGTCAGTGAGGCATGTGTTGGTGAACCAAAATACACAGAGTGCAGATGCACAGAGAATGCATGCTGTAGTATGAACATCCAGAACATCCAGAATGTTTGAAATACTGACGAAAGCTAAAGTGTGACAAGTGCTGCCCAATCACTTCCATTATTTGCTTCATTTGTGAAAGTACATTCACCACAACAATGCACCCGCATAGAAGTATAACTGCATATACACACACCTGTATGTGGACAGACACACATCTGCACAGTCATTTACCGGGACTCAAAGATTACACACATAGCTAGCACAAATATGTCATGCATGCAAACACCATGGTGACCAATAATACAGACGCAACAGTGCACATGCTTATCTGCTGACAGAGACGGCATGATGTGATTCCCTCAACACCCCCACCGGAAACTGTACCTCGAAATTCATGAAAGGAGGGCCAGTGTCTGGGAGAGGGCATGGGGTCTATGGATGTGAAAGGGGCCAGGGTGGACCTCCCATGAAGTGCAGTACCCGGATGAATCAGGATCACTGCAACAACATGGGACATTACATTTCACCAGCCATAGTTGACAATCATGCATACAGCACATATGTGTCACATTTCCCTCAACCCATTGTTGCTTGCGCATGCCATTCTGTTGACTTCAAGGCAGCCATGGAAGTTGACAAAACTGTGCATGGCTGCATGTCCATAAGTGCGCTCCTCATGCCTTTGAGAGGGCAACAGCATATTTCAAGGGAAAAAAGAAAGAAAGAGAAAGAGTCAACCTCGGAAAGGGTGAAAAAAAAAACATGCCAACATCCTGGCGAGGGGTATTGAAAAACATGAAAAAGGTATCCATGTCGAATGAAGGGGTAAAGAAAAAAAAATACAACCACACCGGTAATGTCCAAAAGAAAAAAGAAAAACATCTTGGACTGGGGGGGCGGCGTTGGCGGGAGGCTATCCTGGTGGGGGGGGAGGGAGAATGTGCATGTCAATATCCATATGAGTGGGGAAAATAAATGATGCAATATGAAACAAAATCCCCTCCATGGGCCCATGGGCATCATGACAATGGTGGATGAGGAGGCTGGTCTGTGCTGGGACCCCTATCCACCCAATGCCTGGTTTTCAGTGGCCACAGCTAGCCATGACACGGTTGAAAGCATCAGCACAGTAAGGGCAATGAGGTCTCCATGCACTTCCTCACAGATGGCCACACAGTCTGTATGCGCACTCACCCATGATACATTGAGTTGTTCAGACAGTGTCTGCTGAAGTCGTTCATCTCCACATGAAGCACTGTCCTTGTGGCTGAGAGTTCTTCAAGGATTGCAGTCCTCATGGCCTGCATCTCATGCCTCGAGGCTCATGCCTCAGGGCCTCTCTGTGTGCCTGAGCATCTGCATGCAGGGACTCCTGCAAACACCTCAGATGAGCCTGTCGGCCCTTGATGTTGGCCTCCATTGCACATTTTGTGGGAGCAGCATGAGGACCGCATTACCTGCAGCTGTTGCTCTAGCCAGGCCGCTGGTGCGGTCATGATCTTGGCCATCTTATCCATGGCCTCTGATATGTTGTCGGATGGTGGCACACAGCATCTGCTGCTCCCATACTTTCTCCCCAGTCTGTACACCCCATGTGTGTGGGGCCCAAAGCAGCCTGATGAAAGGGACCATGCCCATTGATGTGGTGCCCCTGTCGTTGGCTACAGGTCTGCAACCCCCCCTTGGAAATCAGCCCCAAGACCTGATGCCAATTTATGGGAGGGTGGCCTTGCAGCCATAACCACTGCAGACGGGGGGGCCATCACTGGCTGGCCTTGTGAATTTTGAGAAACCAGAAGGTGTCTCACCCACTAGTCCCTGTGGATCTCTCTCTCCCAGGTGGCCAGGGCACGGCCATCACCTTTAGATCCAGACCCTGGAGGTGGACCAGTGCAGGAGGATCACCTGGGTGAGGGGTCTTCGGGGAGTGGGAGTGAGACACTGCTTGGCAAGATGCGGTATCTACCCCCCTGCAACACCTTAATCGCATCCTACCAGGTAGGATATGTGGGAACTTTACCCCTCCCCCTTTCCCTTCACCAACACTTCCACACGGACAGCCCGCTCTGGGAGATAACAGACTCACACACAAGCAGTGTACCTAACATGTCCCGCTACTATGGTCAGGTGAAGTCAGGCAATTACTGACAATCACTCACACCTGACTTCCATTAAACTTCCCACATGGATAAGAGGAAGAGAGCTACAGCATAAACTGAGCGAGCCAAAGCACACGAAGGAACAGCAATTTCAAGTTGGCAGCTCAATGAAGGGAGAAAGACAGCAAACCAAGAAAAGTTTGCAAGGAGGGAAATACCCATGAACTTTTCAGCAACAAACTGCTACTTTCAAGAAGCCTTTGAGTCAGAAAGCATAAGGCCAGGAAACCAGATGGAAGAATCCTGCATTGTGTGCCAGAGATACCGGAGGCCCTCCCGCGTAACCAACCAAGGCAGGCTGGAGCAGCAGCAGCCGTTCTATCGTCCTTGTCTTCAAGAACAAAGAAGCACCAGAGAGATCAACACAGCCAGTGAGTTGGGGAAACCGATGCAAGACTGGTCTGTGTTGAAGTCAAGCTTGCAAGCAGCAACATTGTATAACGGGCTCTGGAATGGACATTGTTAAACACTTGTGATGAAAGATGCGAGTAAAACAAAATGACCGATGAATGTTTGAACTTGAGAAGGAAAGATACAATACAGTTGACAGAGTGGTGCGGCACTGTGAATGTGCTCAATCGAAGGTCTCTGGAAGATATCCCTCCAAGAAGTGGCAGAAACGAAAGTAGAAGATTGATTAGAACATTGCAAAAATTAATTGAAGTGGTCCTGCGACAGTTTAAGCAAAACCCTCGCAGATTGGATTGTTCTCTATTTTGTTATCAAGAGGAAACCTTAGAAAGTGAGACTACATGGTCTGAGCCGAACGAGGGAGTCCAAATGTGAATATTGTGGAAAAGGGATTGGAGCCAAAACAAGGGAGATCCATAGTCCAAGCCTGAATGAGGGAGTCCAAGTGTGAACATTGTGGTAAAAAGGGGCTCCAAGCCTGAAAGAGGGATACGCATGGTGAATACTGGAAGCAAAAACGTATACATGTTTACATGTGAAAATCCTGATAAGAGTGGAACTTTGAAGTTTGTTACGACAGACCCTCTGCAGTAAGGATATCTTTACTTTGAATGGTATTCTCGTGGCAGGGAAGACAGAGTGTGTGCGAAGCTCGGGTGTGCCTTGTCCCGTGCTGAAAATGTGGGAAGGGATGCCAACTGCTCAACCGTCCTGACATATTGATTCTTGAACACTTTTCATTTTGTATACAAAGTTGACACACACCCTTTTGTATTTAGTAAGGGTTGGCATTAGGTTTAGAAGTAAGGATTGGCATTAGGTTTACTATTATAGGCCCGTTTATTTCACAGAGACTTGACTAGGACTGCG
Source organism: Ambystoma mexicanum (assembly GCF_040938575.1). Classification (NCBI taxonomy): domain Eukaryota; kingdom Metazoa; phylum Chordata; class Amphibia; order Caudata; family Ambystomatidae; genus Ambystoma; species Ambystoma mexicanum. The sequence goes on from NC_090923.1 coordinate 436,978,397, forward strand.
TTATTAATGATGGTCGTATCTTGCTCTTTTCCTTAGATTTAGGTTAGATAGGCATTCAACCAACCCATTGAAGTCCAATAAACACCCTTGTGTCTGTCTTCACTGTTTGATACCATGTCTTCCTTTCATGTGGTGTCAGGGGTGGGATGTGACTAAATTGAGACAAATTAGGGGACCCTAACATTCCAGAAACGTAGTAACAGAGCCTCATATCCCTCTACCACCACAAAAAAATCATTAGGTTTTGACATTTGTAGCAGTAGAGACACTACTATCCCTCCAGGGAAGAGAGTGATGGCTCCCACAGATTTAATCCTCCTGTGAGGGTTGTTATATAAGACTGGCCCCAAATTTTGACCTAGCCTGGTAGTTTGGACTGGATGCCTGAACAGGCGTCATAGATGCCGACTGCCGGGGTGACATGAAGGTACTCCTACAGAATCATGGCAAAACTCCAGTTGAAATAGGACAAAATTGCACATGGAATTTCTTCTAGGCTTTGGAGAGGCTGATGAACCACCCATCCTTGAGGCAAAGCGGGAAGAACAACTTACAATCCTCCTGGATTTAGCCTTCACTGAGAGAAATTATACAGCACTCGCAGAGGTTTTCGTACAAGTGATTCCTAAGGGAGGACGAGAAAAGGGGAACCCATTTTTCTTCCTGAAAAAGGGATTAATGTATAGAAAGGAAACCTCCAGAGTTCATTTAATAATCCCCAAAACCCATGGTAAGATTGTGTTAGAGATTGCATATTCTCATTTGACAGGGGGACATTTAGGACAATCTAAAACAAAAGCTCACATCAGTAGGAGATTCTACTGGCCTGGTATCCATGCTGTTGGGATGGAAATGCATATATCCCACGCCCTAAACGCTTTTAGGTGTGGCGAGTCCCCTATGAAGTACTGCAGTGTATAAGGGGATAAAGAACTGCACAGTGAAACTCGGTTCAAAGGTATTATAGCACGAACAGCAGATGCTTAACACTACAAAACACAAAGAAAGAAACACCATTTTGTAGTTATGACAAAAGCACAGGCTCTTGCATGAGCGCGCTACACCAGCTGAGCTCCATGGAAAGATTTCACTAGGCCAAACTTCATTAAGATAGAGTGACTCTGCACCACCAGTTCTCACGGAAGTCCACTTCCCCCATGTCCCTTCACTGTAGCGAACATGTAGTATCTTTCAGAGGAATGCATACTGCTAGAGCGTGAGACAATACCAGGCTCTGTGCAGTGCCCATTCATCACCACTAAGCTGCCAGTAGGCCTCCAACCTCTAACCAGCCAGCCCCACACCCATACATTCCATGATAAATGAACACCCCCCCTGTCATAGCACAAATCAAGTGACCATAAAGAATCTAAGCATTTGAGACTGTTTAACCCCCCCAGCATAAAATACATCCTTTGTAAAACGAGGTATAGGGAGCGATAAATTATAGATCAAATCCAGGGTGGAGACCTTGGATGCGAGAGGAGCGGTATCAACAAAGCAGCACATTTGTGGGTCAGCGTGACTGTATTTCATCCTCCCTTCCCCCTGGCACCAATTACCTAGGCTGCCCAGGTGCATGCCATAGTGATATATTAGTAGGCTTAGTATGCCATCTTAAACAATGTATATCGTGAGCAACCAATCCTTGACTCCTCAACAGGATAATCTCAGCTGACCTACATGGTGCATGATGGACGGCGATGGAACTAACTAATGGTAACATGGCATCCTCTATGCAGCAGAACCATGTATATAGTATCACCAATAAGTGGCGCTAGTATTTATTGTATGTGATGACGCCACCAGGCCTTTTAAGCTCTTGTTTGTCTGAGGATGAACCAGAACGTTCTCGAGCAGCAGAGTCCTTTGGTGATGTTTTGTATTCTGTATAATTAAACCTTGTTATTCTTGAAAGTTATCTCCTGGCTTATTTCCCTAGAGGATTGTATTCACTCTGGAGTGTGCGTTAACAGGGACTTGCTTTCATTTGGTGACCCCAACGTGATCCCATCGCCCCTATACCTGCGGAGGTATCCAGTCAGGCTCTCCACAAGGACCGTGCCCACCTACTGTCACCCGTCCCAAAATGCATACACTGAGAGGTCTTGTGGGAGCCGTCTTTGCAGAATACTCCCTGCTTTTTGGAGTGGGGTGCGGCCCTAAGGAGAGGTGCAGGCCGGTTGTGGAACCCAATGAATAGAGGTCTTCGGGAGAACATGGACACGTGAGTATAGCCTGCAAGGAAAAACAAAGTAGGCTTGGGTGTGGGGAGCAGTGTTAATAGTATGAACACGCCGTGGCTGAAATTGAGAGTGTATTTGGATTGTGGGTTAGGTTTATTTTTTCTTGCCATTTTCTATGAACTTTTTAAGGGTATTGGGAAAGAGGAACCGATATAAGGGAGCCCCCCCCCCGAGTAAAGGGGGAGGGTGGCACCACATGCATTGTCTCGACCAGTGCGGGAGAAATATAAGGAAAAATATAAGAGCTCCATATAATTAGAGAGCTTGGGAAAAGTAGTGGTTGTTGTTTTAGCTTGTCATTTAAGTTTGTTTTGTTGGTGTATTTTAAAGTGTAAGGAGGAAGCCCAGGAGGGACGTGCATGGTATGTGAGGATGCAGCAGGAAAGTGTGTAGTGAGTGCGTGAAGAAGCTCTAGTGGGGAATCACAGGAGGGGAAAAGTGAACTGATGATTTCTGTGAATTTATTGACAGTATTGACATGTACTAAAGATGAGACTGAACTGTATATGCTTTAAGTGCCATATATTAGGTTCTGTTTTGAATGTGGTGCATAGAACAGGCGTAGCCCCAATAAAAGACACATGCCAGACATGGCCATGGGGACAGACCACCTTTAGACCGTATATGTAAGTCGTTGCCCTTGTATTGTGAAAAAAATTAAGAAATATCATAATCAATGTGTGACTGAAACTAAAGGGGGGATGCCCCAATCTTGGCAAGAGCAAGGATCTTTTAACAGAGGTGTGCTGGAACACATGTCCACTTTCCTGATGGCAAAGTATAAGGGGAGGTTGTTACAAAATAGAAGGGAAGTATTGAACCACTGGAAAAATGTTTAAAGAAACAAAGGATGCAAAGGGGAAGGGGTGAGAAAGGTGCAAAGAAGGGCGACAAGAATGTGGAGGTTAAAAAAGCGCATATATTCGCTAGCAACTCGTCCAGTAGAGGGTATACGAACCCTGCATATGTGACAGTGGCCACTATGGTAGCAACACCAAGCATGGCCCCCACCACCGCCATATGGCTCACCGCCAGAGGTTACTGACCACATTGGGGTGAGCGAGAGTGATCTAGAGGTAGCACTAGCATCAACAGGTACAGCATTTGCCAGGTTACGGGAAGCATGTGAGGCAACTAGAGCGTTAGAAACACCAATCTCGCACAGGGGCACCCCCCCAGCCGCCCCGGGATGAGTGGAAGTCAGGTGACTTCCTGTTAGACAGGAAGCCCAGGAGGGGCATCTATGGTGTGTGTGGACGCATCAGGAGAGTGAGTGTGTGAAGAAGCTCCAGTGGGTAAACATTCTTCTGATGGATCCACACACACCATACACGCCCCTCGTGGGCTTTATGTCTAACAGGAAGTCACCTGATTCAGGTGGCTGTGCTAATGTCTGCAAAAAGGATTGTAGTGCTGGGTACTAACCACCGCAGGTGCCAATGGTCCACCGTGCTCTGCATTGATCCTGCTATACCACAGAGATATTTGAAAATGTGCTTATATGAACCTTCAACGTAGAGCCTGGAAGCTGTCAAGAATCGGACGGTGGCCCGTCTCCAAGTTGAGGAGGATGAATGGGACTGCCCTGGAGGATGTAATTACACATTATTGAGCCCGCTGCCTAAATATATTATGTACATAGTTCATTATTTTGTTTTGATTTTTACACTTGGACAATTCCCCCTTCCTCATATTTATGTGATCATAGTGTACATATTGCTAATACAGTTTTCTCTTTGTTCATCACACAGTTGTTGTTATCTCCTTGTTCATGTGCTGCATTTTGTTTAGTTTCAATTTGTTCTGTGACTGTCATGTGGGTTGGGGGCCTAAATGTGGAGGTGTGTTATACACTCATCAATTGTGCAATTGGGGGGGTGCATCCCAATTCATGGGCACCCACCAACACACATCAGCTACCAGCCAGTGGGGACTCTCATGTCATGCTGCACATCTTCCACTGGAATGCTTCATCATCACATGTGAGTTTATTTCTATCTAGCTGTACACATCATCAATCTGCTTCGCTCACTCACTCTCAGACTTCCTTCTCATCGTCCCGATACATGAGGGAGGCTGGTGGGTGATGTGAGACCTGTGGGGCTGCCTGGGGGTGTGTCAGATGTGAGGGGGATCTTCGGTGGCATGAGGACCTGTGGGGCTGTCTGGGGTGGTGTCAGAGGTCAGGGGGGCTGGGTGGTGATATCTGGGCTTGAGGGGGCTACTGTACAGTTTGGGTACTTGGCAGCTGCTTTGGTGTTTAGAGAGTAAGGTGGATGGTTAACAGGATCACAGGGGTGCAGCGTTACTAACATGGGGCCTTGCGCAGACTGGCTGGAGTGCAGGCATAACTTATGGGGGAGCTTGCGCTTGTTCAAAAGTGTGCAGCCGTTACTTGTTTGAGGCATCGCACATATTGACTGGGGTGCTGCCGTTACTTACGGGGGAGCTCACACAGGTTTGCAGCGGTGCAGTGGTTACTTGGAGGACCTAGCGCAGGATGCCCATTACTTACGTGGGGCCTTGCGCAGACTGGCTGGGGTGCAGCCGTTACTTATGGGGGAGCTTGCACATGTTCGCATGGGTGTAGCCGTTACTTGCATGGGCCATCACACAAATTGCTTGGGTTGGAGCTTGCATTGGTTCACAAGGGTGCAGCTGTTATTTGCGTGGGGGCATTGCACAGATGACTGGGGTGCTACCATTACTTACGGGAGAACTCACACAGGTTTGCAGCGGTGCAGCCTTTACTTGTGGCAGACCTCGCGCAGGTTCCCCGGGATGCATCCGTTAATTACACTGGGCCTTGCACAGACTGACTGGGGTGCAGCATTACGGGGGAGCTTGCGCTGGTTTGCATGGGTGTAGCCATTACTTGCATGCAGCATCACACGGATTGTTTGGGTGGGAGCTTGCGCTGGTTCACAAGGGTGCAGCCACTACTTGCGTGGGGTATCGCACATATTGACTGAGGTGCTGCTGTTACTTATGGGGAAGATCATGCAGGTTCACAGGGCTGCAACCATTACTTACAGGGGACCTGGCACAGGTTCACAGGGGTGCATCTGTTACTTACGTGAGTCCTCATGCAGATTGGCTGGGGTGCTGCTATTACTTATGGGGAAGCACATGCAGGTTCTCAGGGGTGCAGCCATTATGTACAGGGTAGCTTGCACAGGTTTGCAGGGGTGCTGGGTGTTGGGTCAATGGTGGATGCAGAGGTTTGCAGAATGCTTGGTCTATCGCTATGTTTTTGGTTTCCATGGGGGCGTGTCATGGGTGTTCTTCTTGCAGCTCGGTTTTTATTTGCATGTCGGGTTGGAATGCACGTTTCAATCCATGAATACACAAAGTGCACATTAGAAACCTTGCACGTAAGGCCGCGCAGAGCATTCTCTGTGCGCAAGCTTTGCTGGATCAATACGCACTGTTCTATGAATCAGGCCCATAATGTGTCCGGGCAATCCATTGTGATTGTAGAGGACTTCTGTATTTTAAAAGTGGCTGCTACTAATGCCTGCTCGCATGGAAAATGGCCCTTCATTACTGGGTCTAACAGTCCACTGTAAAAAAAACAAGGCTTGTATCCCATGGATATCTGCTGAGTGAGGGCATGTGAATGTGAAAACAGAAATAATTGTTTGTTGTAATCTGGTGTAGCTAAAACAAGTGCATTATTTATGGTGTTTTTGAGTTCCTGAAAGGATTTGTTCATCTGATCTGTCCAGACAAGGGGTCCCTTTATTTTCTGTGCTTCCTTCAGACCTAGCATGGGTTTGTTGTAGGTGGAACAGTCATATATCCAGGTCCTACAATAGTTAAACAACCCTAGAAACGGCTACATTTGCTTTACTATGGTTGGCAGTGGTGGGTGTTGGTCTTCTGTTTATATTTCTAGTTTTACTCTCTTCCCTGCTGATATTATTTGCCCTAGGTACACTACCTTTTTCTGGCAATACTGTAATTTGTCTTTGTCTACTTTGTACCTCTTCTCTGCTAGTAAAGTTAAACATTTTACTGAGTCCTTTCTACATTGCTCTTCTCCTGGGATGCACACTAAAAGGTTGTCTACATTCACTGTGCTTTGTACCAGCAGGTTTCGTAATACTACAACACTGCACTGTCTGAGTAACAGGCAGAATACTACAACAGTACTTCACATTGTTGGATGTGTAGAGTAGGTATCTTCTGGGTTTTATCTTCCAGCAGAGACGTCACTGGCTTTTAGGAGGTGGTTCTTCACTGCAATTGGAAACAAGGAAGTTAATGGGTACATGTGTTAATGGTACAGTAATAGCAGTAGAAGAACACATTGTTATAGATTGTAGGAGGATTTGTTGGCAGGAAGAGTTAATTTGTGTGTGTAATTGTACAGCACTGCATACGAGTGGGGACTTGGTAGTATAGCATTGTTGGTATGGAGGCCATTGCTACAGTGATAACTGTTCCCTATGGGGCTGCACTTTTGAAGTGTGTGAGATGTTTTTGCACTATTTGTTTTGGAAATTGATTAGTGGAAGTCATATTACAGTGAAAAAAGGGCATAAAGATGTAGAGATTGGAAAGGAGAATGTTACCATGTGTGTGGAATTTTGTTACATTTCTTACACATAGATGCTCGCTACATGAGTGCAGAAATTATTTTCGGTTGTTTCATTTATTTATTCATATTTACAGATATCACTGTTTCCAATGTACACATGCATTTCTTTGCTTTCACAGAAAACTGTGAAAGCAAACAGCATTGTAAGTAACAGTCCGTTGTTGTGATGAGATGATACAAATGACAGTATGGTTATTGAGTAGGTTTTGCAGGGCAGGTGGCAGGCACCCTGTTCAAATGCATGCAAACGATTTACTTGCACTGCTTGGGTAGCATACATGCCGTTTTCATTTTCTGTGTGCATTACAAAATATATGCATACCTGTAGTTTGTGTTGATGGATGTAGATGTGGATGAATATGGAAGCAGACATTTTGGAGAGTTTTACAGTACTTTTGGATGCAGGTACTTGGGGATCATAGGAGACCTGTGCTCTGAGTGTTGAACAGTAGGTATGCAGTGTTTTACTGAGTTGATAGAGTTAAATGTAGAGATATTGGATGTGATTGGTGGATGGTTGTGGGACTGCTTATCAGTAGCAAATGAGAGAGTGCTGAAAAGTGTGAAGTGGAAAGGGAAGAAGAGCTTCCCCTGTGTTACGAGATCTACAAAAACTGCGGTAGTTTGCGAGTAACACATGCCACATCCAGGGCTTCTCAGCATACCTGGCATGGAAATGGGACTGTGGGGATTAGCCAATCGGGTGTTAAGGGTGTGCTTTACAGGAAGGGAGGGTAATACTTTTTTGTAGGTAATACTTTTTTGTAATTGCTGTGTTGGCTGTGTGGTGAAGATGGCTGAGTTATTGTATCGATAGAGGGAGATTCCTTTGTATGTGATCAGGAGAGGTATCCAAAGGCAAGAGGGGTTTCTGTAGATCTTGGTTTTCAAGGCCTGGAGGCATTGTGCTGCAGTGTGCATGGTCGCAATTTGCAGACACTGCTTGCTCTTTGCAGATACATGGCTACTTTTGGTAGTCCTGATATTTTGGTGGTGCACTGTCGAGGAGAACATTTGGACTACATCAGTGCCCCAAGTTTGGTTCCTGTAGTGAAGTTGTTGGTTGAAGAACTAATGCTGTTTTTCCCTACTGCAAAGGTGTTTCCTTTCTGAAATACTACCAAGAGCACAATGGAACAACTCCAATCTCTTTAAACCCCAGCAAAATGTTGGAAGGTGCCTTGTTAATAGAGGCATGGGTATAGTTTTGCGATGTGTTGAGATGTCTGTTTTCTCCAACAACAACATTCACTCGCTTAATGTGCACTTTTCTTTTACTGCACATGGCGTTTCATTGTCCATTCTTGGAAATTGTTTTTTTTTTTTCGGAATCTAAGGGATGCTTTGCAGAGGTTAATGTGAAGCAGTAAGGAGGAAAAGAAGAGAACCCCCCCAAAATATGAAATAATGGGTTACAAGCACCTTTAAAAAAAAAGCCTCTTTTCAGAGCCACAACTAAAGAGGAAATATTCGACCCTGGTTAAAATGTCTTTCCCCACCCCCATGAATTGCACGATGTATCTGGGGAAACCACTGTAGTCGGCGGATGGCATGTGCCACATCTGGGGCTTTTGAGGATGGCAGGCATGGAAATGGGACTGCTGATGCCAGGGGATTGGTCAATAAGGTTTCCTGGGTGTGTTGTGGAAGGAGAGACTGTTGCAGACGGTCTCTTTGCTTAGAGGAGTGCAGATTGCTATGGCCATGGCTGTGACTTTCAGGAGGCAGAGTGTGTGGATTTTGGGGGACTCGTGGATACATTGGTTGCAGGTCTATGCAAGCACTGTGGAGTGGCTCCACATCTTGGATTCCCTCATGTGGATGTGCACTGGTATGGATTGCGTGGCATGAAGTGGCTGGATTTGCTTCCCCTTTGTGCCACTTTGATGAGACAGCATCATCCAGGCATTATTATTGTTCATTGTGGAGGGACCAATTGAGGCCATGTTACAGGAATCTCTCTGTAGTTTGCGATGAAGGTGGCACTTGGGAAAGTCATGTACATGTTTCCAAACTATTAATTTTTGTTGTGCATTGCCCAGAGACAGATGTCACCGCGCTCTTCATCATTTGGTCCACAAATGAAGAAAGCCAGGTGCAATTTCAACAAGGCTGATTGTGTATTTTTGCGAGATATTGGTATGTCTTCCTTCCACAATGAATTGGTGGCACCAGCATTTTCCACAGAGATAGCGTCCATCTTACTGATGCTGGCAATCACCTTTTCTTGTGCAATATCCAAAATGCTTTGTAGCCATATTTGCAAGCATAGCAAGCATGTTTAAAGTAGGTGTCGGCCACTTCAAAATTTCCAAGAACAAAAAAACAAAACAAAAATGGAATTTTCAGAGACATCACTTTCTCCGAGAAAGGAATGCAATGGATTACATGCTGCCACCACCTGAATGTCTTTGAATGCTGCGGACTACCGCTCTCCGTGGACTTCGTGGACTGCACAGGGGCCTGCATCATTTCATTGGCACGTCTATTTTTAAACTGTGAAAGGTGGCTCTGAAAAGTGCCTTTTTTATTTTTGTGTTTTGTGCATTTTTGGGGATTTTTTAAACATGACAAACAAGGGAGGGAAGGGTAGGTAGGGTAGGGAAGGGGCACCAACAACAGGGATAAGAAAGGGCAGACATACATAGGAAGATTTTGGGTGCACCTTATTGAGGTGGGGGTCACTTTCCTTCGTGGTCCCGAACCGCAGCCTCAAAACCACTCTGGAACTGCTCGATCCTGCAGAGTACTGCGTCGCAGTACACACACAAAACAGTGGCATTTGAAAGGTAAGGATCTACCGTGGTGCGTATGGCCTGCAGGCTGTTTGCGGAATCCGCTGCCCACAGGAGTGTCCCTTGTGGTGACAGGAGCAGATGACGAGGATGTGCATGGGAACTCAACCTACTACCCTGTTCGAAGGGGACGACCCTACGAACCGCTGTTTTGTGGCTGGATCTCAGGTGTTGCCACATGGAGGTAGTCCCATAACTGTCCATCACAGGTTTCCTGTGACTGAGTACACTCATTGCAGCAAACCTTGGGCGCACTAGACTTGGGTTTATCACCAATACTAAAAAGCCTCCACACCCAAGAGTCACATCGGCAGCTGGTAGTGAGGACTTCCACTACCTCATTATCTTCTTCTTCTTCTTCCTCCTCTGCATCTTCATGCCTGTTCCCCTATCCAGGCTCTTGGGCAGGTGGTGGTAGTGTTGGTGGGGTGGGGATGGTGCTGAAGCAGAGGCAGCAGATGCAACAGCAGTGGATGCCATTATTCAGGTTATCCAGAAACTCAGCAGCCCAGAAATGCAGCAATCCAGGAATTTGGAGCAGTACTGCAGCAATCCAGCAATGTGGAATAGAGAGGCAGCAATCCAGCATTCTGGCAGAGTCCTCTGTTCAGGAAATCCAAGAGCAGCACTGGGGTGTGGCTTTTTATAGGGGAGCTTGGGAGCGCTTTGCGGACAGTCACGTGCTTCATGCACACTTCGAACCCCCAAGCTGGGCTCCAGAAAGTTCAAGATTGCCTGGGGCATGGTCTGGGACTTCTGCAAGAGTGAAGTTTCACAGTAAAACACCTTGGAATGGCCCAGAAAGCACTTTTCTGCTGTTGGGGGGGCAGACTCTGTTCACGAATAAGGGCAGATGCTTAGCATGGATGTGGCCACCTTGTGACATCGCATGCGTTCGCAAAAAGGATGGCTGTCCCAAGGACACCTATTGCATGGAACCATTGTGCGCATGCGCATACGTGTCTTACAGACAGGGTTGGGGTCCCCGAACAAATTAAAAGTGCAACACACATGGCACAGACAGTTCCAAACTGGTGCAGTGTTCGTAGGACCCAGGGGTTGCGATGCTCATTTGCCCAGGTGTCCGCCAGACATGGGTGGGGTCCCCCAACTAATTAAAGTATGTCACCACTTTGCAGACATGCAGGATAGGCCTCTCGTTCGTAGGACTCATGGGAAGAAAAGCGCATGCCCCCAAGTGTCCGCCAGACAGGGCTGGTGTCCCAGAAAGAATGTGGGAATGTGATGGGCCTGCAGCTAGGAGTCCGCAGGACAGGGGTGGGGTCCCTGAACTAATTAAAGGTACATCACAGCTTTGAGGACATGCGGACAGGTGAATTTTGAATGCAGACTTCCCGGACATGCGTTGTGTCTGCAGGACACCACCATTTTGATTCATTTCAGATATCCCAGACATTCCCGCTCTCCACGGACCCCTAGCGGGGCTTTTAGAAAATAAAACACACACAAACAGCAACAGTATACATATAGAACTTTATTTACACACAAAAATACACACACTTAGGAAAGGGAAGGGGTAGCAGGAATGGAAACATATACAGGGGAATTGGGGTTTTCCACAGGTGGGTCATCACGGGAGGAAAGGATTGAGGTCTCATTATAAACGTCTTTGCTTACAGGGAATTTGTGGGATTGGTTGGCTAGGACAGGGGGAAGGGTTACAGGTGCAGGTGGGGCAGTGGTATTTAATATTGTCTTTATATGTCTATGCACACATTCTTTTAAGTCGCCAAAACTTTTCATCAATTGGTCATTTTTTGCCTTCAGGCACACTAGTTTATTTTGCACACTGTTAGTTTGGTTTTATATCTGCACATGCACTTGTGGAGTAGCTGCTTCTTCTGGACCATTCCCTTCATTTCCCGTATGAAATAAATATGTCTCAGGTACGTGCAAAGCAATGTGTATTAATTCTCTTACTTTTCTGTGTACCATTGGAGTCACTGCCTTCACTTATTTAATCACAAGGATAACACAACTCAAGCCACTCCAGGGTGCTTGCCATTTTTGTCTAAAATAAGAGGAAACATTTTTACTAGTATTGTACACAGAACAAACTGCACAGTTGTAGGAAATAATATAGTGTACAATTCTGTACAATTCTTTGTAGTACAATTCTGCTGTCAGTACTTTCCTCTTGTCACGCTGACAGTTGCTTCTCAGTTTGTATGTAATGCAGCATTGAGGTAATGCTGTTGGGAGCCCAGGTTATTTTCCTGTTTGGTGCATTCCATTATGTTGCACACTCTAAGCAGCTGCATTGCTGCTTTTATAAGTACAGAGTTTGTAGACCTATTTCATTTGTCCTTACAATTCACTTATGTGTTGTTCTTTAAAGTTGTTCAGTTTCTTTGCTGTATGCTACTTTAATGTGAAACAACCCCTGCCCTATTGGTCAGTGTGGATGCTACCTGAGGTCCACGGACAGTCGCATAAGCCGCAGACCAGGAAGTTATCAGCATGGGTTTAGGGAGTTCAGTATGCTGTATGGTACATCTATACAAATTAAGGCTATCCTGGTAAAAACCTATAAAATTCGGTGAAAAAACGTTGTTAAAGGGATGTTATGGTTAAGATGCACTAATAAAAACCTATCAAATTCAGTGCATAAACTTTGTTAAAGGGACTTTATAGTTACCTTGCACTAATAACAACCTATCCATATTATGGTTACAAGTAAAATCGAAAAATCCCAGAAATTCGCCAGTTATGGTAAGCTAAGCAACCATAACTCGCGCCACCACCGTGCACTGCTAAGACTAACACCCATGACATCAAAGATGACATCACATCACAAATGTCATTGAGGTAACACAGCTGAGGCAAGGCTATCCTCTTAAGAGGGGCATGCAGGTGAACCAGTAGTGACCCAAACAACACAGTGGCCCTCATTACGACCCTGGCGGAAATCGTGGTGCAAAATGCACCATGGAGCACGGCGGAAAGCTGCCGATAGCGCCATGGGGGTTGGCGGATTTTCCGCCCCATTCCGACCTTGGCGGGGCGGTAAATCCCCATTCCCCATTTTACCCTTCCCCATTCCCATTTTTGCCCCATAGGGTATAATGGGAGTGGGGAAGGCGTTAATTACGCCACCGTAAAATACGGTGGCGTAATTAACAACAAGGTCCCGTAGCGCCATGGATTTCTCCGCCCGGAAAAACCAGGCGGAAAACGCTCCATGGCGCTACGGGAACTCGTAGTAGGGCGGACGGGTCCGCCGCGAATACCGCTGGCGTAAACCCACTCCGCCAGGGTCGTAATGAGGCCCAGTATCACAGTCCAAAAAAAGGAAATATCCAATGAAGATTCTATAAAAGTATAAACCCTTTAATAAAACACACCAACTGCAAGTAGAACGAAAAGAGATTACTATACAAAACCAACCGCAAAGGAAAGAACATAAGAGATGTGACAGACTGGAGAAAGTAGCACTTGGAGTGAAGTTCCAAGATTGGTAAGGTACTACCATAAAAAGGCTTTTAGGTTGAAAACAGGAATGATCGGGACCTAAGCCTTCTCTAGGACCCAAGTGGCCTGTGGAGACAGTTCAGTGTCTTCGTACCTGGATTCAGTTCTTGGTGGGATGACGCATTAGACCTGGATTCCAAAATGTATGCAAACCAGTCAGTCAGGCATGCAGGATCATAGTGGCTCTGGCAGCAAACAGAGATCAAGTTGCTGGTGATCTGTGCAGTTGAACGACATTGGTTCAAATGATGCAGGTCTGGGTGGTCCCAAGGATGCTTCACAGTTGGTCAGACTATTTGGGCTTTGATCAGTGGGATAGGTCAATGAGTGACGCTCCAATGGTGGCAGGAGACAGTCATTGAAGTGGTGCTAAAAGTTGTGTCGATGTGCAGTCAATGAGGCAGTGGTTCTCGGGCTAGATGGACTGACACATGGCCATAACTACTGGTTACTGTCGATGAGTGACCCTCCAGGGATTCAGTTCATTTTACGGCATTGAGCAGTTGCTTTGGGCCTTACAGGTGATGTGCTTTGTAAGGATATGATGTAGTGTCGAGATGGTTTAGATGCAGCGCAATAGTTTGGGTGGTTGGAAGAACACAGACACCAGTGCCAGTGCCTTCCCTATTGTTCAGCATGCAGGGAACCCAGAGTAACCAGTTAGACGTAGCAGAACTTGGAGCTTCAGCTGGTATGACCCTCCGGTTTATGGTAAGCTTTTGAAAAGACTCCAGGACAGGATACTCCAGTTCAGGGTCTTCATTTTTAGCACAGACAAATTGATATCAAATGGATGGTCATGGCCTGCAGCATTGGTCACTCTCAATGTTCCCTGGGATTGGTTAGAGACAGATCGTCCTTCTGTCTTGGATGAGTCCTTCTTCACCTCTGGTGAAGGGCTTTGGACACTGCAACTGTCCCAAAGATAATCCATCTGCGAATCTTCAGAATGCCTCTTCGGCCTCAAATGATCCCTAAGAACCTTAGGGAATTCTGCTGAAGGAGTGCAAGACTCCTTCCTTTAAAGGCACAAGCCCTCAGGTGCTTGCTCTAAAGCTAGCCTGCTCCAGGGGATCAATTCCTGCTTGTGTCTGGAGTGGACTTTTTTCCTGTTTATCTTCCACCCAAAATGCTTTGCTCCAGATGAAGTGGAGAAGACAGGAAAGGGAAAGAGAGACAAAGAGAAACAAGATGATGGAAGACTTCTTCCAGTGTTCAGAGAACTCCTGACTATTCTGCTCCCGCCCCCTTATCTCCTACTGACAAAAAGGACCTTTGTGCATGCAGTACCCTGGCATATGGATACTTCTCCTGAATTGGTGGGCTCCTTTGATACCTGGCTCCTAGACATCTGCCTGCTCTGCATCTGTCTCTGGGGGTGGGCGTTACTGACCCACGAAAAGTGAATCAAAGAGAGACAGGGTCCTCTGTGTTTCTGTCCCACCATGTGGCAGTATCGGCCCATCTGATATGATATGATATGGCATTTATAATGTGCCTGTACACAAGTGTTTCTAGGTGCAACAAGACAAGAGATGGAAGACATATGGAGGACAAGACAAATAATCCTACTAGGCCTTCCGTCATTTGGTTCGTGCATGTGCGATGCTAGAAGTGCAAGGGGAAGGAGAGGGGGAAGTGCAAGGGAGAGGAAGGGGGAAGTGTGATCAGTGCAGCATGGCTCTAAGTAAGTGCAGACAGGGCAGCGAAGCTCCAGGTAAGTGCAGGTAAAGTGAACTTCTGTTTCAAGGAGGAGGACGCCTGTATTTTGACAAAGGAAGTCTGCATTTGACGAGCAAAGTGAAAATAATTTCAAGGCAGAGGAAGCCTGTGTTTTGACAAGAGACGTTTCTTTTGAGAATCCTTTTTGTTTCTTAAAGACTTTGCCAGATAATGTGAGACCAGCTGAACCCTTGAACTGTGTCCTCGTGCCGAGGAAGCCAGAGTGTGCATGAGGCTCGAGCATGCTTCTTTTCCCATGCTGAAAAGCATGGGGAAGGGAGGCCAACTGCACAACTGTCCTGTCATATTGTTTCTTGAACTCTTTTCCTTTTTTGCACACACTACTGTTAAACACCATTTTGTATTTAGAAGTAAGTATTTCCAAGAGGTTTATTGGCATAAGACCTTTCATTTTGACAGACTCAACTAGGAATGCATTGTAGTTTGCTCCCATCCTTAAATTTCAGTTTAGATAGGCCTTTAGCCAACCCTTCAAAATTCAATAAATACCCTTGAACTGTGTCTCATTTGTGTCAGTCTTCATTGATGATACCAATGTGGTGTCAGAGTGGGATGCTTTCCAATTCAAACAAATGGTGAACCTCACCAGATTAGAAAATACCTCCCTTTAAAACTAAGCCTCCTGACAATCTCAAGAGAATCCACTAATAAAATGGGAGTTACTTTCCATCGTTTAACCTCCCAATCACTTCCGCCTGTGTGGAAAGTGGTGGAAGGGAACATGTATCATCTATTTTGTCCCCGGGATTATAAGGTGTCAGGTAGAGATAAGGTGATCTACAGCCCTGAATTTCTGGGATCCAGAACCAAAACTCAAGGACTTAGTCCCCTGGTCCCTGCTGCTTTGCTTTGTTTTGGCATTAGTATGCATCGTCGATCTGTGCTTGCCTGTGTCCAAATACAATGGTATGTTACTCATCCTCTGCCATATTCCTTAAACCCATTCTTCTGGTGCATATCCCCATCATCGTTTGAACCACGCTCATCTTTCCCTACATTATTGAACTTAATTCACAACCCTTTATGGTGCCTACAATGTGTCATTCTCCTCCCTCTTCAGACAGTATGATGACCTTTCCTCCTCTCTGGATTATCCAATATTTTTATGAAACATTATATTTTCTTACTGGCCCCTCTGATACAGAGAACCCCACATTATCATGATGGCTGTCACTAAAACATAGTTACCCCACATGACACTACCACCCTAGCAGTCTAGATAGGGCAGCTATCCTTTCTCACTCACTTACATAAGAAATGAAGGGTTTGTGACATGATCAGCAAAGCCACCCCAACTACCCGTTGCTCCCACTGCCTTTCTCCTATCATCATTGAATCACGTTTCTGTTCAACACCTTTCACCAACCCCTTTTACTACCAACCTCATTTACCACCATGGGCAAACTCAACCTATTCTTTCATAATGTCGATCACTTCAATGAATTGATTTGTACTCATGTGGAACTTCATCCTTCCTAATATGACTAAGGCCCATCATGCCCAACCGGGTTACAGTTTCTTTTTCTATTCTTCAGTCACTCTTCATAACCTACCAGCCCACCTTTCTGGCAATGCAGTGGAGCTCATCGCCTCTTTCCTAGACAATTTTGATCCTTGCTTTGGTCACTCAGTATAAGTCGACTATCGTTTTCAAGCTGTATCTCTTCCTCTTGTCTATTCTTTTGAATAGCCCTTATTTGGAGTTAAATGAAGCCAGAGCATTTCTCCAAAATTCTCCCTCACTTCATCTGAGCAATGACCTCAACAAGGATCTCATCAGCCACCCAACAGCTTAGGACAAAAAAGTGCTTCAACATGCATCACTGGCATGAAGCCTGCTCTCCTTCTAACCTTCCCACAAATAATTGGTCTTTGTTTTACTCATTGTGGAATCAGCAAAGTTCACATATTACGTTATTTCCCAGCTAAATCTTCAAAATCTCTAAAATAAAATACAACCAACCTGACTGCCCTCCTCTCAATTCCGTCTTCCTTTTCTCCATACTCCCCTTTTCCTAACTATCAGATGTCCAGCTCACTTGATGAGCTGGCACCTATTCTCCAGGATGTCAATCAACTACCTCTCAGTGCTCTTTTGCACCACACATGCTGAGACAGATTGCAACCTGATCTGCTCATTCTACTCTCCTTTATTAATGTATGTTCTTCCGTTATAATGTCTGTCTGTTTCAGGATAGTCACTGTCATTCTATTATGAAGAAACCCACAGCTGACTGTTACTACCCTGACAACTGTGAACCTACCTCTCTATTACAAAGATTCTAAATGATTTATTTTCAAGCTTACTACTAACTACCTGAAGGGCAACAGGACACTGTGATTGCCTCTGATCTGGGTTTTATAGTACAATGCGACAGTACTCGCCCACATCCTTCACTCTCTTACTATGGGTGGCTCACCCCTGCCATCAATAATCTATATTATTATCATTATTATTATTATTATTATTATTCTTTAGGGCACCTCCTCCACCATCCTCTCAGTATGTTATGTATGTATATTTATCATGTGCATATCCTCTAACAAGAGAGGAGACCGGGCAGACAAAACTGCAGGTGGGCGCAGATGGACATATTCACTAATTTGCCAAAAACAACAAACTACAGAGGACTGAAAAGGATACAAGGAATATTTGAAAATATAGGTTTTAAGATTTTTGTAGAACAGTAAATAGGAATTAATCAGTCTAAGATAGATAGGGAGAGAGCTCCATAAACGAGGCCCCAAAACTAAAAACCACTGGTTATCTCTATGTACAAAATAAGAGACAGGCAACAGTAAACAACGTTGATTTGAGGATCTTAGTGCAGGAGATCGATGGTAAGGTATAATTCTTTCAGTCAGGTAGGATGGAGCAAGTCCAGAAAGACATTGGAATATGAGGCATAACATCTAAAAAATGATTTTCTGTCATTCCTGTAGGCAGTGGAGACAGTATGATATTATGAAATATGCACACATTTTGGTATTTAAAAGAGTAGTTTCACAGCTGAATTGTGTGTCTTTTGTAGGTGCGAGAGCTATTTTTTCAAGAATCTCGGTTAAGATGGCATTTCCACAGTCATATTGATCAAATAAATATTGCTGCCAAGTTCTTCTTAATCTAACAATCCCCTGACTAATCTGTGCTGCCATCACTTTTTCTCCTCGACCCTCCAGGTTCCTCATCACTGAAACTCTCTACCATAAGAAAATGGGTATATCCCAACAGTGACAGCTTCAATATTGACGTCAAGAACCTTATTTTCTCTCAGTGAGGAGTTCTAGAGTCATAGAATGCTATTATCCCCCATCCCACTGTTCCCCTAAATACCGTCACCACTGGATGGTACATAGCATATCCAAATCTATTTACATCTGTACATATCTATATTAAATTGCACAAAATACTTTTTAAAAAGGGTACGTTTACTCTAACAAAAAAAGAGTCAACAAATAGCACCATTAAGGTACACACACTCACTCTATACCACTACACACTCAGCCATTAAACAAACTTGAAGTACAAACAATGACTCCATGCCACTACTCATCCAACAATAACACTTGCTTGAACTATGGTATTGGTGTAAGCAACCCAATATTAGTATGAAATATAAGTGTATGGCTTATGTTGTGTGAGAGCATGGCCTATCGTTCAATGTAACATGTGTTTCTGGTGTGTGTGTGTGTGTGTGTGTGTGCGTGTGTGTGTGTGCGTGTGCATGCATGCATGTGTGTGTGATCAATAAGTGTATGGTGTATCAATGTATGGTATATTGTGTTTGGCATATGAGTATATGGTGTATGAGTAGCAAATGAGTGTTTGGTATGTGAGCATCTGGCACTTGCATGTGTACTATACAATCTTTGCATGTGTGGTGTATGAGCCAATGGCATACGAGTGTATGGTTATGAATGTCTGGCATTTGAGTGTATGGTGTGCATGTATATGACATGTGAGTGTATGTTAAATGGTTGCATGGCATATGACGTTATGCTGTATATTTATTTTATTTTTATTTATTGGGCATTTGTAAGGTGCTTATGCATCAACAAAATTGTGTTTCAAAACGCCCTAACATGGCATTCACTGAAATGATAAACAATAACAAGCCATACACCATACACCTGACAATGACATGCCAGACATCCATGTATCACATGCTCAAATACCTAAAATGCACCTGCCACTGATATTCCATAAAAAGATATGCCAGACATGATAGACCATAGATATATGCCATAGATTTCATGTCAGTGTATATAGTGTGAGAGAATGCTGTAATAGTGTGTGGCATAAGAGTGCATTGCGTAAGTGTTCATGTAAGAGCATGCATTGTAAAAGTGTGACATATGTATGCAGTGTTAATGTGTGATGTATGAGTTTCTAGTATGGGTGTTTGTGGCATAGGACCATATGGTGCAAGAGTGTGGGCTGCAAGAGCATGAGCTGTAAAACCACGTCACATATTAGCACATGCCGTAAAAGTGTGTTGCATAAGCGTTCATGTCATAAGAGCATGTGTAGTAAGATTTTGTGTGTCATAGGTGTGCGTTGCAAGTGTGTACCATAAGTATGTGTTATGCGAGCATGTGTCATAAAAGCATATGCATTGTGTATTGTGAAAGCACATGCATGAGAATACTTGGTGTAAGACATATGGCATGTGAGTCGGTATGTAATAAGAGTGTGCGCTATACAAGTGTGTGTTGTAAGTGTGTCATAAATGTGTGTCATAAGAATGTGTTATAATATCATTTGTCATAGGAGCATGTGTGTAACAGCATGTGTCATAAGAGTGTGTGTCCTAAAAGGGTGTGTCATAGGCATCAAGGGTTTGGTGTGTAAATGTCTGGCATGTGAGTGAATCGCATATATGTGGTGCATGAGTTTTTGATATAAAGTCATATGAAAGGCACCTCTATGTAAAGAAATACACATTAAAGAATGGCTTGTGTTTGATGTGAGTATAAAAGCATCATAAGAGGTTTAGATGACATACATGTAAGGAATTGCCATTTGGAAAGGGTATAGCAGCCCTGACTCTTTTGATTTGTATTAATAAATACAATGATACAGGTAATTCCATCTAAGAAATGGTGAATTGCTCACCAGACCCCCTTTCAGAAAACTCCATGTCAAAATCATAGCAACACATGTGCCCTGTTGTATCAGTCTCCTGATCTGTAACACCTACCTCCATTGGCACAGTAGAGGTTCAGGGGACACATGAGGCCTCCATTCGACAGACAGCAGCAGTGGCAAGCAAGTCTATACAGTACAGAGGGTGCATATAAATCTATGCCTCTGTCCCCAAAACACCCAAATTAGGAGAGTTAAGAAACTGGTGAAAGTTGTAAACCTTAAATATAAGCTATGCCCGAGCTAAGGGTATGGTGGCTAGTATTTCTGATAAATATTAAAGCCACATCTTATTGGTATCATGCATTTGTCAACACTGTGCTCCCAGGCCAGTTGTTGACAGGTTGTGTGTTTTCCCTCCTAGACTGGCTGTCTCTGCTGCACCCAGCAGGAGTGTGGCCATGGCACCAGCATCTCTTTGATCATTTGTGAGGTTGGGTAATATCTCTCACCAGCAAGACAGCAATTCAACAAAAGCTGTACTGGGCAACAGGAATCAAAGGGAACATCCTACAGAAAAGGACTAGCCTCACACCAGAGTGTTCCATACCAAACAACCTTTGATACTTTGGGTCTGAGAAGGGGGCAGAGTTAGTGGTGTCAAAGCGAGTGCTACACAGTCAGAACATGTTTTGCCATATTTATTCTCTCTGTACCTCTCCTTTCTTCCTTTCTCCTTCACTCCCTCTAGCATAATGCACTGTGGGCATGATAGAAGAATCTTGGATCCCTGTGTTTCCCCTT
This sequence comes from Ambystoma mexicanum, assembly GCF_040938575.1. Taxonomy (NCBI): domain Eukaryota; kingdom Metazoa; phylum Chordata; class Amphibia; order Caudata; family Ambystomatidae; genus Ambystoma; species Ambystoma mexicanum. Next base: position 436,999,166 of record NC_090923.1, read on the forward strand.
TCAACAGTTTTGTGATATCTTTGAGCCATGTTAGTCAACCGCCAAACTTGCAGTGACCACTTCTGCTACTTTTTGCACTCTATCATCTTAAAACTGCTGCTGCTTGCATGTTCAAAAGCAGCTTGATGCATCGTACCAAGTTGATCCCATTACCTGTTCAACTCGAACCAACTGCTTGTAGCGAAACTTTATCTTGAACCACTGGAAGCATGGCGTCATATATTGACTCAAAACAATTGGTTACCAAAGACATGAACTGGTACAACATCAGATTGCTATTTCTTTGAATCGCATACCGGATCATCAGGATCACACCATGGCCACTCGAATGTCAACCACTGACCCTAACCAGAAGTTAAAACATCTTGAACCAGCCCGATTCATGAACCAACTCTGCTGAGCCATCTGAACTTCATTGCTCCAAAGCTGCATGTAAACTGCTCAGAGCTTCTACTCAAACCGACTCGACGTGCCCTCGCTGATTGCATTTATTTGTCTTTCCTTTACAGGCATGGGTTTTATAGTGCTTTCAATAGTAATTTGTATATTGGTGTATTTAACTAAAGTTTATACATTTGTCTAGCACCTTGATTGGACATTCCTTTATTTTGGACTGCTGTAATTTGCTGTTTGGGTTGTTGCTGGATCACATGCACAATGCTTCTGTGCATAGCCTTCTCTTAGCCAAAGTTACTGCAAAAGGCAAAAGTGGTGTATTTCTCAAATGTGCCTATTTTACCTTTGTTCCTTTATAAATGGCATCACTGCTGGTGTGTAGAAACGTGTGTGATGAGTGGGCGGTATAGGCACTGCTCATCATTTTAATCCTGCAAAGCAGAAATAATTTCGTCACACATGTTCACAATGTACATGTTCTACACATCTCATTGACATATAAACACTCACACTCTCATCAATGTCAGTCCTGACTGATATGACTAGTCATACGTATATTGATGTACATGTACAAAATGTACATCTCATGGATTTACATGTACATTTTGTACAGAAGATGTGCATTCATCGTGTGCATGTCTTGTATGCCTCCTACACGTATGAATGTTCACATTAAATATAAGTCCAACTTTGATAGTTTTCATACATAGTCGTGCACATTTACAGAATTTAGATTTTTCTCTCATTTTGAACAAACATTGTTTATCATGTGCCTTTGGGAAAGCCCCATCATAAAAGATGTTCGAAATTAAATTAAATCAAGTTTTTTTAAATATAAGGCCACCCATGAACAGTTCTGAAAATATTAATGATTGGGCTGGTGCCGCCACATTTTACTGTGTGCATGTTTCAGAATTTTGAGTTGAAGTGTTATTAAGAAATGTTATTTTCAGACAACTTGACGTAACCTTACTTTTGCCATGCGCTACACCAATGGCATGATTTAACTATATCTATCTGTATCCATCTCTATTTAGACAGATTTTCATTATATGCTTGTCAAGCAGATTTAGATGAATACATAACTGCATAAGTAAACAGCTGTAAGTCATACGTTGACAAAAAGCGTAATTAAGTAGAAAAGGCTAAACACAAAAGATTCTCATTCAAATATATTTAGAACTCTGATAACGCAAAGATGAATATCAAGTGGCAAAGCATTCCATATTGTTAAGCTAAAAGTTACATTGATTTAAAATGAGAAGCTGCATAAGGCGACAATGATTATGAAGTAAAAAATGGAAGCAGAACGAAACAGGCAAGAAGATTAATATATATTAATTAGGTTCATTAGATATGTAGGAGCAAGTCAGTGAATACATTTAATACAATACATAAAATGAAACTCAAATCAAAAAGAAATAGGAAACTAATGTAAACGAGCCAAGTATGATATGATATGGCATTTGTAACGCGCCTATACACAAGTGTTTCAAGGCGCGACGAGGCAGGGAGGGGGGAACAAAGGGATCCTACTAGGCCAGGTGTCATTCAGATCGCGCAAGTGGTGCATGGGTGGAGGGAAGAGAAAAGTGCAAGGCGAAAGGGGGGTGGGGGAGTGCAGTACAGGGTAAGTAGAGCAACAAATAAATACTAGGGCCAGCTGGTGGCAAGTGCAAGGTAAGTGCAGACAAGTGCTGGGAAGGGGGGCTGAAGGGATACATAGACAGTCCCGCAGTGCAGGGGTTGCCAGGGAGGCAGTTTAAGTGGAGAGTGGCTGGGCCAAGGACCGAGATCGGTGAGAGTGGCCCAGTTGCAGATTCAGTGCAGTTTCAGTCAAGAATTTAGCAGGGGAGAGGGGGAGAGAAATCAGAAGCAAAGAGGAAGGTTTTGAGGTGCTTTTGGAACCGGAGATGGTTCTCCTCAACTTTCAGGGAGGCTGGAAGGCTGTTCCAGAGGGAGGCCCCTGTCGCGGATGGAGATCTATCCCCAACTCGTTGCTTGGAGAAGCGGCTGACCCTGAGGGAGTTGGAGGCGGATGAGCGAAGAGCTCGAGAAGGAAGATATTTAGGAAGAGAGAGTTGAAGGTATTTAGGCCCCAGGCCTCAGAAAGGCTTGTGAACAATGCAGAGGGTTTTGAACTTAATCCTCGCAGCCACTGGGAGCCAGTGTAGAGATTTCAGTCCTGGAGAGATACAGTCCCTGGGCTTGAGGCCAAGGACAAGTCTTGCAGTCCTATTCTGGATAAGTTGCAGAGGGCGGAGAGTAGAGGCAGGCAGATTACGATAGAGGCTGTTACAGTAGTCCAGCTTTGAAAGAACCAGGGCTCGGGAGACAGTGAGCTTCTGGGGGAAGGAGAGGAAAGGAAGAATATCTCTGAGGAGGTGCAACTGGTAGCGTGACTTCTTGGAGACATCAGATATGTGAGGAGAGAAGGAGAGTGTGGAGTCGAAGATGACCCAGAGGTTTTTTGCCTTGCAGGTAGGAGCAGGAAGAGGGCCAAGAGAGGCCGGCCAGAGAGCTACACGGAAGGAGGGAGTGGGTGTGCCGATGAGTAGAATCTCAGTCTTACTGGCATTAAGGCAGAGGTCATTGGTGGCACACCATCCCTGGATAGCAGACAGACAGTCAGAGATGAGGGAAGGAGAGGAGGAGGCCGAGGGTAGCCTGAAAATGAGCTGGGTATCATCCGCATAGCACTGAAAGTTGGGGCAGAGAGTAGGATGGGATATGAGAAATATAATTCAAATTGAACAAACTCCTAACTGCTGAATTAAGAATCGATTCCAATGGAAGAATAATACATCTGGGTTACTCAACATATGAAGATCAACAGTAATTTAAATGTGATGGTACCGAAGTCAAAGGTAAAGTTTTAGTTGCAGTGAATGTTAAAAGATGACACATCTTGCTATAATCATCAATTTGGGATCAACAAACATGAGTAGCTATGATTTTGTATATTGAATGATGAATCAATTATTAATCCAAGATAATGTGCAGTAGAAGATCATTCTAAATTCAGAAGTGGAACATATATTAAACTGGAACAAACAATATTTGTAGTAGTTGATGAGAAAAGGATCTCTGTTTTCTTTAAATTAATCACAGAACATGAGATGCCATCCAGGGCTCTATTGCTGAAAGACACTTAGATAGTTACTTGGGCAGGGAATCTGAAAAAGTAAGAACAGGGAATGTTGGTATCATTAGTGTTAAAGTGTTTTTGAAACCCACATGACTGAATAAGAGAAGAAAGTGAACTAGTATATAATGTCAATAATAAACGGCCAAGAATAGAACCTTGCGGTAGAACATGGGATAGACTGCTTAATGAAGAATAATCACATTTTCAAGAAACAGAAAAGGAACGCCTAGTAATTTAAGAAGAATACCAAGAAAGAGCAGTACCTGTCATCCCAAGTCTATATATGGAATTCATAGATTTGGCATGATCCATGATGTCAAAGGAAGCTGATAAATCAAGAAGCACTAAAATAGAAGAGAATGACAAGCCTGTAAAATAAAATTGGATAGTGTCAGTAACTCTGTTTCAATAGAATGACCAGCCCAAAAACCAGGATGTGGTGGTGACAATTAATTAATAAAATTAAACTAATTAGATAACTAGGAATGAATACATCTTTCTAATAATGTTGATAATTATGAAAGTAGCAACATAGGACGATTGTTAACAGGACGAGAAAAAACAAGAGTTGATTTCTTTAATATTGGAATAACAGTAGCCTCTTTAAATCAGAAGATATACATCCAGTTTGAAAAAGGTATCTTAAATAAAAACACAAGGCAAGATACAAGAGAACGAAATACTGATTTAACAACAGAGGATAATAAGGGGTCAGAAGGCCCCAGCAGTGAAATTAGAACAAGACATTACTGGAATAATGTTAGATCACTAATAGGCAGACAGGTAGAAAAATAGCAAGTAGTAGTAGTTGATGAAAACAATGTAGACTTTCCAGTAAAATAAAACAGGCGGGGACAGTGCAGACCAAGAGAGGATATAATTGAATACTGAATGACTTTATTACAAGCAACCACATCAATTAATGCATCTACAAAAGAAAGAACAGAAAAGGAATTAGAATCCACGTTAGGAACTTGGAGATTTTAATGGGGAAACTTGAACAGCAGAGAATAATTTAGATGACAGAATAAAGTGACTAGCAACAACACATTTTCTGAGTGATTACAAACAAAAGAAAGTAAAGAGTCAAATTATTTCTGAAAGTATGTTTATGAACTAGGCTTAGGATAAATAATAATAATTCCCAGCTAAGAAAGAGCGAGGAATTTCATATTCTGAATTTCAAACAAAGAAACTGAAGGAAGATGGGTGGCTGTAGGCGCAACAGTCCAACTGGGATAACAAAACAGACCAACTCCATCACCCAGCCAAGAAGATCTTTAAATGTGTATAAAAGGATTGTAAAAGGTATTTGAAGCAGCATTAGTACATGAATCAAAGAAGAGAATCCAAGTTTCTGAAATACATAAAAAATACAAATGCAAAGGCAAAAATAGGTTAAGTGTAACATCAGTTCTGTTCACTAAAGACCTAGTATTCCAGAGACCTAAACTAAAAGAGGGAGATACAGTAGCAATTACAGGGTACACCAAATTGATCAGGTTTGAACACCTGGATATTTCCTGCAAAACGTCCTACATGGAGTTATATGAACAATGATTTCCATATATGTGACTGATAACCAATTTATTATAAATATTTATATATAAAAGTCAAAAGTGGTGTGTTTGAGTTTGTGGCAAGAAGCATTGTTCCTTATACAATTCCACAACGTTTCACCAATATGCACCAAATTTTGCATAGTTCCCTGTTAGGACCTTCTGGACATTACTGGATACATGACGTTTGGACATCCCACTCCTTTCTCTGGATTTCAGCAAAAGTCAAAATGTGATTGTGGGTATGTGGCCTATCGAAGCATTGTTCCTTATACAATTCCACACCGTTTCACCAATTTGCACCATATTTTGCATATATACCTGTTATGATCCTCAAGACCTTACTGGCTACATGCCATTTGGACACCCCACCCCTTTACCCAGATTTCAGCAAAATTAAAAAATGTGTTTGTGCGTTTGTGGCCTGCTGACGAAGCTGTAAACCATGTTCACCATGTTCACAATGAAGGGCAATAAAACAATTTTGAGAGGTGAATGCACCTGAGAGGCGAAGTTGAAGGTAGGTAGCATTCCAGAAGTGTCTACATTTTTGCCACATCAGGTGAAATTACGTTTCAAGAGGATTTTTGCGACATGGTTCCTGCCGACGAAGCCGTAAACCATGTTCACTGGGAAGGGAAAACCATGTTTCAAGGCCCCAGGATGCATGATTTCCAATATATTTGCACTGCAATGTAAAACAACGAACTTCACCACACCATGGTAAGGAGGAACAATGCCCTACAGGATCTTTCATTTGTTCAGTTTGTTGTGAAGCAGGGCATCGTGTAGTGTAACTCAACATGGTTCTGGGATGGACATTCGGAATAACTAGCCACATTAAGAAGATATAGGAGCTCATTTTGCTCCTGGAGTTCCATAAATGAAATACTTAAAAACTCTATGCAAGGTTTTTTACTCATTTCATTTAGGGTCCTCCATATTTTCATTCATTTGTTTAGTGAAGAAGACAGCCGGTACATATCCTACATTATCGCTGCTCCCTTCCTCTCCGCATACACATATTTCCGCATTCGCGCAGGCATGGAGTTTTGTATACCATGACGAATGCTGGAGAGTCCTATGGAGTGCGCTGGCTTTTTACAACAGCAAAAAACTGGTGGACATCATAGGAATCCACTGTAAATGCTGCCTGCCAATGAGTACATGGCAGGCATAGATTATTCAATTTACACAGTGGAGTGCAAAATGGTGGCGTAGCAGCATACCCAGCTTTTGCCCTCCCCTTTTGAACTCCCCCATGCAAATTAGCAATATTCGACAGCAGGCACCTGCGCATGCAAATGTGCAATCGTAACAGGTGCCCTCCACCGAATATATGAGCCTCATAGTGTTTTTATAGCGGTTTTCTGCCCTAATAATTTTGCTGATAACTTACATGTTGGGGCATTGGCTTAACGGTAAACAATATGTTTGACAATTGTTTATTGCCACCTCCTAAAATAAGCAAATCCTTGTAATGAAACACTTATTATTTTGTTGTATACAAAATATGTGTAACAATTTTGATTTCATCTCAGAATAAATGCTGCGCAATATATATTTAATATATTGGTTGTCAAAGCAGCAGGGATTACCAGGCGCATGATATGGGCAACATGTAGGCTTTGGCCATGACTGAGAGAATACGAAAAGATGAAGGTTAGACATTACATTGTGATCACAAAAGGAAGAAATGTGTGTGTGTCAAAGATCAGCAGTTCACTACCAGTTAGATGTTTTGAGGAGACAGTGAAATACTGATACACATAGAGACACAAGGGAAGAGAGTCGATGACTTATTCTGACACCAATACAATGGACATTGCGTGCTTGCAATGCTATAGAGGCTAGGTGGTCCATTTTAGTGAGTCACTGGGTGTACAAAAGATGCTAGAAATCACTTGCCCTTTGAGCAGAGGTCTAAGCACAAGATGTCTAGACCTACTTTTAGACAAGTGGCAGGAGTCTCCACTTTCTGAGAATGCTCCAGAATGCTCTAAGAAGCCCCGTCAACAAGAGTGGTGGATGGTGTTTGGAGTACACCAATGATTCTGAAAATGCTTGCAGTTTCAAGTCAACATTGGTCAACTTCGAAGCATTTGAGTATATAGAGAATGTGTGCTTGCACAGTGAGATTCTTCCTCGCCATGCATGCCATTTCACACATGCTGTCTTTTGATCCAGAGAGTTTAACCATGAAACAGGGCAGCTGTTCAGTGAAGCCAAAATACTATCCATGTATACAACATGACAACTACTATTAGACAATGGACCTCATTACGAGGCTGGCGGCAACGGGTTAACGGTGCCGGTAAGGATGCCGATGCCGTTAACCCCTTACCGCCGCATTCTGAGGTCCCTTAGCGGGTCCCACTAAGGCCGACTGGTAAAACCAGCTGTCCTTAGCAGGAGCTGCTAAGGGACCAGGGAGCTAATAACGGGGCGTAATTTACGGGTCCGTTATTAGCTCCCTCCCCATTCCCATTGTGCCCTGGGCTCGAATGGGAATGGGGAAGGGTTTTTTGAATGGGGACTTACTGGGTCCTCCAAGGTTGGAATGACCCGGTAAATCCCCATTCAGAGAACCCGGACCCGGACACGACTTTGGAGGCAGCCATGGCGCTAATAGCACCATGGCTACCTCCAAACTCGTAATGACCCCCAATGTCTTCCTCACACTTTTCTAACGTGCACCAAACATCTTCCAAAGCTATTACTGTGATTTTCCACCTGTGACACTAAAAATACTTCTTTAAACTCTGCTTTTCTGTTTGTACAGTATCTGCCCAGGCGCCACGACTGGCTTCCTTCTTCTCTCACCTCTTCCAATGTATTGTGGAAGTCAATCGTCAACCTCAACAGTTGACCCACTGAAGTATAGGTTTCAAGATATCATTGTAAATCTGGGATGTATAGATCTTGTATAAACCTGTTTTTAGTAACCACAAGCCTCACTCGCATTTTCTTAAAAACGTACCTTTTGTTTGGTAAATTATGCATTTAACGTCCAATTGTGCCTGATCTTGCGTGCTATAAAGTGCACACATGTAAGCAGGGACCTGACAGTGAAGAAATTGCAGCAGCTGATTTGAAAATAATGTAGGTCTATATTGCTCACATTTAGGATTGTATAGACTATTAAAAATAAAAATGTTAATAATTTTGTAAACACTTAGATGAAGACCACATGACAACGTGTGTTGTGCTATCACTCATAGGTAGGTAGGCGCACACGTTCTGCTGCATCCAATGCATACATACATAGAACAGGGACATTATCCTTTCTTTCTTCTGCATGAAGATAGATGGTCTGAGAGTGGGTTTATGCCACTTCCTGTATGCAGCAGCACATCTCTGTTCACAATTCATGTGTATAATAAATGCAGAAGCATTCGCTGGCTACCTTCTGCCATAAATGGCTGTGAAGTACTACAAAGATGTCAAATTTTAAATCCACTTGGAGGGTTGCCAGAACTTGCTTATATCCAGTTTTCATTTTAAAAAGCATTTCACATGTCACCTAGTTGCTGGCAGAAAGAGGTTTCGGCTCATTTATGAAGGCTCCTTTCAGCTTTTCCCACCTCGTCGTGCTACCCTTTATAATCAACCCCCCTGTGTTTTGCTTAGAAAATTAAAACCCACTCTCTAACTCTCAGAGGCATGTATTTGTCGGGCAATTTCTATGCTTTTATGCATGCACATATACCTACATAAAGATAACTTGGATTGCAGTGACAAAAGAGTACGAAAAAACAAGTCATTATTGGATGCAGGGCTGCAGAAGTACATCTTCATATAAAACGCGGTCACATAAAAAGAAAGGCTAATGGGTGATATGCTTCTTTTTAAAAAAAAACGCGGTTGCACTCTAAATAAGGCTTTTACACTCACATCATAGAGAAAACCAGATCTGCCATATTTTGTTCATAAATCGGCTTACGGTTTCGATATGTTGAAATAAACAATCTTTTTAGGCTATAGAAGTCACCAAAGGCTAATTTACATATGACAGAGCTTGAATTGGCTGGAGCTGCTACAATTGGAAGCCATTTCCTTTGTTCAGCCATTTTGTTGGTTTAGTGTGCTGGCAGGGTATCCCAATGGCCATGTTTTATATTTTAGGATAACGAGTCGGACCCATGATATTCTAAATGAAAGTACATGATTTAAAAATCATAAAAAACATGTCAAATAATGTAACAACATTTCGAATAGATTTAACTATGTAAAAAATATCAGGCCGATTCATGGAATTAATGTGCGCCGAAAATTTCGGCGCAAGTGTGCGAAAACGTGCGATTCGCAGTGAAAGAGCGAAAATCGCAGTGCAAGTGCAATTATCGCACAGAAAACAGTGCACATCTATTCATGGAAGTCCGTGCACGCGCAAAATGTGGGTTGTGCGCTGAAAAAGTGCGCGGCGCACGCTGGCGCACTCTGGCGCACAGGTCATCGAACGCCGTGCGATAAGGCCACAGCGAATTCGCACATAGCGCAGCGCACATAACAAAAGTAGGCGTAACACGGGGCATTACACGCAGAATGGGGAACAACTCGTGAAAATGTGGGCGTCACAGGGGAAGTACAGGAGGCAAGTGCGCGGAACGCCCACACACTCGCCTACAACACGTATTCATGGAATGGAATAGGGAAAAACAGCACACGGCCAAAGACGCGCACAGGCCCATACATGTCCGCCACACCAAAGCAGGCGGTAGCGTCCCTGCGCAGGCAAAAAATGTGCGCCAAAGGTCTACACGCGCGAGAAGTTCCACACGCAATCGGGCCTGGGGGTGCGTGTGCGTGTATTTCAGGGGTGCGCGAGAAGTTCCACACGCGATCAGGCCTGGGGGAGCGCGGTACGTGTATTTCAGGGGCTCGCGGGTGGTTTCACACGCGATCAGGCCTGGGGGAGCAGGGTACCACTCACCACCTGCCTTGCGTGTAGAAGAACGCATAGCCAACACCCACCCGCTGTGAAGTAATAGCGTGTGAACCCCAATGCCTGCAAAACACACGCACCGCACCCCACGAAAAGTAACGCCCGTGCGTGATACGTCACAGACACGCATACGCCTGGGCCTTTGGTCCAATGGAATCGCGTATGCGTGCTGACATGCTTACGCGCTAATGGCCTTTCCTCGATTTACACGCTGACGTGCAGTGCCAAATCACTCCGTATCAAGCTGGCCACGGGTAAGCACACGGAAGACCACGCTCCTGCCCAAAAGGCCAAATTACTGCCCCCCAGAGCCCCGAGCAGCCTCCCACGAGCCATCTGCTGCTGCCTGCCTGCCTGCTGCCACCGTGCCCTGCCATTTGGTGCCTGCACATCAGCCATCTAGAGGGGTCCAGTTGCTGTGTCCACCCCTGCTGGAACAGAACACTCCCGACTGGGATACCATCGCTCCACAGCCCAGCCCCAGGACCCAGTTGCCCACCCACGCCTGCCTCGGGGGTCGCCATGTCGGGGCAAACACCATCCGAGACCACTGGCGACCCCCAACCAGAAGGGCAGAGGGCCACCAGCTTCAGTCAGAAGGAAGTTGGTGTCCTGGTGGAGCTTGTCCTGGGGCATTATGATGCCCTCTTCGGATCACCACGCGCCGACAAGGAAGGACGGGACAGGATCTGGGACGACTTTGTGGTTGCCATCCACGTGGAGGGGGTGGCAACCCGCAACATCAAGCAAGTCAAGAAGCGCTGGGAGGACTTCAGCGCTCCATGCCCAGATCCTTGAGAGGCAGACCCGTCTGGAGTCGAGCGGTAAGTGGCCAAGCATTGCTGTGTGAGACAGGGCATGTTGCAGTGTGCTGGTTGTCTGATACTTGCCTGTATGTGTGACATAGGACATGCACACGTGTGTGTGTGCAGGGACATCATGGTCATGCATGTGAGACCAGTAATGTGTGAAGCACACGGTTGGTGTATGTGTTTAAATGCAACATGGGGAGCCCTATGTGGAATGGACACATGAGAGCATGCCAGTCTCTGTTCCTGGACATGGGTGGGGGTGAGGGATGTGTGCTGATGCCATGTACATGTATGGTGTCCATGACTGTGTTTCTGGCCTGCGTGTCGGTGACTTGTGAATGCCATGGATGCATGACACATGTCTGTGACAATGTTCAGAATCACTGATGCAGCCTAGTTATCCTTGCATCCACTGTGTCTGGGGTGTACGAGTCCAGATGGATGAAAGTACGTTGAAGTGTGTGCATGTGATATGCATGACCCATGATGCATGTGAGTCCAAAATCAACATTGTGTCATTCAAGACTCCCTTGGACATGTTTGCTCATGTCCATAGCATGCGCCATGCCTGTTACTGCATGTGTTCAGCCTGCACTGACCCATGTGTTGTGGAGGGACATGATGGAAGTGATCTTTGACAGTGCCACTCATCTGCTGTTGCTTCCTGTCTAGGGGACCATTGTACAGTACCCTGATGCTTGTGTTCTATGTCTCCCTCTACACAGCGCAAAGTGAAGAAGAGGGCGGAGACGGCGCTGTGGAGCTAAGCGGCGGGGATGCCACCACGGCTGCAGCGGAAGGGGTGGGTGAGCCCCCACAGGGGCTTGCAATGGCGGAAGATGGTGTGGAGCCATCCAGGTTGGTGGTTTCCACAGAGGAGGAGGAGGCCGCTACTGAGCCACACATGGGGCCTGGTGGGGGCATCCCTGCTGGTGCAAGTGGTGCAGTCCAGGGGCAGGGGCAGGAGGCAGAACAGGTCGCCGTGGAGGTGCCCTGACACTGTGACTGCACCACCATGCACCAGCAGGGATGCCCGATCCTAGGCCCGTCCGCAGGTAGGGGGGATGTCCATGTCATCTGACTCCCCTCCACCTGCGGACGAGGGGACCCCTGGCCGTATGGAGAAGGTCCTGATTGGTGTCGCGTTGCGCACGGCTGTCATTCGTGATGAGGTGCGTGCTTCCCGGGGGGAGCACACACGTCATCACGAAGAGCACCGTGGCAACGTGGCCCAGTTGGGAGCGGTCATGGTCGGGGGTCTCGTACATGTGTCGGGCACTCTGGCGACCCTCTCCTCCTCTGTGGAGGCTATGCGCCAGTCGTTCTCCATGCCGTCTTCTGGCCCAGATGCCACCAGGGCCCCCTGTGGACCTGCCCCGACCAATGCAGCCACCTCGGTGGGGATCCCATCCCTGCCACAGTCGGGAGTCGGAGGTCCAGCAGGGGTGGACACACCAGCAACTGGACCCCAGCAGATGGAGGATGTGACAGCATTATCGGGCAGGGCACGGGCACGACGGCATCGGTGGATTCCATCAGCCTGGATGCCGTCGTGCTGGCACAGGCAGTTGCGTCGGAGGCAGCGACAGGCTCGACGTGGGAGGCATCATGGCTCAGGGCCATCAACATCAGGGGTGCAGGCATCGGCCGGAGGGCAGGAGAACCCTGGAATGGCAGTGGCTTCCGTGTGGGAATGGTTGGGCCAGCAGATAGGTGCGGAGCGGCAGCGGGCAGAGGAGGAACGGCTCACAATGGTCAGGATGGAGAACTCCATGCGGAGGGTGCTGAGGCGGGCTGAGTGCCTCGAGGGTCTTCGCAGGGAGTTGGAGCTGGACACTGCATTATCCCTGCGGGACCTCGGGGCCAGGGAACATGCCCGCCTCCAAGCCATTGAACAGGAGTTCGATGATGCCCTGGCCCATGACAACAACCAGTGAGCCGTCGGACTAGCCCGCTGCCCTTGTAAATAGTTCTGTAGTTAGTGTTAGGTTTCCTTTGCTTTTTTATTTTTTTGGACCTTTTGGACAATGGGCCACATTTTTGTATATAGTTTTATTTTATTAGGTAGTATTTTTATGTAGGTTTCATTTATTCAGTTGGGATCATGGACCCTGGTTTACTTATCTGTATATAGTCGACTGTTCGATTTTTTTTTTTTTTTGGATTTACCCATGGAGCAATGGTTTTCGGTTTTGTTTTTACCTTGGATTTACTTTCTTGAACTGTGACTTTGGACACCTTTCCTTTGGATTATGATTTGTCGTTTTTCATTATTTTACGGACATGCTGATTTTGGTTTTTGATTCCCATTGTCATTTGTTTATTTTTAATTCCATTTATGCTGTTTTTAATACATTTTTTTCATCAAACTTCAATGTGTAGTATCATCTCATTGGTATCATGCATATCATGATATGGGTTTTGAGATTCACTGACACCCATTGGTTGTATGTGAGGGTCATGTGTTCATTTCCAAACTTGCAATTGGGGTTCTATCATGTCATTGCCATTTCTAAGTGGGTGGATGCAATACACGGGTGGGTGTTTGGCATTTGGAGGCTGACTATAAGGGCCAGGGATCTAGATTGTGATGACATGTTGGCTGGGGGACATGTGTGGGGGCCTGCTGGCAGGTGCCCCGCAATGCTGGGGGGTGGGGGTGCAGGGGGACATGAGTGGGACATGAGTGGGGGCCTGCTGGCAGGTGCCCCGCAATGCTGGGGGGGAGTGTAGGGGGACATGAGTGAGACATGAGTGGGGGCCTGCTGGCAGGTGCCCCGCAATGCTGGGGGGTGGGGGTGCAGGGGGACCTGAGTAGGACATGAGTGGGGGCCTGCTGGCAGGTGCCCCGCAATGCTGGGGGGTGGGGGTGCATGGGGACATGAGTGGGACATGAGTGGGGGCCTGCTGGCAGGTGCCCCGCAATGCTGGGGGGTGGGGGTGCAGGGGGACATGAGTGGGACATGAGTGGGGGCCTGCTGGCAGGTGCCCCGCAATGCTGGGGGTGGGGGTGCAAGGGGACATGAGTTGGTGATCAGTAGTGCAAGGAGACATGTGCCTTTGCTGGGGGGCATGCCCATCTTGGGTGGGCTGCCTGCGGGACATGACCAGGGATGCGGGGTAGTACCCTGTGGTGTGGGCTGCCTGCAGGGGCCGTGGAGGGTGTACAGGGAACACCTGGGAGGACCCACACTGCCAAATCACATGTAGGACTCCCCGGCACCCCTGAAATACACGTACCCTGCTGAAATCGCGTGTGGAAATTCTCGCGCACCCCTGAAATACACCTACCCTGCTGAAATCGCGTGTGAAAATTCTCGCACACCCCTGAAATACACGTACCCTGCTGAAATTGCGTGCGAAAATTCTTGCGCACCCCTGAAATACACATACCCTGCTGAAATCGCGTGTGAAAATTCTCGCGCACCCCTGAAATACACGTACCCTGCTGAAATCCCGTGTGAAAATTCTCGCGCACCCCTGAAATACACGTACCCTGCTGAAATCGCGTGTGAAACTTCTCGCGCACCCCTGAAATACACGCGCACAGGCCAATCGTGTGTGAAACTTCTCACGCACCTCTGGAATACACGCGCCCAGGACAATCGCGTGTGGAACTTCTTGCGCACCTCTGAAATACACGCACACGCTTCCCCAGGCCCAATCGCGTGTGGAACTTCTCGCGCACCTTGAAATACACGCGCCCAGGCCAATTGCGTGTGGAACTTCTCGCGCACCCCTGAAATACACACACACGCTCCCCCAGGCCCGATCGCGTGTGGAACTTCTCGCGCACCTCTGAAATACACGCGCCCAGGCCAATCGCGTGTGGAACTTCTCGCGCACCCCTGACATACACGCACACGCTCCCCGAGGCCCGATCGCGTGTGAAACTTCCGGCGCACCTCTGAAATACACACGCCCAGGCCAATCGTGTGTGAAACTTCTCGCGCACGCCTGAAATACACGCACACGCTCCCCCAGGCCCGGTCGCGTGTGAAACTTCTCACGCACCTCTGAAATACACACGCCCAGGCCAATCACGTGTGGAAATTCTCGCGCACCTCTGAAATACACGCACACGCTCCCCCAGGCCCGATCGCATGTGGAACTTCTTGCGCACCCCTGAAATACACGCACACGCTCCCCCAGGCCCGATCGCATGTGGAACTTCTCGCGCACCTCTGGAATACACGCACCCAGGCCAATCGCGTGTGGAACTTCTCGCGCACCCCTGAAATACACGCACACGCTCCCCCAGACCCGATCGCATGTGGAACTTCTCGCGCACCTCTGGAATACACGCGCCCAGGCCAATCGCATGTGGAACTTCTCGCGCACCCCTGAAATACACGCACACGCTCCCCCAGGCCCGATCGCGTGTGGAACTTCTCGCGCACCTCTGGAATACACGCGCCCAGGCCAATCTCGTGTGGAACTTCTCGCGCACCCCTGAAATACACGCACCCAGGCCATTCGCGTGTAATACTTCTCGCGCACCTCTGAAATACACGCACACGCTCCCCCAGGCCAGATAGCGTGTGAAACTTCTGGCGCACGCGTGTTCCCGAAACCCGTAATACACATTCCCCGCTTTGCGTTTGCTGTTTGCCAGTCCGGTAAACTGGTACAGGGTTGGCGCAGCCCTTTGCGATGGTTTTGCGATCTTGATGGCTTTTCCTTGTGCGAGGGCGTTCTTGGGGGCGTAACTGGCGCTGCTGCAGGGTCGCTGCGCCACTCTGCGCCACGTCTGCTTTTGGAGGCGAGAATCCATGAATACACTGTGCGCGGGAATTGATTTTATCGCACGCGGCTGGCGCAGACATTCGCACGGGCACGCTGTGCGCCAGCCTCGTGCGACATTTTTGTGCAAATTTCCATGAATTACCCTGTATATATATTATACTGCCACAAATGAATCAGTATAGTTATAGTTATGTTGCACTTTACATAGGAAAACGCACACATTCTTTTGTAACTTTTGAACCCATCGAGGAGGAATCGTCAACAAAACCAGGTAAGCAACTGATGTGTGAGGTGCGATGAAGTATGAACATTTTAGTAAGAATCCATGCACTAGATCAGAAGTTGTGAGAAATTGAAAACAAAACAGCTTTTTTAGCTTTGCTATAATTATGCTAGCGTAGAAATGTTCATTGGTGATAGACTTTTACCACCAATATCAAAATCTGACAAAATTCCAACTAGAAAAGGGGCACTCATGTTGTTTGATGAATACAATTTATAAGAAAGCTCTGAATGTCAGACGTGAAAGCACACTGAATGAAAAATGAAATTGAAGACAAATGATACATTGGGCTTCATTTAAAAACACGTTTTTCAAATGGAAAAACTCATTGAAAAACACATTTTAAATCAGGTGCATTGACTCCTGTATTGCCTTATTCCTCGGTAGCTACACAAATCAAGAGATCCGTTCTAAAGCATTGCAGACCTTAAATGGTGGGAAAAACAGTATACCATGGGCAACAGGAGACCCCCCTTATGTTGCCTCTGTGGTTTGTAAACATATGAACAGGTGGAAAGAGTTAGATCTTGGTCTAAAAAAAGTGGTTAATTACAGTAATGTTGTGCACCTGAGCACGTGTCCATGTAACAATTAAGGATGGTTAATCGTCCAGTTAAGTAGCAAATAGTTCAACAATGTTCCCACATGCAAATGAAAGTGTGAATGCACTTTTTTATGCATGCCGGCGTGGCAGAAGAGATTCGCTGGCCTGTCATTAAACAGATTAGAACCCACACTCATCAGAATAGCATTGCCAAACTGCTTCTAAACCATGAACAGCATTGAGCTTTGCATCTGCAGTCCCATGTTGAGTTGTTCAACGAAGAGATGTATTGGCAAAGCTTATCTGAGATATGAACATGGGACAACCCAATTATACACCTCTCTTAGGTCTGCTCCTCTGCAACAAATAACATTAGTTAATTGGGTTTTTGACTGGCACTTACAGAAAACAAAGAACACAGCAGTTCAGCAAATTAACTATGGTGAATGGTAAATGGAGTCCCAAACACGTGTTATTTTGTATTTTTCATATAAAAAAGCACAATAATGCCTTTTTCGTTTTGTATAAGTAACCAATTACAAATAAAAAAAAATGTCAAATAGATGCTACATCTCAAATAATATAAGACAACAGAATGATTTCAAAGTTATTTGGTACCATGGAATAAATGTGAAGATGAAATTCATCATGGTACGTCCCACTACATCGTTAAAGTTCAATGAAAGAACCAGCACACGACTGGCTCCCAATACAGATGCTTGCAGATAAAATGAATACAACACTTACAGTGTGTCGTCGAGTTTTTCGGCAGCAAGATCGAGAAACGCGAGCGCTTTCTTTCACCAAATATTTCCCAAAGCAAAGCAAATATTCCTTTAAATATCGCTCAGAATAAAGATCGAGGCATCTTACATCACGTTTAACGTTTTTTATCCTCCGGGTCTGTATGCTGCTAATAACTAAAACAATCACAAACATCGTACGTATTGCACATGTGAGAATGTTTACATTTTGTATGATAGTTGTATTGGGGAATACATATGGATCAATACGAGAGCAAGCAAGACTAAAGGGAATACTCTGGTATTATTAATTATTTATATTCCTTAACAGATGGAGGGCAAACACCTGAAACAGTTGTCGGCCACCAAGGGTTGGCTTGCATATGATTTGTGGGGACAGGCTTGGAGGACCGTACATTATTTTGGCCTGATGAAGGGTAAATTGGGATTTAAAAAAGTGACCATGGGAACATCATATACTGAATGGTGTGGTTCAGAGAATTCACAAGAAGATACAATATCATTCTTAGTAATGGCCAGCATCCTTACATACTGCGGCTCAAATGCATGATGTTGCTAGTAAGGCTGTTCAAAGGTTTTGTCACTCTCATTGGCCTTTTTTAGTTAGTTAGTCTCATGGTGCCTCGCCCAGATGAGGGTTTGGGAACTCTCATATCCCTACTGTTAGAGATTTAGTAAAACCAATTTGGGACTTTTCACACTAAGCTAACATTATGAATATTAGGAAAACATGACTTCAGATTCTTCTATAAAGACATGCCATTCTTACAGCTCATACATTGAGAGGAGACCCCAAATGTTCAAGGAAACAATAGCTAGTGTGTCATCTGTCTGCCAGTTTGTCTCATAGTGCCTTGAACAGATGAGGGCTTGGGAACTGTCGTAGAATCCCTACTGGTAGTGGATTGCAGGTCAAACAACTTGCATGCACTCTTGTCACAATAGTTCTCTGTTGTCCCGAGATTGATTTCAAACATTTGCTGTATAGGTGCATTATAAATACCCAATAAATAAATACATAAATGAACATAGGGCAGCGAATGTACAAATCAGCCATCTGGAGAAGCCACTTACTTTTCATAGAGTTATCATCACAAGAACAACAGAGCTGGCAAGTCCTTAGATATCAATTTTCGAGAGGGGTATTAGAAGCTAGTAGAGATTTAGTAAACCAATTTTGGGGTTTTGGCATTAGGTACAGAAAGATGAATAGCTGAACTAACTAATTAGACTTAATAATAGGGTCAATGCAGGGTCAGACACATCACACAAAGTAAGGGCAACAAGTCTGTGTGATGGTTCAACACTTCATCAAGAAGAGTCAAGTGTTTGCATTCATGGGAACATGTAGGAGTGAACAAACAGCAACCACCTTCACAAACATTTCCACCTTATTTACTTCAATCGGGAGTACACAAGAATGCTCCCTCACATATTATGGTGGGGGGCATGGAATTGCATACAAGGTTAGATTAGCCCAGGGAAAACGTACTTCCTGAATTGTTTTCCTTCCGCCGAACCGTACCAGTTGCTTACCAGAAGGAAGAGACACATTTGAGACCTCTTAATAAAACCATGTTTACTGACTCCACCATAGCTGACATCAGGAAAGTATGCTCTAGATGTCTAGCATGGCTCATGAATACCTACATTTCAGAAATAACTGTGACTGCTGCTGATATTCAAGAGCCCAATGTCATGGTTGATGTTATGATACTTTTGCCATAAAATCACAACTCCGGAAGAGAAGGAGACAGGTGAAAATCAACATATAAGAAGCAGTTGCATTAGTATTCCTAGACACAGGATGTTCAGAAGCAATACATTAATAATAACAAAGCAATATTAAATCATTAGCTATAAGACATAAGCCCAAAGATCACAATGTGTTGGACATTTCTCTGGATGCCTTTAAACTAAAACATCTCTGAAGTGTCCAAACATTCAATGAAGTCATCTCCCAGCTTTACTTACACAAACCTCTAGTCTGGTATTATTTGAGGTTGGAACACAATTGCTCAGTTAAGTTGCATCACAATAGTTCAGGTGGAACAGCAGCAACAGTGCAACTTTTTCAAGGCTTAGGGCAGGCAATGACTCTGCCATCTAACCCTTGCTTCAATCCACAGAAGGCATGCCCTTCAAAATCCAAAGCAGAACATCAAACCTCTTTGGGGCTCCATGGACCCCAGAAGAAACAGCTCAGATTTGCACAGGTTTGGTGAAGGCGCTGGTAGTGCAGGCAACGTGTGCAGGCAACCTGCTGTTTCAATCCACACTTTTATACTGGGCTGAGAAATTCAGTGCTATACAACTATTATGAACCCGATTTTTACCAATAGCTCCCATAGACTTAAGCCCTCAAGACATACATTATCACATGAAGTTGTATTTATCTGAAAGTTAACATCCTCATTCAAGGTAAATGGAAGTTCATTGCCACAAAAATATAAACACCCCGCTGTGAATTTGGCCCCAATTTCCATTCACTGTTACTATTAAGCCTTTAAATGATTGCAGATTCTGTTACAGCTTTTTTTTCCCACTGTATTATACAATGAATGAATTAATACTAACATTTTCATTCTTAATCTGCAGAACCAATACATTAATGTTATTTTCAAAACGTTGATGTCGGATTAAGTTGTAATTTAGTCGAACTGGCACATGAATTGTCATTCAACCTGAAGTTTGACCCTTCATGGCAATTTGAGAAAGATTGCCGAAATAAGTAAACCCTTAAAAAATATTTATCTACATAACCCATATGTATACATTCATCTAATTTCTTGTTTGTTTTTTTATTTATTTATTTATTTATTTATTTATTTATTCGGATTCATTCGGATTTGTATAGCAGCTCGGGAGCATCGTGGCGCTTGTTACAGTGAGGGATGAAAACTTAGTTACATAAGTAGTAGAGCAGAAGAGGTCACATCTTAGTTACAAGGTAGCATCACAAAGAGGTTACATCTTAGTTACATAGGTAGCAGAACAGGGAGGTTTACATCTTAGTTACATAGGTAGCAGAACAGGGAGGTTACATATTAGTTACATAGGTAGCAGAATAGAGAGGTCACATCATAGTTACATGGATAGTAAACAGGTAGAGATAAAGTGCTTATGGTGGAACAGTTGGTTTGTAACACAGCATGCATGGGGTGGTTAGAGGGAAGACAATAAGGGATAAAGTGAAGAATTGAATTAAAGAGTGCGGTTTTCAAGTTTTTTTGAAATGCAAGAAGAGAAGTTTCTGCTCTGAATGCAGTGGGGGCGCATTGCATAGCTTAGGGGCTAGGTATGGGAAGCCTATTCCACCTGTTTGGTTCTGTGGATGCGTGGGATGGTAAATTGATTGGTGTAAGGTGTTCTTGTAGGTCTAGTTGAGGTAGATCTAGATAGGGTGTCTGAGAGGTAGGAGGGTGCAGTGAGGTTGATGCATTTGTGTGTGGTGGTAAGGATTTTAAATGTTATGCGGTCTTTGACTATGAGCCAGTGAACAGCTTTTCTTCTTGAGAGATATGATCTCTTTTAGGTATACTTAATGCTGCTCTTAATGCATTGTTTTGGGTGATTTGGTGTCTGTTTAGGTTTTTTGTGGAGGTACCGACAAGTAGCGCATTGCAGTAATCAAGCTTTTGCTCCTATGGTAGCTCTAGTTATAGAAAGACAGTTGTTCTTAGTTAAGAAGGGTTTGATGGCGTTGATAAGTTTGGTGCTTAGGGCAGAGGCAGAGACAATAGCGCTGAACTGTTTGTTCATGGACAGTATAGCATCTATATGGACCCAAAGTGTCTTAACATATGAAAGCACTGGGATGATGCAGTTGTCGATATTGAAGTTGGTGTAGAGACAATCTAGGTTAGTAAGAGTGGATTTTTAGCCAAGAATAAGAATCTCAGTCTTGTCACTGATGTGGCAGAGGCCATTGGTGGCCATCCATGCTTGTATAGTGGCGTAGATTTGCCGCAGGGTAGTGGAATCTTGCGTGTAAAAGCCAGTTAGTGGAAAGAGCACTTGGATGTCGTCGGCATAGTTAGTGTATGCAATGCCAAGTTTTATCAAAAAGAGACTGTAGAGGAGGTCCCACATATGACCTGCACCCCTGCCCCCCATTGCGAGTTGCCAGTAAGGTACTCGCCGTGGTATGTGACATATGAGGGGCAAATTAACCAACAGAGAGCCGCACTGGGTCTCTGCCCCTTGTACGTAGGACATCAATACCGGTTGAAGCAGCTATAAAGCGACAACCCTGGGCAGCATGATACCCTATCAGACAGCCATACCAGCCACTGACACGAAGTGAGGAATACCTGCACACGGTCCACGAGGAGACCCCTTAAGCCTTAATGGAAGGCCAATGAAAATAAACCAAGGGCCCGAGCAGCGCCGAGAACAAACAGACTTGGCTACTGAAAGCACGAATGCCAGTACTAGTAACTGCAAGCATAATGATAATGGATGCAGGGGAGAGACACTGTTAAAACGTAAGAGAATGGTGCCATAAAACAAGATGGAAGCAACCGGCCTGCTGACTGTGTGTAAATAAGCTTGAAATGCAAGAGGTTAAGAAATCGATACTGCTTGCAATGCCTAGTAGAAGAGTAGAGCGGCAAGTGCCAACCATATATCTACCCCAATACTGCACAATGTACACGTGTGACTCCATTTTGTGAAAGCAAAAATGTACCCAGGCGGCCAAAGGCCTGACAGGCCGAGTTTAGAAACCCAGCATAGACCAGAGAAGGAGCGGAATCGAAACTCAACAAAGAAAGGCTTATGCCAGGGAGATCGAGGTCAACCAGAGAAGGGGAGGTGAGCATGAGCTCACGAGACTCCAACTACAGAGAATACAGGCCGCCCGTGAAGGTCAAGATAAGAGAGGCCCATGCAGGTGGCCAAGCGCACACCGATTTAAATGCACAAAAGGTTGGAAACTGAAGCAGATTCACGGTGAACCAACACGTGACCAGACAGGCGCGAAGATGTACCACCACCTGATGTCATCCAGAACCAGGGGGTGCCATTACTTTTCCTGATAAGAGACTAGAGATCCGAGGCCATACCCAGCCAACTAACTGAGACACAGCCCTAAACACTGATTGATGGAAGGGAGGAAGGGTGAATCACAAGGGACCATGTAATCTAGGGTCCTATAGACACTGTAACCAATGAGACGTCGTACTTGTAGTGACGTCAATCACGTGTGGTGTAGAGGGAAGGGCGTAGACGCCCACCCGATAAGAGTTATCCAATCCACTTGCATTATTTCCATATACAGATATAGCACCTATACTTAAGTTACCTTTCCCAACCAATTATATTGCATGATGATTTTTTGTAGAATTAGACGTCAATGATGACGGATTTTGCCCATAAAAGAGGCTGTTGGACTAATGTTTGAGGAAGTCGGGGTGAGGCAGGTGTTTGTGATGCTGCTGATTTCCATAAGATGATGTATGTATCATTAAACAGACTTCCCTTTGCCAATTTATTGAGTCCTGATTATTGAACCTTGCTGGAGTATGTGAATCCTGCACTCTGTCCTCGCATGATGCAGCTATCTTGTATTACTAGTTTTCAAGGGTGAGTACTGACCAATGGGCCCGTCAGTAATTTCCTCTCCTCGTCAACAAGGCTTAGTGAAAAGATTGTATATTGTGGGGGCAGTACAGTTTCCCTGCGGGACGCCACAGTGAATAATGGATGGAAGGAGCTGCATTTGCTGTATTCGAAAAGACTTTCATCTCTCTGCCTTCTAAGAAGGAGGTGATCCATGTAGCTTCCTGCTCTGAGAAGTGTGCATCATGTGTGAGGTGTGTGGTGAGTGTTTTGTGATCCACTAGATCAAACGCCACCAATAGATCCAAGAGAAGGAGGAGGGTGGGATTGCCATTGTCTAGGATTTGCGTTATTTGATTCTTTAAGTCTAGCAAGGCGGTTTCAGTTCCATGCCTGTTGCGAAATCCAGACTGCCTTTTTCCTAGGATGGAGTTAGATTCTAGATAAAGTTGGATCTGTATGTGTGCGGCTTTGTCTAGTAATTTGAGCAGAAACAGTACAGTTGTAATGGGCCGGTAGTTGTTTGGTTGGGAGATGTCTAGTGTGGGCTTTTTTTGGAGGGGGCATACCCAGGCCTCCTTCAGGCTGTCAGGGACAATGCCTGATTTAAATGAGGAGTTCATGAAGGCAGTTAGGAGAGGGGCAAGTGGCTCGGCACAATCTTTGATGATCAAAGGGGGGCATACATCACCCTTACATTGCAATGGTTTGAGGTGCTTCAGAATGTCTACTACTTCTGCTTCAGAGATGTCTTTAAATGCAAATTTGGGGAAGTTGATAACTTTGCTATTAGGCCACGACTGTGCTGGTTGGTTTTTATTGAGATTAAGAAGGGTTTGGAAGTGGTTTGAAATTTTACTTTGTAGCATGTCTATTTTGTTTAGCATAGCGGCATGTATGCTGTTACACCATGCTTCATCTTTAATGATTTCGTCTGTGCACATAGGAGGGTCTGTGAGTTCATTAAAGATAGTGAAAAGTTCTTTGGATTGGGAGCTGGCTTTGGAGATACGGCTATTGTAAGCTTCCGATATAGCTGTAAGAATGGCGTCTTTGTACTTTTTGGCAATAGTTTTGAAGCTTTCTTTAGTGGTTTCACACTGGTTGGCCTGCCAGTTTTTGAGCGCCTGGTGTTTGTTGTTACATAAGTTTTGGAGCTCTTCCGTGAACCAGGAGTTTGAGTGCAGAGACTTTTTTTCCTTCCTGTCTTCTAGTGGGGCAATGGCATTGACTGCATGAGTGATAGTGTCCTTGAATATATCAGCTAGGACATTTCGGTCTTGTGAGTCTAGGCATACCCAGGCCTCCTTCAGGCTGTCAGGGACAATGCCTGATTTAAATGAGGAGTTTATGAAGGCAGTTAGGAGAGGGGCAAGTGGCTTGGCACAATCTTTGATGATCAAAGGGGGGCATACATCACCCTTACATTGCAATGGTTTGAGGTGCTTCAGAATGTCTACTACTTCTGCTTCAGAGATGTCTTTAAATGCAAATTTGGGGAAGTTGATAACTTTGCTATTAGGCCACGACTGTGCTGGTTGGTTTTTATTGAGATTAAGAAGGGTTTGGAAGTGGTTTGAAATTTTACTTTGTAGCATGTCTATTTTGTTTAGCATAGCGGCATGTATGCTGTTACACCATGCTTCATCTTTAATGATTTCGTCTGTGCACATAGGAGGGTCTGTGAGTTCATTAAAGATAGTGAAAAGTTCTTTGGATTGGGAGCTGGCTTTGGAGATACGGCTATTGTAAGCTTCCGATATAGCTGTAAGAATGGCGTCTTTGTACTTTTTGGCAATAGTTTTGAAGCTTTCTTTAGTGGTTTCACACTGGTTGGCCTGCCAGTTTTTGAGCGCCTGGTGTTTGTTGTTACATAAGTTTTGGAGCTCTTCCGTGAACCAGGAGTTTGAGTGCAGAGACTTTTTTTCCTTCCTGTCTTCTAGTGGGGCAATGGCATTGACTGCATGAGTGATAGTGTCCTTGAATATATCAGCTAGGACATTTAGGTCTTGTGAGGCTAGGCATACCCAGGCCTCCTTCAGGCTGTCAGGGACAATGTCTGATTTAAATGAGGAGTTTATGAAGGCAGTTAGGAGAGGGGCAAGTGGCTCGGCACAATCTTTGATGATCAAAGGGGGGCATACATCACCCTTAAATTGCAATGGTTTGAGGTGCTTCAGAATGTCTACTACTTCTGCTTCAGAGATGTCTTTAAATGCAAATTTGGGGAAGTTGATAACTTTGCTATTAGGCCACGACTGTGCTGGTTGGTTTTTATTGAGATTAAGAAGGGTTTGGAAGTGGTTTGAAATTTTACTTTGTAGCATGTCTATTTTGTTTAGCATAGCGGCATGTATGCTGTTACACCATGCTTCATCTTTAATGATTTCGTCTGTGCACATAGGAGGGTCTGTGAGTTCATTAAAGATAGTGAAAAGTTCTTTGGATTGGGAGCTGGCTTTGGAGATACGGCTATTGTAAGCTTCCGATATAGCTGTAAGAATGGCGTCTTTGTACTTTTTGGCAATAGTTTTGAAGCTTTCTTTAGTGGTTTCACACTGGTTGGCCTGCCAGTTTTTGAGCGCCTGGTGTTTGTTGTTACATAAGTTTTGGAGCTCTTCCGTGAACCAGGAGTTTGAGTGCAGAGACTTTTTTTCCTTCCTGTCTTCTAGTGGGGCAATGGCATTGACTGCATGAGTGATAGTGTCCTTGAATATATCATCTAGGACATTTAGGTCTTGTGAGGCTAGGCCGGGGGTGTCGAGAGAGAGGGAGGTTATCAGCTGTTAGTTTTTTACCACTTCTTGCGAAAGTAGCAGGAGCAGGTGTGATGATTTTGGTACTTAGAGCTGTGGGGATGGTGAATTGTATACAGTTGTGGTCAGTCCAAGGGTGAGCTGTGTTAGCGGTTATGACGGAGTCACAATTGTGGTCAACCACCCAGTCAAGCGTACGCCCTTTGGCATGGGTGGGGGGATGATTTTCTGGGTGAACCCCAGATCTGGCAGGTCTTTGGTGAGAGCTGTGGCGGCTTTATCAAGAGGGTCACTAAATCCTAGATTGAAGTCGCCTAGGAGTAGGGTTTTGGTGTTTTTTTTAAATATTTTCGCTAAGTAAGTGTGTGATGTGGTGTGTGAAGTCAGCTGGGGGACCTGGTGGCCTGTAGATGACGTGCATGTTTATGGTGTCATTGGGGTATAGTGATAGTTTAGCAGATAGTATGTCTGCATTACCCTCCCTATTGCAGGGTATGAGCCTGAAGGCAAGTGCCTCTTTGGAGATCAGGGCAACCACTCCTCCTATTTTAGTGAGTTTATCCTTTTTGAGGATAGGATAACCTGGAGGTAGGGCTAACGTGATGGTGGGGCCAGAACCTTCATAAAGCCATGATTCTGTGATGGCCAAGATATCTAGGTCCTGACTTAGAATTAGGTTGTTGACTTCTATGGCATGGGCGGTGAGCGAGCGGACATTAAGCAGGGCGCATTTATATTGTGGGGCAGTGCTAGTTTTGTTTAATCGAGGTTGTTTAGATGTTTTGGTGTGGGTTTTTGAGAAGGCTTTGGCTTTGGCCTTAGAGTTAGGAGGTGACCTTGTTCTAAGAGTAATGTGCTTGTTTGTGAGGTGACAATAGCGTCTGACAGTAGTGCGAGTCCCTAATCTGAGATTCCTAAGGGTAACATGTGTAGGGCTGGAGTAGGTGTGCATGGGTAGCGTGTGGGATCTAAGTCTGAGAAGTCTGGATTGGATGTTGGGAGTGTGCGTGAGAGAGGAAGTGGTGCAGTGAGTGGCGAAGTTCAGCCTGTGGATGTTAGTCATGGTATTGTTCTTTAAGTTGTGGGTTTTGAGACATCTGAGGTGATCCATCATGGTATATAGCAATATTGTGTTAATGATGAATAGTGTACCTAGCAAGCTATGGATGTGGAGTGTGGAATACATGCTAGGCCTGGAGTATATTTTGGACAGAATTGTGACAGTGTTCGCCTAGTTCGGCAGGTGCCCTCGGGAGTACTAGGGGCATATGTAGAAACAGCGCGCGGAAAGGGGTTTGATCAAACAGTGGAAATTACAGTATAGCAGTGTCAAAATACTAGAGGATACGCTATCTCAAACTGCAATTGGCAGTGGCACTGGGTTAGAAGAAAACAACATGATAGTCTACATCAAAATACAATTAGTAGAGGCATAGTGCTAGTGAAATCATCAGGCTGATACGTGATAACTAATGCGAGCTGCAATAAGCTGAATATTTGACTTTACACACATAGGCTACATGTGAGGGAGTACCACAGGTACTGAAAGACTCAGTACTAGTCTTCCATGTGCTGCTTCCAGCGCAATAGTAATGTATAAGGTTTCAGTGTCCAAGTGCAATAGAGAATTGTGTCAGCTGCATGCACAGTTAATAACAATTGTAATGCGGCTAAACATTACTCTCTACAAACTGTTCTCATATGGAAAAAAACATTACGGAGAAGGCATTCCATCAGCGTTCGGTTCAATGAGACATGGCGACCATTATAAAGGCAGGATGTAAGCACCGTTATGCGAGTGCAGTACGTGAGCTAGTCAAGGGTACATCTCTATATGTGCATAGCTAGTGTTCTGAGTAACAGTAGGGTTCTTAGCAGCAATAAACCACTTACTGAGATGCGCACAGACTAACTCAGACCCCTGCAGTCCGTCGCGGACAGGCGCCGGCCGGCTTCTGCCTTATAATGTGTGCCTTAGGTGTGCAGCCGGCTCTTGCCTTCCGGTGCTCTGTGCACCAGGAAATAGCCGCGGCGGCCAATCGTGGCCTGGTCAGCGTCGGGCCCTGTTGCTAGGCAACCATGACGCCGGCCATTTTGTATTCATTTCTCGTGTCGGCTTTTATAATTCAGGTGGATGGCACGCTGTAGTAAATCATCAAGAAAAAAGGCCTGGGGAGCTGGTTGAGAGCAGAGCAGTGAATCTGCTTACCCTGGACTCATCAGTGCAGCATTTCTTCACTCGTCGCGGGTCTCCGGTGGTGGCATGAGGAGTGGGGGGAGAGGGCTCCTGCCCTTCAGACCTCAGGGATTCCAGATGGATGTGGGCACAGACAGGTTCGTGTTATATAGGCGTCCCTTGGGTGTGCAGCCGGCTCTCGCATTCCGGTGCTCTGCGCACCAGGAAGTAGCCGCGTGGCCAATCGAGACCTGGTCAGCATCAGGCCCTGTTGCTAGGCAACCATGACACTGGCTATTTTGTATTCATTTCTCATGTCGGCTTTCATAATTCAGGTGGATGGCACGCTGTAAATAGTAAATAATCAAGAAAAAAGGCCTGGGGAGCAGGGTGAGAGCAGAGCAGTGAATCTGCTTACCTTGGACTCATCAGTGTGGCATTTCTTCACTCGTCGCGGGTCTCTGGTGGTGGTACAAGGAGCAGAGGGAGAGGGCTCCTGCCCATCAGACTTCAAGGATTCCACTCCATACTTAATAGGCTACACCAGCAATGTTCCACTCTGGCGTTAACCACCTGTTCCAATTGCTGGAACCGGTGGTAACCGGTTAAAGTCCAGAGTGATGTTACCACCTGTTTCAGCCCTTGGAATGGGTGGTTAACACCATTAGCACCCACCCCATGCGATGAGGCTAATTTAAAGTATTTATATTTTGTGAATGGGCTGACTTGCGGTGTCACTTTCATGGAACTAAAAGACTGTTCAAAGATGGCTGCCATGGAAATGGATGGCGGGGCTCCGTTCTGAATCCCTTTCCATGGCGACCTCACGCATGAAGAAGACAAAGAGGAATAAGTGGCGGACAGTTCAGCTGCCACAATGAGGCAAGTGGGCAGGTGGGATCAGTTAAAAAAGGGTCTGGTGGTCGGAGGAAGATGGCAGGCGGGGGAAGTGGCCAAAAGGAGGCTTGTAATGTGGGCTGATATCTGGATATTCAGCCAGCTATCCTAGCACCTTGATTGGCTGGCTACCCCGCTAAGGGTGCTAATGGACAATATGAGTGAGCTGAGATATTACAAAGGAATTCACATTGGCAGAGGGGGGGAGAATTGTAATAAGGGCAAACAAGTACACTGGGTATGTTCTTCAGTTCTAACAAAACTACTATTAGCAAATAGTTTAGCTGTTGTTCATGTAAAAAATCTACATTAACATGCTTAATGCCATCACAACGAGAGCCAGAGAAACATTGGGAAGTTCTCCTGAAATGTATATTAGCATATGTTTAAGTTATGTTTATTGGGGAGCCATTTTAAGATGCACACTTTGAGTTAGCAAGATCAAATATTGATAAAGCCAATACACTAAAGCCAATACACTTTGACCCCTGGGTTAAAAATATTGCAATGAATCATATAAT
Organism: Ambystoma mexicanum; assembly: GCF_040938575.1. NCBI lineage: Eukaryota > Metazoa > Chordata > Amphibia > Caudata > Ambystomatidae > Ambystoma > Ambystoma mexicanum. The sequence goes on from NC_090923.1 coordinate 437,028,275, forward strand.
CATGACATTCCACTTTATGCGGTAGTGCTTCCTGACTTCAATCCATATCCCCCCAGTTTGGAAAAAAAAGTCAGTCCTTAAAAGAGTTACAATTTGAAATAGCATCTAACCCAGAACATAACCTGATAACCTATGCACCATGTAAGGGTCTTGCCATCGCTCAAGATATTGTTAACCATATGTTTGTCTAAAGGCATATGATCATTGCCACAAACACTAAAACATGGCTTATAAAAATAATGGGAAGAGCATGGTGTTAGAATTGTCAACTAGCAACATCTTTTGTTTCTTCTGTTTAGTGCATGCAATACTAAGCTGCCTAAAAGAGGCTGTGACACAGTCATCTGGTAGTTTCTTCTTTCCATGAACCACCCAACCAGACATTTAGCCATTAACATCCTCATTTCAACTGAAGGCTTATTCTCATTTAAATAGTGAAGCAGTTTATTTGTCACTGATAATCTCTCCTCTGTATATTCCTCCCTAAGGGGCAGAATGTTATATAACACTAGTGGAATGTCATATAGCCCTGTAATAGGGTTTTTATGTACCTTTTTTATTATTATCACCAATTAGATCAATCATGGTCCTGACTTTGTCTTTCTCTTTGCTTCCCTCTATGCCTCTGACCTCCCCATTGAACCCTCTCCCTCTGATCACTCCATTGTTTGCTTTTAACATCTCAGCCCCCTCACCTTCTAATCCTCCTCTCCACTCTTCAATGACTTAGAGGAAAATGAAGCAGGTCTCTCTTGCCCCTTAGCTAGATGATGTGAGGACCTGTCTCCTGGTTCTCTCTACGCATCTCAAGCATCTACCCTTTAATGTACTTTTGTCTGACTTTCACTATGCATTTATGACACCATTTCGCCATCACCAACATGAATGCACAGTCACACCTTCCCATACCCAGCTGTAGATCACCTCTCGGATTCATACCTTCAAAATAAACATGCATTATGACCTGCAATACTGGAGCAAATAACGTGCACCTACCCTACTCCTATCCTACACACACTCCACTGCTGACCTCACCTCTGCACTGCCCAATCTTTCTACTTCACAAAACTAATCTCCTTGCTTCGCAATCACCCTGACAACTTTCATCTACTCTCCAAGCTTTGCTCACATCGCCCTCGTCAATATCCACTGCTTCCTCCATCTCTGCTGATGACTTTGCTCAATACTTCTCCTACTTATTCAAACATAGAGCAAGAAGTACCACACATAATTACACAACTATTTAAAAAAAATGGATGATTGAGGAGGTCAGTATGGCTTCAAATGCAATAATGCTTGCCTTAATTTTAATTTCTTTTAATGTATAATGTTTATATTTATTTTAATGAAACTCCAATTTGCAAGCATTCTGTTTTTATGATATTAGGAACAATACATCAATCACATTTCTAACAATCAACCATGAATCGGTTTTGAGATCTTGCCACGTGCATTCATAATTGGTGTGTTGAGGGGCACAAGGAAGGCCAAGAGAAATGGGGACAAGGATGTTTTAAGCATGCAGTCTATATAATATAATGAGAACTACCTGTCAAGCTTCACAACAATATACATGATTGTAAGTCATTGATAGGGCTCCACACTGCATTGGTCAGAGCTTCCTCGTCTCTAATCCTGCAAGAGACCCTCTCAAGTGACACCGGGTTTGTCATATGACTCATCCAGGTTGTGACTGTGGTGCAATGAGATCATTTCTACCTGCATAGAATACTTTTATTTTCCATCATTAGGTCTCTAATCATCCATGATTTATGAGGGGTTGTTAATGAGCAGACTTATTCAAGGTCATTAAAAAATTCGATCTATCTGGTTAGGTTTATAATGTGAACAGTGATGGGTCCTGGGGGTGATGGAGAATAGGATTTATGTTATGGTTAAGACCTGCAGTGTGTGCTGCTCTGCCCTCACTGTTGTTTTTTTCCATCTGCAGTCTGATCTCATCTGCTGGCTGGACCCTATTCACCATCTCGGGAGTTGAGCTAACTTTGCCTGTCTGCTGCAATACCATCGCTGCTGATGCGGGTGTCTCTGCTGGCCCCGCCCCTGACGAGTTGTGCGGTTACGTTTTATCACGTGACCACTATTTCAACCAGCACTCCTAGGGCACCTGTAGTCCTGGGCATCCAATTGAAAGGGTGACCCTTCTAAGGACATTGTTTATCCTTGTTTGCCCCTGTTCCGCCTGGTCATGTGTCACACTATTGTGCATTAACTTCTTTACTTCTTACTGTCTTTTCATGTATCTTCTTACATGCCTAGCCCTATTCCACCTCGGGTGACCCAGCATTTTTCCCCTAACCTCCCATCTACTCATACTGGGGACACTTCACATTTTTCACTCCCTTCTATTTTGCTTGATGCTGTGCCTGTTTTTAATTTTGTGCTTCTTTATGCTCGCTCCATTTGCAATAAGTCTCATTCTGTTCTTGATCTCTTCTTTCTTCTAACTTACATTTTCTCTGTCTCACTGAGACATGGATCACCTCTGACAACTCTTATGTACCCGCACTTTTTCATACTTGTTCTACTCACTTTTCCCATACCCCTGTCTGTCCAGGCGCAGTGGGGGTACTAGTGTATTTTATAACTCTTCCTGGACTCTTTCAAATCCCCCTTCTGGATGTCAGAGTTTTGCTTAATTTTAGTATTATTGATCCTCCTTTTCTAAACCTTTTCCTGTGGCACTTTTAACTATTTACTGCTCTCCTGGGCCATCTGTTGACTTTATTGATCATCTTGATCTTCTACTCTCAATTCTCCTTCATTTTTCTTCACCTTTTCTCCTTCTTGGAGACTTCAATCTTGATCCTTCTACTACCTCGACGTATTCATCATTATTATCTGTTTTTGATTCATATCATTTGCATTCTCTTTTTCCTCCTCTTCTCACCAATCTGGTTCTTGTCTTAATCATATTAAGTCATCCTTTCCTTCTCCTAGTCCTGTGTCTGTTCACCCTCTTTATTGCTCAGATCAATATTTACTTTCTTTTTCTCTCTCTCTTCCTTCGCCTCCTTCTTCCCCTGCGTTTACACCTATTTTCTCATCAAAATCTCTCTTCTTTTAATTCTTCTTCTTTTTCTTTGTTAATTTCAATCAACTCTTCTGCCTTCTTTTTCGATATCTTCTTTCTTCCTAATGCTGCTGCGAGTTGTCTTCATTCCACTTTATTGTCATCCCTTGACTCTGTTCACCAACTAAAGTTGCTACACATCATTTTTCTTTTAGTAGCCCTTTTATTCTTACTTGTCCTCTTTTTAGCACGCCTCTTTCTTACTCACTGTCTTCTTTTTCTCCTTTATCTGATTCCGTTACTTCTGCTCTTCTTGCCCATACTCACACTACTGCCTCTCCACCTGAACCTTTACCTTCAGCTCTAATGCCTCAAGTTTATTCTCATATTCTTTCCTATCTCACAACTCTCATCAATTCATCATTTTCAAATTCTTGTTTTCCTTCTCCTTTAATACATGCTCTTGTCCTTGCTTTTTTAAAGAAACCTTCTCTCGACCCCTCGATTCCAGCACATTTTTTACCTATTTCTCTTCTCCCTTTCTTATCTACAATTCTCAAGTGTGCTGCATATACTCAAGCCTCTTTTTATCTCTATCTTCATTCTCTTCTCCCCCTCTTGAATCTAGTTTTCGACATTCTCACTCCATGGAGTCCACACTTTTACATGTCTCCAATACTATTCTTTCTGCTCACCACTCAAATTCCTCTAAATGTATTCTTCTTTGAGACTTATCTGTGACCTTTGACACTGTTGATCAACCTCTTCTTATTTCCCCCTCTCTACACTCATTCTTTTTGGGTCTGTTCTTAAGTGGTTTCATTCTTATCTTTATCAGCGATCATATTTTGTAACGTGGGCTGGTCAGACTTCTTCATCTGTCCCTCTTTTGTATGGTGTTCCTCAAGGATACATCCTTGGCCCTCTCCTTTTTTCACTCTATACTGCAGCACTCTCTACTCTTATCTCATCTTTTAATCTTTCTTTTCACCTTTACGCTGATGACACTCAAATTGTGTTTTCCTTTTCTTCTTTCAATGACACTCTGCATTATATGATCAACCTCTTCTTATTCCCCCTCTCTACACTCATTCTTTTTGGGTCTGTTCTTAAGTGGTTTCATTCTTATCTTTATCAGCGATCATATTTTGTAACGTGGGCTGGTCAGACTTCTTCATCTGTCCCTCTTTTGTATGGTGTTCCTCAAGGATACATCCTTGGCCCTCTTCTTTTTTCACTCTATCCTGCAGCACTCTCTACTCTTATCTCATCTTTTAATCTTTCTTTTCACCTTTACGCTGATGACACTCAAATTGTGTTTTCCTTTTCTTCTTTCAATGACACTCTGCATTATATTGTTTCTAATTGCCTTTCTGCTTTGAAGAAGTGGATGTCATCCCACTTCCTTCATCGTAATCCCTCAGAAACGGAGATCCTTTTCTTTTGTGCTACCATTATTCTGCCTACTCTTTCTCCCTCTTCCATCTTGTTTCCTCATTCTTTGCACCCCTTTTCTCCCTTTGCCTGTAACTTGGGAGTCTTCTCTCTATTTTTCTCTTCCTATTTCTGCTATTGTCTGATCCAGTTGTTTTGCTCTTTTTAACATTTGTGGTGCTTGACCTTATATTTATTTCTATGCTACTAAGCATCTTATTTCTTGTTTGATTTGTTCTCACCTTGACTATTGCTCATCTCTCCTTGTTGGTCTCCCTGCGTCTCATCATCTCCCTCTTTTCTCCATTTATAATGCTTCTGTAAGTCTAATTTTTCTATTTCACCTCGCTCTTCCATCACATCATCTTTACTTTCTGTATTGCTCCTTCCCTTTAAGTCTAGTTTTCTTTTTCACTTTCTCTCAATGGTCTTTAAGTGTATTCATGGTCTTGCCCCTCTTTAGCTCTCTTTGCTTATTTATCTCTATTCTCCTTCCTGGCCTCCTTGTTCTCAGAATCATTCACTTCTTGCTGTTCCTAAACCCACTTGTGCTTCATCTTGTGTCTGTTCCTTTGCCCTCCTTACTCCTAAGCACTGGAACTCTCTTCCTCGTTCTACTTTTTCTCCTCTTTGCAGTTTCCAGATTAATATTACATTTTCTTTTCTTTTTCTCTTTCTAATAACTAAATGTCTGTGTCATTCTCTGATGTTGATCTGGATTTGCATTACTCATATTTAGGGTACCGTTTTGTTATAATTAGTGTCCGCGCCTTTGGTGAAAGGCGCTTCATAAATAATGAAAAAAATTAATGAATGATGATGCCATAAAGGCATGCAATACCAAGTGGTCCTAAATGTGGGTAAATGATGGTATGGGAGGAGGAACTTGCGGGGATATCTGAATATACAAAGTGTTACTCCTTTTATATATGGCCTAGTGTTTATTGTTTTCCTTTTAAATTCTAGTGCACATTGGATGGAGGAATCGTCAGTTATTAGCTTGGGGTAATGCTTGTCCTGAGTGCTGTCGAAAGGTCATGCATTGTAGAATTGTAGGACTGATGAAGCAGCGCTTTCAGGAGCTTTGGGGGGAACTTGGTGAAGGCATCTGGCTGCCCTTTTTGGATTCAGCCGGATGGTACTGTTTCAAACATTTGAGCCTTGTACTTTGCCAGAAAGACATATAGGGGTGGTGGCCCTATGCCCCTCACCTGAGGAGGTGGACACCAGATATTGTCAGACCAGAGCGACTGACCCAGAAGTACAGGACCACATGAGGATGCGAGACGGGATGGAAATGGAAGACAGACTTTGAATACTATTGTTAAGTTTCCAGCGGGAGAGATCAAATGAAAGTGGCATGTAATGCACGGGGCCAAACAATTAGAAGATATAAGGGGAAGGAAAATTGAAGGCGGTTGAGTTAGCTTAGGTGGTGAGTTAGTGATATCCTATCCGTTTATTGAGTTGCAAACATGTGATAAATTGGATCTTGACTTGTCCATTCTCGATTTGACTCCTTAGTCTTTTGTTCAGCTTTTGCATTGATAGTAACCATTTCCAGAGTACCAGACATGAGGCTGTCAAGAGATTCCCATAACTTGGCAGTGATTGGTTGACACGTCAACATTTGTTGTTTGTCATTAAGCCCAATTTGAACTGTTTTTTAGGTGCCCAGTATTGTCTCAGTACTGCTCTTTGTTAAGTGTAGATTTCAAGTGCGTACTTGCTTCCTTGATGTTGATTTGTTGTCCTTAATTTTAAGAAACATAAAAAAAAACGAATGATTATGACATTTTTATAGGCAAGCATATCATTGTATTGGGAGTTCCACTTCAAGTAACTCCAGGAAATCGAAAACCACACAACTACACAAAACATCAGAAAACAATGTGGGACGATAAGAGAATGTCAAGACCTACTACAATTATTTTGAGTTAGCCGAACATCTGTGGCAATACAAACATCAAGGTGAAATACTTTACAGTATTAGAGTACATAAAATAGACAGCAGCGTTATCAATATGTTAAAATGTATATTGGTTACAAATGTATGGGGTACTAATACTCTGGGAGGAAAAGTATATAAACATCTTAGTAAAGATGCCAAAAAATAGCACGTGCAATGTCTACTTTTGCAGACTGAATCCTTCAACAGTTTACAGCTAAATACAGTGAAGCAACGTTTGGTGCTTTTATAATCCCTAAACAAAGTACAATGTCATGTTCTAAGTAGTAACATGAACAGTCGAAAAAAGAAGAAGATACATAGAATCCACAGGTTCTAGAACTGATGGACTTGACAGCATGCTGCATCTACGACTGAAAGTCATGTTGTGCAGACATTTAAAGAATGAGGATTAGTAAATGCCGCCTGGGAGACTAGGGTTTCAGAGACCTGTCTGCAACTTGTTTATAGACTCCATAAAATTGAAGTTTGACGATATTGAAGATGTGCAAATAAGCAAGAGTAACGGTACCATTATTCAAAGAAATGTATATCGCACGCAAACAATTCCCTGTGACACCAGCATATGCTGTGACAATACATAAAATGCCACTTTCCACACAGCAATAGTAGATGTTGCATATAAGGTGTTCATAAATGGAACAGCACACATCTGATGGCTTGTATGTACTAAATGTTCAACCACATAAAGTCAATGGCCATATACCCTGTGTTAAAGAATACAAAAGATGCCTTTCTTTTTACGCAACTCACATGCTCCTTCTTGCCATGAATAAAGGCCACATTGGAGGATTGCTGGTCATTGGTGACATGGGGATATGACAGGAGAGCTGCACTCACATCATGGGCTATGACAGCAGGTCCGCACATCTGCAGATGAAGATTGTAAGGACTGTGAGACATAGCATTTCCCCTCTCTGTGCCTATGGGATTGGGATCAATGCCAATCATGTGTACATGTTTGTCAGGTTTCAGTGTCGTTCCTGACTTGTCTCTGAAATCCTAGGCTTCATGGCACCATTTACTAATCCGAATTCTCTAGTTAAATTTCTGCACAATATTACTTTAAGACATGGTGTGATAATGCGTAATGCAGGGGCCAAAATTCACAGATGTGGAGGTGGCAGAAGCCAAACACACATGTATTGCATTCAGTTCTACCAGGCATGCCAGTATGTTGCTTGCAAGAAGGACATGCCGGGGTCAGTGAAACTGCGGGCCATGTGGCCATGTTTAGCCATGTGGTTTTCCCACACTAAGTACCCAGATCAACTACAAATGCCTAGCTGCTCAGAAAGCTCAGCAGATTGATTGCTCGCTTTTGAAATCTATTTGTGATCTGCCGGCCGCAGGTTCGAATCTCGGCAAGGCCAAATCAACCTTTCAGCCTTCTGAGGTTGATAAATGAGTAGCAATTGCAGTTGGGTGATAGTGTATGTATAGATGTTCTATGTAAAGCACTTCGGAATAGGCACTACATAAATAACACATCATTAGCATTCTTGTCACTACAAACATGTATGCATGGGCACAGTTCACAGTTGTCTTAATTAACACCTGTAATCGTTCTAACATAGATGGCAATGCATGTAATTTCACTTTTCAGTGTCACGATCAACAAAAGGATGGGGGAGGTGTGTGTTCATTATTGGAGCAGGGACATACCAGGGATGAGACATCCAGAAAGGGCCATAGAATGCAGCCACTGCCCATCACATCGGGCTCCACGGAGAGCAACGTGCTCAGGGTTGCTGGCGCATCTGATTGCACTGCTGCTGAGGTTGAGGACATTAGGAATGTCACTGTTTTGGACATCTTAGCAGGGCAATGTGTTACAGGACACAGCGCAGACACACCTCACTTAATATGTCATGGTTTGGTATGGAAGAGGTGAAGGATGAGTTACAGGGGGTGCCTACTGAGTCTGGTGGAGTACCTGATAAGAATATGCATGTTGCATAGATGGACATGTGACAGGAGGGTGTAAATGGGCTTGTGGGCCTGTCAGCACATGCTCCTGCACCGCACACATCTGCTGTGTAGGATATTTTAATTGGGCGACATCTAGTTAGGAGAAATTTTCCACTCACCCCAAATCAGGCTTGCACAATTATATTATGTTTTTATTTTTGTGTATTTATGAACCTGGAACCCTCATTTTAACTGTATTGATTCCCTACAAACTCCCTCCCTTTCCAGGACAGGAAACACACAGGGTTGCACAGAAGGTCTATTTATTAATAAAATAGAAATAACTGAATCGATTTAAGTATAACCATACTACACGTCTATGAAATTCACATATTCATTATTACTACAATGAAGTCTGAACAATACACTTTCCTATGCTATATTTTCATTAAAAGTAACTTGTGTAACACACACACACATCAGAATATGTACATTTTGTTTACCCTGAGTTACCAAAAAAAATGAATGAGGAATCAGGATAAAGCTGTTATTTGTTAAAAGCTAAATTAAATCAGTACTTCCTACCTATCTTAATCCCTCCTTTACTGAAAATAGATACCTCCCATTCCCTTTACTCAAAAGACATGTAACTTTCAAACTGTGTTCTAGAAAATGTAAGCGAAATACAGACTAGTTGACACACCTACATGTAAATAGCTTGTAAATAGAAAAACCTATGTTCAACGTGTATGTTTGCTAAATTCCTTTTAATGGTGTTTTCATGGCATTGCTGTGTGACAGTGTACCTTTCTCATTTTCAATGGGCAACCTGAAGGCAGGAAAATCGGTAGTGAATATTCCCTCTTTCCCCTTTTTCTTGAATGATTTAACACTGGTAACATGACTCCGTTGGGTGGTGTAACCAGGATTTTATTTTTAATTACACTATTTTTCTAAGTAGGCATGCAGTGAGAAGTTCTTTTGAAACACACAATACTTCTTCTGTGATAGGCGCCTTACACAGAGACGGAGCTATGGGATCTCCTTGTACACGCACCATTGAACTTATGCTATCAAATATATAATTCAAGTAGCACATACACTTCTGAAATATTTTGTAGCTTTTCAGGATTTACATTCCAGTTATATTCCCCTGCCCCTCAGTACTAATGAAAGGAACCAGGGTTTAATCTATTTCCTGAATAATATTGTTCCTCTCAGGATTATTTCCCCATTATATTATACTTAAATATGCATTTAATGGGGCTGTTTCACAGACAGGTGGCATCCTTGAAAGGACTGGTTCAATTCTCCTCCTGTAGGAACATTTGGGCATCAGTCAGCAAGATTGTATCAGCTTCCCTCCATAGCCTGTCTGCTGTATCTTCCACTGAAGAAGGCCCGGGACTTTAAATCTAGGTAGGCCTCACTTACAGTGCTCTGAGTATAATCCTAAAATGGGTTCACAAGGAACGCATTCTAGTCCTTCTCCATCCTGTTATTCATTATAATAAAGTTTATTCCGATCAAATCCATAAACCAATGCAGAGCAATACGAATATACATAATTCCATATAAAATACAATATTCACGACGACAGTTAAATAGTCACTGGTTAAAATCTGATAACATTCCATAAATACTTTAAAAATTAGGCATCCACAATGTGTTTTCTTCTGTTCCATGCCTGTCTAAAAACTTATAGGGATCACCAGGCAACGACTATGGCTTCAGCTTGCAATAAAAATAAGAGTGCTGGTCGGCATTCATTAAAATTAGATTCTCTCAATAATGGGGTAGTAGTCTGTGTCCTGATGTCATCATAGCAAGGACAAAACAAAACAAAAGAAAACAAAATGTAATAAATCTACTTTTACGGCACTGCAACCTGGGCAGACTGAGGATTGCTTGTTCCTTGTGTTATCTCTTAGCAACATGAGGTTAAAACGTGCCCTGGTCAGTGTTCAGCGATCTACGAGTTTATTGCTATGTAACATGTAAGGCTGAATTACATCCGGTTTCGTAAAAGGCATGTGTTTTCTATTTGACTCAAAGGAAAGCCCAATGGATTCACGTTTTTTTAAGATTAGGGTCTGAAAGGCCTTCTTATATGTGCTACACCTCAACTGCATTTTGAAAATCGTCTAGGCACTGCAAGGTTTGGGCATTCAACTGTCTCAAACAAATGGAAATACAATTCAGCCATGGTACTTTATGCCAAGGGAACCTGAGAGTAGACGGTTAATAATTTCATGAGACAAGCTGGATCTCTGGCTTGACCATATTCTAGGCCAATGCATGAATGGCGCTGCATAACATTCATTCCCTTTATGGGGTATGCCTAGTTCTGTATACCCAGCATAGTCCAGAGCTGAACTACGAAACCATAGTAGCTTTTTCAGGAATTTGTTCTCAATAACCTCAATGGACAGTAAGTTTTCATTCCCCCACAGTGTTGCCCCATAATTAGTAGCTGCCTTTGCTTGTACTTGATACAATGTCTGTTTCATTTTAATGCTTTGTCTCTCCACATGGGCTGACCCCCTCTAGTTTTCAAAGAAGCAGATGACTAAATTATCAAATTTTGTTACCTGTTGAACGATGGCACTATTGCTTACAATGTTGCACATTTTGACCTTTTTCCCTCTCCCGGAGCTACTAGCCATCGCTACTAATTTACTGGTGTTTACTGTTAACTTCAGATTAGACATGAAATCAGTATAAACATCTATGAGCTACTGGAGGGCTTTCGGGGTAAGAGCAATTAAGACCATGGGTCTCATTACAACCCTGGCGTTAAGGGGTTAACGGCACCATAAAAGGCTGCGGCACCGTTAAACCCTTAATGCCAGTTTCACACTTTAACGCCTGCTTTTTGCAGGCGTTAAAGTCCATCCCGCTAAGGAACCTTGGTGCTAATTACGGCACCGTAATTTACGGTGCCGTAATTAGCGCCTTCCCCATTCCCATTGAGCCCTATGGGCCAAAAATGGGAATGGGGAAGGGGCCATGGTGAATGGGGATTTACCGCCCCGCCAACCTTGGAATGGGGCGGTAAATCCGCCATCCACCATGGCGGAATCCGGCATGGACCATGGTGCTAATAGCACCATGGTCCAACGGCAGGGTTGTAATGAGGCCCCATGTCATCAGCATATGCAAGCGCTGCGAATGCTTTCCCGCCCACTCGAGGATAAACTGCATTTGAGTCCACCAGGGCTCTGTGTAGGCTGGTAATATAAACAGTGAACAATACTGCTGCTAGGACACAGACCTGTCGGACTCCTGATGCTAACTCAAAATAACCCGTACATTGCCCCTGTTCCCCAACACAGGCCCTAGTATCCTCATGAATCATATGTAGCACTTTTTTTTCTGTTTGGTCTATTTAATTAAAAACCTTTACCATTGATTTTCACACAATTTACATAAACGTTTTTTAAATAATCCAACTTCTATATTCATATATAATTTTTACCGAACTTCATGAAAGTTGAAAATTGATAATAGAATCATCCTGAAATACAATCCAAGTAAATTCTGACATTTTACTGAATATTACCTCATAATTTAACTAGGACGTTTAGGTAGATAACCCCTGAATGCAATATCAGAATAATAATTAAATACAATTTGTAGAATGGCTTCCAATTCATGCAGTCGGAATCTCGCTTTTTCAGGTAAAACATCGTTAACAGATTGCAATAGAATAACTCCTTGAGTAACTCTGAGGTTAGAATAGCCTTCCAGACCACATAAAGATGGAGATGATATGCCTAGGTAATTTTGCTTTCTAATATTGCTCTACATTTCACACTATTTCAGATTTTGCAATTACACACCAGCTGTTCTTTGCCCAGTTTTACCTCTATAATTACGAGAAAATTAATTAATTTAAGAATGAGTTTTTGACTGTACACTTCCATACAACGTTTCCATAGGGATTCCCTTGCAATGTAAGTTTTGTTTGAGAAATAATTCTGAGAATACAAGAAAGATTGTATTCCTCAAACGATGGATAAGTCCCCATTACATCCAACATACTGCACCAATGACATCTTTGATATTTTTGTTTTGGACTCAGCAGCCACATGCTCATGGATTCCAGAGTTTCATTGATTGCAGTTAAAATTTTCTTAAGTTTTATAGTTCTGTATAGCGATCTAATGCTCAAATCACCCAATGTTTTGTTCAACTGTAGGGACCTCATCACGAATTTGGCTTAACCCTTAAATCCGGCGGTAGCGCTGTTACCGCTGGATTTAAGGGTCTGCCAAATCAGGGCTTCGGCGGATTTCTCCCCAGCTCTGTGCTGGGGGGAAATCCGCCGAAATTTCACACTCATACCGCCGGCGGGAAATCCACTGGTGATATGAGTGCGAAATTTCCCCATTGAGCCCAATGGGGAATGGGGCATTCCCGAATGGGCTCAGTGGGGAATGGGGAATTCCAAATCCGCCAAACCCATGATCAGGCGCTAATAGCGCCGGTGGGTTTGGCGGTAGGGCAGATAGCGCCAGCGCTATTAGAGCCGGCATTACCGCCCAACTCGTGATGAGGCCCTATATATAGAGTATTTTTGGGCGGATTCAGCATTTTGATATAATTAGTGATACTTCTACAGTTGTATTTTGCTGAGAGAGGTAACAGGTTTGGTTTGTAACATATAAATTACATTGAGAATGGAAGAAGCCATGCCCATTGCATTTTTCCAGAGTTTTCCCTGTAGTATGTCTAGAAAGTCATCGAGCTCATAGCTGCAGATGTCCAGATAGTAAAGAATGATGGGTTCTACTTTTAGTAGGTAAAATTGGATCAAGGGTAGTAGAGAAAATGTGCAGTATTTGTGGAATATAATTTTCATTTGTGATGACAAAATTTTAACCTTTTGGTTTAGAAAATGTTTCCACATTTTCAAAGAGTATGAATCAGTAAGAGGATAGACTAGGTATCGCATCGTAGCTGCATATTCCACTTTGATTCCGTTCAGAGTCCAAGAAAAGTGGTAAGGCTTGAGTTTACCATCTGAAAAAATAGATATATAGGATTTGGCAGGGTTGGGTGATAGGTTATGCTTGTATGCGAATTCTGCAAATTGATCTAGTTTTCTTTGCAAGCCGAAGGGGGTTCTATCAAAGAATAGCAGATCATCTGCAAAACCCATCCAATCCAACTTAAAAGAACCTAGTTTAACAGGAAAACAGTCTCCACTCTGCCAGTGATCGTCCAAACCCAAGAGATGTAAATTAAATAACACTGTTGCCATGTTGCAGCCCTGTTTTACCCCCATTTCAGTGGTAATGGGGTTAGTAAGTGCGCCTTCCTGATTTAGCCGAATGCGATAGTTGGTATTTTTGTGTAGCAATGCAATTAAAGCACCCAATTGTGAGGGGATGCCCATGACTAGCATTTTGTTCCACAATAACTCACGTATTACACTGTCAAATGCTGCGGTCAAGTCCAGACTAGCCATGTATACCGGACCGCTTTTGGAGGACGACGTTTGAGCATGAAGATGACATAGAATGGTGGCATTCAACGGGCACCCAATTTGTTTCCTAAAACCAATTTGGTAAGGTGACAGTAGATTATGGTCGCCAATGTGCGTTTGCAACTGATGTAACAGAAGTAGGGAAAAGATTTTCGAGGAAGTGTCAGTTAACGCTATCGGACGATAGATGGAGAATCGGGGTGACCCTTTTTGTATATAGGGATAACAAGAGCTGATGACCAAGATGGCGGAGTTATACCAGTCTGTAGGACAGTATCAAAGCTGATCTTTAGGATGTGAGCCCAAAATACTGGGTTTGATTTGTATACACAGGCTGGTAGGCCATCGGGGCCAGGAGCTTTGGAGTGGTTTAATTTCCCTATGGCCTCGATGATATCCCGAATGTTCCACATGGCTTGTGCGCCCAATTGCAGCTTGGGTTCTCCCCCTTTAAGCAAAGAAAAGTGATCTGGCATTTGGTATTTAGCTTTTATGTATGAGACCCAAATTTCTGCTGTAATCACTGATTCCATCACATTAGCCGAATCAGAAGTAATGGTGCGCAAAGTGGACCAGATTTGCCTTGAGTCATGATTTAACAGATGGTAAATCATTTTTTGATTGTCTTCATAATGCAATTTTTTTTTCATCCATTTTAGCTTTTTCTATAAGTTTGTTTGATCCTTTTTATCTGTTCTTGGCGACCCTCCAAGGGAGAGGTTGCTTTAATTAATTTTCTAATTGCTAGATTCTTTTGGACTACATGCTGGTTAAATTTATGAACATGGCAAGATAGTACTTGATTTTTCTGCTTGTGTTCTTCTGGAATTTTATTCTGAGAGCATTCATATTTTCTATTTGTGGGATGGAATTACCTCCGGAGGCAATGTTGGTGATTATATCAGTATCCCATTCCAGACGGTTTATAAAAGTGCTGCAAACTCTAACTTTGTATCAATTTTAATAACTCGGTAGGGCACCCCATGGACCCAAGCAGCTGCCACAGCAGTGCCCTGCCTACCTTATCAAAAGAGGTGCTCAACTCCATAAATGCCAGATTGATTGTTTCAACCTTGCCAAAAAGAGAGAGTGCCCCTACCAGCTATAAGTTAAGTGCTTGATTACGTGTGCCCAGACGTTACCTGAAACCATATTGGATCTCCGAGCGAACTTGGTATTCATGATCCAGTCCTCTTGATGTTGCAATATGACATGTCCAAAGACCTTGAAGGAGGGGTCCACCTATGAAATTGGCTTGTGAGCCGGAGGACTTCCAAGGTCACCCTTTTTAAATATAGGGTGGATAATTGTGCCTTTCCAGGATTGCGGGTAGACACCTGTTTCGAAGAAAGAATTAAAGCAAACTGTCAAGAGAGGAACCCAGAGGTCTAGTTCACCCTGATATAAGTCTGTGGGAACTGCATCTAGGCCCGGGGCATGATTGTGCAATTGTTGGTTTAGTGCTGTCTCCACCTCCTTCAAAGTCAACCGTATCTGGGAACATTGGGTTCCACCTGCGTACCTAGTCACCTGGCCCTGGTAAAGGGACAAATTGTGATCAAACCATAATTTGGCTCCCATATGATATTCCTGGTGTGTCTTCACTCTCCTGTTATAATGAATTATCCTTTCTCCCCTTTTTTCCTCTCCATCATTCAGTGAGTGAGCCAATGTCTGTCCTGATAGCCATGGGTTTGAACTGTTATAGAGCAGAAACCACATCCCTTAAAGATGTGTATATTTTCTCGTATCTAATTGGTCAATGTAAGTGATTGGATAGTGCTTGAAAAGTGACATTACACTAAACCAACCCCCCATAGTCATTTCTCATATTGATGAGGAGGGCAGTCTGATAGGAGGAATTTCCAAATCCAGTTTCCCTCCCATTTGATGTGATGTCATCTAAATATTTTGACATTAAACATTTGTAACTTCCTAAAACAGCATATTAAACACATGTTATCATGTTACCATCAGTTCATCAGATTAATCTTTCTTAGTTTTTATCTCCATTCAACATATGGGGGAATGAGTTCAAATTTTTGGCCTTTAACAAGCTAATAATTTTACCCCCAAATAATGTTTCCTATTCAAATTTATAGGCAGACTGGCATGGATGCTAGAATTCATGAATCACTAACATCCTCTGCTTCTGTGTAAACTATCCACATTTACCTAATTTGCATAATTAGCTTAATGTAAAAACAAGTATTTTCTAGTCAGCTGTTAGAGCTTTTGAAGCTGAACATTTTGAAGAAATCAAGGGCCTCATTACACGGATGGCAGTAGGGATTTAACGTTACCGGTAATGTATTACCGGTAACGTTAAATCCCCATGTGGATCACGACCCGGCACACCGCTATTAGCGGCACCGCTAATTACAGTGCCACTAATAGCGGGCAGTCCGCATACACCTGACCCTCCATCCTGTTAATTACGCCATGCCGCTATTAGCACAGCATCACAAGGCCAGTGCACATGCTGATAGCGGCATGGTAAATCCCCCCAAACCCCTTACCGCCATGGTGCTAATACCGGCATCGCGGACCACCCGTTAAGGGAAATGAGCAGTGTTCCCACCTGCCACAGGTGGACCAAATCAGCACAGGTGGAGGCAATGGAGACTGTGGCAGCTAAAAAGGAGTACACCACACCCCTTCCCACACCCCTTCCCACACCAAGATGGTTCCAATACTGGCAGCATTACATGGCCTGGAGGACCTCATTACAGCGCAGCTGCTACAACAACAGGCAGCACAAAGGAGACGCAGGAGGAGGAGGAGGAGGAGGAGGAGGGCAAGACAGGCACAGCAAGCACCACAACGGCACCTAATCATACCACAGAGGCACCCACCAATACCCAGGATCAGAGCCAGTCCATTCAACCTGACCCCTGAGGAGATACACACCCTGTACCGTCTGGACAGGGCTACCATCACCAGCATCGTGGACATGATCCACGATGACATTGTGAGCCTCATAGACATCAGAACTGCCATCCCCCCGCTACTGAAGGTGGTGAGTGTGCTCCACTTCCTGGCCACAGGCACCTATCAGCATACAGTGGGACAGATGCATGGCATCTCACAACCAGTATTCTCACGCACGCTGAATCAGGTACTCGATGCACTCCTGAAGCATGCACCTGAACACATATCCATGCCACAGACTGCCCAGAAGATTGCAAACACAAAAGTTGGCTTATATTCACTGGCAGGCATTCCAAGTTGCATCAGGGCCATCGACTGTACCTATGTGGAATTGGTGGTCCCACATCACAATGAAGTAGTGTACCGAAACAGGAAGCAATTCCACTCTATCAATGTCCAAATGGTATGTGACGCCAACAAGATAATCACACATTGCTGTGCCAGATTCCCAGGATCAACACATGATTCCATGGTTCTGTAGAACTCAACTATCCCACGCTACATGGAGCGACACACCGGACAACGTTCGTGGCTACTTGGTGAGTAGCAGGGCAAGCACATGGCAGCGTGATTTGGGGGGGGGAGATACATACTCCAACTGGGTGTGAATGGAGGGGAGATACATACTCCAACTGGGTGTGAATGGGGGGGGAGAGATACATACTCCAACTGGGTGTGAATGGGGGGGAGAGATACATACTCCAACTGGGTGTGAATGGGGGGAGAGGTACATACTCCAACTGGGTGTTGACTGGCGTCCATAGGGAAAATGGACATACAGATGTACGCCAATGTCCTTCAGGGAAGGCCACGATGTACTTGAGAAGAACCCACATGCAATTCGAAGGTGCACAACATTGAGAACAATGCAGGTTGCAAAATATTACACATCCATCCACATTGCACATCATGCCACGCCACATATTACACAAATCAGCGACATGGCGTCAAGACAGTAATACAGAATCAGTGCAGCACAACATCAAACCAGCAACGCGTCCTTGAATGTATGCAAAGGGATCACCCCTAGACATAGCACTGAACCACACACCTATGGCACCACTGAAGTGATGCTTCACAGCATGGCAACATCGGTGTCAGGATGTCAGTACACTAGCAGTGTGGTACCAAATTTGGATGGTCCAGGGACACCTAAGACCTGGCCTCACCCAGGACATGTCAATTACTGTTGGAGGCATTAATGTGGCATTTCTACTTGCAGGGTCGACCTCCCCCTTGCACGTTGCTGTCACACAGACCATCTGCATGTATGCTGTCAATTCAGTACTTGAATCACAATGCAATGTCAATTTGTGTGATGTGAACAGGCCGATCTTGAGGTGAACAGTAACAGGACCCCGTTCATTCCCCCATACAGGTGATGCGGGAACCCACAGAACAGGCACGAGGAGGAATACAATCGTGCACATACCCGTACCCGCATCGTGATCGAGCAGGCTTTTGGACTTTTGAATTCACGTTTTAGGTGCATTAGCAGGTCTGGTGGTGCTCTCCTGTATGGACATGAGAAGGTGGGCAAGATCGCCATGGCATGTGTCATGCTGCACAATATGTGTATCAGACGGAATGTGCCACTGCCCCCTGACGTTGAAATAGAAGCACCTGATGAGGATGATGATGGTGATGAGGACGGAGGTGAAGGGGATGCAGGTGTTGCAAGAGGGAATGGCCAGGAGGGACGTGCTGTGAGACAGCATCTGATCAACCAAATATTCTGAGGAACATGTTTCCGTACTGTCACATGGATATGGGGGGTAATGCACTGGTGTATGTTTTGAAGCACGCAATTGACCCTGTCGCCAATAAAGTACACATACACAATGAAGATGTCCAAGCCTGTGTTTCGATCAGAAACCAGTGTATTGAGTCACATAAAGGTGTAGAGGTGCAAGCCCCAAAACATCCCACCACCCTTCCCACTCCCCCACAACAGACCCATAACACCCTTCCCACCACCCCCCACAACACCCTTCCCACCACCCCCCACAACAGACCCATAACACCCTTCCCACCCCCCCACAACAGTCCCTCATGTGTCTGCCATGTATTTCCTGGACAATGCATACAGAGGAATCTCCATCAACACCCTATTTTCCATTGTCCTTGAAAGGATCTTGAGGGTTGCCAGACGTGCGCCTGGTGGTGCGCGATGAGCGCCGGAGGGGGCTTGTTTGTCTCGACCCGGAAGATGAGGACGGGGCAGACTGGCCTTGTTGGGAAAAGTGGCGGTCCATAGTGTCAGCCATGCGGACAAGGACCTCCCTGAGCCTCGCTATCTCATTGCATAGCCTGTTGGTGTTGGCGTCCATCCGCTCAGTGCAGTGCCTCGCCGCCTCGACAATGTTCTCTCTGAGATTGGCAGCCTCCTCAACATGCTGGCCGACCAGCACAGTCAGCTCGTTTTGGCGCTGCAGGATGGTGGTGAGTTGGGGGCCAGTGCTGGGTGACCGTGCACTGAATGCTGTGCCCTCCGATGCATCCACTGCAGCAGGTGATGGTAACATGGGGGACATGATTGCAGGGTTGGTGTCCTCAACAGTCCCATCAGACCCTGGGGTCTGGAATGGCACAGGCGCTGGGGCTCCAGGGGGGCTTGGGGTGTGCATCTCCATGTGCTGGCCTAGGGTGTCCTCCGGATCGGATAGGGGGGCAGTGGCGGCTGCCTCACCAGCGGAGCTAGCCGCAGCTGATGGTGGGCCCTCGGTGGCTGGCATTGGTGCCAGTGGGTCCACCTCCGGTGGTGGGGCCGCAGTTGGTGGTGCAGCTACTACTGCCCTGGCAGTGGCACTATGACGATGTTTCCTACTCGTCAGGTGTGCCCTTCCCTCCTTGCCCCTGGATGTTGTTGGGGTATCCTCCGGCTCCTTTGCCCTTGGCCTCTTGCATGTAGCTGGTGCCTTTGATGCATCAGCGGCATCCTCCCCATCTGTATGTGAGCCTGTCAGGGACGAGAAGGGGGATATCATTGGTTGCGATTCAATTTACTTAATGAAGATTACATGAATGATGCAGTTGTGGCCATTGGGCCTCAGTGGTTGTGGATGCAGGTGATGTGCCAGTTCAGTGCCTCATCCATGCATGGTTGTGTTTGGGACTTGTCTCTGATGATGTGTGCATGTGTGTGTGTTTGGGTCTGACACTGACATGGTGAGGGATGGATGCGTGTCCATGCATGAGAGGAGTCTGTGCTCACATATGGGGGTAACAGTACATTCACACCGCATCCTGTCATGTGTACACTCACCTCCATCTGAAGTGGTAGCCACGCCGATCTCCATGCTGCCCACTCCCTCAATGGATTCAACGGCAATCATGTTTGCGCATGTCTCCTCCCATTCCTTCATCCGGATTGGTGAGCCATCTCCACCGGCACTGGCAATGTGGTGGTTCTCAGCCAGGATGCCCCTCACCCGCAGCCTGAGGTCGCCCCACCTCTTCTTGCATTCGCGCACGGTGCGCGTGCTGGTGCCCACAGCACTGACTTTGAGAGCTACCTCCTCCCAGATGGCTTTTTTCTTCAGCAAGGTTGGCCGGCGCATGTCATTTGCAAAGACTACCTCTGCATGCTCTGCAAGGGTCTGTGTTAACATGACCAATTCCTCATTGGTATATTTTTCGTTGCGCTGCCTGTCACTGGTTTTCTTCAAAGCCTTGGGCATGATGCAGGTGTCCCAGATGAATTTGCACAGCTCCCAACTCAAAACAGGTCCAGGGTGCAGAGGATGGCAATGGATTGTGTTTTTAAAGATGGCCGCCGTGCTCTTTCCCGTTCCTGTGCGATGACGCTAATTCCGGTTCCGCAATTTAACAGTCACCGCTAATAGCGGTGACCGCTAATGGCGCGAGGGCGGAGGTGCTATCTGCACTTTCGCGGAAGGCGGTAAATGACTTTTTGGGGACTTTAGCGGCATGGCGGTAGGGTCATTAACGGCATGGCGCTATGCTCGTGTCCGAGTACTCGTAATGGTACGCCATTAGCGCCCTCTTGCGAGAGCGGACACGTTAATAGCGCCATGCCGCTAATTTGCGGTTTTTAGCGCACAACGTGTAATGAGGCCCCAAGTCTCTACAAAGTTTCCTTCAAGGGTTATAAGCAGTATACGATTCCAAATGTAATTTCATTGGTGCATTTAATTCTTATTTCAAAATATGCCCTTCCATCTCTCTGCGCAGTGACAAAATATCTGGTGTCCCATACTGAGGAATTGTATGACTCCTGTGAATGCTTTTGTCCTAGTGAAGGTTTTTTGTAGTTAAACTTGCAGGGATATTTATTGACTTCATTACCACCTCCTTCAATGCTTCCAGGATCTGGCTGCCCATTAGATGAGACATAGTCTTCCCAATGTGAAATGTTTTCCCTGTTTGAAATGAGGAATTGTATTACTTGAGAGGGGACCACTACTGACTGATGCTCACAATAAATGCAATGTACATTTATTGATTTTCACCTCAGCTCTGAGATATGTGTACATTTCAAATGGGTACCATTTGTTTTTTATCACGGGGCCTGAATCTGGTGAAACAATTCCAGGCGCTGCCATAATGTTTTATGGTTCAGCTTCCAAATCCTTGAATTTCATTTCTTTCATGGGAAAGCAAGGTCCAGGTTATGTGACCTGATGGGGGAGGTAAGGAGATGACACTTGGCTTCCTAATCCCAGAAGCTGATATTTCCCCCATACAGCCTTGAACATTCCTTTGGTTCTACATATTGATTTTGTCACCTTAAAATAGAACAACATAATAACCTTTTCTTTGAAATCAAATTTCTGTCACAAGTTCACATTTTCAACATCTGGCAGTTTCAAAATACAGATTGTTAATCATGTAAAGGGAATACAAACACCAGCTGGCCTCTTGATTTTGGCTCTGCTATGAAATGCTGTGCTTTTCATCCTAGATTGAACTGTTTTATTTTTCCATAACGGTTGCTGGATACTTCCTTGGAAATATTAATTTTGGGTATTTTCAGTTACTTAGGACATACATTCGGATTGTAGATGGGCTGTAAACATTACACATTTTCTCACACCTGTGTTTTTCAGATGCTGTGCATCAGCTGCACAGCTTGCCCTTTAGTGTCTCTCAGTGCATGAGAAGTTAGTAAGGATGTCCTTCCCAACTGGGAAGGATTGCCAGTTGCATTGCACCTTCAGGTTGAAGGGGCGGAGGTCATGCTCACAGCTTACACATAGTGGCTAGCAGTGTGTGCATGTATGATGAAGCAGTAAGCAAGGATTGCAGGCAGGACTGATGCATTCAGCTCACCAGATGCTAGAGGCAGAGCAAGCCAAAAGCCTGGTCTAGAGTCTCCATTCAATGTGGCTTTAAAATGGCATTTTTCTTTCTTTTAATTCTTTTCTTCAGTATAAATGTCCCTGCAGCTGCCATGCAAAATTCCTGCTCTGATTCCAAATACACCCTGCCTGATTTCCTGATCACATAATGGAAGTGACAGTGCATCCACTACTGCGTGCTGTATTGTAGTGAACCAATGCTCTCTATGATGATGTGTTTACTGGGTAACAGCAGACTGGCCAGCATTACAGAGAGGTTGTCATTCTCTTCACCCGCCTGGCAGCAGCATTTGGCAGTTTTGGTTTCTTTGGATCAACAGCATCAATGCCCTCCTCCTCTACTTTCACCTCAGTGCCCCACAGAATCTCAGGTAGGGCCTCCATGCATTACCTCATATCAAGCTCCTCCCATTCTGTCCCATCGCCACACTTTTGATTATGCAGTTGTCCCGGGCTGAATGACGAGATCCTTATGGTGGCACTCAAGGACACATTCTGTGTGGCATTGATGGGGAAGGCCTTGCAAGCTGAAACACTGGGTGTGTGCAGGGTCTGCCCCTGCATTGGGCGAATGGGCAGCCAATGGTGACTATGCAGTCAATCGAGGGCAGTGCCATGATGGATGTTTCTCTCGAAAGTAGATCATCTTTGCATCTTTGTGGAGGGAGAACCAGCGCCAGAGACATATTGCCAGAATGCAGGTGTTGTTGCTTGCATCTGAGAAGGGTGGCCACATGGATGCAGACAGAAATGATGGCCCAGTTGCATTGCATCTTCGGAGGGAAATAGAAGAGGTCATGCACAGGGTTTGCACAGAGTGGCTGATGCATTCACCACGCCCGTTGCCAGAGGAAAAGCAGGCCAAGGCGTGGTCTAGGTCCTCCATTGAGCTCATTCCTTTATAGCTACGGAGGATATTGAGGTGCCGAGGAGGCAGATACTTGAAGACCTCCACATATAGATCCAACTTACACTGAGGGAGGTAAAGCGTGAGGTTTAGTTGGAGGAGCTGGAAGTGGAGCACATGTATATATTAAGTTATATGTGGCAGGACTTGCTTGTTGTTGGGGACGGTTGTGTGTTGTACATGACAAGGGAGAGGAATTCTCACAGGCATTATTTGTCCTATTTATTTTCCACATTTCTACAGTTGTTTACAGGTTCCTATGTTTCACAGATTACCATGATCTTCTGATGCAGCCTGCCATGTGGGTTGATGAGTGAGTTACTTACGACGTGCCCATAAATTCACTGCTTCATCTTCTTATCACGTGGCGTGTGCCATATGTGTTATACTATGGTGCCATTTCTGCGATTTCCCATGGTCTGCAGCCCATGTGTTCATTGCTCATGGCACTATGCACACGTATTGTTATGGGTTTCATGGGCACTGTGTTCAGTAGTGGTTGTAGATGTGTATGTATGTAATGTGGTCACGCTTCTATTCATTTTGTTGGCCACTGACCATATCTCCCAGATGAGATGTTTGCCACCAAAAGCATTGATGTTTATCAGTATGGTCACATTACATTGTGTTAATCTACTACATGTCTCCTAATGGAGGACACATCATGGTTAATTGCACACGTTGTTCCATGCTGCAGTGCACTTTGTGATTGTGACTCTGCTACATTTCAAAGATGATCATATTACATTTTGTGGATTCCATTTTCACATGAGATTGCCATGACATTTTGAGGTTGTTTCCACTCCCATTTGCTGTTCAATTTGTAACAGCTACACGTGCCAGCATGTGTCTCATGAGGTTTTGTAGCACTACACGTCTGTGTTCCTCACATTGCTTTTCTTAATTTGCCTCACAATGTGTTGTCGTTCCACGTTCACTCTCACTCTTAATGTGTCTCCTGTTTAAGTCCAGGGGGGGCATGTTTTTGCTTGTCGTTTGGGTTACCCTCCATATGACTCACATGAGAATGGGCACAAGAGGCTTCCTATGATCATTGTGTAGCACACCTTTCCGTGTAGTAGAGACTTTGCTGTCTGCAAATAGGTGTCTCAACTGCACACTTTTGGGATTGCCTCCGTATGTGTTATGGAATGGCTTGTGTTCAGGATTCGTTTGTGAATGAATCATTGTGATATGTGTTGACGTGGCATGGACTTGGTAGGCTGTTATAAGCTGTTGCAAACAATCGCGAGCATCCCTACCTGCTGATATGTGACAATGGTAGGCCACTAACATGTGTAGTTATTCATGTGTGATGTGTTCAACCATGTTACATTTTGTCGCAATCTTTCGGGTAATTGGGTGGCTGTGCAACAATGATTTGACATTGTTCACATTGAGTATGTGATGTTGGTGCCACGGGAGAAGCCTTGCAGGTGGGTGTTCCTTAGTGTGAGTGCTGCATTATGTTGCGCTGACTAACAAGTGACGAGGAACATCTCAGACTCGACCTCAAGGTTAGGCATGCAATATTTAATCGCAGCAAAAGCAGAGGGTGGAACAGTAGTGTACACAAAACAAAAAAGCATCAGACAGGAGAAAACATGGTGTGTGCCTCCTGCCTCACATTCTCAGATTATATATGTTTCCCGGTACATTTACGTGTATGAGCAAAACAAATATCTTAAGATTTTACCATTTAATTTAAGGAGGTTCTTTTGGCATCCTTGTTATCTCTGTGGTGTCTCCCTAACCCTTGTCAGTGTCATCAGTGCAGCATTGTACATGTATTAATGAATGTACAACCTTCATTGGGCGTCTGCATGCAGTGGAGTCATTCTTTGTTGGAAAGTACATTCAGCAACGTGAGCATGATTATATTAACAAAGCGTTGTGCCTCTGTGTAAGTGAGTGAGCAAATATCAGTCTTACATGGAAGAACAGAAGCTCATCTTAGAAGCCAACACATATTTTTGAAGATGGATTCCTTCTACTAAACTATGCCAGTGCAGGACTATACAGCCTAGTCTGGGAGTACTGCAGTAATGTCGCAATTGGTCAATTTCCAAAACATTGCATTATAACATTCTTAATTTCTTTTAATTTCTACTTCCATTGTTCCATCTCAAACTTTAACCTTTGAGACAAATATTATTAGTCTCATATCTTCAGACCTTTGGCACAAACAGCTCAAACATGGCAAAGACCTGGCCCAGTAATTCATGAGATGTTTTCATAAGAAACTATTTTTCCAGCACTTGCAATCCATTCCCTGTTTTCTTTCCCAAATAGGTCTATGCACATTTGACTAATAACAATAAACAATACATTCCCAGAGAACTTCTAATACCAATGATATCCCATGTCATTTGCAAGCTTCTAATGGGCCACGTGAACTTGCTAGACCAAGACCATAGAGGCCATCCATTATACACACATCCTTTGAAGCACTCCCTCTCACTTGATCTCCACCATCACACCCACACGTCAGCTTTCTCCACCTCATTTACTGCCCCCAACACACAATCCCAAATTCCACACTGACTGCACTGACTACACAACTAACAACATCAGCTATCCGTGCACCAATATCTACCCTGGTGACTTCAACCCTGGTAGTTCCCATCCAGACAGCAACCCCAGACTAAAGAGCATCTTCACTCCACTCACCCCCTATGGCCTCATACAACGCATCACCTGGCCCCTACACAGTTGCAACATCCTGGAACTTATGGTTTCAAGAAAAAATTCACGTCTCAGTGGAAAATCAAATCTGGGTGTCGCAGTCAGACCCCTTTGCTGTTCCTTTTGTGCTCTCTCTACCACACAAGATACCCCACCTGCCACACATCCCCCTTTGCACCCCATACAAGGCAAACCAAATACATTATAGACACAGCCTTACTACCACTTACACCAAGCCCTCCTCTCCACACACACATCCCTCAACCTCCACTCTCCTCAACAATTAAAACACCATGAACACACATTCCACACCCTCATCCACCTCAGTATGGAACTCCCTCATAGACTACTTCAGCTCCAAAATAGATATCAGGGAAGCTCTCTCCTCTGATCGCCTACTCCCCCCTGCACCCTGAATCATTCCAACACAGAGGACACCTTCCACCCCATCGACACACAGACACCCTTATCATCCTTACTACAAAAACAAACCTGCACACTTAATTGATGATGCATGACAAACTCAAGCCACACCCAATTGTGTCACCCCCTCGCTCCCACTGGCTCAACATCAAAAACTCCTGTCTCTCACATAGTACTATTCCCTGTGCACTCAGCGGTTGACAAACCTCACCCCGCCTGAAAAAAAATCTCTTCATCCCATACTCCTAGAAAATGAACACCCCCTGCTAATATACCGCCATACCGCACCAGAATCATCAAACACTTCATCCATGTTTCAAGTGAAACAGCACATCACCATAAACAACCTACTCAACCCCTTCTAATCTTGCTTTTGACCTGGGCACAGCACAGACACTGGTACACTATCCTCGATGACCTCCACAACATCACATATTCCTCAACCTCTCTGGAGTTTCAACACTATTGACCACACCATTCTATTCCAATATCCAATCCCACAGGATGAAAATCTCCATGCTCGACTGGCTCATCTCCTACCTTACTTTATTATTATTATTATTATTATTATTATTATTATTATTATTATTATTATTATTATGTGTACTATTGTATTTATTGAACGTGGACGAGAAGGAACGGAGGTATACAACAATTCAGATACACAACGGAGAGCTTTACAGAGGTATACAACAGTACAGATACATAATGGAGTGCTTTACAAAGGTAAGAACAGAACAGATATACAGCAGGTGACGTGATGGCCTAAATGTTTAGGAGGAGAGCCTCTTTGAAGAGGTGGGTCTTGAGTTCTTTTCTGAATTGCAGGAGTGTGGAGGCAATGCTGATAGGGAGGAGGTTCCAGAGTCTTGGGGCATAGACAGAGAAGGCTTGTTTTCTGGTCCTTTCCTTTTTGTAGCAGGGGATTTCAAGTCTTCAAGTGTCCTGCATTCTATCCACCTGAGATTCTGAGTTTCTCTGCGAGGTAGCTGGGTAACTTGAGAGCAACTGCCTTATAGATAATACAGCAAGACTTGAAGTTGATAACTGTGTGCAGTGGGAACCAGTGAAGGTCGATGAGAGCCGGCTTCATGTGGTCATATCTGTGTAAACCCTTTATGAGGCATGCAGCTGCATGTTAGACACTCCCCAGTGGCACAATGGAACATGACGGGAGGCCTTTGAGGAGTGCAATGCCATCGTCCAGTTGGGATAGGACCAGTGCTTGAATGGTTGAACTAAAGCTTTCTGGATGAAGGAAGGGCTTGCCTTTCCACAGGAGGGAACGCTGATACCAAGCTGTCTGAGTTGTCTCAGCTATGTGTGTTTTGAAGGAGAGGTCTTTGTTGATGTGCAACCCGAGGGACTTGGAGTAAGTGGTGAGGTATGGTGTAAAGATCTCAGAGTTCATAATTGATAACCAGGTCTGTATGTCTGGGTGTTCAGTTTTGTTGGTGAGGAGCAGGAATTCAGTCTTGGAGTGGTTGAGCTTCAAGTATGCACTGGACATCTGAGACTGGATCAGTGAGAGGCAGGTTTTGAAGCCTGTGCATGTCCTTGATGAAGTCGATCTTGAGGTATACCTGTGTACCATTGGCGTATTGGTGACTGTCGATGCTGTTTATGGTTAGGAGGGCAACCAGCGTCTCCATTTATAGATTTATGATCACTGAGGAGAGGATGGATCGCTGCAAGATTCCACAGGTGATGGGTAGCATTGGTGATCTGGAGGGGTCCATCTGAACATGCTGGTGATTTCCAAGGTAGGACATGAACCAGAGTAGGACAAGGTCACTAATCCCCATGTGCTGGTGTAGGGTGCAACTGAGAACCTGTTGGTCTACTGTGTCGAAAGTGGATGAGATGTTGAGTAGAATCAGGAGGCAGGGATTCCCATTGTGAAGGATTTTGAGGGCGTCGTCGAGCAACTGTATGCTTGCTGTCTCCATGCTACACCTGGATCTGAACCCGAATTGGTAGGTTTGGAGGAGATTTTTGGTATTGATGTGCTGCCGCAATTGTGCAGCTACTGCTTTCTAAATGATTTTACCTAGGAAGGGAAAATGGTTTAGGGGGCGATAGTTACCATGGTTGTCAGGACCCAGAGTGTGTATCTTTAGTAGAGGGATTATTTGTCCTGTCTTAAGCGTCGATAGGAAGGTGCCTTGAGTTAAGGGGCTGTTGATGATCTCCAGGTAGGGAAGGAGAGCTTCTACAGGGAAGGTCTTGAGGATGGATGCTGGGAGGATGTCATCTGTATATGCTGTGGCTTTGAGGGAGCATAGTGTTTCTACCAGGTCCAGGGTGTGGAGATATTGGGAGGAGGGTTGTGAGGTGGGTCTGTGGATGCAGAGCTGGTGTCTATGTGCCTGCAAGTCTTGCTGATTTTGTCAATGAAAAAGTTGTTAATGGCAGTTGAATTTTTTGTTGGAGTGTGGTATGGCAGGGTCGAGTAGCAGGTACATGCAGTGCTTGATTGCTTTGACGAGCGGCTCTGCTTTTGTTGTTGGCTTCTTCTATGGTGTTCTGATAGTAGGAAGCCTTTGCTGTGTTGATCAGTTGTCGATGGGTTGCCCGGAATTCCTTGAGGAGCCCCAGGTTGGATGCTGTTCTGCTGTTCTGCAGTGGTGCCAGGTTTTCTCTTGTTTCTTGATGACCCTTTTGCTGAGGTTGAGTTCTTGTGTATACCATGGTGCTGATGATTTCATTTTGCAGGTGTCGTTTGATGGAGGCTGAGAGGGTGGTGTTGGGTGCTTCCAGTAGAGAGTCACAGTTCAATTGGGCTTGTTGGTCCATGTGAGGTGGAGGTTTGCAAAGTCTTCCCTGAGGGCTTCCGCCAGGAGTTTTTTGAAGGACCTGAAGGTTTGTCTGATGGGTTTCTGCTGGGAGTGTTTGAGTGGGGAGGTTTGCAGGATGTTGAAAGGTACAGCCTGGTAGTCAGACCAGTCAAGTGGGAGAGGAGAGCTGTAGTGGAGGGAACACAGTGCAGTGATGAGAAGGTTGAGGATGTTACATTTCTTGTGTGCTAAGCCTTTTGTGTGCTGCGTGAGGCTGAGGGCGTTGATAAAGCTGAGAAGAACTTTCTTCATTGGTTTGGTGGACTTGTTGCCTGGGAGGTTGAAGTTGCCTAGGAAGATACTGTTGGCATTCATGAGGGGCATAGTGGTGACCAGGCCGGTGAAGTCTCCTATGAACGCAGTGTTGAGTTTCAGTGGTCTGTAGATGAGATGGAAGATTACTTTGTCCATCAGGTAAAGCAGGTAGTGGCAGGAGAGGACTTTGAAGGAGACAATGTTGTCAAAGTCAAGTCTGGTGCTGGGCTTGGAGGTTTTATGGATGACTGCAAGGCCTCCACCTGCCTTTTTCAGCCAGTCTCTGTGTTGGCTGCTGTAGCCCTCGGGAACAAGGACGTCTAAGATGTGGGTGGAGGTGGGTGTCAGCCAGGTCTCGATGATGAAGATGGTGTAAAGTCAGTGTAAGTTGGCGATGACTGCTGCATGGGTGATAGCTGAGCAGATGCTTGTGAGCATCAACCTCTGTGTTGTGGACAGTGAGGGGGTATTGATGGGCTTCATGCTGATGTGGGTGAGGTTGCTGCATCACCAAGGCCATGCTTTAGAGGATCGGCAATGTTGTTGATGTTGGCATTGCCTGCTGATGGCGGGGATGGCCTGTGGGGACAGAGGGAGAAAAGCATGTTGGTGCATGCTTACATGTTGTCTGAACAGGGGTTCATGCCATGGGTTCTCCCAGTGTGAACAGGTACAAACAGGAACTGCCCTTTACAATGGACAACCGGGTTAGAGACAGCCTTGATTCAAGAGCTATGAGCAGAAAGGAAGAGGCAGTGCTAAGAAGATAGGAAGAGCTTAGTCCATGTGAACTAGATTCACTTGCACCTGCTAGCCAACTGCAAAATAATAGAGGCTGGAGGGCTGCTCATTAGGAAACAAGGGTGGCAAAACAGGAAGGCACCAACAGTTAAGCAGTGATTGACAGGTGGGCGGCGCTTAGGCCACGTGACCTAGATCCACTTGCACCTGCTCATCAACTGCAAAGGAAAAGAGGCCGGAGGGCTTCTTAAGTAAGGAAAAAGGCTGGCAAAAAAGGAAGGCAGCAACAGTTTAGCAGTGATTGACAGGTGGGCAGCACTTAAGCTACATGACCTAGATCCACTTGCAGCTGTTCACCAACTGCTAAAACAACATTTATCTCCACGCCTACTTTTTTAATGCAAGTGAAGTATGGAGTCCTGCAAGGCGCCTCCATGCATCCATTCCACTTCAATCTATGTGTTGAATCCCATAGACAGACACAGGGCAAACACATATCCATTTCCACCAGTGCACAGATGAAAGACAAATATACTTCTTAATCTCTTCCCCCTCACAACTCAACATCCTCAAAAGCTCTCTCTTTGCCATCACCACTTGGATGGCCACCCAAAATTGAATATGTCCTGAACTGCCCCTCCAAGACACAAAAGCAAACGCCCTGAATCAAATAAAGCACCCTGTTAAACACTCAAACTTGCCAAAGATTATCGCTCTATCAGATCCCTTGAAAAGCTGTGGCACAAGGACCGCATCCTACAGGAGCTCTAATCCCTCAAATCCCTGTGTATCAAAGAAATGAACATGATCTCCAAGGCTAAGTATTCTTACTACACCTCCTTATTCGAAATAGTCAATAACTGCTTCAAGTCCACAGCTTTTCTCAAGGTGCCAACTTCGCAAGGCACATGCAATGTAAAAAACACCTTTTTCATTAACAAAATGGATAAAATCAAATGCCACATCAATGCCTCAAGACTAGCCAGAGACCTGCTATTCATCCCCCACCCCTGCCTTAAGGCAGTGTTTCAAAACTCCTCTCTCCTAAGCAACTCTCAGGGATACTTGCTTCACTCAAACCCACTACTTACATGGATGACTTCCTCCAAACCTCCCTAAATAAACAACTAACTGATCTAGCACTTAACACATTCTTGGGTATTGTGAATGCCTCCCTCAATGAAGGTGCATTTTCAGACATATTGAAGACAGGTCTCACATGACCTCATCTCAAAAAAACCTTGCTTGACACAGAGGATTTAGCCAACTACAGACACATCTCGAGCCTCCCGTTCACCTGGAAGCTTATCGAGAAAGTAGTTGCAACTCAACTACTTGCCAAAATCGAACAGCTTGACCTCTGCGGGGATTACCAGTCTGGCTTCCACGCCAAATGCGGCACTGAAAGTGCAACCATCCAAGTGATGAACAATGCACTCTGAATCCCTGGTACTGGGGCATATGTCTCCTAGTCCTCTGAGACCTCTCAGCTGCCTTTGACACAGTTTATCACCAAAACCTCCTCTCTGTCTCGCTTCGCTGGCAGGATGTTCTTCTCTGAAACTATTCTGAAATGTTTTGTATCTTACTTATGCGGTAGGCACCAGGTTGTACAGATAGCTCATTCAGATCCAACTGAATCCCACTCACATGCAGAATCTCCCATGGTTCAATTTTCCCCCCAATCATCTTCAAAATATCCCCCCCAACATAGCCATCCATCAATATGGTGATGACCATCAGCTATATCTTTAGATCAGTCACCCCCGGGACATTGCTTGCCTTCACAAATTCCTGTTTACTATCCTACATGGATCTAAAATGCTCTTCTCAAACTGAACCCAAGAGTGCATTTGTCTTTATAAGTCCACCATCAAACAACAACGCGTGCAAAAACAGGTGGGTGACATCTGCCTGGAAAGATTCACCCCTCAGCTGTCCAACTCAGCCAAATCCCTGGCCTTCATTGTTGACAGTAGCCTTTCCTTCTAAAAGCACATAGCCAAAGAAGCACAATCTACAAACTCTTCAAAATAAAACTCTTCATTCCCCCGAACAAATTCCATACGGGGGTCAAATCCCTCATTATCTCATACATTGAGGTGGGATCTGCCCTCCTTAGTGGGGTTCCAGTCACACAACCGGGCCTGCTCAAAGCAGCCCACTACTCTGCATCCAGTCTCATTAGAGGTGCCCAAAAATTCACTTCACTCAAGGATCATATTCAAAGCTGCATATATCACCTCAAAGAAGTGTCAAATGGAACACCAACATAGTTGGCAGCTAAACTCCACACCTCTGGAGCTCTTGTAAAACATAGTAAAACTATCAAAAGGTTGGGGTCAAAGGTATCCCATGAAGATAAGACTCGCAAGCAGTCCTTTGCCTGCCATGCCTGACCATCTGAAACTCAATCCCAGTAGAGGCTTGAAATATTTCACCAGACTCCAGATCTGCAAAACACTCTAACACATTTCTCTTTATACAATACCTTGGGTAAGCAAATAAATCCTACTATCTGTCTACCAACAGGACTCTGCTACTATATACAATTCCAAGCACAATTCCGGAACCCTCCTATTGTAAAGCATCCCACTGCTCTTGAGCTAGGTTTGTGCTATAAGCAATACATTCAAAAATAAAATGAATTACACTTGCCCCCCTTCCAGCTGCATAGCTCTTCTCATAACCTTTCCAGCATTCTTTACCACCACCCTTACACTTATTTCTCTCACCAACTTTACCTCAACCCAACAGGAATATAAACACACCAAGACAATCACAAAGTGTCCATCTAAACAAGCCATCTCCAGTGGGCCCAAAATATCTATTGCAACATCCTTGAACACTCCCTTTGGCACTTCAAGCGGAATCAGGGGCTGCTCTCTGGTAATAGGTCATTTTGCAGAGCTATCACATCCTACACACTTCTTGATGGCCTTCTGAACCTTCTTACTATGGTCACGGCACCAATAATCAATTTTATGAATTCTCTTTGTCTTTGTCATCCCAATATGCTTCTTGTGAGCAATGCTGATAAAACACTCTCTCAGTCCGCTTGATACCACTATGCTTCTGGTTCTATACAAAATACCATTCTATACACTCAGCTCACCCTGAACTTTCCAAAATATTCTTTCACCTTCTGTCAAATCATAATTCTTGGCCCTCCATTCTCATCAAATTCCATCACCCTAGCTACCTCTTCATATTTTTACATTGCCCCATTCACTCACCCCACCATCTAATGCTGTTGTGTGTCACATACACCTGTTAAGCCCATGCTTCCTCCTCCGAATCTCCTTCCAATTGAACTCTTGGTGGTTGATCTTACCTTGTCCAGGCCACCAATAATGTATTTTCAGAATCCCTTTTGTTTTTGTCATCCCTAGCTCCTTAAGCCTCACTTGAGACTGCTATGCTTCCGGTTCTTTACAAAATACCATTCTATGCACTCAGCTCACCCTGAACTTCCCAAAATATTCTTTCACCTTCTGTCAAATGGTACTCCTCTGCCATTAATTCTCAAAAATTCCATCACCCTCCCTAATGTCTTATCATGTTTAAATTCTCCCATTCAATTACTCCAACCTATGATCCTGTGTGAATGACGTTCACCTGTTCAGCTCATGCTTCCTCCTCCCAATCTCCTTCCACATGAACTCTTCTAAACATTTTCTTTCCCCCAGCACCACTTAAAAATAATGGCATTGTAGACGTTTAACCCGTCTGGCAAGTTATCTAGAAACTTCATCCATTCCTTTCCACCTAAAGACGGATTTCAGAGGTTTTTGATCTATTCTCAACAAAAATGTTGTTACCCATACAAATGTTTTACATCTGCCCAAATACATTTTAGCACTGCCTTTGACTGAATTCTTTTTTCCACCCGTTGAACACACAAGAAATGAGCGCAATTACCACTTCACCTAGTTCTATTGGGATGACCCTGCACCAAACCCATTTTCGCATGCATCCATCATGACAATGCTCTTCTGTCTAGTATGAAATTTCCCCAATGGAGTCACTAAATCATTGTATGTCTTAATGATCTGATCTCGCATCTGCATGTTGGTGGTTTCACTGTTTTGATCACATGACAAGTTCACCTTTTGTTCTGACTCCTTTTTTTGATATGCTGTGACGTGACCTAGGCATTATACTTCCTCCATCCTCATTACCAGTAACATTGGATACAAAGCAGGATCGGATGACAGTAGTACACATAACTCCTTTTATTTACTTACAAGATATAATGGTGCAAGCTGCTGCATCATGATCTTTACTGCCTCTGTCTCTCATCAAACTGCAGTACTCTCTGGAATCCTTCTTGCAACATTCCATTTTGCAAGTCAAACATGCAAGCCAGGTTAGCATATATACACAAAACATTGATTTGGTGCAATATGGCCATAGTCTTTCTAATGTGAGTGATGGTGTCAGTGCTCTTATTCCCAGAATCTGGGACTATTGTACAGTATTGCGATCCCACAAGAGTTCAAACTCCTCCTTTAGAGGCTAATATGGTGTCTATGGTCACACTATGTTGCTCAGGGTGGGAATAGCCACTTGCTCCTGTTTTATCAGCAAAAGGGACATAGCATTGTCATTGACTACTCTCTCAAACAATAGGGGCATTGTCAAGGTCTTATCATGGTGCAATGCAACACCCACCACTCCAGGCTATGTGCCCCATGCTATCAATGGAAAACTTTCAACGTGATGACTTCCTTCTTCTTGTGGGAATTCCAATTTAGATGAGTTTCTAATGGCACATAGAACATAGCCCAAATAACAACTCCAATCAATGGGTAAACAAAAGTAAGGGAAATTGACCTCCGCCCTATGCTGGGTCCACCTTCTGGATGTGCTGGAATACTTGTGGTTTTAGATCATTCCTTTTACATTCATTGGGCGTGCAATCTATTGACCAGAATGACAGTTTTATGCTCCAAGAAACTTGGTCCAATGAGGCGTTAAAAATTGATGGGTATGATATATTATATTCTCATGCAATTAAAGGAGAGAGAGGTCAGCATCATGGGGGGTTGGCTATTGGAGCTCACGTCAAATATTCACTTGTACCATTTAATATAAAAATCACCTTGGAAGGAACAACAACATCCTTAATTATCAACATCTATAACCCACCTGGTGGAACCTATAATAATGACATTATGAGTAACATTGTAAAATGGAAATAATTCTGCCCTAATGGCAAAATTGGGGTTGGTGGAGATTGTAATGCTCCTAAATTGATACATTGCCTACCTACCATATTGGCGAATACTGTAACTCAGTGTGGCAAGGGAAAGCTATTGGCTGCATCTACAGTAGGACCTAACTGGAATCAGTTGTTTAACGATTAAAAAAATAACAACAATGCAGCTCCCAAATCGACCTGGACTAATGGGTCTAGTTCCTCATGTATTGATTATATCCTGGTTGATAGAACTACTTGGGATAGCTGCATTAATTGAAATATAACATTCAGTTCACTTAGTGACCATGCCGTTCTCAGCTGGTCTACAAGGACTGCTACTTACAGAATATTGCACAATATCAATGCATGTGCCGCTGCTAATATACAGGGAAATTATATTATTTGGACTGATATTAACTGGACAAGAGTAGGTAACTTTGTGCATCACAATGAATCTGCCTTCGATGAATGGCTCCAAGGTCGGGCTTGGGATGTTTCTAAAGTTATGCCCATGATGATAAGCAGCCTGAATATAAACCATCACAGTTCTTCTTTGTGATATAAGCATACCAACAACTTCAATGTAGCTATTCACCATGCTAAAAAATCTCACCGTCAGCAATGTACTAATATCAAGAGAACTTATTCTTATTCCACACAAGAGAAAAAAATGGTGTTATCTCGCCTCTCGACGAAGTATAAAAACTGGCTGCGTAATTATAAATCCTCTATTAGTTGTGGCAACTGGAAGCTTATATTTAGACTCCTTCAGAGCAATAATAATAGAAAGTTCTGGAATATGGTAACACCATTTTGTAAATGGTCAACATGAAATAGAACCTAATTCCATCAGTATGCATACATGGCATGAAGCTATCTCAAACACATTTCTATAGTCCTATGATTATGGAGAAATCTAATTCTTATAATCCCACCCCTCATTTCCTGACTTGTTTCGAGGCAGAGGATATTAAAATAATTATAAAGTCATTGAATGGCTCTCCAGCACCTGTCCCGGGTATGCTGTCAAACATTATATCCCAGGATATTACACCCATTTGGACCTTCGTACTGGAGAAATTGTACCCGACGGTATAGAAATCAGAGTGAATCCCAGAAAGTTGGAGGATATTGATACTTATACCCATCTTTAAGAAGGGTGATCAGAATAATCCCTCTGATTACAGGTACTAGCTATGCAAGATATTAGTTCAAATATTTTCTCTACTATCCTCTCTAAAAAAACTCTCCAAGTGGGCCCTTTCATGTAACTTACTCTCCCCATTTCAAACTGGGTTTTGGAAAGGCCATAGTACACTCCACACCACCGGCGGGTGAATCAAACCACCCAAATAGGCTACAATCAGGCCTAGCCACCGGTATAGCCATCAGTACATTGTTCCCTCGTGCAGAGTTGGGGCTAATCTCAATCCCATTAAATTTAGTGCCTTGTGGCTTTTCTCGAGATTTACAACTAGCTGTTTACTGCTCCAAATCTTTACATCTTTTATGAAGTCGGTCTATCCCCTGACAAAGGTTAGAGTTCTCACCATTAATCTTATTAATCACAGCTTGCATTTCATTTATTTGCACTTAGCACTGATTAAACTCCCTATCCTTCTGGTCATTTTCATCCAGCATTTTGGCCACTTCTTGTTCAATTGCATCAAATTCGTTTTCTCTCTTCATGTTATTCTTTTGTAGCTTTTGCATCTCAAAAATGGTGTCCTCTTTGTCCTGTCTGATCGCGTCTATGACTCTGTTAAATTGTTTCAGTTCCTGTCTCCTTCTCTGAGACAATTGTTTGTCTAAATCGCTGCATTTGAACTGCATCTCTGTGTTACATTACTCTAATTCCAATTTTATACTTTTTGCTTGCTCACTCGCCTCATCCAAACTAATCTGCAATTTATTAATTACTTCAACATTATTATCCTGTAGTCTTAAAGACTGATTTAAGAGGAACCAAATCTTTGCGCATAGCCTTATTAATTAATCGTTTTCAGCATTTTTGTCTGAAGCTCTAAAAAGTCTCAAAAGACAGACTTGGATAATGCTGCCTTCTACAGAAATGTCATTTAATGGCTCATTTTGCACCTCCCCACAGATGCGATCTCGCCAAAGGACAGCATTTTCTGATGACCTTGCTTCCAGGTAGTTCACCAGTTCAGAAAAATGTTCCTCAATCAGGTACATACTGACACTGGGTGCAGCACCACACTATCACCTCACAGAATTAGTTACTTTTTAAATGCACCAAATGGCCATGCTGAATACACTTGCCACGCCCAGTAACTGTCTTACAGTCTGTTCCCACACGGCCAACGTGCCAAAATATGTTAGGGGTTTTGTCTGAGGGCTATTACATAATTTTGTGGTATTTAGACTCATGGTAAAATGGTGGTAGCATGGTAAAATAGTGGTAGCACAACATTTATGGTAATGCCCTATAAAATGAGACAAACCACACCATCCCTTCTATTTATGTTCTGTTTAGGGTTGACTGTAAGTACAGACTGTTTGAATTCACACTTACAGGGACAGAACAGCACCAGCTGTTTTTCCAGTAACTTATTTATGAAACCGGTCTACCATCTTTGACGGATCTGCTCAGCCGTCAGCATGCACAGCCGAGAAACACACACACATATTTTATTGGTTTTCTTGCTTGCTTCTTCCCAACTTTTACCTCCCACTTTACCACATGTGGCAAATATTTTACTGCTTTTGAGTGCACTATGACACTTTCATATTATTTCTCCTCTTTTAAAAATAATCCACATAGACACAAAATTACAACCCCACTGATTCATGTTTTTTTAAAATGCTTTTCTTTATATGTGTTATAGTGTAAAAATAGGTTTTGCAATACGCATGTTAAACAGGTGAACACTTCAGCAATAGATACATGAGCCACCTTTGTTCAATATGAAAACATTATTTTTTTCTTACCAGGACCTTGAAACCTGATGCGGTTACAGAGTGAACTTGTCTAAGAGAAAAGACATAAGGCACACAACACAAAACATGTCAACTTTTTCCTCCATCACACTTCAGTGATTCCCCATTACACATGCGAAAGAAAGGAAACAAAAACTTTGTTCAAAAATAACTATTTAACCCTGACTTCCTAACTGACGGGAAATGCAAATACTATCATCTGCACGCTCCTCAAAGTTTCACTTCTAATGTGTAGGATTTCTGTGTTATTTATCATGAAAGAGACGCCCTCTCTGAAGCGTCTTATCTGTAAGCAGAATGTTGCCAATTTTTCAGCTGTTGTCAGCCTAGTGAGAAGCCAGCAACCTCACTTTGACTGCTGCCTGGTATCTTGCCCTCTCTGCACAGCCTAGTCATGCCCTCCATGCACAACCCAGCTGCAGTCTTGATCTCTTCTCTCCGCAAAATGATGACTGACTCTCCACCCCCTTACAGCTAGATTTATACCATATGCCTTTCAATATTACTTACCCTGCCTCTTGTCCTGACGTCTCCTGTGACCTCAGCTCCCGAGCACATTTGTATCAACTAGCTTTCTGCAAAGCACACAATAGTACTTTCAAAATGAAAAAGACAGCCAATACATTTTGCATACATGTTTTAAACTTCCACTGATCAGGAAAAGAACAGAATATGTTATCTGAATTGTTTGCACTGCTCTGTTAAAGGGTAAATTAATTTGGTCACTGGGGAAATGTTATTTAATGGGAAATTTTTAGTTGATTGCTCTGTTTAAGCTTATTCATTGCAAACTGTAGAGATTGCAAATTCACCATAACATGGAACATGTTTACATATGCATTCAATTTGCTGTCTTTGCTTTCATTTCACTGCCTCCATTGAAAGTGCAGTTTACTGCCCCCATGAAACCAATGCATTATCTTTCCCTACATATTGCTACAGCACTACACGCTATTTTGTCACTGTATTTTAGTGCTACTGAAGGTAATCTATATATTTGTTTTGTGGAGTTCACCAAAGTCTTCCATACTGTGTCAGATCCATGACTTTGGTCCAAATTGGGCAATTGGGGAATTGATCCCACTCTGTTGTATTTTTTGATTTCTCTTTATTCTAATACGTCAGTAGTGGTGCAAGTGAATCAGTCAGGTGAACTTACGGATGTTATAACAACGAATATTGGTCTTAAACAAGGATGCGCCCTTGCCCCATTGTTTTATAATTAAATATCTGCGATATGGGCTTGACCATTGAATCTACACAAAATGTCCCTCCGAACATCAACCGAGTCCCGGTTCCTTGGTTAGGTTATGCCGACAAGACCATTCTCCTTGACAAAACTCCCATTGGATTACAGCAGTCATTGGATTCATTTGCAATATATGCTGAGCCCAACTCTCTTAAAATGAATAGCTCAAAAACCAAAATTATGGTATTTGGCAAGAGTTCTAAAAAAAAGAAGACATTTTTTGGACCCTCAATGGCTCTCCCCTTGAAATTGTTGATAGATATATCTACTTGGGTGCCCCAATCACTAATAAACGGACTCTGAATTTCTATGGTGATATTGTGAAGACAAAAATATGGAAAAAATGGTTGGTACTAAGACGTTTTATCAACAATAGGGGTGGAGACAATATTGAGGGACTAGTCTCCATTTACTGCACTATTTCTATACCAGGGATCATTTGTGGCTTGGCAGTCATTCACGAGCCTATGGTAAGGTGGGTAGAAAAATGTGAGGGTAAAACCCTGTGTGTGCCCTATTCTCTGAGTGCCGTCCTCTGTCCCGGTGGAGGCATTATGTTGTGATTTTGATGTACCCACAAATCGCTCCCTGTGGCTTCTTCAATGCTCAAAACATGTCTTGGATATTTATATGTCCCCCACAGTGTGAACAATATTTTTTGTTACCTTGCAAGATTTTATTGACAGAGGGCACTAATCAATTTGTAAATCAATTAAGAGCAACATCTATTAATCACTTCTACAAGATTGATGCATAGCTCGATGAATTAATTTTAATGCCTAATCTATGTAATGTTTTAAAGAAGAAAGTTAGTGATTTTGATGTTATATCTAACATCTCCTATTTAAATAACAAGGTAATTTATGAAACATACAGCACTCAGAGCTTTCACCGCAATCACCTACCAAATTATTTGACTGTATTATACTCGTATAATATTCGTTGATTTATCCCATACTTGCGTTTTAACATGCTTCCGTCAGGGAACATACTGGGCGATGGATCAAATTGGCACACAACAATAGGATCTGCCCTCTTTGGGAAATGGAAATTGAAACTGCCTGACATGTACTTACCTCATGTTCCCTTCTTGTGGACTGTTAATTCAGAGGCTACAGTGGGCTTGTTTCTGATGTCAGATCTATTGAAGATGACTATTTTGGAGTATGATGTATGGTGCCGAAACTTTTGTTTCTTCTGCAGCTGCATATTATGTGTGGAAAGAAGCTTTACGTGCCATTTTTTCTCCCACGTGTATCTCTTCATGCTCAAATTATATATGTTAATTTTACTTACTGAAGACAGTAGCAAAAGTCCAATTTATGTGAGTATTCTTAAACGGTTTTTAATATTGAATGATGTTTGAATTTTATTGTGTAACCAATTAACTGTGCAAAAGGTTTCTATTAACTATATGCACCAAACAAAAAATATATATACTTTTTTTAAAGTAAGCACTAATCACACAGATGTCATGAGATCTTTAGCAGGTAGCATACCCAGAATTGATACATGCCAACCATTTATCAGAGGAACAGATAAAAGTGTTCATAACTACACTAGTAATGGTTGATAGCTAGAAGCATCAGCCCAAAACCATGAACATAGACCCTTCATTTTTGTAACAGAGAAATGCAGTAGTAGGAGAGGCTATATGTATTACAACAGGTTTCTTCAGAACCTGGTTCGTGGAGAGAAAATTATGAAGATCTGTCAATCCTAGCTGAGACTAAGTACCAAAACATGGCTGGGGACATTTTGTTCCAGAAACCAGTATATGGTCACTGCATTGTGACCCCGGTCAAAAGGAGCAGGAGCAACAGAAATGGCGGAAAAATGAGTGAAAAGTGTAGCGTGCATAAAGCTGCACGTTGTTGGTCACAATGACTGAATGTAGTGGTGGTCATTTTCTTTCAATGGCATTTTTTCAGTGTTGATAGTTAACTTGACAAACACAGTGTTGGGATGGAGTGGAGGAAAGGCCAGGTATGAGGTTGTATCATCTTCTGGGGATAAGTGTTGATGGTCAGGGACCACACATAGAGGAGTCAATGATTTAGTCATATAAGGTTATATTTCAGTTTCTTGTTTCCTCTAGTGATTGATTGATTGATTGTTTATTTACATAGCGCCTACACACAATGTGTTTCAAAGCACTTCAAGGCAGGGAGGGAACATGGGAAAATACAGTGACATTCTTGAAAGTCCTTGATACATTCAGAATGTGAGAAATTAACTATCATAATCAGCCTGACAACATTTCTAATAGTGCAAGTGCTAAAGACAATGATGAGGAGGGGTGGGGGAGGGAGAATGAGACGGAAAAGCAACTACAATACTATGTCTGATGACAATTGAGGTAGTGCTGGAATTTATCGGGAGGAGGGGGAAGAGGAGGTTGGAATAAGGGAGAAGGAGAAGAACAAAACAAGCGACTATCGTACGAGGCCTGACAACATTTCAGATAGTGCTGGAGGGGTAGAGGTAGGAGAAAACAAAAGGGGAGGGGGAGAGAGACAAACAAGCTACTATCAAGTAGGTCATCAGACATTAAGTGATAAAGTAAGATCAATTTAAAGTGAATGGAGGGGAGGAGGGAGGGCAAGAGAATGAGACAGAGAAGCGGCTATATTACTATGTCTGAAGACAATAGAGGTAGTGCTGAAATTTAATGGGAGGAGGGGGATGAGGGGGTTGGAATAAGGTAGAAGGATAAGAACGAAACAAGCGACTATCAT
Source organism: Ambystoma mexicanum (assembly GCF_040938575.1). Classification (NCBI taxonomy): domain Eukaryota; kingdom Metazoa; phylum Chordata; class Amphibia; order Caudata; family Ambystomatidae; genus Ambystoma; species Ambystoma mexicanum. Next base: position 437,070,365 of record NC_090923.1, read on the forward strand.
ACTAGGCCTGATGACATTTCAGATAGTGCTGGAGGGGTGAGGTAGGAGAAAACAAATGGGAGCAGGGGAGACAGCCAAGCAGCTAAAACAAACAGGTCAGACGACATAACTGAAAAGCATAAGTGCTAAGGATACAGTGAGGGGAGGGGGGAGAAGGGAGAGGGTGGGACAGCAAAGAGGGAATTTAAGTCAGCAGAAAACACAAGCCAACAGGGGACCATGTGTAGTGAGGGGGAACATGGAAATCAGGAGTGACCAGAGGGGTGGGTGGAGAGGGCTGGACAAACAAGAGGGCAGTTTGAATACAGTTGCAGGAGTCAGAAATAACACACAATGTTGCAAGAGAACATCAAATGCAAACCAGGATTCAGGTCTCAGCATGATTCATCAACACCATGGGTACGAAATGAAGTGGAAGTCCAGTCAGAAAGTTGAAGAGGGAAAGGTATCATGAGTCCATGAGTCCAAAGAAAGTCAAAAATCCAGTATTGGCCACAAGGCGGTGGCGGTGGTGAACAAAATGTATGAAGACAGCTCCTGAAGAAGGGGGGGCAAAGAGGAAAACAAGGGGACCGGAGGGTTTTGGGGGGCACATAACAGAATCATGGGGGACATGAAGGGGGGCACAAACAGCAATGTGGGGGACCATAGGGGGGTGGGACACACACACATGCATCACAGGGGCAGAGGTGAGTGGGGGATACATACAAGCATCACAGGGGGCCAGATCGGGGCGGGGGAAACACTCATCATGGGGGGCAAGAATGGGGTGGGGGACACACATGCATCACGGGTGGCCAGAGGGGGTCGGGACACACACACACTTATCATGGGGGGCCAGCGGGGGCTGAGGGCACACACACGCATCACAGGGGGGCTGTAGGGGGTGAGGGACACACACACATGCATCACAGGGGCAAGAGGTGGGTGGGGGACACACACATGCATCATGGTTGCCAGCGGAGGATGAGGAACACACACATGTATCATAGAGGGCCAGAGGGGTGTAGGGGGTACTCACACACATCACAGGGGGGCAGAGGGGGGTTGGACACACACACATACATCAAGGGGGGGCAAGAGGGGGGTTGGGGCATACACACATAACACAGGGGGCCAGGTTAGAGGGGGTGGGACACACACACATATATCACACAGGACCAGAGGGGTTGGGGGACACACACATGCATCACAGGGGGCAGAGGGGGGTGGGGGGTACACGCCAGCCGCACAGGGCGCCATCAGGGGGTGGGACACATGTACATGCATCACTGGGGGCCAGTGGGGGGTGGGGAGCACACACATGATCACAGGGCACCAGAGGGGCAGAGGGACACACACACACACATCACAGGGTGACAGTGGGAGTGGGAGGCACACACAATCATCATGAGGGGCCGGAGTTAGTGGGGGCCACACAGACACAACGGGGGCTAGCAGGGAGTGGGGGCACACACAAGCATCACAGGGGGGCAGAGGGGGTTAGGGGGCACAACACACGCATTACATGGGGCCAGAGGAGAGCGAGGGGCATACACATGCATGATGGGGGGCCAGACGGAGGCGGGGGACACACACATTCATCACGGGGGGGCCAGAGGGGGTTGGGGACTCGCACACGCATCATGGGGGGCCAGAGGAGTGTGTTAAGGATTTCAATCAGGCACACACCCAGGTCTCGCCTAGCTTGTAGTGTGCAATGAAACACATATTTATTTGTGTCTATAAGTTCAATATTCTGAATGATATACCACTCATATCACACCCTTCTCAAAATATCCCCCCACCCCCTCCGGGTCACACTGGATCAGGAATCAGGCTAGTTTGTAAAGGTAAAGATTTATTTATTTATTTTATATTCAAATCCCACATCAATTTTAATATATATATATATATATATATATATATATATATATATATATATATATATATGGGCAGCAATCACCAAGGGGTGACAATACAATTCAAAATATAAATAAAGCAATTGAATTCACTTATAATAATGCAGAAGGTAAAACACAGGAAAAAAAACAGGTTTGGTTTGTGAACAGATAGCGTTTAGGTTAATATTTCCCCCTGCAAAGTTCCTTAAGGCACAAATGAGCAATCCTACACAGATGTCAGTAATTAGCAGGATTTCAGGAATGAAAGACAATGGGCCTCAATACACGGTAGGCGGTAAGGGTTTACCGGTACCGGTATTTTACCGGTATCGGTAAATCCTTACCGCCTTACTACGAGGTCCCTTTGCGGGTTGGGGTATTTAACGCCTGCTTTTTGCAGGCGTTAAAAACCAACCCTCAAAGGGACCAAGGGAGCTAGTTACGGTACCGCAATTTGCGGTGCCGTAATTAGCGCCTTCCCCATTCCCATTATGCCCTATGGGGCAAAAATGGGAATGGGGAAGGGCAATGGTGGAAGGGGGAATTACCGCCCCTCCAACCTTGGAATGGGGCAGTATTTCCCCTTTCCACCAAGGTGGTGCCGATATTTTACCGGCATGAACCATGGCGCTAATTGCGCCATGGTTCACCGCCTACCGTGTAATGAGGCCAGATGTCTACAGTTTAAATGCAATCTTCCCTCCTCAAACAAGAGAGAAAACTGTTTTTGAAATGGACACTTCTAAAATAACATGCGAAAATGGCTTTGTGACACAATGCAAAGTGTGCAAAAATGCTAAAATGGAGAAAAATTCTTAGTAAAGCAATGCTAAACAGGTCCTAACACACAGGAGCTACAATATAAACAACAGTACCCACTTTAGATCAGGATGGGATTTGAAGAAACACTTTAAATGGGAAAAAGACACGTGTAAACTTTTGAAAACTGCTAATTCGCAGCTAAATTTCACTATGCAATTTTTGGTTGTAGATGTAGCTAAGGGTCTTAGGTATCAATGAGAGTTGACATTTCATTTCTATCTATAAAATTGAAGAAGTTATGAAGCTTTTACTGAGAGGCGTTTTTGCAAAATAGGCTAAAAAATGAAAACAGAAATTCGGTTTTAAAAATGACAGATTGGTTTCATTACATTATATATCTGACTATGAAAAAGAGGATGCCACACATGAATTTCGACAGTTACGTGGCCAGCGTAACCCTTCAGATGGTGGATACTCTATTTCTTTCTGGGATTTACTTTAGTTACTCTAAAACACTAATGACTTATGGTTTTGAAAACAAATAAGAAAAATCAGGACAAGAATGGTATGACAATCTAGGGTTCTGAAGTTAAAGATGGGATGGGTTGAGATTGGGATGAGACAATGCAAATATACTATGGGTCACTGTTCTTCCTATTAATACGTTCAGTCCATTGTGATTAAAATTGAAACCTCAGAGTTCTGGTCACTGGATCGGGTCAGGTCTACCGGCAGCAGGGCACCTCTGATGGGATTGGATCAGCAGTGCATTTCTGGTCAATTTTAGACTGCACCTTAGGCTAGATTTGGATGGGCCCTTCTGGTCACTGGACACAGCAGATTAGCAGGATGCAAGTTTCACCAGGTAAACCTTAATGGTAGCAGGGAAGGCTGAATCAGAATTAAATTGGGTCTAGCTAGAAAGAGTTCATCAATGCTAAAGTCTGGATTATGCAAGGAAATCTGGAGTCAGCTGCAGGGTGAAGAGTTCTAGATAGAATGAAGAAGTCAGGAATAAAACACAGTGCGGAAATCTGGATATGTTCAGGAAGCAGTGTTCTGGAAGTAGTTGTTCCTAGGTGTGGTGAAGTTCCTATATTTATACTACCAAATGACATCACAAAGTTTATGGTATGGGCAGAACTTCAAAACACATCCCCAGGAATAGGAACAACTACTTCCAGAACACTGCTTCCTGAACATATCCAGATTTGGCTGTGAGTGGCCACAGGCACTTGCCTTGTCCTGGTTGGCAGTCAGAACAGAGCTGTCATCTTTATGAATGTATTAAGGAACACCCACATTGATTTTGACCAAAACTTAACTTTTGCATAAATGTACATTTTGAAAATCATGTGCCCTGATAAAATCAGACATCTACATTATATATTTGATGGGTTATATTCACATTCAATCCCCATCTCTGTGCGAGCTGTCTTTGTCATTTTATAGAATTGTATCAATCTTAATCATAACAGTTTGGACTACTAATTTCTAATTCAGTATATATCTAGGCAATTATTACTGGAGCATGTATATACAATATCAGACTTGCAGCATTCATAGTTTTGCTACAATTTAGTTTTTCCTGTAACTTTGATTCCTGAGATTATACAGAGTCCATTAATGTCTTCAAAGCAGCTAGGGCTTACAATTAGGTTAACATCTACCAACTTTTAGATTCGTCCTCCTTCAGGTTGCACAGTTAAAGAGTTTTACATTTAATCACAAATAAAGGTTTAAACAACAAAAAGTTCCAGCAGTTTTTTTTTTCTCTCCTTTCAACAAACAACAGCTGTCAGATCCCTTTGATCAGGGTGGGGTGTAGAGAGAAACACCCTGCTCATCCCCAGCAGAGGTCAATGCTCAGCCTGTCCTTTGTTCTTGGTTCAGCCAAAACACAAATATCTATTGAAGTCTACTGTGCTCCATATGTGGGAACCTCCAGCGGCCATTAGCCTTCCTGTATCAAGGTAATGCCAAACTGAAGTGTCAAACTTTCCCAGGCTGGTCGCTGTCCAATCAGAATTAAGCAGTTACTTAACTCCAATACTGGGTTGCTTAAATTCACAATAAAGTCTTTTCTTTAACACATAGAAAAATAAGCACAGTTTATAAGAGATTTGGACATTTAAAAGAATTAAGCCTTCACAAACATGCTTTAAATAGGCACATTTTGCAATTTCTTCAGGAAAAAGAAACCGTTTAAACTGGGTTTGACATCTAATTTTCTTATGCAGCTGTCCGGCAGTGAGGCCTGGATTCCTCTGACTGCACTGGATGATCGGTGGTTCCAATTTTTTATTTCAATAGTTCACCTGGAAAATGACTGAAATTAGTGCCAAAACAGCACTTTGAAGGTTGCAATTGATTGGGAAAACTGTATTTTAAAGGCATTTCCAAATTTTCGCCCACTTCTGTGGCCTTGCTTCATGTGACAGGTAACAGCACCACCGGCATTCTCCTGCAGGGAGGTCTGTTTTGACATCAACTTTGCCAGTGTGTGGCAGGGTGATGCAGCCTTTTGTGATTTATGAACCATGCACAGTTTTGCAGATTTGGCGCGCACAGGGGTTATCGCCTTCATTTTTGGCAGTTTCTTTCCCCCATTGGCAAAGGGGTCTAGTAGGGCACATTGGCATGGGTTGAAATATCCCACACATCCCCCACGACTTCAACGTGACGTCCAGTCATGGGGGAGTCGGGCACGTGGGATTTATTTTTTCCTTCGGTCCATATGAAGAAATCTGGTTGCTTTTCCTGTCCGTGATGGGTGCGACACGCTCTCCTCACTGGTTCTGGTTGGAAGTATGGAGCGACACTCCGGAACTCTTGGGTCTTTTCCTCCCGGTCCCCGAGGAGGTCCTCCTTGGTGATTAGGTGGATTTAGTTCCAGTACTAGAAAACAGAACATAGCACAGTTATGGAAATGTCCCCACTACTGTTACCCGAGGGGTGTAGTGGGGCGGATGCATGCATTTAATAACAATTGACAACATTTCCTGTTTACATTGAATGATAATCTTAACACTTTCCTCGCACATAATCAATGACTATTTAATAATTTTATTTTTTATTTTTTTAGATCTCTGGATTTTCCCCCTCTGGGTTTCCGGTAGGCTCTTCTATTTGCCGCAAAGTATGCCTGAGATGGCAATTCTTCAGCTGGTTTATGTGGACCCACTTGTCTTCCCCTTCTGTCAAATTTCCCTTGGGGATGCAGATTCTGTGGTCGACTGGTGAGATTCTGTCCACAATTTCAAAAGGACCCCGCCAACTTGGGAGACATTTGCGCTCCTTGGCTTGCTTCCTTTGGAAATTGTACAAGTAGACCCAGTCTCCTACTTGATATTCCTTTTTAGTTTTCTGAAGGTCATAGTGGGTCTTCATACTGTCTGCAGATCTTTCTAGATTCCGCTGAGCATACGCAAAAGCATGTTAAAGGTGTTTTCTCAGATTCTCAAAATACTCATGGGTTGTGGAGGCATTTATCAAGGTCTGCTCTTGGGTTCTGTAGAGCAGATGTTGGGGTAGCACCATCCTTCGTCCAGTCATCAGCTCAAATGGAGACATTTTTGTTGCAGAAGAAGGGGAAGATCTGATGGACATCAGGACAAGGGGTAATCGAATATCCCAACTTGGCCCAGAGTCTACCACACACTTTTTATAATATGCTGATAATAATAATAATAATAATAATAATAATAATAATAATAATAATAATAATTTAGCATTCATATAGCACTACGAACCCTCAGGAATCTGAGCGCTGCTTATTATTACCCACGGTATGTGGTGCTCATGTATCTACCTTGGAAGGATGAAAGGTTTAGTTTGGCCTTGCCGGGATTCGAATCTGCGTCAGCAGGCTCTGCACAGATGTCAAAGTGAGCACTCTACTCGCTGTGCTACCGGACCAGCAACTATGCCGGATCAGCTCACAATGGCTTTATCGTACCTTACAACTCCACCACTAGAGGACAACGGTAGGCATTGTGTAGTTTCTTTTACCCCAAGTATCTCTCAAATCTTTGTCATCAATTCGCTGGTGAAGTGACTACCTTGGTCTGACTCAATCCTTTGGGGTAGTCCAAAACGCGAGAAGATGTGATTGATCATCAGGGCAGCAGCTGTTTCTGCCTTGCGAATTGGGGCCGGAGACATTCCACCTATTTAGTAAACAAGCATGTTACGGTTAACATGTACTTGTTCCTCCTAGAGGAGCGAATCACGGGCCTGATGAAATCGACTTGCAAATCTGACCAACGCAGTGCCATCCCCCTCTTTTGGAGAGGAGCACGGTTTGTGAGTGATGTTGGCTGACATTGTGCATACACAAGACAAACCTTCAAGTATTGGTCGAGGTCCTGCCCCATGTGTGGCCAGTATGCAACCTCTCACAAGATTTCTAATGTTGTATGAAACCCCTGATGACCGGCTGTGGCTGCATCATGGGTGTGAATTAGCATCAGGCTTTGGAATGAGGTGGGGACCACCCACTGGTCACAGCCAGATATGGATCTCCTCACAAACAAACATCTTGGATTCAGAAGAGGTTTGGACATTTCATCAACACTCTGAGGTCCTCTTTCCCAATGCAATAGGTATACGTCAGGGGAAAGTTCTCAGGGTCCTCAATGTGTTGATAAAACTAACCAATTATTGGATCCCCTTTTTGAGCCGTAATCAAATCAGCTTCTGGGGTCTCCTTACTCCACTGGGCAGTTGAGAGTTCATTGTGAGCATTTGTCTGGGACCTAGTGATAGCAGTGACCTGGATTTCCCCCAACAGGCACTCAATCACAAGTAGATCCCCTTGGATGGCTCTGGTTTTGGTTAGCTGATCAGCTAAGTCATTTCCAGTTTTGTCTCGTCCCTCTACTTTGGAATGACCCTTGATCTTTTTCCAGTAGATGGTCATCCCGCTAGAGGTGACCAGATCATCAATATTCTGTATTAGTTTCCCATGTTTTAGTGGTTTATTGTTAGCACATAGCATGCCTCTGGTTTTTCAATTAACCAGGTGCTCCACAAACCTGTTCCGGATATAATCTGAATCAGTGATTATGACCAGTTTGTGGAGTTGGTGTTGGACAGCAGATGCACAGCCATCAGCTCTGCCCCTTGACAACTATGTGGATCAATTTTGTACCCAGCGGAGGGTTCTGGGGCATCATTCACCCAGGCATTCCCCATGCCTGCCACAAGTTCCTTTTCCCCGTTGTTGTCAACATGGTAGGAGCACCCATCCACATAGACAGTGGGCATTCCCTCACACTTGTCTTCTTCATAGACTTTGTGTGGGGAATTGAGGTACGCCTCCATGTTGTCCTTGATTTTAAGACTTTTGTCCTCGAGACAATTTTCACGGGCCCAATCATGCAAGTCAGCCAGATCTTGCCCAAGCGGACTCTTCTTGTTTTGGCCATATCTGACCTCCACACGAAAGCCTTGCATTGACAGAATCCAGGAAGTAATTCAGGAATTACTCAAATTTCCGGCCTGGATTCTGTCACTTTGAAGATATTGCAGAGGCTGTTGTGGAGTCTCCACCATGATGTGTTCCCCCTGGATGAATGGGCAATAATTCTTCAATGCCCACACCATTGCCAGGAGTGCCTTCTCACACTCGTTGAATTTTTCCTCCACAGAGGATAAAGTCTCACTCGCATAGGAGATGATTTTTTTATGCTTTTGGTATGAAACTGCGGTCAAGCATGTATTTGAGAACCCTGTCTCCAAGAAGAGCTCCTTGTTTTTGACAGGGTAAGCTAGGCAAGGCGTTTGTGATAGGCTTCCTTTGAGTTGTCTTACTGCCTCGGCTTGTTCTGGAACCCAGTCCCATTTGACCACACCTTCAACAGATGGATCAAGGGTCTTGTGATCGCTGCATAATCCTCAATGAACTTCCTGCTGTAATTAGTCAGTCCAAGGAGGCTCCTTATCTCACTCAGAGTTGTGGGGTCTTTTAGTTTCCGGAGTGCTTCTACTTTCTTTTCCTGGGGACAGAGACCTTCAAGAGTTATCTCATGCCCCAAGAAATTGACACGGGTCCTACACCACTGTGCCTTTTGGAAAGATAGTTTTGCTCCGGCAGCCCCCAACTGTGTAAGAACATAACGGATCTCCACTATGTGTTCCTCCACAGTTGAGCTTTTGATCAGATCATCATCTACATAGGCCAGGTTACCCCTTTCATCCAAGTCGGGCATTGCCTTTTGCAAGACGATATTAAATTCATTGCCGGACTTGATGTATCTGAAGGGAATCTGGTTCCAAGTGTACTGCTGCCCCCGAAGGAAAATGCCAGCTTGTATTGGTCCTCCCTACTGACAGGTACGGTCCAGTACCCATTGGTCAGGTCAATGGCAGTGCATAGCTTTAACCCTTGGATCTGGGCCAGTCCTTGGTCAATGTAGGGAAGAGGCCATCGGGAAGTGTGGACCCATTTGTTTAGCTCCCTCAGGTCAGCACAGAGTCTCCACTGGCCGTTTGGTTTCAAAATCCCCAGCACCGATTATTGATGGTGCCGTGGACTGGACGAATTATCCCACGGGACTCAAGGTTTTTAATTATTTCTTTGAGGGACTCCATGGATGTGAGAGGAAAGCGTTATTGCTTCACAAACACTGGAGTCATACCAGGGTCCGTGGGAATAGTGGTTGTATGGATTTCAGTGCAACCACAGTCATATGAGTCCACAGCAAAGAGATCCTGAAAATCTAAAAAAACTTTCAATTTTTGCTTTTGCTCCAGAGTCTCACAGGCATCAGCTAGGTTGACTCTCTCTTCAACCATTTGCCTGAAGCCTGGAAATACTTCTGGTTTGGCTATCTCAGCAGCCTCCTCCAGCTGGGTGGAGAAGTCCTTGGCTAAAGTACTGACTTTGACTGATGGCTTCAGGTGGGGAAGGCAGTCCTGGTGGACTTGAAAGATCACCTCATCCCTCCTGAAGTCACAGGTCACGTCTTCCTTACCATAAGGGCAGGAAGAGTACACCAGGAAATTCCCCCATGCCGGGTGAAGATCCTGTCTGGTGTTGTGTCATTGTTGCTATCACTGTCAAAACAGTCATTGGGGATTGGTCCTATCAGTTCATTACCTGAATCTATGGAAAAATGTCAGTCATCAACCGCCATTCCAATAATGGTGCCTGCGCCCAGAGTGATACTCCTAAGGTCGCTGTTATCCACCACTATTGGAATGGTATTGTGTTCTGTATTGACTAGTGGTGTTGGGTTTAACCCCAACCCTTGCTGTTGGAGATGTGCATTGAGCTGGAAATATGTGTCAGGATTTTGCAGTTTCTGTCCTCTTTTAATTTTTACTTCAAGTGGGAATAGTCGGGTCTATTCTGGGATGGTGACTTCCTCTCCAATCCGAACTTCACCTGCATATGGCAGCAGTTGAGCTGCCCGAAATGCTTTCTCTGAATCATCAAAGTCCATGGGATTACCCGCTAATCGGGACCAGGCTTTGAAGTTTATTAGGTCCAAACTAATGTCAAAGCGATTGAGAATGTCACTGCCTAAATAAAATGCAGCAGGGACATCTCGCACTATGCAACAATTATGGACTATGCTCTTGTTTCCTATGGAAATTTTGAGCATAGACCTGCTAGACAGGAGATGTTTGGAATTGTGTGTTTCCAGGTCCATTTCCCATTTGTCTATCAATTTAAATGTGGGAATGGCTGCATCTTTTTGGGGTTTCTGGAACATGGCTTTGCTGATGAAGCCCTTACCGTTGTTCACGCACACTCGGGCGAGAGCACAGTCCTTCCCCTCATTTAACTGAGTAGGAATGAACAACTGTTCTCCAATCTTCTTAACGTCAGCAAAGCTTTGAGCTGGTTTCTCATCATTTTGGACTATAGAAGTGGGATTTTCTGATTGTGAATTGGTATAGAATTTCAGAGTGTTTCCTTCCAGTGTGGAATGCCACCTTAGACTGGAAGGAAGGTTGATTTTCAGAAATAGACAGGACTTCCCATCACCAGTTTGTTGTTCTACTGCAATTACAGTCCCGTCAGGGATTTTGTTGTTTTGACAATGGAATTCAGTATGATCCTGTTTTTGTTTAACCATGTGGCATGTGCCATTTCGACTAACATGGTTGGCGCTATGTTTTAATTTTATTGGTCGGTTAGTCTGGGTCCAGAGGACCTTGTTTACACAATCTATTAGGGTAGACAATCTACGCAGGATGTAATTCCCCATTAAACATGGTGTGCCCTCTGGGATCACAACTATGATCGGATGTTTCACTTTGTGTCGCCCAATTTTAATTTCTAAATCCGCAGTCCCCTCGACAGGAATTTCATTCCAATTGAAGTTTTCCAGGAAGAGGGGTGAGGGGAATTTGGTATCTCTCCCCCCTTCCTGAATTCAGCTGATCAAAGGCCCTCTTTGACAGAACGGTGGCTTGGGATCCAGTGTCCACCAGTGCCAAAAATGTACATTGCCTTTGTATTTGGACCGGGGCATAAAATCTTCCCTCCTTCTCTTGAAGGGGGCAAAGATAATGTTCATTATGGGCCAATTGGTGGGTTAATTTCTTGACTCTTGATTCTGACACTGGGGTAGTTTGGGCAGGGTTCAGTGTTGGAGTTTGGGAATCTGTAAAATATGGCAGTTGGATACTGGGGGAGTTTTGGGCTCCCATGGTTCTGATTCTGCCCCCCCCCCCCTTTTTGGACGCAGTCCCCAGAATACATTGGGCAATGTGGCTTTTTGGCTAATCATTCTGTGGTTCAATGATGGGCGGTTCTAACTCAATCCCCACATTTACCCAGTCTTGATTAGGATCTCTCGGGACCCATTTTTCTTTGGGAGGAGTTCCCCATCCCTGAAGGAGAAGATCCTATTCCCAAAGTCCTCTGAGGATCCCTCTCATTCAAATTGGAAGACACTAACTTCCTCCACAAAGTGGGTATTTTTTAGGTTCTTTATTTCTCCTACCCGCCCTCTGTTACTTAGGTTGCAGACTTTTGGGGGCAGGAGATTTTAGTTCCGGTACCTGGGTTTCCAGGGGCTTTTCACAAGTGGGGAAGGAAGCTTCCTCTAAGGCTTTACATCCCCCTCCCCCCTGTGCCTCCTCCCTTTGAACCAGTGCGTTATCTGGGTTTTCTCCCTGTCATTGCTCTGGAGTACCAGACCCTTGATTTGTGGAGTTCGGAGCCGGCATGCTCATCTGGGGGTTCTGCTGAGCCCTCAACATGTGACCCAGATCCTGTGACAAGTTCTGGACCTGGTGCTCCAGTTGGGACACTCGCTCTGGCTGGTAAGGGGGTCTCTGGTCCATCCTAGTTGGATCCCGGAAAGGGTAGCTGTCCCTTCTCCCATAATATCCTTAGTTGGGATAGTTCTGCTAACACTCCACCCTTGGCCTCCCCTCCGCCACCTTAGCAGCAGCAGTGGTGTTGGCTGCTAGCTACCAGGTTGGACCCCCCCTTGGGCTGGGGGAGTCCACACATACCCCAGGATGGGTTGGTTGCCCTTGTAACGGGGGCTTATATAATCAGGGGAGTTAGGAGTCCCATTTGTGGGGTTACCTCCCTGACTACCTGTTGGGATTGGCCTGAGGGCCTTCTTGTTCCTTAGTTAGAAGATGGATTCTGTACAGGAATATTTTTAGGCCCCCTCATCTCCAGATCTAAAATGGGGGCAACCTTCACCTCCGCCACCTTAGCAGCAGCAGGGGTGTTGGCTGGTTTGGGGTTTTTATTTGTATTTTATTCTCTACCGGTTTCTGCACTTCATAAATACGAATCACCTGTTAAATGACCCAGTCTAGTGATCTCTTCTCGTGAAAGTCCCTCACCAGCTGGGTCATGATGTATTTAGGGAGTGTATGAAAGAAGGTATTAATGAACTCCCTACTGTCTGTGCGCACTCTCCTGGTGTTCTGCGCAAAGGCACGTTTTAGTTCTTGCACAAATTCTTGTGGGGCCTGGTCTTCCCCACAGTGCAGGTTGTAGGCTGCCTTGCGGGCTTCTTTTGCGGACTTCTTGGGGGTTCTTATGTACAGAATTTATTTTTAAGATGGCCGCCCTGTAGGTGGACCATCTTGAGTGGGTCTGATCCTCCAGCCCCACAAAAAAGCTGGAGTATTCAGGGGAAAATGTCCACTTGGCATATTGGATGCAACTGTGACTATCTTTCAGGTGGAAAGTATCCATCGTTTTCTCGTATAACTCAATGTGTTCCCAGACTGAATACTTGGCATGTTTGTGATAGGGAGTTATGACGCTCCTAATGGCATTGATCTGTTTCAGGGGATCTTTTATTAAAGCCCTCTTAATTGTATGGGCCTTTTTAGTCTTAGTCACCCGTGTCCACTCATCCTCTGACTCAGAGGCACTGCTACAGGAGGTGGCTATCTGATCCTCTAGGCTCTCCCTGATTCTGCGAGCTTGAGAATGGCTTGCAGAATGTGGGGACCTAGTTTCTTGATGCCTGTGGCACTCAGAAGAGTCTTATGACTCTCCCATGCTCCAAGGATTGGCTGAGTACCTCCGCTCACTGCCTAGCTGGGACGAGAGGTAATTAAGATACTCTTTGTGGGCCTGCTTTCCTAGACTTCCCCACCACATTTGACAGACTGATCCTTTGGTAGGCAGTATCAGAGAGCCAAGCCCTAACATTTGGCAATCTATACAGGGATGCCAGCCCATCCATTTCTGGGAGGCGCTGATCTGTCAGTCCCATGTTTCCCATTCTGTTGAAGTCTACCATCCCTGTTGCCCTTTGTTCATATGAGCCAGTGGACATTAAGGTGGTAGAGTTCATGGTACTGAAGCGGTTAGAGTCCTTGGAGTTATGTTCAGGGGTTTCTCTGTCCCTTCCTACCTCTTCTCTCTCAGCCCATATTCCCTGGTGACATGCCAACATCTGACTCTTTTGCTCCTCTATTAAAGCCTTACTGGTCTCGTTGATTTGCTCTTGCATGACTATCTGTTTGTTGAGCCTATCACTCTTTTCACAGAGAGCCTCATTGTCTCTCTGTGCTTCCTGCCTGGTTTGGAAATGCTGGGCCAATTTTTGCTGCAGGAGACTCACCTCCTGGGTTTTGTCATTATTGGTCTGATTGTTCTTTTCCAGAGTATCCTCCGCCCGCCTTGTGTTCTCTAGTAGCTTCTCATATTCAGTTTTAAACTCACTAAACTCGTGGAGGGCCAGCTTTCTTTCCTCTAACTTAGTTTTTAATTAGCTGACTTCCTGGCTTAAGGCGTCCCTCTCCTGACTTAGAGTGCCCCCCTGTTCAGCCAGGTTGTCCCTCTGTTTCTTAAATGCACTAGATTTCTGGCACTCCTCATCAAATTCCGCTTGAGATTCTAGGTCTTTAAAAATTAATTTATTGTTTTCCTCTTTTAATTTGTCTATGCGGTCTGGGAGGATAATTACTTGTTCTGCGCAGACTCTGTTAAAAGTTAATTGCTGCTCCAGTTTCAGTTGACTCTGTTGTAAAGAGTCAACCCTTTCCTGACACTCATCCTGCAGTGACTGTAATTTGGGATCTTGCTCTGCCTTCTCTTGCTGTATGAGAGCCAGATCTTCTTTTAATTTGGTAATATACTGCCTAGCCTCTGTTTCTGATTCTTGGCTCTTCTGGAGCCTTTGCTCTGCAGAGTCCAGATCAGTTTGGATTTTCTGCAGTGGTTCCCCTTGCTTTTTTGACCGAACTATGTTTTCTGCATGCTTTTCCTGTATTATTCCTATGTGGAGGTTCGGCTAGGCCACTATTTTGGCAATTTTACACTGCTCCTCTTTTATTTTTGGGGCCATGTACAGTTCACTGAGCGCTTGGTGTAATGGTCCCTTGGCCTGCCATGTATCTAGGTCTATGGCAGTGACCTGTTCTTTGATTTCTTGTAGCCAGATCTACTCATTCTGTTCTGGCCTCTCACCCCTGACAAACAGTTTGTGCAGGAGGTGTTCCCTAGCAAAATTAATTTCTACTGGGATTGCCATTTCAGAAATATGAATTTCCTTATGACTTATTTTAGGGTTACTTTACTTTTACAAACAGGCATGATTTTTGGAGTATTTATTTTGAGAGGTGCTTGCACAGTGTAGCACAGTACACCAACCCAGCAGGGTGTCTGTACCTTGCAGACGAGTATGCTGTGTTAGACTGTCACGGGGGGTATTTCGACTTCTGAATCATGGCCCAAGCCTCCAAAATGTGTTAAGTATTTCAATTAGGCACACACCCAGGACTCGCCTAGCATGTAGTGTGCAATGAAACACTTATTTATTTGTGTCTATAAGTTCAATATTCTGAATGATATACCACTCATATCACACCCATCTCAAAATACCCCCAAAGTCACATTGGATCAGGAATCAGGCTAGTTTGTAAAGGTAAAAATGTATTTATTTATTTAATATTCAAATCCCACATACATTTTAATATATATATATATATATATAGATATGGGGCAGCAATCAAGAGACAAAACCGTTTTTGAGATTGACACTTTTAAAATGACAGGTGAAAATGGCTTTGTGACACAATGCAAAGTGGACAACAATGCTTAAATGGAGAAAAATTCTTAGTAAAGCAACACTAAACAAGTCCTAACACACAGGAGCTACAATATAAACAACAGTACCCACTTCAGATCAGGATGGGATTTGAAGAAACACTTTAAATGGGTAAAAGACACGTGTAAACTTTTGAAAACTGCAAATTTGCGGCAAAATTTCACTATGCGATTTTTGATAAAAACGGGTCAAATACACTGTTCCATTGGTGGTTGGTTAAGGATGTAGCTAAGGGTCTTAAGTATCAGTGAGTGTTGGAATTTCATTTCTATCTATAAAATTGAAGAAGTTATGGGGTTTTAGTGAGAGGCGTTTTTGCAAAATAAGCGAGAAAATGAAAACAGTAATTCGGTTTTAAAAATGACAGATTGGTTTAATTACACTATATAATAATGACTATCAAAAAGAAGATGCCACACATGAATTTCCACAGTTACGTGGCCAGCATAACCCTTCACGTGGTGGATACTCTAGTTCTTTCTGGGATTTACTTTAGTTACTCAAAATCACTAATGACTTATGGTTTTGGAAACAAATGAGAAAAATCAGCGCAGGAATGGTTCTGACAATCTAGGGTTCTGAAGTTAAAGATGGGATGGGTTGGGATTGGGATAAGACAATGTAAATATACTATGGGGCACTGTTCTTCCTATTGATGCTTACAGTCCCTTGTGAATAAAATTGGACCGGCAGGGTTCTGGTCATCGGATCGGATCAGGTCTACCGGCAGCAGGGCACCTCTGGCGGGATTGGATCAGCAGTGCGGTTCTGGTCAATTTTGGACTGCACCTCAGACTAGATTTGGTTGGGCCCTTCTGGTCACTGGACACGGCAGATTAGCAGGATGCAAGTTTCAGCAGGCAAGCCTTAATGGTAGCAAGCCAGGCTGAATCAGAATTAAATTGCCTCAAGTTTGTGATGTTTGAAATTGGGTCTCGCTAGAAAGAGTTCAGCAATGCTAAAGTCTGGATTCTGCAAGGAAATCTGGAGTCATCTGCAAGGTGAAGAGTTCTGGATAGAATGAAGAAGTCAGGAATAAAACCCAGCGTGGAAATCTGGATGTGTTCAGGAAGCAGTGTTCTGGAAGCAGGGTGTTCCTATGTGTGGTGAAGTTACTAAATTTATGCTACCAAATGACATCACAAAGTTTAATGTGTGGGCAGAACTTCAAAACACACCCCCACGGCTGTGAGTGGCTACAGGCACTTGCATTTTCCTGGTTAGCAGTCAGAAAAGAGCTGTCATTTTTATGATGGGATTTAGGAACTCCCACATTGATTTTGACCAAAACTTAACTTTTGCATAAATGTACGTTTCTAAAATCATGTCCCCTAATAAAATCAGACACATACATTTTATATATGATGGGTCATATTTACATTCAATCCCTATCTCTTTGTGAGATGTCTTTGTCATTTTATATAATTTTATCAATTTTAATCATAACAGTTTAGACTACTAATTTCTAATTCAGTACATATCTAGGCGATTATTACTGGAGCATGTATATACAATCTTAGAAGTGCAGCATTCATGGTTTTGCTACAATTCGGGTTGTCCTGTAACTTTGATTCCAGAGATGATACAGAGTCCATTAATGTCTTCAAAGCCCAGGCTTAAAATTAGGTTAACATCTACCAATTTTTAGATTTGTCCTTCTTTAGGTTGCACAGTTAATGAGTTTCACATTTAATCACAAATAAAGGTTTAAACAACAAAAAGTTCCAGCAGTTATTTTTTTTCTCGCCTTTCAACAAATAACAGCTGTTAGATCACTTTGATCAGAGTGGGGTGTAGTGGGAAGCATCCT
The DNA here is from genome assembly GCF_040938575.1 of Ambystoma mexicanum. NCBI lineage: Eukaryota > Metazoa > Chordata > Amphibia > Caudata > Ambystomatidae > Ambystoma > Ambystoma mexicanum. The sequence goes on from NC_090923.1 coordinate 437,087,368, forward strand.
GCTCATCCCCAGCAGAGGTCAATGTTCAGCCTGTCCTTTGTTCTTGGCTCAGCCAAAAGACAAATGTCTAATGAAGTCTATTGTACTCCATATGCGGGAACCTCCAGAAGCCATTAGCCTTCCTGTAGCAAGGTAATGTCAAACTGAAGTGTCAAACTAACCCAGGCTGGTCGCTGTCCAATCAGAATTAAGCAGTTACTTAACTCCAATACTGGGTTGCTTAAATTCACAATAACGTCTTTTCTTTAACACATATAAAAATAAGCACAGTTTACAAGAGATTTGGACATTTAAAATAATTAAGCCCTTCACAAACATGCTTTAAATAGGTGAATTTTGCAATTTCTTTAGGAAAAACAAAGACGTTTAAACTGGGTTTGACATCTAATTTTTTTACGTAGCTGTTAGGCAGTGAGGCCTGCATTCCTCTGACTGCACTGGATGATAGGTGGTCCCAGCACTCTTTTTATTTCAAAAGTTCACCAGGAAAATGACTGAAGTTAACACCAAAACAGCACTTTGAAGGTTGCAATTGATTGGGTAAACTGTATTTTAAAGGCATTCCGGATTTTCGCCCACTTCTGTGGCCTTGCTTCATGTGACAGGTAACAGCACCCCCTGGCATGCTCCTGCTGGGAGTTCTGTTTTGACATCAAATTTGCCTGTGTGGCAGGGTGATGCAGCCTTTTGTGATTTATGAACCATGCACACTTTTGCAGATTTGGCGCACACAGGGGTTAGCGCCTCCATTTTTGGCAGTTTCTTTTCCCCATTGGCAAAGAGGTGTAGTATGGCGCATTGACATGGGTTGAAATATCCCACAAGTGGGGTGGCACACACACGGATGATGGGGCCAGTGGGGGTTGAGGGACACACACACACATCACATGGGGCCAGAGGGGTGTGGGTGACACACAAATGCATCACGGGTGACCAGCAGGGGGTGATGGTCACACATGAGCATCACAGGGGGACAGAGGGGTGTGGGGGGCCAGAAGGTGGTTGGGACACACACATCACGGGGGGGCCAGCGGGGGGGGTGAGGGACACACACATCCAATTATGGGGGCCAGAGGAGGGTGGGACATACACACAAACACATCAAGGGGGCCATAGGGGGTATGGGGGACACACATGGGAGGATAGCTCAGCCGCAACATGCACGTCTTGGAAGCAAGCCGACACGAAGCAACACAGGTTCAATCTCCGGGTCCGCGCTTAGAAACCTCTGGGTGTTTAAGCGCGTTATAAATATGCTACTAAAACAAAAAAGAAAAACAATTATGCAACTAAAAAACAAACAATTCCTGTAACAGGGCCTCGATGCCTGTGGGCTGTGTGAGCGCTTTAAAATGTAAATAAATAAATAAATAAACGAGCATCACGGGGGGCCAGAGTGGTAATAGTGGGCACAACACACACATCACGAGGGACCAGTAGGGGGTTGGGGACACAAATACACATCACGGGGGCCAGAGGGGGATGGTGGACACACATACACACACACATAACAGGCGGCCAGAGAGGGACACACACATGCATCATGGGGGGCCAGAGAGGGGTGAGGGAGACACACACGCATCACGGGGGCCAGAGGGGGGTGGGTGACACACACGCATCACGGGGGACAGCGGGGGGTGGGGACACATACAAGTATCCTGGGGGGCCAGAGGGGGCTGGGGGCCACATACACGCATCACAGGGGAGGCAGCGGGGAATGGGGGGCACAACACATGCCTCATGGGGGGCCAGAGGAGAGTGGGGGGCATACACATGCATCACGGAGGGTCAGAGGGGGGTGGGCCACACACACATGCATCACTGGGGCCAGCGGGGGCTGAGGGACACACACATACATTCCAGGTGGTCAGAGGGGGTGGGTCACAAACACACACATCACGGCGAGACAGAGGATGGTGGGGGCTCTAACACGCATGATGGGAGGCCAGCGGGGATGGGGTGCACACACAAGCATCACCGAGGCCAGAGGGGGTGGGGGACACAAAGACGCATCTTGGGGAAACAGAGGAGGCAGGGGGGCCAGAGGGGTCACACACACATGCATCACGGGGGGCCAGTGTGGGGTGAGCGAAACACACATGCATCATGGGGGGCCAGAGTGGGGTGGGACACACACACACACATGCATTACAGGGTCCAAAGGTGGGGTGGCGGGCACAAATGAGCATCACGGGGGGCCAGATTACGGGGGGCCAGAGGGCGGGTGGGGGCACAACACGTGCATCACAGGGCCAAAGAGGGTGGGGGAAAACACATGCTTCATGGGGGCCAGTGGGCATGAGGGACACACACGCATCACAGGGTTCCAGCAGGGGGTGAGGGACACACGCACACATCACGGGAGCCAGAAATGGGTGGGGGCACACACATACATATCACGGGGGCCAGAGAGTGATGGGACACACACGCATCACAGAGGGCCAGAGGGGGCTGGAACACACACACTTGCATAACAGTGGGCCAGAGGGGGTTGGGGGACACATACACAGGCATCACAGGGGGCCAGAGGGGTTGACAGATACACACACACACACATCAAAGAGGGCCAGAGGGGGTGGGGGCACACACACGCACCACATGGGGGCCAAAGGTGGGGCACAAACAAGCATCACAGGGGGTCAGAGGGGGGTGGGGGGCACAACACATGCATCACAGTAGCCAGAGGATGGTGGGGGCAAACACATGCATCACAGGGGCAAGTAGGCCTGAGGGACGTGCACACGCATCACAGGGTGCCAGCAAGGGGTGAGGGACACACACACACATCACAGGGACCAGATGTGGGTTGGGGCACAGAAACACACATCACGGGGGCTAGAGGGGATGTGGGACACACACACACATCATGGCGGGGCTGGCAGGGGGAGGGACAAACACACATGCATCACAGAGGGCCAGAGGAGGATGAGGGTCACTCACATGCATCACGGGGGGCCAGAGGGGAGTGGGGGACACAGACATGCATCATGGGTGGCCAGTGGGGGGCACACACATGCATCATGGGTGACCAGTGGGGGGCACACACAAGCATCTCAGGGGGCCAGAGGGGGCTGGGACACAAACACACACACACATACACACACAACACAGTGGGCCAGAGGGGGTGGGGGCACACACACGCATCACATGGGGGGCCAGAGGGGGGTGGGACACACGCATCATGCCAGGCCAGCAGTGGGGGTGGGGGACACACACATGCATCACAGGGGCAGCGGGGGGTGGTGGGCTCACACAAGCATCGCAGAGGGCCAGAGGGGAGTGGGGGCAAACACAAGCATCACACTGTCCCAGGGTGAGTGAGGGCACAACTCATAAATCACTGGGGGGCAGAGGAGTGTGGAGCATACACATGCATCATGGGGTGCCAGAGGGAGGGTGGGACAAACACACATGCATCACGGCTGGCCAGCAGGGGGTGAGAAACACACACATGCATCACAGGGCAAAGGGGTGTGGTGGGAACACATACACATCACATGGGCCAGAGGGGGTTGGGGACACAAACATGTGTCACAGAGGCCCAGAGTGGGATGGGGGCACACACACATATGACGGGTGGCCAGCAGGGAAGGAGGGGCACACACATGCCTCAAAGGGGGCCAGAGGGGGGTGGGGGACACAAACACACATCATGGAGGACAGCAGGGGGTGGGGGGCACACACAAGCATCACAGGGTCAGCGGGGGTTTGGGGGACACACACACGCACCATGGGGGCCAGAGGGAGGTGAGGGACAAACAGACGGATCACAGGGGGCCAGCAGTGGGGTGAGGGACACATACATCCATCACGGGTGTCCAGAGGGGTTGTGGGACACACACATGCACCACGGGGGACCAGAGGAGGGGTGGGGGACACACACGAGAATCACAGGTAGCCAGAGGGGAATGGGGGGCACAACACATTCATCACAGGGGCCAGAGGGGGTGGGGGGCAAACACATGCATCACAGGGGACCGCAGGGTGTTGGGGACACAAACACACATCACAGGGGGCCAGAGAGGGAGTGGGGGGCCAGAAGGGGGTTGGGACTGTTACACTGACCTGATATCCCTGGGGGCGTCTGGAAGGTTCTGAGATCTGGAACCCTGGATGCGTAGTTGCCCAGTGCTGAATAATGAATCTTAGTTATTTGTAGGGTGAGCTATCTGTCCTGTGTTTCTTGTGCAGGGGCGCTTGATGTTTCTTCACGGGATGCCCGAGTTGCTTCACTGGTGCAGTACGCCTTCCTTGGGCCCAGGCCTGCTGTGACCCCGAATCTGCTGGTAGGCAGGTAGGTTTGTTAATTGTAAGTCTTTGTTCTGTTTATGGTGGGAATTTGTTAATGTCTTTATCTCCTAGTAGGTCTCGATAAAACAACGTGGTTCTTTTATCTTCTGGCCACCCCGCTTCTACAACCAGTCTATTAAAGGTGGCAATATAAGTCAGCAAATCTTGATTCCCTTGGCGTAGGGACAGGAGTTTGTTATCAAGAGCTTGTCCATGCAAGTTTCGAGCAAATAACTTTTCCATCTCCTGTTGAAAACCCCTGAAGTTCTGCAGTAATGGGTCATCCCGGCTCACTAAAGTTACCGACCAGTCTGCGGCACTTCCACTCAAATATGAAAACACAAAGGCCACCCTCAGCTGGTCATTTGGGAAAACCCCAGGCCTACAAAGAAAATGGTGGCGGCACTGGTTCATGAATGTTGCGTTCCTTCTGGGATCTCCATTAAACTGTTTTGGTGGTGCCAGGGGTACTGCTCCCAGCAACATTATCTGCACTGGATTGACCGATGATGTTGTCATGACGGATGGGGCGAATCCGGGCAATGGAGCCTAACCCGCCTGTGTCTGTAGTAGCTGTTTGCTTAGTTCATCAGTACAGTTTTTTGTGACTATTAACTCTCATCTTAAGGCATTAGTTTCCTGCCGGGCTGCGTGTACCTCGGCACGTAATTGTCCCAAAAGCTGGGCTAGCTGATCAGTTTCAGATGTCTCCATGATGCCAAGGTGGATAACGTTTAAAGGCTTTGTGTTCTATTACGCTCACCTGATATCCCCGGGGGCGTCTGGAAGACTCTGAGATGTGGAACCCTGAATGCGTAGTTGCCCAGTGCTGAATAATGAATCTTAGTTATTTGTAGGGTGAGCTATCCGTCCTGCGTTTCTTGTGCAGGGGCGCATGACGTTTGTTGGCGAGCTGCCCGAGTTGCTTCACTTGTGCAGTACACCTTCCTTGGGCCCAGGCCTGCTGTGACCCCGAATCTGCTGGTTGGCAGGTAGGTTTGTTAATTTTAAGTGGTTGTTCTTTTTATGGTGGGAATTCGTTAATGTCTTTATCTCCTTCTTTTCAGGTGCGAAGGTCTTGATGCTGGCTTCAGGGGCGTAGGAGACACATAAAATCTGGGGGGATAGGGGACATCTTGGGGACTTTGCTTTATTTATTTATTTATTTATTTATTTATTGTGTTTTAGTCAAAAAGCTCGACTTTTTACAATATTTTTAATTAAAATAGCAATATGTTTTAAATTACAAATATCACTGTATAAAACAAGAGAAAAGAAGAAAATAAAACAGAAGAAAATTAAAGGATGCAGCAGCAAAGAACATGTATGTTGCATTTCTGGATTTTTCATCTGACTATGAGCTCATGGTAAGAGAGAGGAAATAACAATTACTTCCAGTGGGCCACAGCTAGGACACCAGCTCGTTAAGAGGCAGATCACGTGTATGTGGCCTTCTGCCAAATAAAGCAGTGGAAGCCTTTTCTACCAACTGCAAGTTGCTACTTTTTTTGTGTGGGGCAAGGAGACGTGTGTGTCTCTTGGAATGGAAAGATGGGGGTTTCAAAGAAAGAGGAAATCTTGTTTGTACCTCTGAGTAAGCCCTGTTATGGGAGTAGAGGGACAAGGTGTGTGATGTTGCTGCTTTGACTGTCCTTCGGGGGGGTACAGCAAACAAGGAGGATGAGCGATCGCAAGCCTGCCCCCTTATAAGCACACCCCAGGTCTGCAGCCAGATGTGTCGGACCCGGGGGATGCCTAGTAGGTGGGGTGTATGTGGACCCAGGGGGTGACCAGAGGGGTAGCCCGTTATGTGAGCTGCCCCTCTAGCACCCATGCGAGGGCCGGTCCAGCCTCTCATGATGAGTCTGGTCCCTCTTATTCCATCTCATGCTGGCTTCAGAGGCTAGCCTTTCTTTGCCTTTGTTATTCTGAATGAAGAGCTGGACTCTGTTCCTTTCTCGTTTAACATTTGCTGCAAAGCCTGATCTATTTGATTCTCTCATATGTTACTAGTACGGCAAAGATTGGGTCATCTGCCCTGTTACATTATTCAAAGAGCCCCTCTGGCCTTTCTTTGCCTCTCCCTTGTCTCACTGCTTGCTTGCTTAATGCATACCTCCTTTTTGGTTATTTTCTCTCACCCCCCTACAGCAAACTAGGATTCCTGGGTTGAACACTCAACATATTCTCCATAACACAGCAAAGGCAGCTGCAGTCTGTCTTAACTTCTATTAATTCTGTGTCTTGAATTGGCCTCTTATTTCTGCTTTTCTGTCTGCAGGGCAAAGGCACTTGCCAGTCACTGCCATGATGGTTTTACCTGGCCATAAGAGGGCAACAGTTAGCCAATATTGGAATAACATGGGCATATTATGCCAGAGGCTGGCAACTGTCTTCCTAATGCCTACACAAGACACACAACTCTTGCCTTTGTTTCTTACAGTAATGCAGTGGATGAAGAAACGTGAGAGCACACATATTGCTTATAAAGTAAGGGGATGATGTCACACTTGGTTAAGACATTTTGATCACGCCAGGAGCTAATTTCCAGCCATAATTAAGCGATTACCTTTTAGACTTCTGGCTTTAAATAATGTTACTATCACCTGGAAAGCATAGAGTTTGCTCAACAGGGTTCCTGGAGCATGAGGGGTACCCTACTCGTGGGCATGGATGATTGGAGGGAATGCCTCCCCTGTTTTGGAGCCTGGCCCCTACAGCATGATGGGAGAAGGGGCCTATTACTTTTGGTTGTACGTACCCTTTTAGGGTGGGCCGACATTGCCTCCTGCTTTAGCCCACTAACAGCTCTGCTTTGCAACTTTATCACACATACCAGTCAGATGGCATGTAACTCAATGCTACTAATGTTATCAGCCTCAGAAGTCTGGAATCATTTGCCACATCAACTAGGGTACAGGCTTGCCACCTTAGACTTAACCATGTCTGAGTCAGCATCTGTAGCCCTGTGGGGAAGACACAGACGGAAAGAGCAGGGCTCAGTGGCCTTGTGGGTTTTTCACACTTCTTCCTCGGGGTGGGCACAATTCACTCCGCAGAGAAAGTGGCACATGCTGGGCAACATTCTCCCACTTTGTCAATGTCACCCAAAGAGTGAAATTGGCCATTTGAAATACCTCTGTCGACTTATTGTGCAATCCACACTGATGGGTTTCAGCACTTGCTTAACGCGAGATGGCAATTAAAGGAATAGTTCGGTCAGAAATGATAATTTGTAAAATGATAGGCAATAGTCTACAACATAGTTTAGACATATTTTGAATGGAAGTTCCTATGTAAACACTTTGAGAAAACGAGGCTCAAAGTGTTAACATGGGAGCATCCATTTTGTGCTTTCAGGCAGCCTCCTCAGCTCTGCCCTTGCGGCACTAAACAAGCAGCAAAAGCCCCCTACTGGGAGCTTTTGCTTACTGCAGCCTGAGCAGAGCTGAGGAGGCTGCCTTCACTTTCATTTTACATTTTATGTGCTCCCCAAGCCCAGGGAAGCACAGAAAACGTAAAATTAAGGCAAAAAGCCGAGGCGCACCAATTAAAAATATAACTTTGTTGTATTTGTGATTGCCGTGGTTGGAAAACAACAGCAATCACAAATACAACAACGTTGTTATTCTGACAGCGGCTGCTTTCGCGTGGAGTCTCCTGGGCTCTCCCAACCCTGAGGGAGTCCAGGAGACTCCCAGCGAAAGCTGCTGCATTCAGAATAACAACGTTTTTGTATTTGTAAATAATGTGGCATTTACAAATCCAAAAACTTTGTATTTCTCACTGCAGCAGCTTTTGCTTGGAGTCTCCGGGATTCCCTCAGGGTTGGGGGAGCCCAGGAGACTCCACGCAAAAGCTGCTGCAGTGAGGAGCACTGCAGCATTTCTTAACACCCGTGTTGTGTTTCTGTCTACAGCAGCTTTCACTGTGGGGCTCTCGGGCTACCCCTGGGGTGCCCGAGAGCTCCAAAGCGAAAGCTGCTGTATGCAGAACCACTGTAGCATTTCTAAACACCTGCGTTGTGTTTCTGCCTACAGCAGCTTTCACTTTGGGGCTCTCGGGCTCCCCCCGCAGCCCCAAAGTGAAAGCTGCTGCAGGCAGAAACACCATGGCATGGAAACACAACTGCGTTGTGTTTCTGCCTGCCTTGGCTTTCACTTTGGGTCTCCGGTGCTCTCTCGGGGGAGCACCGGAGACCCAAAGTGATAGCCATGGCAGGCAGAAACACAACGCGGTTGTGTATAAAAAACACTGCGGTTTTTCTTTCTAAGTTTCTCAGGCTCCTCCGGCTCGGAGGAGAGTGAGAAACTTAGAAAGAAAAACCGCAATTTGTTTGAAACACAGCAATGTTATATTTATGTTTGCGGTAGCTTCAGCTTGGAGCTGAAGCTACCGTCAAATTTTTCTGGGCTCCTGCCTGTAGTCTTTGGTCCCCGTCCTCCGAGTCCGGCACCAATGAGGCAAAAGCCACCCAGTGGTAGCTTTTGTTTACTACAGCTGGCTGGCTTTTGCTTCATTAGTGCCACAAAGGCAAGCACTGGCGGAGCTTCATTTCCTCAATCATTTCCATAGGGTCTTAAAAATATATATATATTTTAGATATTTGTTTTATTATTGGCCATCTTTTTGGCCAACAATATTTCTGACCGCACCATTCCTTTAAGGACATTTGCCAACGCACTCAAGAAGCACATGACACCCTCTTACCAGCGACGTGCCATGCTCACTCATTCTGATCACGAATTGGCATTTATCTGGGGTCATGTTAAATGTATTTATATATTTATTACATGTGTAGCATCATGCAAAACCTCCAAGCATCAAGGGGCAAAGTAAACTGCATGGAGTGGACCACTTCCATTGGCGCACATTTTTACTTTTCCGCCGCAAAATGGAAGATTTTAGCGTAAAAGGCAGGTGAAATCACATTGCTTTTCCACTTTGGAAGAGTGTAAATACCTCATGCAATTAGTGATTGCTGGCGGAATTGACAAAGGCTTCCTCTGGACTCCGCCCACTTTTACCAGGTTTCATTTCCAAGCAGATCCCAGAGGAATCCCTTTCCTTATTTCCAGTATGAGCGGCAAATACAGGGGGCCTGGTGTGTCCACTCGGCTCCCGAACCCCACCCAGAAAATGCACGAAAATCTGGCCAATTTCAAAAAGCGACAGTAATAGCGTTTTCCACCACTTTTTCTGAACCAATTGACCTGGAAAATGCTGTGTTGCATCGGAAGCTGAATGTGTTCACTCTGCCTATTATTCCACCAGAAGATTAAGCCAGGTGCTGAACACAGGTGTTACATATTCCTGTGCACAATCTGCATTTGGAGAATTAACTAACTGAGCTACCTTACTAATGATATCTCCTCTGGGGCTTTACCGTTTTAACCCCTTAACTACCATGGGTATTTCCCCCCCAGTTCCAAGGCCTTTTTTGGTGATTTCAGTATGTTGTCATTCAATCCCTTGTAACTTCTTTGTTACATGAGATATCTCTTTTTTCCCACATGTAGGCGGTCATAATGCCACCCAGGAATCCTAGTTTGCTGTAGGGGGGTGAGAGAAAATAACCAAAAAGGAGAACATTTGTTTTTTTTCTTCAGAAAATGCCAATAAAATGTTGTACAAAGAAGCCTGTGGTGTTTTGCTTGTAAGAGCTAGGAACAAATGGTTTGCTGTGTTGGATTCGCCATTTTCCAGGCTTTCAAGAACAGATTGAGTGGAAACCAAAATAACATATTTTGATATGCTAATCAGCCGTTTTGTGAGAGGTAGGCGATTTTGGCATTTTTTGTCCAATAGGACATGCCTGGACGGAATGGAAGAAAAGGGTAGGAAAGCTGAATGGGAAGCCAGAAAGGCATACATTTCTGAAAAGCAGACAATATTCCAAGTTTAGGAAGGGGTGATTTGCACAGATCAGGCAACAACTATGTAGGGAAAGATTCCATAGTTTGGGGGAAATCGGGAAAATGACAGAAAAAAACCCACAATTTCCACACATTTCACTCTGGTCACCCACCGAAACACGCAGCCAACAACACATGGCCTACCTTCCAGTGTTCCAAAATTTCCCAATGAAAACGATATCTCACATGTGTGGGTGCACCTACCTGGGTGCAAAGGGAAAAGCCTAAAACATTGGTAACCCCAAGTCTTTTCACACTGCAGATTTTCAGGAATTTTGCTCATGTGGACAACCTACAGATTTAGGCCTAGGATGTCGAAGCCACGAAGGATAACAGGGAACCCCATGCATTTCCAAAAAGAAGACACCCGTGGGAATCCAAAGTGTCTGACGCAGGATGGTAGGACATGTGTTGTTGGCGGCATGTTTCAGTGCGTGGCCAGAGTGAAATGTCTGAAAATTGTGTTTTCTTCCACCAAATTTCAGAGGCATTTCCCTCTGCCCACCCACTAAATCACAGGCCGCCAACAACAGATGTCCTACCTTCCCACTTTCCCACAGGTGTCCTGACAAAAACAGTACCTCACATGTGTGGGTGCACCTACCGGGGTGCAAAAGGAAAAGGGTAACCCACTGATAACCCCAAGCCTTTCGGCAAAGCCGATTTTGCTCATGTGGACAACCTACAGATTAGGGCCTAGGGTGCCGAATCCGCCAAGGAAAACAGAGAACCCTGTGCATTTCTGAAAAGAAGACACCCGTGAGCACCCCCCTTTCCACTAAAGACATCCATGGTGGATAAGTGACCCCCACACCCACCCAAAACAAGTTATCATTTTTTTTATTTTTGTTTTTGTTTTGATTCTTTCCTAGGGGAGGATTGTGCTAGCAATCTGCCCCCAGGGAGGGCTACATGAGATGACCCCATCCATTTGGGGTGGGGGGAGAGGGCCACCCCCTTTTCACTAAAAACATCCATGATGGTTCAATGACCCCCCACACCCACCCGAGGGGGGCGGGGTGGCTCTGCCAATATTTGCAGTGGCCACTCCCCTCACCCTAAATGGATGGGGGCATCTCATGTACCCCTTCCTCGGGGTAGAAATCTGCCATCAGGGAGGGCTACATAAGGTGCCCCCTCATCCACTTAGGGTGGGGGGGAGCTGTCCCCCTTTCAAACACAAAAAATCCTGGTGGTCTAGTGGGCCCCACCATGCCCCCCTGCCCCCACCCAAAACACGTTATAATATATATATATATATTTGTTTTGCCCTTCCCTAGGGACAGATGGACACATGAGTGTGGCCCTCTGCCCCCGGGGGGGGGCAAAACATACTGCCCCAGGCTTGGGAGGGGTGCCTCTGCCAATATTTGCAGTGGCCTCTCCCCCACTCCCCCAAATGGATGGAGGGAATCTCATGCACCCCTTCCTAGGGGCAGAAATCTGCCCCCAGGGAGGGCTCCATAAGGTGCCCCCATCCACGTAGGGTGGGGGGGAGAGGGACAGCCCCTTGCAAAAATCCCTGGTGGCTAGTGGTCCCACCCGCACCCACCCAAAACTACGTTTTAAAAAAAAATAATCTTTTTTATTTGTTTGCCCCCCTACCCTGGGAGCAAATGGGATGATCACCCATCTGCCCCCAGGGTATTGCCCCCATGCTTTAGGGGCAAGGGGGGAGAGGGCAGCTTACATAGTAAGCAGCCCCTCCCTCCACTTCAAAAACAGATCCCTGCAGGACACACCAAACACATATTCTGGGGGTGGATAAATGACATTACATCCCCCCCACTTAAAATTGTGGGGGGGTTTGTCCAGCCTGTCCTCCCCATGTCTTACGCCCGTGGATGGTGTGCCGGATAGAGAGGCACTTTTTTAGGTAAGAGAAAACGCGAAGTGCAGCGCCTTTATTGTCTTTTAAAGCTAACCTGTGTTTTCTTCTTCTTCTCCTCAAATGCCGCTGTGGTGCTGCGAGTGGATGAGAGCGTGATGAAAAACAGGCCCCCGGAATCCGTTAAGGTAATTACTGCGCTGTGCGGTTGTTAAATATTGAAAGCAAACCTGAATATGTCCCTTTTCCTTTGTAGATGTTCCTGTGGTGCTCCGGATGGAAGCGTGGCGTAGCGCAATGGAATTCAGGTAAGACTGATGGAATTCGATGTTTTGGAAGCGCGCGTTCTAATATTGTTTTTCCCTTTCTCGTTATTGCAGGTCGCAATGTTCGAACAACAGCTGTGGTAGTGGTTCGCCGGAAGTCCTTAAGCTAGTACTCACAGGTGAGTGATCTTTCTTCTTCTCTCGGTTTCCACAGATTGCAGCGGAGTTGAGATGCTGAGTGCTGGATGGTGTTTTCTCATGTAAAACAGAATAATCTTGTTCTTGTTCTTGTTCTTGCAGGATTACAGGAAGATGCTGAAGACCAGGAGCTCGACACAGTGCATGTCACACTGCTGGTTGCAGAATAACACGAAGCATGTTCTGCAGTCACGGTGTGGTTTATATAGCCCAGATAAAGTAGTACCAGGGAAAGTAGTTAGAGGCCTGCCACACCCAAAACACTAGACCGCATGGCTTGGTTCTTAGAACTAGACTGCGTGGGTGCTTCCATGTTGGATTTAAAAGCCCATGTACATAAATGGGACATAGTTAGAACAGCCCTTCCTTCCTACATTTGAGCTTGGTGCCAAAGGCGCCAGGACTGGTTCCAGGAGCCCCTTTGCAGTGGTTTTAAGGCCCTCAGGGTTCTGGTGGGAGCCTGCTTGTGGCACAACTTGTGCCTCCTCACAATGGTCATGACAGGGACACACACACACATCATGGGGGGAGAGAGGGCGTGGGGTTCACATACACACATCATGGGGGCCAGAGTGGGGTGGGACACACACACATGCATCACAGTGGCCAGCGGGAGGTGGGGACACACACAAGCATCATGGGGGGCTAGAAGGGGCTGGGGGCCACAACACATGCCTCATGGGGGGCCAGAGGAGAGTGGGGGGCCTACACATGCATCACGGAGGACCAGAGGGGGGTGGGCCACACACACATTCATCACTGGGGCCAGCGGGGGGTGAGGGGCACACGCATGCATCACAGCGGGCCAGTGGGGAGTGGGGCACAAACACACATCATGGGGGGCAGAGGGGGTTGGACGGACACACACACACACACACACACACATCATGGAGGCCAGAGGGGGGTGGGGGACACAAACACGATTCACGGGGGACCAGAGGGGGCGAGAGGGCTAGAGGGGGGTGGGACACACACACATGCAACACGAGGGGCCAGCGTGTGGTGAGGGAAACACATATGCATCACGGGGGCCAGAAGGGGTTTGACACACTCACACATGCATTACGGGTGCCAAAGGTGGGGTGGGGGGCACACACGAGCATCACGGAGGGCCAGAAGGGGGTGGGGGGCACAACACATGCATCACAGGGGCCAGATGGGGGTGGCGGCAAACACATGCATTGCGGGGGCCAGTGGGCATGAGGGACACACTCACGCATCACAGGGTTCCAGCCAGGGGTGGGGATACACACACACACATCACAGGTGGTTAGCGGGGGGTGAGGGACACACACACACACATCACAGAGGGCCAGAGGGGGGTGAGGGGCACTCACACATATCATGGGGGCCAGGTAGGGTTGGGACACACACACATCACGGGGGGCCAGTGGGGGCACAAACAAGCATCACGGGGGGCCAGAGGGAGCTGGGACACACACATTTGCAACTAGATTTGTTTCCGTAGATGTCTACGAACATCTGACTTCATAGCGGACCTTCCGGACAGTGCCATATGACCATACGCTGGCGCGCGGCATGATGATGTGTCTGAGAACTCGTCCACACTTCACGATAAGATTTCTGCTTGGCGGACAGTTCGGAACTGCATTTTCTACTGATCTAGGAACTTCCAACTTCAAAATTACCCTTGCACAGCTCCAACACCTATTTCTACTCATTATCCATTAACAATCTAGTACACAGTATTTACTTTTAGCAAAACTGCTATTTATTTTTAAATGGCATCAGCTAATGCCATCCCTCCTCCCCAAGAGCCACCACCACTGCTGTAATCAAGGAGCATGAGAAACAGTGCCCCCTAACTTAGAAATAACACACGTGCAAAATTTTCCCTTGTCCACCTACCCCTCCATATTAGTGTTTGGTTGCTCTTCCCTCCCCACCTTTCGTTCTCAACTCTCCTGCCAAAAAAAAAAACATCCATAAACAACAAACAACATATTCCTTTCAAAGTTAAAAAATAGAACTAAAAAAATAATGTATACTCCATCTACTTTATATTTCTTAGTAAAGTACATAGACTAAATAAGATTTTCCAACATTTCCATTTGCATTTTGTGTTATGCTAATGGGGATATTGTGGCGTTCATCCTCTGTTCGAGGGACTGGAACGGTGGATACTGGCCCAGTAGCACAAGTTATCAGCCCAAGCGAAGCGAGGGTGGATAAGAAGGTCTCTGGACCATTATCTCCCCATTCCAGCGCCTGAAATGGGGCATGAAGGCCATTAGCACCCTAGGTTCTCAAAGCGAAAACACGGGGTGCTAAAAAATAGGATTTTTCTTTCAACACTGGGACGCCTTTGGCGTCACGGTGTAGGAAGGAAAATCCTTTTCCAGGAAGGCCACCATGGAAAGGGAAGGTGAGGGTTCCATACAGGGCCCCTCTTCGCTTTCCATACCAGCCTGCAGAAGGCAAAAAGAGAACCCTATGACCATATGATCATGAGCACATTTTTCTTCCCTTTTTTTATATCTCTCCTAATTTCGAATAACTTTACCAGAAAGCCAGTCCCAGGTGGACATGGCCACGTTAATCCTATGTTTTGTCCCTTGTGTTTATGGCCAATAGCCAGATTGTCCGGATCATGACCTTATTGCATGACCCGGACAATCTGGCCACTGCCCATGGCCACAGGCTACCCCTCAGTCACTAAAGGTATACCGCTATTTTTTGTAGCTACATTATGACACTTGTCAAATAATAAAACACTGGCACATTTGCAAAATCATGCTTGTAGGTCCTTGCCAATGCTCCTTATGTAAGTTTGCTGGAAATCCACCCATGTTTTATTTTTTCAAAAGTGTCAAATGTATGCACATTCAATCGTCATATAACCTATCCCCCACTTGACAAAATCCATTCAGACTTTACGAAAATATTTAAATCTACATCTATAATCTTTTTTGCAAACCTTTGTGTAGATTTGTCAAATGGCACCACATGTATAAGCCTATACAATATTTTGTGACCCCCACTCTAATTTTGCTCCCTCTTGACAGAATCCCACCAAACTTTGCAAAAACATGTATATCTTGATCTATTATCAGTTTGCCAAATGAAGTGTACATTTGTCAAATGGCACTTAATTTATAAGCCTTTACAATATTTTGGGACCCCCCTCTAATTTTGCCCCATCTTCACAAAATCCTACCAAACTTTGCATACTCACTCAGAATCAGCCCAGGAATATACATGCAGCTCGTTTAAGTGGCGCCAAAGTTATAAGCCATCAAAGAACTGCATTTCACCAACCCTATAATGCTAAAGTGCTTGCGAACTTTCACATTTTTTATTTGCTTCTTGCAGCCATATCTCATCCCATCCTCATCACCCCTCACCTCCCCAGAGATTATTTGATAAGTTTGACAAGTGGAATGCTGTGTTTTTTCATGTGTTTTTACTGAGATGTCCATGGCCACTGTCCGCGAACCCAAGTTGACAGCCGTTTCCAAAAATCTGACGCCCTTCACGCTCCTCAACATCCAATCAGCGAACACGTTGCATGTCCGTGGACATGACGCAGCCGATTAGCCAACCAGGACACTGTCCGCGGAGCGAACAGGGAAGTGTGTCTGCGGACTGGACATAGATATCATACATTTTTGTGACCTACTTTTTGGTCATTTGTAAAAAAACAGCTGGAAAAAAGGAAATGTTGGGACCCCCTATAACTTTGCCTCCTCTGGACCAAACCTCACCAAACTTTGCGAAAATAATTCAGAGTGGGTCATATACTTTTTTTGCAAAGTTTGGTGAGGATTCGTCCAGGGAGAGCGAAGTTATAAGCCACCCAAAAAGTGTTCTTCCTATGGGATTAGCAACTTAACCATAACTACACGGCCACCATGGTAGTGGCTGTGTAGTTATGGTTAAGTTGCTAATCCCAAAAAAAGTATATGGCCCACTCTGAATTGTTTGCAAAGTTTGGTGAGGTTTGAGCCAGGGGGGACAAAGTTATAATGGGGGTCCCAAAATTTCTTTTTTTACCATAGACTGAAAGGGAAAAAACGTTGCGCATGCCTACAGCCCAAACCGCTGGATAGATTTTCACCAAATTTGCAGCAGGAGTAGCGGCTTGGTCACGAAAGCGTGCTTTTGTAAATTTGGTGAAAATCCGTCTAGTAGTTTTTTTTAAACGATCAAAAAGTAGGTCTAAAAAAATTAGTGATATCTATGTCCGCTCTGCGGACACACTTCCTGTTCGCTCCGCGGACAGGAAACCAATTGGCTGATAGGCTTGCGTCATGTCTGCGGACATGTGACGTGTTCGCTGATTGGATGTTGACGAGCGTGAAGTGCGTCAGATTGTTCCGATGCGCCCGCCATCTTGGATCCGCCGACTACGCGACGGCGAACAGAGGCAAAATGCAAATTTGTTGAGTGTTTTGGTGTGCAAGAGTGCCTGGGGAGGTTTGTAGAGTAAGAGATGGGTCAAATACTATATTTGTTTAGGTGGCAGGTGCCCCTGATGTGTTCGCCATGCCTTCACTGTCTGGGATGTCCGTAATTAGTCAAAATGAGGGGTGTCCTAAGGACACTATTCCCATCCGTGCTGTCCACAGGCAAGTTGAAACTGTTCTAAGGACACGCGCGGTGTCCGTGGACATAAAAATGCCCATATGGCATAGTTAAAATGTTTGATTCTATGGGTGTGATCTATGGGTGTGATGTGCTGCGGTGGTTGTGGCCAGGGCCTAGAGTCTTGGGTGCATGGCCAAACGCCGTAGGCCATGCACGCACTACTCTAGGCCCTGGTCACAACCACCACCGCATATCACACCCATAGATCACACCCATAGAATCGAATATCTATCAAATATTTGCAAATCTACAGTTTGTGTACTGTTTGATTTGTATAGTTTGTATGTGAAATTTCGGCTACATCATGTCATTAAGATTGTAGAGTTTGGTAACAAGCACTGCAGTATAACATATCCATGGAAGTAAACATTGTGTATGGTGGTGTATGGTTAGATGTTTGCTTCAATGGTTCTGTTATGCCGCAGTATTTATGTGTTCTATTAGAATATACTTACTGTTTGATTTTTTGTGATTGGATATATTGTTTTCATGAATTGGGTAACTGGAGCAGATATTCTTTTTCAATTTCTGTGATAAATGAAAAGATCATATTAGTGTAGGTATTTTATAAAGACTTATTAAATTGCAAAATAGACATTTAGGCTTTTTTCCAACCCTCATATTTAGTAGTTTACAAACCAGTGTACTGTGCAATTTTCTCAGTTTCTGTGTTTGCTTTTTAAATCATTGGGTCTGTGGGAAAATAAAATCCATTTTGGATTAAAAAAAACAGTTTTTGTTATGCTACAGTATATTTGTTTATTTCTTTTCCGTGTTGACTTGTTTCAGTCTAATGTTCTATCTGTTGGCTTGTTGCAGATTATTAGATACCTGTTGTCAAATTCTAACTGTATATGGTTTTTTATTTATATTCTCAAATTGCTCATCTATCTGTTGGGTTGTTGCAGATTCTTGGGGCAGTTAGATTCATGTTGGCATATTCTAACTGTTTATTTATTTTTATAATTTAGTGGTATTGATTTATTTGTTTGGGTGTTTCAGAATTTTGGGGCAGTTGGCGTATTGTAGCTGTTTGTAGTTTTCTAATTGAAGTTTTATTAATGTTTATGCACAGATTAGTTATTGGTGGCATTGATTTATTTGTTTGCTTGTTGCAAAGTCTTGGGGCAGTTAGATACCTGTTGGCGTATTCTAACTGTTTATTTCTTGTTATAATTTAGTGGTATTGATTTATCTGTTTGGTTGTTATAGAATCTTGGGGCAGTTAGATACCTGTTGGCGTATTCTAACTGTTTATAGTTTTTTTAATAGAAGTTTTGTTAATGTTTAAGTACACATTAGTTATTAAATTTTGGTTTTAAGAAGATTGAATACGCGTTTGTAAAATTTGCTGGTAATCCCGGCTTTAGAGTAATGGTACTATCATTACATTCAAACCATCCACATTTCTCTTTTATATATGCAGTGTAGTGACCTGCATTGGTTGTGGCTCCTGCATGGTGTATTATACCTATTGTTGTGAAGGTTTTCTTACCAAGTGATACTTGACCATGTATGAATCCAGTCAGATTGCAGTTGTTTTTGGTACCATCTGCATTGTAATGTATAAGCATTAGTATTACGTATATACTATGTGTTTATATTAGTAAGGTGCAGCGAATATCTGAATTGCAGGTAGTAAATAATCTACCATGGTTTGCATTTTGTAGAAGTTTCTGAAATGGAACGGATTCACAATTAGGAATGGATACATACACAAAGCGCTCATTAGGATTTGTTCCACTGCCACATTGCATTGCAGAGAGTGCATGTATGTTTCCACATGTATGAAATCTGGAAGATTTCATTTATAGGAATGTTTTTGTTTTCCAGTACTTGTAGTAAGTATATTAGAAATTCTTGTGGATCTTCTTGTGAGTTTATAGTGAATTTTACCATTCCAGCTCAGTAGTCCAATTCTTGTCTTATTCCATGAACACTGTATGTGTTGTCAGGATTGTTGGTTGCGTTTCTATGAAGGAATAACATTTGCAAACACAATTGGTCTGTACTGTGTAAGTAAATGTTGTCAACAATTGGTGGCAATTGAAATAGAATATTGATTGCTACATTTGCATAGCAATTTACAACAGTTATATTTGAAAATTTGAATGGACCAGATAGCTCTGTGTCCAAGTCATTTTTTCGGAGTGTGTGTTGCTTCTTTGAAGAAGTACCTGAGTTACTTTGAGTAATAAATTCTTCTTTGGTTGTGTTAATTGATGAAGTATTAGCTTCTTTTACTCTCTTTGGAGGATTTGCAATGCGATCCTGTTGCATTTCTGTTTGAATTAGTTTTCTTGTACAACATTTTCCTTTTTGTGGAACATATGTTTTTTAGATGTGGGTGTATAGTGAACATAGTCTATTGTATTCTAAAATGCAAGGAATATCAGCGTTTATTTTACTTGCATCAAAGTTGATTAGAAATAGACCGTCAAGTGTATGTAAGCGTGATAGTGCTACATAGCCCATGCCTTCTTTAAAGACTGTGTTACCAATATCTATCAATGCTTTATCTAGGGTAAGACCTTGTGATTTATGAATGGTGACTGCATATGCTAGAGTTAGAGAAAATTGTTCTCTGCGTACATACATGTCTTTGAAAAGAAGGAATCGAGCTGTTGAACGCCCTATCCTTTTTACTTCTGAAAGTTTGTGAAAGAGAATATTGACAAACTGAATGTTGTTGTCACGTGGGTATGTTTGAAAGTCAACAACTATACTCAGTGCTACATTAACTAGTCCTTGCTCCACGTCAAGGTTACGCTTAAGCATTACTCTACAGTTTAAGGATAGTTTTAATATTTTCTCCAAACCAGCTGTGTTGGAGAAAGAATTTTCTAAGGTGTTTAGTCTTGTTGTGGCTTGTTGACACATGGGTAGTGTCATACCATGTTCGTCCAATTCGTCTGTGGAGCAAATTTCAATTATTGGTTGCATTTCTTTTTTCAACATTGTTTCATTGAATTTGCAACAGCTTGCAAGAGTTGGCATTAAGGACATACAATTGACATTTTTGTGTGCTAATTGTTCCATGACATCAGTAGCACATGAGTTATGGCCATAAAGTGCATGGATGTGCCGGGTGTTTAATATTGCTCGTGCTTCTTGAGATAGTACACCAACTTTAATACTTTAAAAAATGTTGGCGTAAGTGCGGTCTGCAGATTGGCGCATGTTTTCTGTTAATTATTTGTATTGGAAATGTTGCCAAAGGTTGACATTTCCTATGCTGCCAACAGTTTTACGGCAGAGTTTGGGTCCTAAGGTTTTAAAAATAGGTTCACCTTTCACTGGTGTCAATTGAAGAAGATCTCCAAAAACCACAATGTGTTTCCCTCCAAAGAGCTCTTAGTAGTTTGTTTTAAGTACTTCTTGCTATCTGAGGTGAATCAAAGGCAATATTAGGTTGGAGACCATGCTCACTTCATCTATTAGTAGCATTTCCATTTGTTTTAACAGTCTGCGTTGTTCCATTGCAGCTTCTGTACAAAGTTTGTAATATTCTAATTTGTTTTGGTGTTCTACTGCAAGGAGTAGTAATCGGTGTAAAGTGACACCGCCTGTGTTGTAGGCAGCTAAATCTGTGGGGGCAGTTCCAACAACTGACAGTTTGTTGTTTGTCAATTGTTGAAGGAACTTGCTGATGATTTTGATTAAGAATGTTTTGTCTGAACCAGCTTCACCACTGACGTATAGTAGTATAGGTTTGTAATTTTGGCAGGTACATTCTTTATTTTCATGTTGTACACATGTGCAATTTGTTGTGTTACTTCTTGAAAAATGGTACGCTGCTCTTTGTTCAATTTTGATTGTAGTACAGTTAAGTCTTCTGCATCTTCTTCATAGTGACACATGATGTTCTCTACCTCTGTCATAGCTAATTCTGCCTCATTTGCTATTAGTGGCTGTCCCAGTGGTTCTTGGCTTCCTGTTACAGATGGTTAACTACTGTCGGGAGTGTCCTTATCTAGTTGGGCCTGGAGTTCTTCTTCGTGTTTCTGTTCATTGTGCAACATTGTTTTGTACTGTGTAAAGTTTACATCGCTGATAGTGCTTTCATTTTCTTTGAAAGCGTCTTCATAGGAGTCATTTCTAGTATCTCTTCTTCTTTTCACCATGGTTTAAAAAGTTGTAGTAGAGACATGTGATATAGTTCTTTAGTTGGGGAGTTTTTAATGACAATTTGATATAATTAATTAAGCTTTGTTTGGTAAGTTTCACTAAGCTGTCTTCACAATTTGTCACTCTATATCCACCTTTTTTTTCATCAGGTTTTATATTATTTTTGTATGTGAAGTTCTGGGCTATGTGGTACAGACACATGGTTTCCAAAGTGGTACTCCTGTTTGGGTAGTATGTGTCTAGTTAATTGTTTTTCAAAATGTCTTGGCTTTTGGGATCATTTTTGGCTATTGTTTCTATGTCGTCGTATGATTTGAGAACTCCTTTTCTAGATTTAGCAGGACCAATACTTAGCCATACTATATTTTCAGATTTTCCATACAAAGCAGTACCGGTTAAATGATCTGCAGGTTCATAGGAGCCACATTCTCTATGAGAGAGCATTTTTATGCCTAAGCTGTACAATTTCTGAGATAGTGTTTTGTCCGATGATAGGTCATTCCAGAGTTCTTGAAGCTCTGTTTTTTCTGCTTTTGTTAAGTAGGCTGTAACATATCGTACAATTGCAGTGGAATTGTCTGCAATTTACTGCACATCTATGTTTGCATTCCATAATAGGGCAATGATTGCATTGTAATCATTGATATATTTAGCTTCTTCTGTTCTTTTTATGTAATATGTGTTCTTAGGTGATTTACCTTTAACACTATGGGCCTCATCACGAGTTGGGCGTTACCGCCGGTGGTAATACTGCCGGCGGTACTAGCCCTACCGCCGAACTCCCCGGCGCTAATAGCTCCGGATCACGAGTTTGGCAGTAATGTAATTCCTCATTCCCCATTGAGCCCTTTCGGGAATGCCCCATTCCCCATTGGGCTCAATGGGGAAAATTTGTGCTCTTACCGCCAACGGATTTCCAGCCAAGATCTGGGGCGAAATCCGCCGAAGTCCTGATTTGGCGGATCCTTAAATCTGGCGGTAATAGCGTGACCGCCGGATTTAAGGGTTACCGCCAAAGTCGTGATGAGGCTATGTGTCTAACTGGAGACATGAAGTTGTTCACTTCACCTGTTTCTGTAACTGGTCTAGGGAAACCCAAGCAGCATTTGGTGTAGTATTTCCCTTTGTTTTTGTATTTGCGATGACAATATTTGTCAAATTTGTGTCTTTGAAATTGTACAATTTGTGCATGAAGATCACTATTTGTTGCTTCCGATGGAATTTCACAAGTGACATATTTTTGGATAAACTGTAAAACAGTGGCATCACTGTCTTGACCAAATTTAGGAGCATCTTTAATCCATAAAAGCATGTGGATATGTGGTGCTCCTCTGGCTTGGTTTTCTTTCCCCCAAAAGAAGTGTTGCACTTCTCCGAGGGGAGGAACAGTTTAATTACAAATAAAGTGTAGCATAGCAATGAAACGATGATGGAAATATCTTGAAACATTAACAGGATCTAGAGAGCAAAGTTCTCCAGGTGTTGGTATATCTATGTTTGTTTTGTTTTTGTTTGATATGCGTAGGAAATCATGTAACTCTTCTCATGCATATTTTGCACAACTTAATGTAACAAACCAAGTGGGTGGGCCAAGGTTTCTTATCACACAACGTACATCTCAGTGATTTCGGAACCAGGACTCTTTTGTACCACGCATGTTTGCTAACAGATTTGTAATGCTTGATTGTAAAACCGCCTCTTTTTCTTGCACTTTTTTGTATTAATTCTGTAGCTGACATATTTCGAAAGTGTGTTCCTGATTTCAATGTGTGTGCAACTCCGTAACATAGGGCCTCATTACAACTCAGGCGTTAAGGGTTAACGCCGTTGTTAACCCTTAACGCCTGATTCCGATTTTAACGGCTGCTTCTAGCATATGCTTTATGTAGCATATGTAGTATTCATTATTGTCTATTAGATATTGCAAGGCTTGTCTAACTTTATGTAAGTCTAGGAGTTGTTGCCAAATTCTTTTGTCTTTTGTAGGTACACCATTCACTAAGACAAATAAAGATTGCTCTATTGGACGTTGCACTCCCAGAGTGTGCACATTTTCTTTTAGATCTAATGGTAATAAACTACTTTTCCAAGAATGCCTTGCACCAATTCAGAGGGAGGTAATTTTGGTGTTTTTCGTTGAAGGCTTGCTTGAAATGGGTGCACTGTTTGAATTATGATGCTCTCATGTAAATTGAGTTGCTGGAGGGATTTTGGTAGTGGAAATAATTCCAAGTTATTTGTGATAGCACGTGAAGGAGTTTCGTTGTCAAGTTTTGTAGTGCAGTAACTGCAAATTATTAAGGGGTTAGTTATTTCATATTTGTTTTCTGCTATAAGGTAGAGAGCTAATTCAAACCATTTGGAATCTTCATTGTCTTCTATTTTGTATGTTACGTCTACCATTTTTGTGTTACTTTTATGAAAAATTCTGCGGCAACACACACACACATGGTTTGGTACTTCAACGGATGTACTTTTAAATGTGAGTATTTCTTTTTTGTATGTGTGTAGGTAAAGGTTGCCATGTGTAGAATTGTTGCTAGTCTGTTGTAAAGCTAATGCATTTTGTAAGTGGCTTTCACTTCCAAAATATTTTTTCTGGATATGGTCGATTACTTCAAGTAGGTCTTTGGCTGTACCATGTAGAAGATTGTTATTTAAATTGGCTAGTGCTAAAGCAGGACTTTTAGCATGGTACAGTTTATAGACTAGATTTCTTATAGTTGAATGATGTGTTGATATCATTTTGATGTGATGGAAGGTGCTTTTGCAAATAGGTCCTGAAATGCAGGCTAATGAATGTCCTTGTAGTCCTGTGTATTTACGCACTGGACAGGTATCCATATTTTGCAGCAGTTTCATTTTGATTTTGTTTTTGCCTTCCACATACTGATTGAGAAACTGGCGTAAATATTTGAAAGATTTTTTGGGAATGTTACACATTGACGTGCAGGCCTATTTGTATACTGGAAGTTCTGTGTCACTCAAATGGAGATTTAATTCTGAGTTTTCCGGGGATATTTTAGTAAGCATTATTTCTTGTTGCATTATGGTATTATTAAGTTGTTCATAACCTCATCTACTGCTATGTATGACAATTTTGTTTGTTTGTATGCTTCTTCATTAAAATACGGTTCTGTGCTTGTGGTGTGACTCCATTTACCTCCACAGATATTTAGGAAGTTATTTTTGTTGACATTCCGTTTATTGAGAAGTCTTTTTTGTAATTTAGTAGTTATTTTCGTTAGTGGTTTCATTCTGTTTAACACTAAAATAAATAACTTTCTTTTGAGAATGATTGCACTGTCTATCAAAGCTTCTAAGATAAATTTTCTACGGTAGGTTTTAAGGGTTGTGCATGATTTGTGTCCTGTTTTTATAAGATTCTGAAGGACTCTGTGGTGGAACATTTTTTCTAAAATACTTTTTTTGGTATGATTACTTGCTAGTATATCAAGATTTGTAGGAGCAGTTTTAGCAGTAGTGGTAGCTGAATTCTTGTTAATCATTTTCAGTTTCGTTTTACATTTTGATAGAGGAGGCAAAGTTTATGTACTGTAAGCTTGTTTTGTTTCGCTAAATGACTGTATTCGCTGTTTTGTTTGAACTTTTTGTACAAACTCTGCTAGAGATGGATGCTTATTTTGCACACTTTTATTTTCATTGACTCTATTTCTGTGATGCTTTCTACAGACTTGCTTTTTGGTAGGCATTCTTTGGGGTCTGTTAAAAAAAAAGAAGGTATGGGTTGGGCCGTTCTACAATGTATGTGTGCTGTGTGCATGAGTGTCTGAGTATGATGGTAAAGATGTATGTAGTGCTGTTTGATTGTGCATTGGGCAGCTACAATTAGTTGGGAAGGCTATTCTCCTATTTGTGTATTACTATACTGTGGTTCAGATGACAGTCGAAACTGAGCTAGTGGTGAGGAGAAGCACTAATAGTAAATCTAATGGTATAAAATTAAAACAGTTTTTGTAATACTATCATTCTAGGGGTTGAGTTATGTTATTTGTGTTCCAAAAAAACAGGGATTTGTGTGCCATTCTGCCTGCTAATCCCTGTTTAATAAATGTGGATTTGTGGGCAGAATGGTTCAGAAATCTCTGTTTTTCTGGTGCACAAATTACATGAATGAAATACACAGTGTGTTTGAGTAACAGTAAGAATATTAAGGTAGTATTGTACTTGCTCATTTGTTGTGGAATGAGCAGGTTTATTCTGATATGTTGCTTGTAGTTCAGATGTTGCTGATTTTCAGGATCGTGATCTTCACTGCAATTGTAAAAGAAAGAAGTTAGTGATTTTGTGTGTTTATAGCACTGATGTTAATTTAGACGTTGATTTTTTATGTTTTTGTAGTAGTATTCTTGTTTGATATCTGAACATAGTGTATGTGTGGATTTCATTTGACTATGTACAGCCTTTATATTTTATTTACAATATGTTAGTTCAACATGGTTTGCAAATGAGTCGAATTTTAAGTGTATGAAATTCACTTGGTTTTTTAAAGCTGTGTTGTAGATAGCAGACAGGTTTGGAAGTGACAGTTGATTATAGTAGATGGGAAAAATTGCAATAAGTTCATTTTATAGGTTATGCAGGTTTAGTGGCATTAATCTGTTTATATGCATTCATACGAGTTGTGCATGTACTGTGAATAAAATGTGCATACCTGTAGTTTGTGTTCATGCATGTGGATATGCATGCAGCTGTAAGTAGAAATCTTGGAGACTTGTAGAGTAGTTTTTGTAGTAGGTGCTTTCCAATGATATGAGACTTGTACTCAGAGTGATCAACAGTACATTTGAAGTGCGAAACTCTGATGATGGAGTTAGATGTAGAGGTCTTGGATGTGATAGGTGGATGGTTGTGTGACTGCTTAGCTGTATCCAATGAGGGAATGGCACCGAGAGTGATGTGGAAAGTGTAGAAGGGCTGGCTAAGAGTTGCGCAGTACACAGACACTGCGGCTGTCCACGGGCAGGGCGTGCCACATCCGGGGTTTTCCAGAAAATCCAGCATGAAAGGGCACTATAGGGATCAGCCAATCAGATGTTGAGGTTGTGGATTTGTTTTGAAAGAGACTTTGTGTATTGAAGATGGCAGAGATGGAGAAAGCCAGGGTGTTGGTGCTTGGAGATGTGTTTGTGGATGGTTTACAGCAGTATGCTCAATGCAGGCATGTGGCAAACAATTTCGATGTTAAAGGAGAGGAGGTGGTGTGGAGCACTGTACCTGATTGCAATGTACAGGGAATTGTACACGTTTGTGAAGATATGGGCAGGATGAACAGTCCTCATCTGGTAGTTTTGCACTATGGTGCTTTCCATTTGGGCTACGTCAGTGCCCCTACTTTGTTGGCAGATTTGGAACACTTGGTTCAAGCAGTAATGAACATCCTTTCAAATGACAAAGTACATTTTTCTGGATTACTACCTAGGGCAATATGGGAGAATAGATCTGTTTTTTGTCCACAGCAAAACATTGGTAGGTGTGAAATCAACCGAGGCATGTGTCCTTTCATGCTTAGAGCTGGTATGTTTTTCTGTAACAATGAGAATATTGATTCCAGTAATGCTGTTTATTTTAAAGAAGATGGCCTTTCCTTATCTTTTTTGCAAAATGCTATGCTGTTTTAGAATATAAGGGTTGCTTTGGAGAAGGCTATGTGAAGATTTTAGTAGTAAAGTAAGAAGAAAAAACCCCCAAAAAAAACAAAATAACAGGTGTCTGTCAAGCATCTGCAAACCCCCCCCCAAAAAAGAACGGCTCTTTTCAGAGCCAACCTCAAAGGGGAAATGATGCACACTATTTAATTGTACATTCACCACGCTCAGGTTTTCGATATGTCCGCGGACATGGCGGTAGTCCGCTAACAACGCGTATCACATAATGGGTTTTGGGGTGGAGAGGCATGCAAATGAGAATGAGCAGAGCTAGGGATTGGTCAGTAAAGTTTACTGGGTGTGTTGTGTAAGGATAGAGTTTGTCAGAACCTCTATTTCCTGAGAGAAGAACAGATAGCTATGGCTATGTGTTTCCGAAAACTGATTATCTGGATTTTGGGAGACTCATGAATACATCGGTTGGAGGTGCATGCAGAACGCTGTGCAGTAGCTGCAGATCTTGGATTCCCTCATGGCGAAGTGCACTGGCATGGAGTTGCTGGACTTGGTACCTCTCTGAGCTACTTTAGAGACAGAGCATCATCCAGACATAATTATAATTCATTGTGGAGGGAACAGTTTAGGACATGTGCCTGGAATTTCATTGCAATTTGCAATGAAAGAAGGACTTGGGAAGGTCATGGACATGTTTCCAAATTCCCAAGTAATGTGGCTGCATTCTTCTTCATTTGGTCCACAAATGGAGAAAGCGAGGTGCAATGTCAATAAGGCTGTTTGTGCCTTTCTAAGAGATGTTGGCATGTCCTCTTTTCACAATGAAAATATTATGTTTCGTAGCACATACATTTTTCGCAGAGATGAAGTCCATCTTACTTATGCTGGCAATCAGATTTTTTTGAGAAATGTACAAAATGCATTGCAAACTTTTTTGGAATTACAGTCACTTATTTTGCAGTAGATGTTGACGATGTCAAGTTTTTCAAACACACAAAAACACCACCAAAAGGCTCTTTTCAGAGCCACCACTTCCTCCCAGAGAAAAGTGCATTGGTTTTGCTAGGGCAGCACCCTAAAACTTTATATGTCTTAGAACTGTCTGCAGACTTCTAAAAAATGCACAGGGCCGTGCACTGTTTATTTGCCACTTCTATTTTTAAACTGTGAAAGGTGCCTCTGAAAAGAGCCTTTCTTTTTTAGATTTTTGTTCTTTTATATTTGTTTTGCTTTTTTACACACGACACACTAGGAGAGGAGGGGAAAGGAGGGTAATGAAGGGACACCAACCACAGGGATAAGAAAGGACAGGTGGAGAGAGGAAGATGTAGGGTGGGCCTTACTTAGGTAGGTAGCAGGTCTTCTGGTGCTCCGTGACCACAGTATTGAAAGCACTTCGAAGACTATCCCCCCTGCAGAGCACTGCGTCGCAGTACATACACAATATTGTGATCCTCGAAAGGTAAGGGTCAACAGCTTTGTGAATGGTCTGTGAGGCAGCTGGAGGGATGCGCTTTCCCACAGGAGTTTCTCTTGTGGTGAGAGAAGCGGAAATGCAGCATGTGGTAGAGGAACTCAACCTACTATGTTCATCACAAGGTACAATCTTGCGAACGGCCCCACCATGGAACGACTTCAGGTGTCGCTTCATGGATGTCGTACCAAAGCTGTATGAACCACGTCTCCCACGACTCAGCACCATTTTGCACTGGTTGCAGGTGGCCTTGTTTGCACATGCTTTTGGTACGTTACCATGAATGGTAAACAACTGCGACACCCAAGACTCCCGGCGAGTGCTGGTAGTAGGACGTTACTCTACCTCATCCTCTTCATCCTCTTCATCCTCGTCCTCTATATCCTCACGCCTGTTCCCCTCTGCAGGTCCTTGGGGAGGTGGTGGTGGTGGTGGTGGTGGAGGGTTTGAGGGTGGTGCTGAGGCAGATGTAGCAACAGCAGCCATGGATGCCATCAGGGATGATGTGATAATCTCAGCAAGAGGAGCAAAGGCAGCAAAAGTCAATCTGCAATAGCCAGACGCACAATGAAGATCAGCTCTGGGGTGTGGCATTTTATAGGGGTGGAGTGGTGCACTTTGTGGACAGATCGAACACACACAAAAAGGTTCAAAAAGTTTCCATAAAGTATGTGGAAAGCCAGGGTCATTGTCTGGGACATGTGGAATGGTGAATTTTTACTGTCAAATAATTTGAATTGTCTGAAAAAGTTCTTTTAATATGTTGGGGAACCGGACAGTGTCTGCAAATCAGGACACACACTCAGCGTGGGTGCGGTCACATGATGACGTCGGGAACACGTCCGCAAATGAAGCGGGTGTCGGCAGGACACCCAATGCACGGGAACGGACATGCACATTTGCGTGCGGGTGTTCTACGGACAGTGTTCGGGTCTTCAACAAATTAAAAGTGCGACACAAGTGAGACGGACAGGCGCGATGTTCGCAAGACTTATGGGTGTGGTGCGCATGTGCGTAGATGTTCTACAGACTGTACGGACAGGTATATTGTCCTTAGGACATCTCCATTTTGTTCACTGCTGGACATCCCAGACACCAAGTGTGTCCTAAGAACAGTTCCATCTTGCTTGCAAATGGTACGGACAGGTATAGTGTCCTTAGGACACCCGCATTTTGACTGATTATGAACATTCAGGACAGGCACACTGTCCGCGGACCCCGCAACTGACTAAGACACGAAGGATTGAATTAAAAGACACATAATATTTATATTATATACAGATACACAATTTATGAAAGAGAGGGGGAAGCAGAAAGGGGGAAGCAGAAACTGATACAAATATAAGGGAATTAGGGGTTTGGAGAGGATGGATGGGAGGGGATGAAGGGATGGAAGTCTCATCTTAACGTTTTTCTTGGTGTTGAGGGTTTGGGGAAAGTTGACATGTGGGACAATGGTATTTAATGTTTTCTTTTATGTGGTCCTCCACAAAATGTTTCAAAAGATTGAAATTTTCCATGAGCATGTCCATTTTTTGTTCGAGGAGCTGCCATTAGTATTACTGTCTTCAGACATTTCCTCACGTGGGAAATTTTCCTCAAGCCATTCCAAAGTACTGGACATTTCTATGTAAAAAACAAAAACATATTTATTTTAGTGTACCTAATACAAAAAGTTTAGAAATATATAAGAAAAATAAATTGTACTCACTAGTTTCTGGTAAGTTGTATTCTTACTGTTGTGTAGGTCTGCTGTTGCTCCTAGCTGTGCAGTTTGTGTGAGGTAATTATGTTGGAAGCATATCTTTTTTGTTTTGGTATATTCCATTTTAGTACATGTGGTATTTAAATGGATGGTTGATGTGTTAGATATATAGGTTCCACTTCTTATTTATTATTACATATAATGTAATGTGTTTATGTGCTGCTTTTTGAACTTGTGCAGTGTTTATATGGCATGATAGAACATATTAAGATACCCCCTGAGTGTTTGGGTAGTGTTGATGTTGTCCACGTCCGTTCGTGGACATACGCACAGTCCGCAGACATCAACATCATTAGCAGGGGCAAAGAAATGCAACCAATAATTGAAATTTGCTCCACAGACAAATTGGACGAACATGGTATGACACTACCCATGTGTCAACAAGCCACAACAAGACTAAACACCTTAGAAAATTCTTTCTCCAACACAGCTGGTTTGGAGAAAATATTAAATTTATCCTTAAACTGTAGAGTAATGCTTAAGCGTAACTTTGAAGTGGAGCAAGGACTAGTTAATGGAGCACTGAGTATAGTTGTTGACTTTCAAACATACCCACGTGACAACAACATTCAGTTTGTCAATATTCTCTTTCACAATCTTTCAGAAGTAAAAAGGATAGGCCGTTCAACAGCTCGATTCCTTCTTTTCATAGACATGTATGTTATGTATCTAACTCTAGCATATGCAGTCACCATTCATAAATCACAAGGTCTTACCCTAGATAAAGCATTGATAGATATTGGTAACACAGTCTTTAAAGAAGGCATGGGCTATGTAGCACTATCACGCTTACGTACACTTGACGGTCTATTTCTAATCAACTTTGATGCAAGTAAAATAAATGCTGATATTCCTTGCATTTTAGAATACAATAGACTGCGTTCACTTTACACCCACATCTAAAAACATATGTTCCACAAAAAGGAAAACGTTGTAAAAGAAAACAAATTCAAACAGAAATGCAACAAGATCTCACTGCAAATCCTCCAAAGAGAGTAAAAGAAGCTAATACTTCATCAATTACCACAACCAAAGAAGAATTTATTACTCAAAGTAACTCAGGTACTTCTTCAAAGAAGCAACACACACTCCGAAAAAATGACTTGGACACAGAGCTATATGGTCCATTCAAATTTTCAAATATAACTGGTGTAAATTGCTATGCAAATGTAGCAATCAATATTCTATTTCAATTGCCACCAATTGTTGACAACATTTACTTACACAGTACAGACCAATTGTGTTTGCAAATGATAGTCCTTGATAGAAACGCAACCAACAATCAGTATGTTCTAAACATTTATCAAATTCACACTGTGAAAATGTATATTCAGTAAAAAAACTTTGTTAAAGGGACGTTATGGTTGAGGTGCGCTACTAAAAACCTACGAAATTCAGTAAAAAAAATGTGTTAAAGTATTATGAATATTGCACCTCTATCATGTATGCTGCACACAATGCTTATATTTATACTTGAGTAGCTTAGTATACTGTAAAGAACTTCATAATAGAATGCTATTTATATCAATTCATTGCTTAATGCACTACATAGCTCACGATATATAGTGCAATTATCCTTGACACTTTTTCTGTCAACATTATAATAAGAATCCCTTGTACAGAGTTTTCATGAAATGTAAATGCACATGTGATGTTTCAGTGATGTCATCAAATGACATTTGTGATGTCATCTTTGATGTCCTGGGTGTTAGTCTTAGCAGTGCACGGTGGTGGCGCGATTTATGGTTGCTTAGCTTACCATAACTGGCGAATTTCAGGGGGTTTTCGGTTTACTTGGAACCATAACGTCCCTTTAACAAAGTTTTTTTACTGAATATATATATATATATATGCGGTCAATTGTGCAAAGGTCAATTCAGACCCTTGACTTTCGGTCAATTCCGTCATTCAAAAACTGTGTCCAACAATTTGTGTAATACCAACCACATACCGCTCTTACTGCAGTGTTCTGCGCTACTTGTAGGACTTCAACATTAGATATAGAGGTGTTAGCGAGGAGACAGTGACAATAGTCTAGTCTAGAATTAACAAGAGCTGTAGCAAGCGAGACACTGTTCGATTCAGACAAGTAAGGTTTTTTTTTGCTAATGGGCCTGGTAGTATAGGCACAGTAGGCTTTAACCTGTCCCACATGTTTCTTCATATTAAAATGTATCCAGATAACTACCCAACGTTTTTATCCAGGGACAGATTTTAATGGAGCACTCTGCAATTTCTAAATTGGGAGTTTCTATGGTCAAGTTTGGCTAGGCAGTGACTAGACCCTACAAGCATGACTTCAGTCTTGCTCCTGTTGAGGGTCAAAAAGTTAGAATTCATCCATCTTTCGATAAAGTAATATGTAAACTTGATAGTTTTTTGGTCCTTGTCAAAATCTCCAGTCAGTTTAAAAAACACTTGAGCATCATTGGCGTAAGAGGGCGAATGTACAAGTTAAACAGTGTGGGAGAAAGACAAGTCCCCTGCGGGACACCACAGGTGAGGGATTCTGGGAGAGATTGAAAACTGCCGTCAGAAACACGCACAGATCTAGGTCCAAAGAAACAGGCATGCCAGGATTATGCAGATTGAGAACAGTGAGCAATAGAGCCCAGCCAACTATATCAAGAGCTGGCAAGAGGTCAAGCAGCATCAACAGTGCAATCTGTCTGGTATCCAAAACATGGGAGAGATTGGCTTTCAAGTCAAGCATGGCAGGCACTATACCATGCAAGGTGCGGAAGCCAGAATGATGACTGCCCAGCAAGTGAAAGCCTTGAATATGGCTCTGCAGCTGAAGATAAGCAACCCTGTCTTAAATGTTCAAAAGGAAGGGGACATTAGTAATAGGAAGATAATTACTGGAAATTGTTTTTGTTGCCCAGTTTATGTTATATATACCCTCTAAGTGCCTTTTAATTCCCCTACTTAGCAAGTTCAATTTCAGCCAATGCAAACCTGCATTTATTTTCTTACAGCTAGCGGATACTCCTGCAATTGCCTGGTCACTGCTAAGATATTTGAGAGGAGTTCCAAAAGAAAGAACTAGCCAGTTGAAATTAATTTACAGATAACCCTATAATATGAATTTATTTAACTCACACATGCTTTACTTCTAGTGTTTATGAGACTGTAATTTGCATAATTGTTTTAATTCTGAGCTGAAACCTATATATAACTTTTGTATGATTGTTGCCACGCTCCCTATTCAAAGGGAACATTTCCTGCCAAACTCATTATGGGGGTATGCATACTAATGTGAATGTATTGTATCTTGTATTTTTAAATGTACCTATATTCATAGGAAAGGAATGTTTGTATCGACAATTACATTATTGTATGGTTTAATGTAATTTTTATTCCGAAATAAACTTTTACTGAAAAGACTGTTGTTGATGGTGATGGGTAGACAATTTTAGGCATGCAGATTTGCCTGGCTATATATAGGTGTATCCTGCTGGAGCTCTTCAGCAGTTGCTAGAAATCCTAGAAAGAGAGAGGCAGGTGTTGTAGACTGGTGTCTGTTGCTTTTTGAAAGCTGAAGCATTTAACTTTCTATTATAAAAGTTAGATGAACTAAATGGCAACAAATTAACTGCAGTTGATGAAATCACAAACACGTTCTTTGGACAGTTTGCATTTCATAGAAAAGCAGGCTAGCCTGCAGACATTTTTTTGAGTGATGTAATTTCCCTGCTAGGAACCCCGGCTGTTTATACATTTCATGTATGCACTGGCTGCTGCTTTGGGGGAACAGACACTTTGACTTTGAGGGAAGTCATTTTGGGTTGCTGTATATATTATTGGGGGGGTGAAAGACATTAGTGCCATGTTAATTGTCCATGTGCTGCATCACACCACCTACTTGAGCGTACTGAGTGAGCTGTAGGATGGAGGAAGAATTAACACTGGGCTAGCTTGTTTGACCCACACAAAGTAAGAAGTTTAATTGTTTTAGGGGAACAGAAAAAAAGGTGTGGGTACTGTGAAAATGTTGGAGTTGGTGGTGATCAGGGATGCTGAGCATTAGTGGTGGGTTGATTGTTTGTGTGATGTAACACAATGATGTAACACAACACTTGCTTGATATCAGTAGGATTCAAGAGGAACGTCAGTCAACCCGTGTGAAAATGTTGGCTACTTTAAGTAGTTGAGTTGTGGGGAGGTGTAAGAGCCTACAGAACTTCCTCCTTCTGCAAAAAACATTTTCCAGTGTCTGTGATGTTTGAGACAAAATGCACCACCATCTAAGATGTCCCCAGAACCATGCCCATGTGAGGGGAATAGGAAGGCACTGTGGACATGTGCTGCAGAAACAGAATCTGCTGCAATTGCTAGGAATGTACACATCTTGAGCAGTAGATTAACACAACTTCAGTCAATAACTACTTTTTGTGCATCCACCACTGCAACAAAAAGAACAGCAATGATTGAAACTCTTTTTATGAGGGTGGCTGCTAGTCTTTCCAATGTCATCTCTGGCTTAGCTGCTTCTTCCACTTAAGTCATCCGAAACACCAACGTTGCTTGGATCAGTGTCTGGTAAATTGGAGATGTATTCTATGCTGCTTTGTTGCAGCAGACCAGTGTACATATGCGAGTTCTGAAGAAATCCCGAGTTGCCAAATGAAGAGACAGCCACTGAATCTCTGGCAGAAGAAGGAGATGTATTGAAGGCTGTTTAGATGTTCAGCTGTCAAGGGTAGGCATGGGAAAACAGATGCAAGTCCTCTTGCCCATATTAGAGGAACAGGATGTTTCTCAACCAAGAAAACTCTGATTTTGATTATGGCAATTGTAGGGAAATCTATACCGTAGAAAAGAGCAAAGAAAGAAATGAATGTGAGGGCATAGACACTGTTTTAAGTCCATTTATACTAAGTGTATATCTCCAAAGTAACTGATTAAGCCAAGAAAATAAGTCCTTCCAGTTACAAGAGAGTATACAGCAACTTTTATTGAAATGGAAAAGCATTCCAATCTGGAATAACAGCACATCCTTTTACAGGAGATGCAATCCCCAAATTTTGGCCTTGCATTTTGTATATTTTCCTTTGCAAGGCTGGGAATCAGCTTCGTAGAAAGAAACATACTAAGATATTAAATATCTGTCTTGGATAGAAGTGCAATTTTAAGAAATGTTTTGTTACATTGTTTAATGTGACAATTGCAAAATGGAAAACAACATTTTGTCTTGCTTCCAAGACAAACACATTGCCCCTGAGCTATCCTGCCTCCCAAATGATGCCCAAGCGAGGTCTGAACAGCTAAATGTCCATTGCATCCCCCAACAAGCTACAGGAAGGGGGATACTTTGCTTTCCCAAGAGAAAATTGTAAACACTGGCCTTACCATCAAATCCCAAGACTTTGATTAGATGCTGGTTCACAAAGACATGCCTCGGTAATGAAAATAAAAGGTGTTTTAAGACCTCTCCCCGAAGTTCTGGTGTCCCTTCATTATAACTCCAGGATTCGTGTCTGCTGCAGTACTAAAGGTGAATTGAGCCATAATTACTCGTTACAAGTCCAGCGGTAACCCTGCCGCTGCTGCTGGCGGGTTGCCCCTGGAATTGCAATATTTACCAGTGCCTGGTTTGCCAGAATCACAGGGGGTTACGACCCTGGCTATCCGGGAAGTCAGGCGCCAGTAAATTGTTAATCCGCATTCCCATTTGAATCTCATAGGACTCGAAGGGAATGGGGATGACGGAAGCACCGGCACCGTTAATAATGTGCCCACCTGTCTGTAAGACAGTCAAAAGAAATTGCTATGTAAGTATGATGCCAAGGAGAAATATAATTTTGGGAGGAACAATACACTAAAATGGAATATATTAAGTCACTGCCCCATGTGTAGGTACTGGAAGGTGAGGTTCTGCAAATCTACTGTATATCCTGAGAAGTTAGGGAATATTTCAGAAGTGTATGTTTATCTGGAATTATAGATGTGATAGAATAGGTCCTATGGTGTCCATATTGGGAGATCTTCTGACTCCTTCTCTGTGTCATAATCAAACAAAGAAGAAGTATTCTGGGAGTAAAAAAGACATCACAGTGTCTGCATAACTAGAACAACAAGGTAATTGAAGTCTGTTCCGGGTTACATTACCAAGAATGCTCTTACCATTGATGCTGATCCAGTTAAAACAACTGCAATAGGTTGATTAATTGCTACTCATTTTTACCCTTAAATTGCCCAGTGAAAATGAGAACAGTTCACTTGTACACATTAACACAATAGAAGCAATGCTGAAAGGAGTTTAGAAAATGTATGCTTCGATTTTGTAAGTGATTCACATACACAAAATATGTATTTGCAATGAATTGGAAGTAGATAGATTTAGATAGGCAGGGATGTTCTGATTTTATTTGGTTTTCTATAAAATGACAATTTTATTTCAAGCTGTCAGCCACTGGTTGATGTGTGCTCAAGATAAAACAAATGTATATATGGTGATTTGTGTGCTTTAAAAGTTTACTTTCATGTAAATGCCATATTGATTATTGAAGCTGGAATTTCTTAGATACATAATTTGCTTACATCTAAATTGATTTCATTGTTTCTGTTTGGTTAATAAATAGACCTTCGGTGCAACCCTATTTGCTTCTTGTACTGAAAGGGGAGGGAGGCCGATGGGAATCAATATTATTAAATTGGGGATCGTAGGTTCATAAAATGAACTTTATTCATTAAATAAAAATGTGTGCATGCCTGCTTTGGGGTAGGTTGACATTGAATGTTGCCCAATTAAAACACCCTACACAACTCTGGTGATGATGAAAGGGTGATGATGATGCCCAGGATGTTGACTATACCTCCTCTTCCCGTAGGGAGAGGTGTTCATGGTGTTGAGCACTGATTCTCAGTCCAACCATAGCCATGGAGGAATTGGAGGAATTGGAGGAACAAACAAAGCAAAAAAAGAGCACCTACAATCACTGCATCTCCCAAACAGGTTTACAGTATAGAAATGCCACTGTAAAGTACTCTTTCTGTGTTCACCCTCTGTGTTACATGACAAAGATTCTGAGGTGGCAGGGGTGTATGTCAATCAACAACAGCACCTACCAGACATTCCACTCAACCAGTACCATCTATTGCACCTTTGTGCCTTTCAGAGAGCCATGTGAACTCCACTTCTACCACTGCTCAACAGCCAATGTCACCTCATGTGAGTCCACAGCCCATGTCTATGGCATGGAGCATCTTTGCACAGGGTCGAGAATAGCACCTTGCCAGCATACCCCCAGGGGCTAGAAAAACACTCTGCAGAATACTGGCATTGCCCTGCACTGTGTATTGCGAATTTGGATTTTCTCCTTTCTGGCAGAAAAGTAGTTTGTCTGCCAGTGGCATCAGCAGCACCCAAACACAAAGTAGTTGTAGGGAAGCAATTTGTATGTGCCATCCACGCTTCAGCGAGTCCTTGGAGTGCAGTCAAATATCATCAAAACCATTCATGAGTTTAACTAATCAATGTACATTGTTGTTAATGGTAGCAGTAGATCATTTGCCACACCCCTTTCTTTATAACAGAGGCCTCATAGAGCTGGAGGCAAGTGCTGATGCCTACTCGAAAATTCCCAGTGGACTCACATTGCATGCAGTATGCAGTATGAAAATTATGAAGCAGTAATTGTTGTAGTGAGTAAGAGCTTGAAAAGTTAAGAGGTTGGGAAAGTCCACCTCACTAGGGATTTGCGGACAATTGGGCAAAGTAATGATTACATGGCTGTAGTAGAACATTGGGTCACCTTCCCCTCCAGTGGCGAGACAAGGAAAGTCATCAGAACAGCTGCATTCTGTCAAACGGCAAGACACATCCTGAAGGCAAGGTTTTAATGGTAGGTATCACTCATTACCAGAAAAATGGCATAACGTGTTAGCACGTGGTGGCAGTGAAGGTAACTCCCTGGCAACTAGCATTTGGATTTGTGGCAGCAGACAATGGCTCCACTACTGTACTAACCCATTTTATGTGTCATACTTTGCAGGTATTCTCCAACTTGTGGCAACACATTTTTGCCAGTGATTGATCCCCTGTCTATTATATGTAGAACTCCAGATTTTCTCTAATTTCATCCAGTAAAACAATGACAGAAAGGCTTTGAGTGTGTGCAAAAAGCACCAGCTAAAAATATCTGTTCCCACCTACTGGAATTCAACATCGAATATGCTTGAATGGTTGTGTGAGCAAAGCAAAGCTTTAAGTAACTACAGCTAAGGTCAAACCCAAGCATTAGATGGGGCCCTCTTAACCCCAGCTCAGTGGAAGCTCATGGCCAATGTCTGTTTGCTATGGCCCTTTGAGGTGGCCACACAATGTTCGAGCCAAAGCTCCATGCCACTGAGTGAGGTACTTCAATTGATCTATTTGCCTGAAATGAACCTCTCCAATATAGCAACAGAACATTATAACAAGGGTGATACAGCTAGTATGCAGCTGGTGAGAGAACTGCTGAACATATTTCAGAATGGTGCACATTTAAAATGCATGAAAGATCAAATTGAGTATATTTTGGTGTCATTCGTTGACCCCATCTTTAAGGTTAAAGTCCCTATGTTCCACACTTTGGACAGTAGGATAGTGCATACAGAAGACAGAGCTGGAATGTGCAAGATCACCCTCTAGAAATGTTTGCAAGATCGCTTGCTTTGAGAACACAGGTTTAAAGGACAGGCAACAACAACAGCAACTCGTCATCCCCATTGTCCAATAAAATGCCTGTCTTAATCTAGTAATGCCCTCTCCACTGAAACTGTGTCTCATGCAAGAGCACTACATTTAGGTTGTGTAACTCTCCCACATTTACCGCTGTGAGACTAGCATTGCATTATTTGATGTGTCTGAGTCTTGGAGAACCGCAGGTAGCACTAGTGGGCCTACAGCTACATTGATATAGGATGTCTAATTGAGCCACACATGACAGCTTTACATGGACGATGACCCAATGGAGTATTGGTTCTCCAAGT
The DNA here is from genome assembly GCF_040938575.1 of Ambystoma mexicanum. Taxonomy (NCBI): domain Eukaryota; kingdom Metazoa; phylum Chordata; class Amphibia; order Caudata; family Ambystomatidae; genus Ambystoma; species Ambystoma mexicanum. The sequence continues at coordinate 437,126,440 of NC_090923.1, forward strand.
AGTCTGTGTGGCATGCAGCATTTGTCTGTGTAGTCATTGGCATCCTAAGCTACATCCAAGCTGTGGCACAGTCAGAGCATGTTATTAGTATTGCTGGCACTATTTTCTCTGACCACAGGTGTAGCCTCTCTGTGGCTCATTTAAAACAACTATCATTCATTAAAAAAAAATAGCATCGTATTGTTAAGCTTACGCCTTAACTTCTGTAACCTGGGGGTCCTGTCAGGGTACAGAAAGGGTCTGTCCTTTCATGCAGCCACAGCGTACTCTGAAGGAACAGGGAAATGCTATGGCTACCACGAAGGAGCAGCCCAATTAAGAGGGAAAGAACTTGAAGATCCCGGAGCGATGACAAATGCTGGTCAGCTCCAGGCATGGTAGCAAGGTAGAAGAAGCAAGGGACTGAACTTACAGCAGGACTAGCAGCAAACATACTAGGCAAGGCAGCAGAAAGGACAAGTAGCCAGAAACAGAAAGAAGGGGAGATTCTGTGCTGAATTACACAGAGTGGAACGGGGAACATGACCATAATTGCAATGAAGGAAGTAGTTGCAATGCAAGGCTTATGGTTTGTCAGGTTGTTTTATGTCAGACAGATTCAGAGTGCCAGAGTTCCGGTATGTGATGTCACCCAATGTACACAATGTGGAAGCCATGCTAGGATGGGCTAGACAGTTCCATAAAGTCTGCCATCTTTTTATGGGTACAGACAGTCACCATTGTGCACCTAAGGACCAGGAAGGACATCCCTGACACATATCCCTGTTGACTATGGCATGATACTGTTGATTTGGAAAGCACAGGGACAGGACCCTCAAAGTCGGAAGTAGGTTCTAGTTTAGACAAAGGATGAACTCTTTCTCAATGGATGGGGTAGCTTGAGAAGTGGAGGAGGGTGACCGTTACTGAGGTTTCCATAGATAATACTTGTTTAGGCTATGGAGATTAAATTAAATTAAATGTTATTGTCATGGTGACTGACGTTGGCATGACCGAGGTGATGATGAACAACAATTTAGCTGACACACCCCCACAGAGTGTAAAGTCCATATGACGTGCATGTTTGTTGCAGATGTTCCAATGATTGAAGAATACTCTTCCATTTCTCAGGAGTGGGGGCACATCTTGAATGTTTACATCTCTAATGTCTCGCAGGGGTGAGGGCACACAATCAACAATGTTTATGTCTCTCCTGTCTTGTGCAGTGAGGGCACATCTATCATTTCTTGCTGGTGTGCAGCGCACACTCAATTTCTACATCTCTCTCAGGAGTTATGAGCCAAAAAAGTGAGGAGTTGCTTAATAAACCATTGTCATGTCTGAGCTGAGTACCTTTGCGTGGTAGGACTTATTGCAAAGCACCATTACCAAATCTCTGCAAGGCATTCTACACTGCTGGCACTCAGTAGACTCTCAAGAATCCTGACTCATTAGTTGTTCCTCTGTTAACAAAGATAACTGCACCTATGCATTTACATAAGTGTATGGTATACTGTCTATCAAACAGAGGATAGAGAGATCAAACTCTCATTTATTGTCATATGATTCCATTCTTTTCCAAAATAAGTGCATCCATAATCAGCTGGGTGTCTTTCAAATGTCTAGCCTTAATTGAATGCTTATTCTTCGACTCCCAAAAGGTTACAACACAATAATTTGAATAAAGATTAGCATGTCATTTTTCGGGATATGTAATTTTGGGGTGACGAAGAAAATAAAAACAGGACAGCCTCCAGAAACAAAGTATATATGATTTTAAAAGGTCCCCTGTTGCCTGCCATCACTGCAAAACCCTCAAATGAAGTTGGGGTGGTGCTTCTCAGAATGAGGCTGTGCACTGGCCATCAATGCCTCATGCACCAGATATCCAAGCTGAATACATTCCCAGACAATAGGCCCAGGGTCCCGATCTGTCAGGCAATGTTGTCCAATGCATTGTCCTAGAGATAATAAAAAACAAAACCATATGTTGCCATATAGTAGCCCTATTATGCACTCCTAGGGGGACATATAGCTCCGAATAAGGTTGCATGTTTCTATGATCTGGGTAACCCAAGGCCAGGGGACCCACATATAGATCTAATTGATCAATAATGATCAGAGGTTTCATACCAACATAAATATAAACACATTTAGCAGTCATAAGACATTTTCAACATCCATAGTACATCTGACACAGCAGATTAATAGTAAAGCGAATAACTCAAAAGACTGTTAAAGTACTTACAATGTCCGAACTTTATCTCATCAAGATTGGAGAAAAACCCATATCAAACGTAATGGGATTACAAAGAAAGTGAGCAGACCCACAATATAATAATGTAATTTCACAAAATGTGCATCAAATCATGTCAAGAAAAAAACAGAGTAGACCTAAACAAGTTCTGACATGTAATGACTTGTGTTAACAACATTCAAAAATGTAATGTGATTATACACATTTAGTTTACATGTGATCCAATACAGCTCCTTTCAAATTGATATGATGCCAACGCGTCTCAGATTCCGAACAATCCATCTTCAGGGCAAGTAAGCTATATGTTCCTATTGCTCATAACCTTTGCTTGTAGAGTCGAAGGGGTTATAGAAAAGGTAACTCAGCAAGAGGACTGTAAAGTGAGTGACACTAACTTAATTCATGCATGTATACAGAAGCACTGACCTCCAGGCCCATATAGTGATAGGCCCTCATTACAACAGCAGCGCTAAACCATGGCGCTATTAGCACCATGGTTGGTGCCGGTGTTGTAACGGGTTCGCCATGGTTCAATGGGGAATTACCACCCCATTCCAAGGTTGGCGGGGCGGTAATTCCCCATTGAACCATGGCCCTTCCCCATTCCCATTTTTGCCCCATAGGGCTCTATGGGAATGGGGAAGGCGCTAAGTACGGTACCACAAATTGCAGTACCGTACTTAGCACCAAGGTCTCTTTGCGGGTCCCTACTTTAACGGCTGGTGTAGACCAGCCATTAAGGTCGGGTCCTGCAAAGAGACCTTGTAGTAAGGCGCTAAGTGTTTAACGGCGCCGCAGCCTTTTATGGCACCGTTAAACACTTAGCGCCAGGGTCGTAATGAGGCCCATAGTCCCACCTATTAAAGAGGGATACAATTCATATAAGACTTACAAATGTACCTTTCACATTGACAGTTCATAGTAGGTTATCAAGGGGTGTAAAATAAAGATAATTATAAATCAGGACCCACCCAGCTGCAGAGGCTCGAACTACAAGAGCTGGGATTGTGGATCGAGCAGTCAAAGAAGTACTGTGTTCATAAACATGGGTAGAGAACAAAAGAGAAGCCAGAATCAGAATATCGTGGTTCCTCCTAGCAAGGTGTCGTCATGGGCTCATGATATGTGAAACAAATAGTGTGTCACAGGGATTAAAAAGAATCTGAGTCTATACAAATGACAACAAGCGGTCTCTGGTTTGGAAAAGGAGTAATGGCGACACACATTTTCAACTCGATAGAAAATGTGCATCCCTGCAGACAGAAAAAGAAGCATACAGTCTTTTTGGAGGGAATCTAAGACCAGATAAAAGTTTGTTCTATATGTATGCACAAATGTACTGAAAACTTAAGGATATGCGTATCCTAACTGGAGTTATTATATATTACATGGCCACAGAAGTGGCCATGTAGTTATGATTAAGTTGGTGTTTCCATAGGAAGAGCACTTTTTGGGTGGCTTATAACTTCGCTCTCCCTTGACGAATCCTCACCAAACTGTGCAAAAAAAGTATTTGGATCACTCTGAATTTTTTTGCAAAGCTTGGTGAGGATTCGTCCAGGGGGGGCAAAGTTATAGGGGGGATCCCAAAACTTTTTTTTTTCCCATAGACTGAATGGGAAAAAAATGTTGCTCGCCAAATCCCAAACCGCTCAAACACCCAAACCGCTGGATGGATTTTCACCAAATTTGAAAATCCATCCAGTAGTTTTTTCAAAAATGACCAAAAAGTAGGTAAAAAAAAATGAGTGATATCTGTGTCCGCTTTGCGGACACACTTCCCTGTTTGGTCCGCGGATAGGACGGTGATTGGGCAAGCAGCTTGCACGGACATCTGACGTGCTCTCTCATTGGATGCGGTGAAAGCGTGCAGTGCGTTGTGGCTTCAGAGACGCCCGTCATCTTTGTTCCTCACATGAGAGGCTTTGTCAGGTCAGCAGGAGCAGGATCTGCTGCCTGCACAGTAAGTCCCCCACCCCCACTCATGCCTGTGTCTGTCTCCTGTTCCTCCCACCCCCCCGCTCATGCACCGTGTGTCCTTTTTGTCCCCCCCACCCCCACTCATGCTCCGTGTCTCCCCTGTTCCTCCAGCCGCCCGCTCACGCCATCGGCACACGGTGGCCAGCGGAGGGCCGAGGAGCGGGATCTGCTGCCTGCACATGAACTCATGTCCGCTCATGCCCCGTGTGTCTCTCTCCCTCACCCCCACCCCCCGCTCATGCCCCATGTGTCTCTCCCCCCCACCCACCCGCTGCTCATGCCCCATGTGTCTCTCCCCTCCCGCCCACCCCCTGCTCATGCCCCGTGTGTCTCTCCCCGACCGCCCACCCCCCGCTCATGCCCCGTGTGTCTCTTCCCGACCGCCCACCCCCCGCTCATGCCCCGTGTGTCTCTCCCCTCCCATCCACCCCCTGCTCATGCCCCGTGTGTCTCTCCCCTCCCACCCACCCCCCGTTCATGCCCCGTGTCTTTCCCCTCCTGCCCACCCCCGCTCATTCCCCGTGAGTCTCTCCCCTCCCACCCACCCCCCGCTCATGCCACGTGTGTCTCTCCCCTCCCGCTCACCCCCCGCTCATGCCCCGTGTGTCTCTCCCTACCGCCCACCCCCTGCTCAGGCCCCGTGTGCCTCTGCCCGAACGCCCACCCCCCGCTCATGTCCCATGTGTCTCTCCCCTCCTGCCCCCCCCGCTCATGCCCCGTGTGTCTCTCCCCTCCTGCCCACCGCCCGCTCATGCCCAGTGTGTCTCTCCCCTCCCACCCCCCCGCTCATGCCCCGTTTGTCTGCCCCCCACCCACCCCTCGCTCATGCCCCGTGTGTCTCTCCCCTCCCGACCCCGCTCATGCCCCGTGTGTCTCTCCCCTCCCGCCCACCCCCCGCTCATGCCCCGTGTGTCTCTCCCCTCCTGCCCACCCCCCGCTCATGCCCCGTGTGTCTCTCCCCTCCCGCCCACCCCCGCTCATGCCCCGTGAGTCTATACCTCCCACCCACCCCCCACTTATGCCCCATGTGTCTATCCCTAGCGCCCACCCCCTGCTCATGCCCCGTGTGTCTCTCCCCTCCCCTCCACCCCCCGCTCACGCCCCGTGTGTCACTCCCTCTTGCCCACCCCGCGTGTCTCTCCCTCCCGCCCACCCCCCACTCATGCCCCGTGTGTCTCTCCCTACCACCCACCGCCCGCTCATGCCCTGTGTGTCTCTCCCTCCCGCCCACCGCCGCTCATGGCCCGTGTCTCTCTCCCCACCCCCCACCCCCGCTCATGCCCCGTGTCTCTCTCCATCCCGTCCACCCCCCGCTCATGCCCCGTGTGTCTGCCCCTCCTGCCCACCCCCCGCTCATGCCCCGTGTGTCTACCCCTTCCGCCCACCCCCTGCTCATGCTCTGTGTGTCTCTCTCCCTCCTGCCCACCCCCCGCTCATGCCCCGTGTGTCTACCCCTCCCACCCACCACCCGTGTGTCTACCCCTCATGCCCACCCCTGCTCATGCTCCGTGTGTCTACCCCTCCCGCCCACCCCCCGCTCATGCCCCGTGTGTCTATCCCTCACGCGCGCTCATGCCCCGTGTGTCTACCCCTCCCGCCCACCCTCCGGCTCATGCCCCGTGTGTCTACCCCTCCAGCCCACCCTCTGTTCATGCCCCGTGTGTCTACCCCTCCTGCCCACACCCCACTCCTGCCCCGTGTGTCTATCCCTCCCGCCCAGCCCCCACTCATGCCCCATGTGTCTACCCCTCCCGCCCACCCCCCGCTCATGCCCACCCCTCCCGCCCACCCCCCGCTCATGCCCACCCCTCCCGCCCACCCACCGCTCATGCCCTGTGTGTCTACCCCTGTCGCCCACCCCCTGCTCATGCACACCCCTACCGCCCACCCCAGCTCATCCCTCCCGCCCACCCCCGCTCATGGCCCGTGTGTCTCTTCCTCCCGCCCACCCCCCGCTCATGCCCGGTGTGTCTCTCCCTCCTGCCCACCCCCCGCTCATGCCCTGTGTGTCTACCCCTCCTGCACACCCTCCGTTTATGCCCCGTGTGTCTACCCCTCCTGCCCACCCCCCACTCATGCCCCGTGTGTCTAAACCTCCCGCCCAGCCCCCGCTGATGCCCCATGTGTCTACCCCTCCCGCCCACCCCTCGCTCATGCCCACCCTTCCGACCACCCCCCGCCCATCCCCCGCTCATGCCCACCCCTAACGCCCACCCCCCGCTCATGCCCTGTGTGTCTCTTCCTCCTGCCCACCCCCCGCTCATGCCCTGTGTGTCTCTCCCTCCACCCCGCTCATGCCCCGTGTGTCGATCCATCCCGCCCACCCCCCGCTCATGCCCCGTGTGTCTCTCCCGACCGCCCACCCCCCGCTCATGCCCCGTGTGTCTCCCCCTCCCACCGCCCCCCGCTCATGCCCTATGTGTCCACCCCTCCCGCCCACCCCACGCTCATGCCCTGTGTGTCTACCACTACCACCCACCCCCCACTCATGCCCCGTATGTCAAAACCCCTCCCGCCCACCCCCCGCTCATGCCCGTGTGTCTCCCTCTCCCACCCACCCCCGCTCATGCCCCATGTGTCTACCCCTCCCGCCCATCCCCCGCTCATGCCTCATGTGTCTCCCCCACCCGTCCACCCCCCTCTCATGGCCCTTGTTCTCCCCCCCAGCAGTGCACGGTGGTGGCACGAGTTATGGTTGCTTAGCTTACCATAACTGGTGAATTTCAGGGGTTTTTCGGTTTTACTTTGAACCATAATGTCCCTTTAACAAAGTTTTTTCACTGAATTTCATAGGTTTTTAGTAGCGCAACTTAACCATAACGTCCCTTTAACAAAGTTTTTTTACTGAATTTCATAGGTTTTTAGTAGCGAAACTTAACCATAACGTCCCTTTAACAAAGTTTTTTTTACTGAATTTATATATATATATATATATATATATATATATATATATATATATATATATATATATATATATATATATGCGCAAGTGTTATTGAAAACATAGGAATATGTGCTTCTTAAGTGGAATCATTTTGGATAGATAATTAGGCTCACTTACCCACAAGGTATGACAGAAAGTACAGCAGTCCACTCGAGACGCTCAGGCTCGGCATCTGATGTTTATGGCATTGAACTGGGGACTTCCAGCCTTTTAGGATGAGTAGCAATACCCTTGAGATGGATGGGGATGCAGATTTTAATCAAACATCAACAGTTGAGATGACACAAATAGCTTGGCAAAATGTTTGTCTGTTTTAATGTAATTAAGTAAAACAGGGAGTACAACAAACATCAGCAATCGTTTGATACTTAACTCTCAATTCATTTAAGAAAAAACACAGTTTTTATTGACCAAATGTGTCACTACTAACGTGTAGAACTGCGTCACTACCAACGTCATCCTACGTGGCAAGTTTTTAAAACCTATCGGGAAGTGGGATTGGCTCTAAATGAACTACTAAGTATAGGTGTAATATCTATATAGAGTAACTGAGAGAAATAATCGGATAGTCAACAACAGTTGGGACATCTAAGCCCTCCCTTTAAAATGGCCACTATGAACGTCACTAATTGTACGACGTCCCATTGGCTACACAACTATAGGACCCCCAACTACGTGGTCCTCTACAATTGGCTGGCTGCTAACCCCATCAATAACTTTCCACCTACGTGAGCAGCATACAGACTGAACAAACAGGTGCGGGTGAGCTTGTCTTGATACCAGCTTCCCACCAATTAAAAGACACTCCATCATCACCTCAACGCTTCAATGGCAATTAGTGTCTGAAGTTGGCCTTGCGTTTGTACTATTCCCTGTGATTTTTTAAGGAGTATGGGTATTGTCTGGCTTCTGTGCATAGGTGTGATCTCCTCTTGCATCCAACTTTCTTCCATCATGTGACTGGACACCATGAATTGAACCTTTTTTGTGTATTTAACTGTATTTTCCAGTAGTCCCCTGACGTCTTTGTTTATACTTGACCTTCTTGAACAGGAGCTTCTGCTCTTTCACGTTAATTGTATCTAATATCAGCCAATTTAAGTTCTGATAAGACCTTGGCTCTTTGGCTCATCCAACTCCTTAGCTGAAATATATTCTGTTGAACTCAATTGCTTTTATAACTGCAACACTGAATTTGAGGCCTTTCTTGTTGTTCAAGACTGCTATATACGTAGTAGAACCTTCATTCTTTATTCAATCCATATGTATCTATGAGGTATATATGTATATGTGGGCGCTTGCCGCAATCTATTTACTATAAGCATTTGGCTAGCTTCATGATTGCTTTGCTGCTTGCGGTTCATTGCATCTGTACACGTTTAAACTAACTAAGTTTGTTCATCAGGTTTGTGGCATAGGTTTTTTCACCTTGATCCCAAAATGTCACTTATCCTCAGTACTTCTTCATTCTTCATAAATCGTCTTTCTCTCAAATCTGATTATCTTCTATCAATGGAATCGATTCGGTTTCGTATGACGTCACCATTCATCCTGGTCATTCAGTTACTTTGTTTCATCAGGAATCACATTCAAATGGCCATCATATTGTATTGAATGTATGTATGGCTTCCTTAATGGGTACTTTATTTCCCATATTCTCATAGGTATATGCATTCTTATGGGTACTGCACAGAGTTGTTGCTCTTCTTCTTGCCTTCTGATTGGTGTAGTATGTATCACATACTTTGGTTCATACTTCTCAGGAAAAGTAGGCGGGGTATGTGGAGTAGGGGTACTTGGCTCGTTCTCTAAACTGTCCCCTCTGGGCGATTTATCGACCACTCTCACGTCTTCTTCCTCATCCAACATCCTCGTCTGAAAAAGTGCCTCTTAGGCAACCAGCTGACTTCACATGCTCATCTTTGTTCCATGTCATGAGCGTGCACTGTCCACTTGGACTGCAGTAGATCCATCTTCCACCATACTCCCTGTGGTGGTTTGGTTACAGGAACTTTGTTCCTGCGGGTGTATGCATGCTAGACTTCACAAAGTCTCTCATCTCTTCATCAGTCAAGTCTTTAGGCTTCCATCCTGGTTCAACATCGATCATGATCTTCATCCCATTGGCTTTCTTTACTGTTTTCTTACACTGTGAGATTATCACATAAAATGCAAGCATCACTAATAATAGCAATGCTCTAAGAAATTTGAACATATGTGCCTTCCATTGTGAAACCCATGAGAAGAGATTTACAAACCAGCAGTCATCAGCAATATCTTCTACTTCTTCTATCATTTGGCCATGAAGTTTCATCAGCATGTTTATGGCCTCCCTTAAAGTTCCATTTTCGTCATTGTTAGAAGGTTTAAATGTGCAACATGATTCTCCAATTTTGGCACAAACACCTCCATCCATGGCTGTAATCATGTCCAAGACATATCTGTTCTGGAGAGCCATTAGTCTTACAGCTCTCAGTTCTTCACTGATTGCATTGAATCCTTTTATAGTTGTATTGATTGTCTGTAGTAATTCACATCTGGTATTTGCTCTAACTTGAATTCTTGGCATAAACATCATTGTGAACACTAATGTGGTCTGGCTAAACAGCCTTTTTTCATATGGGATGGAATCAAAGGCTTCTATTGATTTAGCAGAGAAATAATTCTCTCTCTTTGTTCGATTTATCAGCTCCACAGATCTCTTCCTCCCTAGGTGAACATCTGCTTTAGGAAAACTGTCAATATTCAAGTCACCTTTAGGAATAACCAATGCAGGGACATGGACATTTACTAATGTGCAAATTCCTCCCTAGTCTTTAGGCAGTCTAATGTAGGATGTTGATCCACAAGCCCAAGAATGATCCATTATTACGGCTGTTCCATGCACCATTCTGGTGCATCGAATATTCATCCACAGTTCTGATTTTCTCCCATTTTTCTTGTACCATTGTTCCTGAAGCAAAAAGTAGAACTTTCTAATGGTACTATCTGCAATGGTCCTCCCCTGTGTTCGACCCATGTCAGTAGTTTAGCAGGTCTTGGCCATAATGGCTTGCATCCATGCTGTACTATGTCAGTGTTATGTTGATAACAGCCAATAACTACCCATTTTGTGCAGATCACCACTCTGTGTTCCCATCCGTCTGGTGATAGTCCTGTTCCCCAGATCTGCATTTGTCATCTGTTCTTCCATCTGTGAGCTTCTTCTGCAGTTTTTCCTTTGACATCAAGTTTTTTTTCATTTCTCTTCTGATGTCTGCTCTCTTCACTCCAGATTTCTCATATCTGATCGCAATACTCCTTGTTTTTGCATTGTTTCTTGTTTTTATATCTTGGATGTATTCATCTTCATCTTGATATGTTTTTTTCACTTGCCCATTTAAGAGAAGCATTGCTTCCCATAAATTGGCCTCTTGTTTTACAAAGTGCTATGTGCGATAGGCAATGTGATGTCTGGACATCAATGTCATTTGCTATGAACATTTTTGACTTCCCCATGCTGTATGGCAGGAGTGCACATACAAAGCAGTCTTTTTCTGTTGTCCTTCTTCCAACTTCTTTCATGTGTTGGTACCATATGTTGTTTCCTAAGTGTGCTGTGCTGTCTAGATAATCATTCAGTTCATAATTGTCTTCTTGGGTGCTTCTTTTAATTCTCAAAGTCTTTTTGTAGTTTGCTATAACCACATCTCTGAACACATCAGTATAGCTTCTTTTGGCTGGTTGATTTGCAGGAACATCCATCCGGGTTCCCAGAGTAGAAGAAAGTTCAGCAAGTCTTTCTTTATCCATCTGTTTCTTTCTAGCAATGGCTATGAATGGCCATATTGATTCTGCTATCATCTCTACACGTGAGTGTCTTGTAGGACTTGTGCTTGTGCTTTTTATCACTGATTAATGGTGTGTCTGCATGCATTATCTGTGTGGGCCCAACCTTTGTCAATCCCTTATTTTGCTTGTTTTGACTACCCTGTCTCCGGCCTTTGAAAGTAATATTTTAACCAAGTACCATGTGTGATCTATTGCTAACAACATCCATTTCAATCTCAGGTACCTGTGCATTTCTTCTAGAGACAGGAATGAATGACTACAAATGGCCTTGGATGTTTTGTAGTTGCCACGTTTACTTTTTCCTTCTGCTCAGACACTTATATAGGGTCCTCTTGGGGCAGCACAAAATTGCTGCTCTGGTTCCCCATTTTGATCATGTGATGCTAAGGAAAGAAAAATATTTTTTACTGGGACTGCATTTTAGATTTGTTTTTGGAACCTTTGTTGTCTTTTACCAGACCAGATGACATTGTAGCTTCCTTGTCAGCATAAACAAAGTATTAAATAATTTCACTTCCTTGATCTGTCCCTCGGAGGAAAAGTTTTTATATAGCTATGTGGTTTCTTTCAGAATAGATTGTCATCTGGATTATTATGCCTTCCAGGATCACGTTCAAATTTGTAGTATTTCTTGGGTCCCTTAGAAATGACACATCTGTGGGCCTTTCAATGAGATGAGGGTAGTCTTCAATTAAACTAAAGAACACCACACTGAACAGACTATGTGCTGCGTCGGGTGATAGGGGCATTTGTGTTTTTTTTAATGAACTCAGGTAATTTCAAAAATTCTTCGGTGATGATTATAAGCAGTCATCTAAAAATGTTTTTGTTGTCAGTATTGCCAAGAATATCTGGTATGCAACTAGTTCTCCCCACCAGTTCTCGCCACCAGTTGCGGATAAGTGTGCATTACCAACTCAAAGTAAATAAGTATGAGCCTTTTCCAACTGCTGTGTCCAAGATCAAAGTTTGGCATATCCTTAATTTTATCAAGGCTTAAGTGTGCCTCAGTCCAAAGTTAAAAACCTTTTCTCTTTTCTTATCAAGGCTCTAAGCACGGCTCAGTCCAAAGGTAATAACCTACAGTGGCTTTTAAGAATGCAGATCATCTCTTCACCCTGCAACTATGATACACAGAGTGTTTGAATGTGTCCTTTTACCCTTTTATTTGTAATTAAATGGGAGTGTCCAAAACAAGTTCTTCTTTCTTCCCACTTGACAGGTTATGTGTGCTTCTTCCTCGTCATGGATCTAGTCTGCATGTGCTGTGGTTCTTCACCGATGATTGTAGCTTCTTTGCGGTCGGGTGTAACAGAGGTGTCTCTCCGGTGTAGATCCTTATGTCACCCAGGAAGATCCAAGCTTGCCTACCCTGCACTTTGACAGCAGATGGTGTGACGTCCTCAACAATGAAAGGACTGTGAAAGCGGGCTCGTCCTACACTTTCTCCTTGTATGGTTACGGATCAAGATTTTGTCTCCTGGGTAAATTCTTGGGCATACAAATTCGGGAATTTGGATTGTTGAAGCATCTCCTCTGTGTTCTGTACTGCTGTACACCCTTGTCTCCGCAACTGACCTGAAATTACAGAAAAACTAGATGTTAAACAGTTCAAGTAATTTTGCAATTCAAGTCCTAACGCTTCTGATGTTGGCTCAGCATCACTTCTAACTCGAGATGGAGGCATTAAAGGAGTCCTCATCCTTCTGCCAGTCACAATCTTGTGTGGTGTAAGATGGTGGTCAGAACCTGGTTAGTTCCTCAATGCATACAATGCCAGTGGTAGGCAGTGCAACCACCCTTTTTTCAAAACAAGCTTCAACTTAGCTATTCTTTCCTTTAACAGGCCATTGAGCTTTTCACAGAAACCATTTCCTTGCAGATGATAAGCTGAAGAAAAGGTATGTTTTATTCCAAGCAGTGAAGTGATCTGCTCAAAAACTGCATTAACAAAATGCGGTCCATTATCTGATCTCATTATTTCACACACCGCCTATCTGGGAAACACTTCCTGCACCAAGAACTTGGCTGCACAGGTAGAGTCTGGGTGCGTACATGGACCTGCCTCTATCCATCTAGAGAAAGGACATACTACAACTAAAAGGTATCTGTACCCATTACAAACTTGTATCATGTTGACATAGCCGATATGCAAGTGCTGAAAGGGACCATTTGCTCTTGGGATCACCCCCCTCACTATGCGTAGTGTATGCCCAGCCGTAAACTGCTGGCAAATAATACAATTTACCATAAAAAATGCAGCATGTTCCATTAGGTTTGGTACAAACCAATCCTCAGCCACAGCTACAGCAGGATTCTCACTAGGTGTATGTGCTGTATAGTGTAATTGTTCTAGTGCTATATTTAATAAGACTATATGCATCACTGGTTTACCATTGCTGTCTTGTCGCCACAATGCTTCAGAGGGATTTAAGGAACACCCTCTTCACTTCCATAAGTTATTGTCTTCTTGCAGTGCTTCCCCTTGAAGTTCTACTATCTGTGTTTTGGGCATAATATTACAGTCATTTTTTTCATTTACATCAATGTTTTGAACATTCTTTATTTCTATATCTGTATTTGCTACGCGCTTAGCTTCAGAATCTGCTGCTTGAATTCCGTGTGAGATAAAATCTGTCCCTTTCGTGTGAGCTGCGCATTTGACGACTGTTTTGCCCACTGCAAGTTGTAGTGCCTTAATGAGCCTATCCAATAAAGCTGCGTGCTGTACTGGGGTGCAGTCCACTCGGAGGTAGCCCCTCCTTTTCCAGCGCGCTAATCCTGCATGCACCGTTAACGTCACATAGGCAGAGTCACTATAAACCATTATTTCCTGGTCTGTGTGATTCTCGACTGCGAGTATCAACGCCAATAATTCTGCAGCTTGCATTGAATAATGTAATGGCAATCCAGTACTTACGAGCACTTGAAACTCTCCATTTGCCAAAAGTTTCACTACCACGGCGCCTGTATATCTTTGCCCATCATTTTGATTGATTCTAGAAGAACCGTCAATGAAGACAATCTCTCCCCCTGCAAGTGCATTCTCCTTTACTCTAGGGAGCTCATCACAGAACTCTTCATAGTTTGCACAATTGTGTATATGCTCTCCTTCTGTGATTGGCTTAGCTATAAACATAGCTGGATTCACTATTTTACATCAGACTATTTTAATCACTGGTATGATTACCTCATAGGCAGAAGCCCTTTGAGTAGTCAACGTGCCTTTTGGTTTTTATAAAATTGCAAATAATGCATGTTCAACAAATAAAGTCATGGAACATCCCATCACTGTGTTTGTAGCCTTCTCTATGGCGAACACGGTGGCTGCCAAACTTTGTTCGCATTGAAAGTGACCTCTCATTACTGGGTCCAAAATTCCACTGTAATATGCAAGGGGTTTATACCCCATTGTAGTTCTCTGTGTAAGTACTGCTGTCATAAAAGTACCATCTGTGTGCGAGAATAAAAATAATTCCTCTGCATAATTGGGAGTCCCTAAAACTGGGGCCGTGCAAATGGCTTTCTTTAATTCATCAAACCCTTCTTCCATTGCCTCAGTTCACAAGATTTTTTCTTTCGTAGCATGAGCTTTCTTTAATGACTGCAAAAGCGGCCTAGTGTATGACCTGTAGTCAAAGACACATGGCGTAACATAATTGCAAAATCCTAGGAAATTCTGCATTTGTTTTATTCTGTGTGGCTTGGCTGTTTTAACAATGGCCTCAGTTCTTTCAGGAGTAACTTTTTTTTCTCTCATGTGAAACTAATTGGCCTATGTACAACACTTCTTGTTGACAATATTGTAACTTTTACTTGTCAACCTTATATCATTTGTCAGCAAGTATAATGAACAACTGAACAGAATCGTGTCTGCCCTCTTCCTCTGTGGTGCTGCAAACTAAAAATGTCATCTGCGTGTTGCAGTAAAATGCTTTCTAAAACAATATGGGGACTCAGAGTACCCCTAGGGCATCCTTGTGCTTTTTAATCGTACTTGTCTAAAGATGAATGATGTCAAATCTTGTGAGTCTTTATGCAATGGGATGGAGAGAACTGCATTTTTTTAGTCAATCACTGTGAAATATTTTGCATCAACAGGTATATTAAATAGGATCGTTGACGGGTTTGGGACTAGAGGGAACTCAGCCTCTACAATCTTGTTTATCGGGAGTAGTCTTCAAGACCCCACCTTTGATTTTTTAATAGGATAAACTGACATATATTACATGGTGACTCTGACGTCACTAAAATACCTTGGTCCATCATGGCGGAAATTGTCTTGAAAATTCCTTCTTCTGCCTCTCGAAACATGAGATATTGTTGTGCTTGAGGTAAGATTTCTCCTGGTTTCAATTTAATCTTCACTTTCCCAACTCCTTTCAATAAACCTACATCATAGGTCCACAATGAGATTGGCACTTTCACCATATCTTGATCAAAATATTCAGGACGCTTCTTTGCTAGCATTATTCTCAGCGGCACCTCTCTCTTAATTGCTTTGACCCAATAAGTAATGCACATTTCAAATATCATGAAATCGGCAGATTTGTCATCTCCAAACAAATCTTCATCAGTGACATCAGTCACTCTGCGGCCTTCCTCGATGCCAATTACTGTGCACCATCGTCTACCTTTGTCATCAGTTGCATCAGCAAAGCCAAATTTCCTCGGACTATAGCTGCTTTTTCTTTTTTTGATTTCATTGTAATACAATTTTTACAAAGCCGAACTTATCAACGCTTCCATTTGCAATATGTCCAATGTCCTTGTTCCATGCTGCGCTAAGTGTCCATAGTCATAATCATGTGCCTCTTCTGATAGCTGCTTCAATGTCTAAGGGGAAAATTCACCCCTCCTCTTCACCCATAGGTATCTGTGGTCTAAATAGAAACTCATCTGCTATTCTCATGGTTCTGCCTACTAGACCTGGCAGCCATGTTAACAGAATGTGTATCCCATAATGGAACACTTCGGGTTCCAATGGTATTGCTCTAGGCGCTATTTGTCCTGTGTATGCCCTGATCATTACACATACGTTTAAATAATGCATCCCTGGTGTTGAGCATACTATGCCATCATCTGTAAATGAAATAGTCATATTCATTTTTGTCATTAAATCTCATCCTCATATATTGACAGGCCTTTGCTTTGAATAAAGCAGTTGCACCTTCATATCACACTTTCCTATAGCGACTGGTAATTCTTCTGTAAAAGGAACACAACTGGAAGGTCCTGTATGTTTATGTTTATTAAGTTTATATAGTGCTTTAATCCAAAGTGCTTTACAATAAAACAACAAGATGCAATAATGGAAGAAGCAAGTTAACAATCATGAGACAAACCAGCGTAACAATATGTAGAACAGTTTCCTTGTCTATTGGAGGTGAGGGAAAGGTAGAGAAGGGAAATGGAACAAAATTCATTTATGTGATATAAGGTCAAGTGGATGTGAGATGAAGGGAAGGGAAGATATGGGGACAGGGGAGAAGGGGAGGAGAGAAGGTAGGAGGTCCCAGGGGAGTGAAGGAGAAGGACTTTCAAGGAGGTGCGGAAAGAGGTGTATGCAGGGGTGGAGCGAATAGAGAGAGGTAAGGAGTTCCAGAGTAGGGGGGCCAGGAGCTGAAAGGAATGAAAGCGAGAAGCGGCACACGGAGACGGAGTACATCAGATTTTTCTAATGAGCTCTGTTCACAACTAGTTAATATGAGATCTACCAATGTGTCCACTTTGGTGGTTGGTGATTTCAATCACTGGCGAGGGGACAAAAATGATAAAGAAGCAATCGTTCTAGAAAAAGCATTAAAAAATCTAGACATCAATGTCATAAATGAGGAGCCACAACACTGCAAGGCAACCAATTGGTCTGGATTCTATCCCATAATCTACAGTCTCAGAACTGCTCTACAGAACCATGTATCTGGAGTGATCACCACCTAGTTTCTGAACATAGAACTGCAGGCACCCCCTGTACAACACAACCCTCACATCAAGGTGGTCAGTAGAAATTTTAGAAATCTGAAAATTGACCAACTCCAGCTTTGCTTAGACAAAATATTACTATCCTTTCAGGAACAAGACAGCTGCGAGACGCTGCTAAATAAATACACCACACATATTCAAGAGCTTGTTGAGGAAGTTCGCCACTTAAAACCAGGCTAGCCAGGAAAGTCAGTAATAACCAAAAATGGTATAACATTGAGTTAGACACAATCAAAATTGAAAAAAGGGCGCTTGAAAGAAAGTGGCAAAAAGACAAGTCTACTGAAAATAGAGAGAAGTGGAAGCTAGCTAACAAGAAGTATAAAGACGAGATATGGATAGCTAAGGCAAATTTCTATAACACAGAAATTGAAGCAGCAGCCAACAAGACTAGTAATCTCTTTGAAATTCTAAAGAGTGCAGAGAACCCAAAAAAATCTTACTCCGCCGTTCTCTCCTTCTAAGACAGACTGCAATATTGTGCAAACGCCTTCTCAGAGAAAATAGACAAATCTAGACAAAACATAATTAAAGTTAGAAAAACGTTGAAACAGGAAAAATTGACCAAGGAGTCCAATAACAAGGCCGGACAGGAGACCTACAAGTTTGCTACCATTACCCAAGTAGAGTTAAAGGACGTGCTAGGTCTTATGAAGCCTACGTCCTGTGCAGAAAATGTGCTACCACCCAATATCATTCTCCAAAAAGGAACAATTTGCTCCTATTCTGTTGAGAATAGTTAACACCTTTTAAGGAGGGAATAGTCCCCAAAGAGATAAAGAAGGTCACCATCAAACCACTGGTAAAAAAAGTTGGACTAGATCTCAAGGGCCCGGAGAACCTCCATCCAATTACCAACTCCAATTTCATACTTAAAATCTTGGACAGAATAGCTACTCAGCAGCTGCAGAATCATGTGGAAAAACATGCATCCCTACATCAACAACAGTCTGGTTTCAGGGCTTCACATAGCACAGAGATGGCTATGTTAGACCTCCAAAATCACATGCTGGGTCTGATGGATAAGGGTAAAATTGGGATACTGATGCTGCTGGATCTCAGCGTGGCATTTGACCTGGTTGATCATGATCTTTTAGCCAAAGCACTGAGAGACAATGTGAGATGCTTTGAAGTGGCATTGAAGTGGTTGGTCTCTTTCCTCACAGACCACCAAGCTAGAGTACACTGGGGTAAAAACTTCTCCGACCCTATCTCAATCTTATTCGAAGTCCCTCCGGGAGCTAGCCTCTCGCCCATGCTTTTTAACATGTACATGAGTAATATGTGTAATATTCTGGTGGAAACAGGGGTTTTCTTTACTAACTATGTGGATGATATGCTGCTCATACTAAATCTAGAGGTCTCTCATAGTACAGACAGCGAAAAGATTGGGAAAGTATACAGTAAAATCAATGATTGGATGCAGCTAAACTGACACTAAAACTGAACTCATGCTGTTTGGGTCCAGCCGCCTGCTAGCTAAACTTGGGGTGGAGTATGAGTCATTCCAGATTAAGGTTGCCATAATTCAAGTATCCAACCAGGTCAAAACTCTGGGTATGATGGTGAACTCCTCCGTCAATTCAGAAGCACGGGTTGATTATTTTAAAGAAAAACACAGCCTATAAACTGTGGCTCATGAAGGCCATCAGCCCATTCCTAAATGAAAACAATATGTCCACTATCGCCAGGTGTCCGGATAAAGCACTCAAAGCACTTTCCAAATCGCTGCTCTACAGTTATTAAAGGGTGCTCCATCATGCGGGTGTTGACTGTAGTCACACCAGGGTAACCTGCTCGTGTCAATATGTCATCAGCTCTTTCACCAAGTATGGCAATTAGAAGACCTTTAATATCTCCTGCATTCCCTCCCCTCATTTTTTCTAACTCATGTATCCATTTTCCGGTGCTGAAAGTTAGATTTGGGACTTTACATTTTAAGTTTTCCCTGTCCATTTGGGGCCATGATATATACTGGCTCCTCCTTTTTCTAACAAAGCGAACTGCGATGCTCCAAATTCATTCTCATCTCTCATAATTTGTCTATCTATTTCTGGAGTAATATTCCCACATCGCCGTCTACCTGGCAATTACCTTAGCCTGCTTACATAAGGTGGGGACTCCCCCCTCTGACAATGGGGTTGCCCTTCATGTCAGTCTGACTGTGTCAGTGGCTCTGATGCCCTTGTCACTACTTTGCGTAGGCGACTTGTATGACAGATTGCTTTATCGTCTTGATATAACTGTTCTTGTCTTTGTCTATCTTTTCTTGTCGTTCCTTTGTCTCTCAATCATTTCTCCCGTTCTGTGTCTCTCCTGTCTTGTTCATCTTGATCTCCCCTTTGTCTTACATATTTGATTCCTTTACCATCGAGTTTAAGTAAAATCTGACCTCCCAACCATTCTTTCTGTACGAGCGCTACCTCATCTGTTGTATCCTTATCTCGCTTCAATCTTTCTGTTTCTCTCCCTTTGTCTAGAGATGTACTTGCTTAATCACTTCTCTCTTTATCGCGTCTCTCCTTATCCCTCAGGACAACTTTGGAGGTTATATCTTTCTCTGTGTCTTTCTCTGGGCCCTCGTCACGACTTTGTGTAGGTGACTCATATGGCGGATTGCTATATCCTGTCGCTGCTTAAGTTCTCTTAATGGGTATAACCCTTCATCTTTCTTAGTCTCATCTTTTATTTCAGATGGGGCGGGCGGAGCAGAAGGCTTTTCACCCCCTCTTGGCATATGTTGAGTATCCAATCTAAAGGAGGCTCCTCCTCCTTCTCATGTTCATACATTTTCCAAAGCTCTAGACTTGCTAGGCACTTTTCTAACTTTTTTCCTGTGTACGCAGCATACAAATATGTCATCATAT
The DNA here is from genome assembly GCF_040938575.1 of Ambystoma mexicanum. Lineage (NCBI taxonomy): Eukaryota > Metazoa > Chordata > Amphibia > Caudata > Ambystomatidae > Ambystoma > Ambystoma mexicanum. The sequence goes on from NC_090923.1 coordinate 437,146,280, forward strand.
GCTGTAGAACTGTTCTCGATAATGGCCCGCCTTGGGGCCACAGCATAAACATTTTGTCTGCAGTCCATTTAACCCCTTCTCCACTGTACTGTTTAAGATTAAGCGCTTGCTTTGGTAGCTGTTTTCAAAGATGCACGTATGGCATAACTTCTTCCATTAGTAAGTTTTATTTCTCCTTATATTATCACTTCTCTTACGTTCTAGTTACAGTTTTTCAATTTTATTTTTCAATCAACATACACTTATGAGCAAGCATCAATCATTGCAAGCTCCAATCTCGTCTATAATGCACATTTTTTTCTTCAATCTTGCTAAACAACAACCATCAAAGTTTAATCTTAAAACAAATATTTTTCGTGTTTTACTTAAAACATTTCTTTTACTCAACAGTGACTTCACCACACTTTTCAAACACATAAAACAAAACAGACGGACTTGACCAGTCACATGTACGTGCACCTTATGGATCCTTTCCTTAGGGATCGTTTGACCTGCTGCAATTCTTGTTCCGAATGGAACTTAAGCCAATTCCTTTAAGAAAGTTTCTAAACTTTCTCATCTCCTATATGTCCTTCACAAAAGTGGGCTCTGAATTAAGGCTTCTGCTAGCATTCTTTAAAATCTAGGAACAGAGTGTATCCTTATAGCGTGGCTACACCTCACAACTATTTTCATGATATATTACTTGGCAACACTCAAGTCAATATCTTTTCCCTCATAGATATATTTTATGCTCTTACGCTTGTATTATATTCTATCCCACCACACCCGGTTACTCTCCCTTATTTACTGGATGTATCCCTTTTTTGCCACACTCTTTGTTCTTTCTCTCACTGTTCACATGTTTTTTGTCTTCGGACCCTCGGGATCACCTCCTTCGTTACCGCCTTTTCGAGCTGCCTTCCCGATCAGCTTCTCGTAGATGTGGGCTGGGTTCCTATTTAAACTAGGGGTCCCGTCACACCCAACTTGCAAGTTTTGGGGCCTATTTCTAACCACTATCTATAGGGAGCTTCACCTCTTGTCAGCCAAATGGCAAAGGTTGTGCGATATTGCCAAGACCCTAAAGTTACTTATGTCGACGGCCGAGTATTTTATCAAACCATCAATCTCTGCTACCAAGTCAACTGGGGACTCCCAGCCCTTTAAAATGAGTAGCAATACCCTTGAGATGGATGGGGATACAGATTTTAATCAAACATCAATAATTCAGACGACACAAATAGCTTGGCAAAAAGTTGTCTATTTTAATGTAATTAAGTAAAATAGGGAGTACAATGAACATCAGCAATCGCTCAAAAATCAACTCTGAATTCTTTTAAGAAAGAACACAGTTTTTATAGACCAAATTTGTCACTACTAACGTATAGACCTGCGCCACTACCAACGTCATCCTACGTGGCAAGTTTTTAAAACCTATCGGGGAGTGGGATTGCCTCTAAGTGAACTACTAAGTATAGGTATAATATCTGTATAGAAGAACAGAGAGAAATAATTGGACAGTCAACAGCAGGTGGGACATCTAAGCTCTCCCTTTAAAATGGCCACTGTGAACATCACTAAATGTACGATGTCCCATTGGTTACACAACTGTAGGACCCCCAACTACGTTGTCCTCTACAATTGGCTGGCTACTAAACCCTGTCAATAACTTTCCACCTATGTGAGCAGCATGCAGACTGTACAACAAGATGCGGGTGAGCTTGTCTTGATACCAGCTTCCCACCAATTAAAAGTACACTCCATCATCACTTCAACGCTTCAATGGCAATTAGTGTCTGAAGTTGGCCTTGAGTTTGAACTGTTCACTTGGATTTTTTAAGGAGTATGGGTATTGTCTGGCTTCTGTTCATAGGTATGATCTCCTCATACGTCCAACTTTCTTCCATCACGTGACTGGACACCATGAATTGAACCTTTTTTGTGTATTTAACTGTATTTTCCAATAGTCCCCTGATGTCTATGTTTATACTTGACCTTCTTGAACAGGAGCTTCTGTTGTTTATCGTTAATTGTATCTAATGTCAGCCATTTTTAGCTCTGATAAGACCATGGCTCTTTGGCTCATCCAACTCCTTTGCTGAAATATATTCTGTTTAACTCAATTGCTTTTGTAACTGTGACACTGAATTCGAGGCCTTTCTTGTTGTTCAAGACTGCTATATATGTAGTGGAACCTTCATTCTTTATTCAATCCATATGTATCTATGAGGTATATATGTATATGTTGGCGCTTGCCGCAATCTATCTACTATAAGCATTTGGCTAGCTTCGTGATTGCTTTGCTGCTTGCATTTCATTCCATCTGTACACATTTAAACAAGTTTCTTCATTAGGTTTGTTGCATAAGTTGTTTTCATCTTGATCCCAAAATATCACTTATCCTTAGTACTTCTTCATTCTTCATAAATTGTCTGCCTCTCAGGTCTGATTATCTGCTATCTATGGAATCTATTTGGTTTCGTATGACATCACCATTCATCCTGGTCATTCAGTTTCTTTGTTTCATCAGGAATCACATTCAAATGGCTATCATATTGTCTTGAATGTATATATGGCTTCCTTAATGGATACTTTATTTCCCATATTCTCTTAGGTAAAGGCATTCTTATGGGTACTGCACTGAGTTGTTGCTCTTCTTCTTGCCTTCTGATTGGTGTATTATATGTCACATAAGTTGGTTCATACTTCTCAGGTAAAGTAGGCGGGGTAGGTGGAGTAGGGTTACTTGGCTAATCTACAGCGTCATCATGGCACTCGCGCACCTGCGCATCGGTGCCACATAGACCCCCACCATCTTGGTGTGGGACTGTTATGTCCCTGGTTGTTATGGAGATTAGAGAAGCGCTCGATTCATTCAAAAGTGAAATTGAATGTACGATGCACATGCTGTGCAGAGATAATCAGTTTTAAAAGAAAATATTGTGAGCCGTAATTTATATGGAAATGTTTCAGTACCATGGAGTGCCATGCTGAATAAAAGTGGCTTCTAAGCCATGTCATGGGGAGATAATCAGTTTCAAAAGAGTAAAGTTGAAAAGAGAATATTGTGATGCCGTAATGTGTATGTAAATGTTTCAGGCATGAAGTACCCTGCTTAATCAAATTGGCTTATTAGCCACAGACAAGGTAAAGTAGGGCCCAAAGCACTAATAGGATCAGTGGTAAACCCATTTCCTTGAATCGAGTCAATATGCAATTACATTGGCTTAAAAGCCAGAGAAGAGGTAAAAATAGAAGTGTATAATAGGAAACGGGGGAAAGACGTGTCCTAGAGACAATAACCATGCCTGCAAAATTCCCTGAAATGACACCTGGCAAGCGCCTGACCCTATTGTAGGTAAATGCCAACTCATCATGGTGTGAGCAGGAATCACTGCATGTACACACCTTTGCTTCCAACAAAGGCACTGTTAATCCCTTGAACCCTTCTCATGGGTCCCCGTTGCAGTCTAGTTTTCATCATTGGGTAGATGACACTTGTATGCATCCCTGTGCCAGAACTTCAGGTGTTTCAGGAGCGCTGTGTCACCCAAAGAATGAGTAGCAGAGATCTTCTCTTCCTAATGATCTTTCATACCAGGAACAACATGCACTCCACATATCCATCAGACATTTTACAGTAATTCCAGGCCCAAGAGGATCATGGTTAAGGCAAGCTGTCTTCCTGTCGTCTCTATTCTTTTGGTGGCACCCCTAGGCTTTTCTTGTATTCTCACTGGGCCTCATGCCTCCTCATACCCCTCATGGTACTGGCTTTCTTCCTGACCCATATGGTGTTTCCCCGTCTTCTCCTGACCCTTGACATACTGATTCACATCCTGACACCTGCAATATTGGCTGTTCCTTCCCCACCTATGTGCCACCACCATCATCCACAACTTCTGCAGCAGCATAATCTGCTGGAGCAAACAGATTGTATGTTGCCTTATCGCAAATATGCTGATAACCGTGCCACCCTCCTTGAGATTCCAAGTAGGATAAGGGACCTATGTCACAACAACACCCATATTTTCTCTTTAAAATAACTAAATTAAAATATGAAAGCTTACTCTAACAAAAACACGATATTCCCAAATTAACTGGTTTAAAACATAAGAAAAATATAAGCTTCCCAAACTTAAGTAGCAATACAAAAGAAAGGGTTTCCCTAACAAACTAAAATTCAATCTTCGATATTTCGAAAATTCAAATCACAGCACAAAAGAAAAGGTTTCCCTATAACAAAAACTCTAGCATCCAAAATATGCTACCTGAGTACCTGAGTGCATGGCTCACAAAGTAAGAAAAGAAAAAAAAAGCTTTCCCAACTAAAAACAAAATGTTTTCAAATCCCAAATAGCACATGCTGTCTACAAAGAAAAAAAAAATATTCTGCCTGACACCCCAAACTACTGCATGTTGATTAGCCCTTTCTTTCATCCTATAGGCAAATTCAACCCACAAAGATGCCTAAAAAAATGTATTGATAAATGTGTCAAAATCTTAATGTCACCTAGGTCAAGCAAAGGCAATTTTAATTGGTACCTGTACCAGTGCCTTAAGAGTAGAAACTTATCATTACTTGGGGTTTAATATGAATGATGGTGCTAAAGACCTCGTTAACGTTAGGTTCTTGAGAATGAAAGAAGAAGCATTAGTAGTCCAGGGATTGGTGCATCAGTGGCGCTAGGAGCGGGTTTGGCTGCTTCCAGTTATACAATTTTATAGAAGGAAGGCAGTACAAATTTTAACCTATGAAGAAGAAACCTCACTCTGTATGTCTACTTCGCTCTGAAATGTCTTGGAGGGGCTGTTCTTGAAGAAGGTTCTGGGGATTCCAAAAAGCACTCCTATTCAAATAATTTGGTTTGAATTTGGAATGCTATCTTTACAGGTGATGACTCAATGGAAAGCACTTGAACTTTATCGGAAATGTTTGCTCGCTCGCAGATAAAAGAACTGTATTTCAAATTTCAAGAGATGCACTGGCATCAAACACTGATAATATTCTTTCTATTTGGGAAAGAAAATGTTTAAAGGTAATGAGAGATTCAGATTTTAAGGTATATTTATTGTTGGATAATCCAGTGGTGGCTAAGGGCAAAGTATGAACCAACGATTGGATCCGAACGCAAGGCCAATGTATCTCTTACCAACAACAACAAAAAAGAGACTATGGGCTAGTTTCAAGACACAAGGGTTCTGCCCATTTAGCAAACAAGGAAATCAAAACCTGAGAACCAATGTGTCACTTCTCCTTAGAACCTCCTCTCACCAAACTCCCCTCTTTTTTCTCTTTCAGAAAGAGATCACCCAGACCATGAACCAAAAAGGTAGTGGGTAGCACACAGATATAATCTTAAAACAATTTTTATTTTATATAGATCTCAATACAAACTTCAATTCACATGTATATCTCTAAAACACAATTTTTCACAACCTGGTATTGTTAAAAACAGTCATAAAATCAAGTAGACAAACATCCAAAAATACATATTTATACCTGTACTACAAGTCGATATTTTAAAGTAGTTGATACAACCTTAGTGGTTAATTGGCCACTTGTGGTAGAACGACCTTGCAGTACAAATAGTGCAAAAAGTGCAAAGTGCAAAAAGTGCAAACTTTTCACATTAATATCTCAGAAGCAATTTAAACAAAAACAATTGTAGTGTAAACACTTCATTGGTTTCTTTTATACAATTTTTTCGAATGTATAATGGAACCCTTAACCTCAAGCAAGGGACCTTCTAGACCCTTATATTAGGATATATTAACATATATTAACATATTAACATATTCCTTTCTTCCGAAAGGTCTCTCATACTCAGTTGCACTATTGCTAAAGCATAGTTATTAAATCACAGTGTTCCTTACATATCTCTTATAAATCATTTGTGAATTTTTAAATCGAGACAAAAGCTTTAAACCAATTGGTCAAATATTTGAACAATTTAAAATGCCTCTTTCAGAAATGTATTTTTAAGAATACGTTTCAATGTATTTCCTGTAAGAGAGGTGCTTGGTTGGAGAGCTAACCTCCTTTGTGATTGTAGATTTTGTCAATCACCTAAAGAATTAAAAATGTTGAGGCATGTACTCATCGATTGTGTAAAGTTGATGGAACAGAGAAGCCTGGTTACAGGACAATGTTGAGTGCTCTCCCTTGATGAGTAGTGTGCAGTTATTTTATGTGGGGAAATATGTACATTTGTCTCTGTTATCATTTTTTTAAAGCAGATATTTTTGTAATTCGGTTTTTGGATTTATCAGATTTTATAAGCCTGCGAGCTAACATGCAAAATGGATATAAAAGCCAACTTGACATCATTGTGATGAATGTGAATAAAGTGTTTATTTTTAATAGTTATAATGATATGTGTAATTGAGATTTCACTGCTTTGAGTTAATGTTTGTGGCCGAAACACTATGGGCCTCATTACACGGACGGCGATAAGGGTTAACGGTCACCGTTAATGGTAACGGTGACCGTTAACCCTTACCGCCGTACTACGAGGTCCCTTTGCGGGTTGGGGAATTTAACGCCTGCTTTTTGCAGGCGTTAAAACCCAACCCGCAAAGGGACCTTGGTGCTAATTACGGCACCGCAAATTTGCGGTACCGTAATTAGCACCTTCCCCATTCCCATTATGCCCTATGGGGCAAAAATGGGAATGGGGAAGGGCAATGGTGGAAGGGGGAATTACTGCCCCACCAACCTTGGAGTAGGGCGGTAATTCCCCTTTCCGCCAAGGCGGTGCCGGTAATTTACCGGCATGGACCCAGGTGCTAATAGCACCTTGGTCCACCGCCCACCGTGTAATGAGGCCCTATGTATGCATTTCTATTTTTTTGGGGTCCGGGGAGGTTTGCTTGCTATGGCTATGTAATCTCCCAAACTCGTTTTCTACCTAAGACCTTACCCTAATCCATGCTAGAACAGCCACATTCGACATCACTAAGACACTCTTGGCCGAATACTTGAGCAATTGCAAATCAGAGCACAGGCTTCCCAATTTCATCTGAACTCACGAGAGAAATTCATATATCATAATATGTTGGCACCATCCTGCAAATTCACCCGAATAAGGCTATTGAGTCCATGGGATTCAGGGGAGGAGGTGTTTTGGGAGATTCACCCAGACGCATTTATAATCCACAAAATAACATTTAAAATTATACAGAAATCGACATTGTTTCTTCTATAATAAGCATTCCTGAAAATAAGCTAGCCAGAGGACTTTGACATTTGGTTAGAACTCTTTTACCTACTGAAATGGCCTACATGAAATGAAGAAGAGGTCAATAGTATAAACGATAGCACAAAAATATGAGAAGACAAAGCATTTCACTGAACAAAATTTTGTATTAGATGACTTGAACAACATCACAAAATTGTTAATTGCCAAAGTGGGATATGAGCTTCAACACTTTGATCCCCAGTTTTCTAATATGGCTGCCTCATGACTTTGGTTGTCAGTTTTGACGACTCTTGTTTTGAGAAACCGAGCTCTTGCCCTTCACCATACCAATGCTGTGTTTTATTTGATAACCAGTGCTGTCTGACACTGATGCATTTTCTATAGAATAGTAGGTGTCACTGTGATGAAAGTATATATTCACTCAAATGATCTCATCCTCGGGAAGAAGAAAGGCTGAGTTGTGGGAGGTAGAATTTGTTTCTGTGATCTAGCAAAGAAATACATATCTCTGCAACAAGTGCGTACACAATGAGTTATCTTCAGCACAAAAGTGTCACTCTAATTTATTAGAATGTATTTCAACTTTGACTATTACACACAGAAGGTTGAGCATGCTGCATTACTTGTACTATTGTGAAAGAACATTTAGTATGTACTACAGTGAGCCCAGAAGACACTATAGTTTATGACCCATTCTCTGGTCGACAGTCTTGATGCGCTCAACCTCTCTCTTCCTATGAACGGTTTAACCCACCCTAAGGGACACACCCTAGATGCAATCTTCAGCTCCCATGACCTGATTAATCTATCCCCACCATACCACTCATCTGGCCCGGCCACTTTGTCATCGCTTTCTCCATCCTCGCCCCTGCCCCTCCCCCTACACCACTGTGACCTCCCCCATGACCTCAAGTGCTGGAACAAAGTAAAGATCCTTCCTGACCTTGCCGAATCCCTACTTCTTGGAACCCCTACAATGCCCCCTCCAGACAGAGCCTTAACCATTGTCCCCTTCGATTCTTGGCTCAATTAATCACTAATTCCTCTTACCCCCTTGCGCCCCGCTTCCTCACGTAATGGACAATTCCCCATATGGTTCACGCCCAAATTTAGGAAAACCAAACAATTAAATAAATCCCTGGAACGCAAATGGCGACCATCAAAAATCGATCTCAGCAGATCCACTTTCGCCTTGCACCATTGTCACTACAAATCTGAAATCCGGAAAGCAAAAAAAGTTTAGGACAACAAGCAAATTCTCAACTGTAGAAACCGCAGTTGAGAAAATAAAATCCGACTTGGTCAAACCCACTTGCACCTCTGCCCATTCTTCCCCATCACAATCGCTCTGCAACTCATGCTCCCTACACTTCTACACCACTGCTCTTGACAGGATGAACTCCCTTAACAACAAACTGTCCCTCCCCCCCAACATCTGACCAATCCAACAACCCTCCCCCCCTCCACCCCAACCCCCAATTTACCTACCTTCGAATCCTTCAGACCCATCTCCAGAGACGAGTTTCTTGACCTACTATCTGCTAGGAAACTCCTGTCCTGCCTCTGTCCTAAAAGAAATATTCCCATCCACCTGTGCAGGAGAACACGCAAGAACCTAACTAAATGACTCCCTCAGCTCTGGCATCTTCCCTGATGCCTTCAGAATTGTCAAGACTCTTCTTAAAAAGCCATCCCTCTACCCTCTCGAACCCAATAACTACAGATCAATCTCGAACACCAGATTCTTTGCAATACTCATTGACCGAAACAGCATACTCCCAGCTTAACGCCTTTGTTGAATCCAACAACCTCCTCGAACCTGCACAATTAGGCTTCAGACCACGACATGGAAATGAAACCACTCTGACCTCGATCTGGGATGATCTTAAGGTCACTGCAGACTCAGAGGATGCACTGCAATAATTCTCCTCGACCTCTCTGCAGGCTTGGGCGTGATTAACCACTCAATCCTCCTTGACCGTCTCCACTTCCTGGGAATCCGTGGCACTGCCCTCAAGTGGATCGCCTCCTTCCTCAGCAACAGGAAACAAATAGCCCTCCTCTCCCCTTTTTTTCTGAGCAGCTTGCTCAGTTAATACTGGAGTACCGCAAGGCGCGTGACTATCTGCTCTCCTATTCAACATCTATATGTCGACCCTTCATGGAATCATTCGCTTGCACAACATCTTGTGTTACAACTACGCTGGTGATACCCAAATCATCCTTAAAATCCACAACTCAGACACCAACCCCCATCCCGACCTCGAAGCCTTTCTCCTAGATATTGACCGATGGATGACAATAAACCACCTCCTCTTAAACCCCTCTAAAACTGAAATCATGATGTGCGGCAACACTACGCTTCTACCTCATCATCCACTCCCTTGGCCCCCTTCCAAGGGCCAACTCCCCCCCCGACACAGTAAAAAGACTAGGCTGCACTATGGACTCTGGCATTACCCTTTCCCGACAGATCAACAATGTGTCTAAATGTTGCCACTACCATCTCAAACTTCTCAGACGCATCTTCTTCTACCTCTCGTTCCTGAACAGACTTGCTGCTGTTATGTCTATTCTAATGTCAAGGCAGGACTATGCCGACTCCCTATACCTAGGAGTCCCGGCATACCACCTTAATATACTCCAAAGAGCACACAACGCTGCTGCAAAACTTCTCCTTGGCCTTGGTCCAAGGGACCACACCTCTCCAGCTCTCCAAACCCTCCAATGGCTCCCAGTCGGACGAAGGGCCACTTTCAAGACTCTGAGAATCACTCACTATGCAGTGCACAAGACCGGCCCATTATACCTGCAAGAAATGGTAAAACCTTACCTCCCACCCCGCACCCTAAGATCAAGCACTGCTCTCCTTTTAGTGATCCCAACCACTAACTGTGTCAGGATAAGAGGATCTGCTTTCTCAACCTTGGCCCCGACTCTGTGGAACTCGCTTCCCCCACATATTCGACACACCCAAGACTATATGACATTCCGCAAAGTACTAAAAACGTGGATCTTTCCATAACACCAACCTCAACCTTAAGAAGTGACTGAATTTCCAAAAACCGAAAGGCTAACTACACAATGGGACCCCAACCATGCCATCAATATATAGCCCATTGATTTGTCTATAGACAGCCGTATTCCTGATTACAGAATAATCATGTCCTGGGTCATAACACCTCCCAATTCCCATGAGGCCGCTGTGTCCTCCAGACCATTTGGCCCGTGCTGTCACTGTGTGCCCCACCCAAGATTCCCTGCGATATCGCTGTGTACCCTTTGGCCCTGTGCCTTCGCTATATGCCCCATCCCGTCTCCAGTCCTCTGTGTAACGCTGTGTGCCCCCATACACCTGGTCCACCATTTTTTGCTGTGCCCCACCCCTAGAGCCCCCGTGTAGTCACTGCATATCCCACCACTGGCTCTGGCGATATAGCTATGTACCCCTCTGTTCCCCAGGTTATCACTGATTGCCCAGCCGTTTAGTCCCCATGATGCCCCGATATGCCCCCAGCCCCTTTTACCCCCCATGTTCTCACAGTATTCCCATGCCCACTTACTTCCCGTGCATTCATTGTTAACACCCTGGCACTCATGCTATCAATGTATGCCCAACCCCGCTGTGCCCCTCTGGCCCCCGTTCTGTCAATATAATTCCTGACCCTCTGGCTCCTCGTGCTTTCTTAGATGTTCCCCTCTGGTCCCCTGTGCTGTTGCTGTTCAACAACACATCTAGTCCTCTGATGTCGTTGTATGCCTCGTCTTGTACCCACTGCCCTCCTGCTCTCATGATGTCACAATATATCCCTCTGTATTGCCCTCCCCTCCGGTCCCCGTGATGTCACTGTTTGCCCCACTGTGCCTGTGTGCCGCTGTGTACCCTGCCTTCCTGTCCCCCGTAATGTCGCTTTATATCCCTCTAGCCCCCCATCCTATCACTGTAAACCCATCCCTCTGTCTCTGTGTGCCCCTTTGTGCCACATGTGTCGCTGTGTACCTCTGCCCCCCATTCCTCTGATGTCGCTATGTATCCCTCTGTATTGCCCTGCCTCTAGTCCTCTTGATGTTGCTGTGTGGCCTACTGTGCCTGTGTGTGGCAGTGTACCCTGCCATCTTGTGCCCCATGATGTCGCTATGTATCCCTCTCCTTCTCCGACCGGTCACTGTAAGCCCAGCTCTCTGTCACTATGTCCCCCTTTATGCCCCGTCTGTCACTGTTAACCCTGCTCTCCTGTTTCCGTGATGTCATTATGTATCCCTCTGGCCCCCCGTCCTGTCGCTATAAGCCCATCCCTATAGTCACTATGTATCCCTCTGCCACCCCCGTCCTGTCGATATAAGACCATCCCTATAGTCGCTATGTATCCCTCTGCCGCCCCCGTCCTGTTGATATAAGCCTATCCCTATGGTCGCTATGTATCCCTCTGGCCCCTGCCCTGTCGCTGTAAACCCAGCCCTCTAGTCTCCCTACCCTGTCCAGCTCCTGTGTTTCCACTCTGTATGCCTGCCCCTCTGGCCCCCCACCCTGTACCCCCTGTCTTTGTCACTGTATACTGAGCCTGATAGTCCCTGTGATGTCCCTATTGTGCCCCTACCACTCCATACACCATGCCGTTGATGCATACTCCCACCCCTGTTCCCCTTAATGTGACTGTTTACCCAGCCCTTCATTTCCCCTCAATGTCTCTGTGTACCCACTACACCTTAGGTCCCAATGCTTCACTGCCCAGACCATCTGGTCACTGCGCCAATCCGCCGGTCCAATATGACCCTGCTGTGTGCACAGCCCCTTGCCTCCCAGCGGTGATGCTACTCGCCCGCACCTTACCACTTGGTCCCCTATGATATCGGAGTACACCCATGCCCCTCTCGTGTCCCACGAAATCACTGCATGTCCAGCCCACCCGGTCCTGCCTTGATGTTGCTCTATACCCCCAGCCCCTCTGGTTCCGTAATGTCTCTCTCTACCTCTGGCCCCTGCATGCTTGCTGTTTCCCCCTACCCCGGTCCCACCCAAGGTGTACCAACACTTCCGGACCACATGTACCGTTCCCTGGCATGCCTCCTGCCCGTACCTCCCCACCTGCACATAGGGTTTCCCTAGACCGAGTGCAGTAGCTAGTCTTCACATTTGCTCTGCGCATGGCCTGTGGAAGCGTCTCTGCGTCCTCTCGTTCTCCCTCACTTGTCATTGAGCGCTTAAGAAGCGCAGTATGCTTAAGCAGTTTATGGATGAACCATCATATAATATCATATCACTACGCTTACTCTCTACTCTACACCATCAGTCAATGTACTACAGCTATACCCCTCGATAAATTCGGCCAAGCTGCTCACATACAAACACTACCACATGAACATCACATCACTCTAATAAAACACAGCTATATCCCACGACAACCCAACCTAGCTGCACATATACGCGTCCTACAGTCCTAATGCAGCCAGAATCCAGTCTGAATGTCCACCCACCAGACTGCACACATTCAACTGATATCTTCACCACCACTCCTAATGCTTGGATGCAGTTACCATCTGGCAATTACATCAGCTGCACACATAACTGGTGCACTCACGCACCCTACAACATTTAAATCTCTACTGACCTGAACTGTCGTTCCGAGAATGTGTGTACCACAACCCCTTGGTTCCTCACATTTCACTGTTGCCCAGATCATCTTGTCACTGCGCCATTCCGCCGGTCCAATATGACGCCACTGTGTGCCCGTCCTTTTGCTCCCTACGGTGTCGCTGTATGCCCCCGCTTCCCACCTGGTCCTCTAAGACATCGCAGTTTACCGATGCCCCTCTAGTGTCTCATGTAGTCGATATGTGCCCGATGCCTCTGGTTCTCTTATGTCACTGGGGGTCATTCCGACCCTGGCGGTAGGGGGTTAACGGCACCGGTAAGGATGCCGGTGCCGTTAACCCCCTACCGCCCTATTACGAGGTCCCTTAGCGGGTCCCACCAGGACCGGCTGGTTTTACCAGCCAGCCTTAGTGGGACTCGTTAAGGGACCATGGAGCTAATAACAGGCCCGCAATTTGCGGGCCCGTTATTATCTCCTTCCCCATTCCCATTGAGCCCTATGGGGGCTCAAATGGAAATGGGGAATGGTTTTCGAAATGGGGACTTACCGGGTCCGCATAGGTCGGAATGTCCCAGTAAGTCCCCATTCCGACACCACTGACCTGGACCCGAGTTTGGAGGCAGCCATGGTGCTAATAGCTCCATGGCTGCCTCCAAACTCGGAATTACCCCCACTGTATTCCAGCAGCCCCTCTAGTTCCATGATGGCTCTCTATATGTCTTGCCCCTTCATGCATGCTGTTTGCCATACCTGCACCCCCTCTGGCCCGCAATGTCTCTCCATACCTCTTGCCTCTGCATGCCTGCTGTCTACCATACACGGCCCCCGCAATGTCGCTATGTACCCAGCCCTCACCCCATGTACCATTCCCATTCATGCACCCTGTACGTGCTTTAGCACATGCACGGTCTGGGTTCACTGGACCAAGTACTGTCGCTAGTCTTCACATTAATGCTGCGCTTGGCCTGTGGGAATGTCCTTGCGTTCTCCCTCATTCCCCCGTCACCTAGCGATCTCGAAGCACACTGTGCTTAAGCGCTTTGTGGATAAACTATCATATCATATCACTATGCTTACTCTCTACTATACACCAACAATTAGAATACAGCTATACCCCTCAATAAAATTCAGCCTAGCAGCTCACATAAGAACACTACCCCATGAACACCCCATCACTCTCATGAAAAGCAGATATATCCCATGACAATCCGGCATTGCTGCTCACATAAGCGTCCTGCAGGCCTAACGCAGCCAGAACCCAGTCTGGGTGTCCACCCACCAGATTGCACACATTCAACAAATATCCTCATCACTACACCTAATGCTAGGACGCAGCTACCATCAGGCAATTACATCAGGTGCATACATAACTGGTGCACTCACGCACCCTACGACACTAACTCTCTCTACTCACTCTACTGACCTGGACTGTGGTCCCTGAGGGCGTTCAACCTACGAGCGCTTTGAGGTCATACCAATGATGTATAGGGTGCTATATAAATGCCAAATAACATAACATTAATCAGGTTGCAGTATGAGAGCCTGAGCTCTGCACTTGACATCAAATGTATTTATTCAGTTTATGGAAAAATATGGGGCATTCACTTCTTTTTAACAGTTGGCCCTGTGGGGGCCACTCCAAATGTAGGGGGCCAGGCAGGTACCAATGTATCCCTCACTCAAAACATAAATGGTACATCCTAAGGCCACACTCTATTGCTGTTGTACCCTGTTAGAGTATGCAGGATACATCAATAGGCTTGCACATAAACACTGGTCACCTTACAAAGTACTTCATCTGCACAGCTCTTTCCAGTCACTTCTGCATTACAACTTGGCATTGCACATGATCATTGTATTACACAATGATATGTGACAATGCTACACATGTTCAGTTTAGTGAATGCTCCAACTATAGGTTTTGCACTGTACAAAGAAGAGATCGGATGATTGGGTGACTGGTTGATCAACTAGGCCATGACCAAAGAACAATAGTCTAAAAAGTGCACATAATATGTTCACCTAAATGATATAATTACTAAGTCTGGCAACAATAGCAGACTCTGCAAGATGTTCTTTATGTGCAATGCGTTGTGGCAATAGTCCAGTATCTGCCTATACATGGTTTCAATGACATGGATCCCCATACATAAATACACTTTCATATTTTTTTCAAAAATTGGCTTGTCTACTCACTCCTTTCTTCCGTGAAGGCAAGCAGATAACACACAGGGCCCCCCTCTTTCTTCCATCAATGAGAATCAAATCAGGCTTAGCATTACATACGTTTGAGTAGGCATGGCCTGTTGTTGTGTTGTGTTTTACAGAAACATTTCACTAGTGCATGTACAATTCTGCACAGTATTAGCAATAAGGCATAATGAGCTCATTGTTTGGTTACTTATAAACATGTCACGATGTATTTAATCAGTGATTAGAAACATTCAAAACATCATACACACACACTACAATAATACGTGCAACCCATGAAACAGCAATGACACGTACTTTCCCTCAACCCTCCTTTGAACCACACCCTCTAAGGATATAGCCATTTTGACAATCATGTGTTCTTGTTAAAACATAAACTTCTCCTTGGCCTTGGTCTAAGAGACCACACCGCCCCCAGCTCTCCAAACCCTCCAATGGCTCCCAGTCGGACGAAGGGCCACTTTCAAGACCCTGAGCATCACTCACCGTGCAGTGCACAAGACCGGCCCATTATACCTGCAAGAAATGGTAAAACTTTACCTCCCACCCCGCACCCTAAGATCAAGCACTGTTCTCCTTTTAGTGATCCCAACCACTAACTCTGTCAGGATCGGAGGATCTGCTTTCTCAACCTTGGCCCCGACTCTGTGGAACTCGCTTCCCCCACATATTAAACACACCCAAGCCTATATGACATTCCGCAAAGTACTAAAAATGTGGCTCTTTCCATAACACCAACCTCAACTTGCACATGGCCTGTGGAAGCGTCTCTGCGTCCTCTCGTTCTCCCTCACTTGTCATCGAGCGCTTTAGAAGCGCAGTATGCTTAAGCAGTTCATGGATGAACCTTCATATAATATCATATCACTATGCTTACTCTCTACTCGACACCATCACTCAATATACTACAGCTATACCCCTCCATAAATTCGGCCAAGCTGCTCACATACAAAAACTACCGCATGAACATCACATCACTCTAATAAAACACAGCTGTATCCCACGACAACCGAACCTAGCTGCACACATAAGCGTCCTACAGGCCTAATGCAGCCAGAATCCAGTCTGAATGTCCACCCACCAGACTGCCCACATTCAACTGATATCTTCACCACCACTCCTAATGCTTGGATGCAGCTACCATATGGCAATTATATCAGCTGTACACATAACTGGTGCACTCACGCACCCTACAACACTTAAATCTCTACTGACCTGAACTGTCGTTCCGAGAATTTGTGTACCACAACCCCTTGGGTCCTCACATTTCGCTGTTGCCCAGATCTTCTCGTCACTGCGCCATTCCGCCGGTCCAATATGATGCCACTGTGTGCCCGCCCTTTTGCTCCCTCCGGTGTCGCTGTATGCCCCCGCTTCCCACCTGGTCCTCTAAGACATCTAAGTGTACCCATGCCCCTCTAGTATCTCATGTAGTCGATATGTGCCCTATGCCTCTGGTTCTCTTATGTCACTGGGGGTCATTCCGACCCTGGCGGTAGGGAGTTAACGGCACGGGTAAGGATGCCGGTGCCGTTAACCCCCTACCGCCCTATTACGAGGTCCCTTAGCAGGTCCCACCAGGACCAGCTGGTTTTAGCAGCGGGCCTTAGTGGGACTCGTTAAGGGACTATGGAGCGAATAACGGGCCCGCAATTAGCTCCTTCCCCATTCCCATTAAGCCCGATGGGGCCTCAAATGGGAATGGGGAATAGTTTCCGAAATGGGGTCTTACCGGGTCCGCATAGGTCGAAATGTCCCAGTAAGTCCCCATTCCGACACCACTGACCTGGACCCGAGTTTGGAGGAAGCCATGGTGCTAATAGTACCATGGATGCCTCCAAACTCGGAATGACCCCCACTGTATTCCAGCAGCCCCTCTAGTTCCATGATGGCTCTCTGTATGTCTTGCCCCTTCATGCATGCTGTTTGCCATACCTGCACACCCTCTGGTCTGCAATGTCTCGCCATACTCTTGCCTCTGCATGCCTGCTGTCTACCATACACGGCCCCCGCAATGTCGCCATGTACCCAGCCCTCACCCCAGGTACCATTCCCATTCATGCTCCCTGTCCGTGCTTTAGCACATGCACGTCTGGGTTCACTGGACCAAGTACTGTCGCTAGTCTTCACATTCATGCTGCGCTTGGCCTATGGGAATGTCCTTGCGTTCTCCCTCATTCCCCCGTCACCTAGCGATCTCGAAGCGCACTGTGCTTATGCGCTTTGTGGATGAACTATCATAACATATCACTATGCTTACTCTACTATACACCATCAAACAATTAGAATACAGCTATACCCCTCAATAAAATTCAGCCTAGCAGCTCACATAAGAACACTACCCCATGAACACCCCAACACTCTCATGAAACACAGATATATCCCATGACAATCCGGCATTGCTGCTCACATAAGTGTCCTACAGGCCTAACACAGCCAGTACCCAGTCTTGGTGTCCACCCACCAGACTGCACACATTCAACTAATATCCTCATCACTACACCTAATGCTAGGACGCAGCTACCATCAGGCAATTACATCAGGTGCATACATAACTGGTGCACTCACGCACCCTACAACACTAACTCTCTCTACTCACTCTACTGACCTGGACTGTGGTCCCTGAGGGCGTTCAACCTACGAGCGCTTTGAGGTCATACCAATGATGTATAGAGTGCTATAAAAATGCCAAATAACATAACATTAATCAGGTTGCAGTATGAGAGCCTGAGCTCTGCACTTGACATCAAATGTATTTATTCAGTTTATGGAAAAATAAGAGGCATTCACTTCTTTTTAACAGTTGGCCCTGTGGGGGCCACTCCAAATGTAGGGGGCCAGTTAGGTACCAATTTAGCCCTCACTCAAACACCACTGGTACATCCTAAGGCCATAACTCTATTGCTGTCGTACCTGTTAGAGTATGCAGGATACAACATTAGGCTTGCACATAAACACCGGTCACCTTACAAAGTACTTCATCTGCACAGCTCTTTGCAGTCACTTCTGCATTACAACTTGGCATTGCACACGATCATTGTATTACACAATGAAATGTGACAATGCTACACACGTTCAGTTTAGTGAATGCTCCAACTATAGGTTTTGCACTGTACAAAGAAGAGATCGGATGATTGGGTGACTGGTTGATCAACTAGGCCATGACCAAAGAACAATAGTCTAAAAAGTGCACATAATATGTTCACCTAAATGATATAATTACTAAGTCTGGCAACAATAGCAGACTCTGCAAGATGTTCTTTATGTGCAATGCGTTGTGGCAATAGTCCAGTATCTGCCTATACATGGTTTCAATGACATGGATCCCCATACATAAATACACTTTCATATTTTTTTCAAAAATTGGCTTGTCTACTCACTCCTTTCTTCCGTGAAGGCAAGCAGATAACACACAGGGCCCCCCTCTTTCTTCCATCAATGAGAATCAAATCAGGCTTAGCATTACATACGTTTGAGTAGGCATGGCCTGTTGTTGTGTTGTGTTTTACAGAAACATTGCACTAGTGCATGTACAATTCTGCACAGTATTAGCAATAAGGCATAATGAGCTCATTGTTTGGTTACTTATAAACATGTCACGATGTATTTAATCAGTGATTAGAAACATTCAAAACATCATACACACCCACTACAATAATACGTGCAACCCATGAAACAGCAATGACACGTACTTTCCCTCAACCCTCCTTTGAACCACACCCTCTAAGGTTATAGCCATTTTGCCAATCATGTGTTATTGTTAAAACATAATATTACAAACTAAATCATATTCAGAATAAGCCATTCGTTCATTCATATTTGCAAAAACGACGAACATAGAATTCATTAAAATAACAGTGATTCTCACTCCATTGTTATCCAACCCATCCTAGTTCTTTCATTCACTCACTACTCGAGGGCCCATACAACAACCCCTACCCATTACTCTGTATGTAAGCTCAAGCTTTATTTGCTAAGCACCTAACTTTCTTTTAATACCCCTTTCTACATTAATTTGCTGCAGGGTATTTTGTCTTTAGATATTTTCAGCTGCAATGATGGTCTATTCCATAGGAAATCTGCACTCAGTATGCTGTTATGTTGCATAGCATCTGAAAAGTATGTAAAACACACAGTTCTCGTACCTTCGCATTCCACTAATAAATGCGTAATTGATTCAACTTGCCTTTCCTGACAAAAACGACAGTCACATTCCTGTTTCAAGTTCAACTACGATCCTACCCTACCCAGAGTAGGTATCAGGTTTAACTGGAATATCATGAGACTCGGTCAATGCTTGGTTGCGGGAAATTTAACAATAAATGAATGTAATGTAACTCTTTTCCTATGAATGTTCTTAAAGTCAATGCAGGACTTACAGTGATTATTTTGGTCTCTATTCGATGCCCAATCATAGTTCAGTAGTTTCTTTGTCACTATATTAGAGCTATCTATCATTTATTTCATAGTTGATCCAATTAGATAAAGGGCCAGATTCGTGGAATTTTTTGCAGGGAAAATTGGGACTTTGTGTGCCATTCTGCGTACAAAACCCCCTTCATCAATTCATGGAATCGACTTTGCAGGAATAATCCATACAGAGCGGGGCCTACACGCAGGTCCTGCATGTTCCTGCATGCAGTCGGAGTGTGCTGTGTGAATTTCCACACAGAGGGTGTGTGTGACCTACGCAGACTTCAAAGTAGGGTACGGGACATGCAGAATGATGAAGAACAAAGCAAATTATGGGCATGTCGAGGGACGACCCGTGCGTGTCATTCGCACGCCCACAAATGCGCTGAACCAAACATATTCCTGGATGTGACCGTGCAACCTCACTTCAGGGAAATCACCATGCAAAGCTTGCGAGTGGATTGCCCCCCAAAGCAGCATAAAGACCGATGCGCATAGGAATCAAAGCACAAAGGTAAAATAGGTATATGTATTTAGGGGTGCGTGCAAGAAGTCAGGGTTTCCAATCGAAGTTAGGGGTGCACATAAGCAGTGTAGCGGAGTGCAGACACAGTTTACGGGGTTTGCACATGCATAATTACCAGGAAATTACTACCTTTACGATCCATGGTGTGCATGTTGAGGGGGTGCTAGGCATAGTAATGGGGGAACCTATGCCGTATCACCGGAGCGCTGCCTTGGTTGTAGGGGTTTGCAAGCAGTATTGCTGGGATGCATTACTTTCCTCGAGGATTGCACAAAGGTCTGTATAAGCAGCTGGAATTGCTATGCATGGGGGGCATGTTGTGGCCCTTCCGGACACAACTTGCACATAGGGTTACGTTGTGGGTACAATTCTGTGAATATGCAGTGCTTGCAGAATGTCTTTTGCACGCAGGGATACGCAATGTAGTTTTGGGAACGCAGGCTTTGCGGGATCAATGCGCCATGAATCGGGACAATAGGTGGCCATTCCTTTCTTCATGAGATTAACTACCTCAACTACTCTGTTGGTATTGTACACTTCTTTCAGGACTTCAACAAAGTAGTACTTTGGTGGTGTAAGAATCATACTTATTAAATTCAACCTACACCAGCATATCATTTGTATTTTGTATTTATTTTATTTATAAAAGCGCAGCCAGGCCCGGGGGCATACGGGCGCGTAGGTTAGATCTGGTTACAGTTACAATTGAGTGCAGTAAACAAGGGTTACTTTACAGTTACAGAATGGTTACATACTTAGTATTACAGATACATACAAGCATGGTCAATAAGCATGGTCTAAAATAAATACATTAATTACAGGGTGTTCCGTCAGCCGTCAGTCGTTCTGGGATCTGGAAGGTTAGGCTGTCATAGAGTCCATGTTGTGAAGCCACTGCTTCATGTTGCGTTTGAATAGGTTAAATCAGGGTTCTGACCTAAGGAGCATGGGGAGTGTGTTCCGTAGTTTAGAGGCTTGTACAGGGAAGCTAACTCCACCCGAATTATGGAGTTTGAATCTCGGTATGGTCGGTATGGTCATTGCAAACAATTAGGCCTAGCATATTTCTCAAAATTGGTACCGGCAAGGACTGTGGTATATTCATTACTGGTCTCCACATTATACCTTCTATTTTTATTACTGCCTTCCATTCATTGGACTTTAAAAGTTCCAGTCCATAAATTAATTTTGGTATGGCTGTCATTTTATAAAAATTCATTAGTGGGATGAGCGTAAATGTGCAAGATTATTTGTTTATCATTTTCATCTGCACTCTCAGTCATTTTTGCTCTGATCAATACATCTTCCTGCTGTAACTGAACACTTTTGGTACGCTTTATCATAACTCTTTATTATGAAGCCCAAATATATAATGGACTGGACTTGCTCCCTCTTTTCCTCTGATTGTTAAATGATTATTTTATTTTTTTATATTATACTTTACTGTTTTGGTTTATAAAACCTTTACACATATATCTTTAGCAATTTTACAAGCAACAATTTCTTGAGATCATTACAAACAAACAATTTATTTTAACATCTCTAAAAAGTTCATCTTGCTACTCAGACATTGATTACTTTAGACATACAAATCTAAAAAAGCTGTTATGATATTACTTTACCATAAAACGAATATATTACCTAAAACAATTTACAGACATTTTTAAAACAAATTAAGAGTTGCTGGCTTCAGAGACACAGATTTGCCATGCATATTATTCAGCCGCAGCAGATACAAGAACTCATTTTCTGCATTCGGAATATAGGCAATGAAATATTTAATTCTTTGGGTCAATAAGGCTGGTCAATAAATGTGGTAACGTTTCTATAACATCATATTCAAGTAGTGTCTGCATGAGATTTCTCCATTTCTAAATTTTAGACGCAGGCCAAGTATTTCATTTGTAAGTAAGACATTGAACCTAAAATGTATAAAGTACCTTATTTGGATTATTGATCAATATCCCAATAGAAGAGCCCATAATAAATAGGCTACTAATTCCTTCCTCATACAATTCTTGAATACCCCATTTTCAGCCCATTTCTCAATTGCTTACCCAACATTTAATAAACATTACAGTGTGTGTTTAACATACATTTCCTCAACAGATTTGAGTCTTTTCCACAATATTATACTTGTAATGTATTGACGTCCCAATTTATAACGTATTACCACAAGTGGAACAAATTTTGGTATACAATAAAATATAGCACGCCATATTATAGCTTTAAAGTGTTTCAGTTCCTACAATACCCAGGTGGGGAATAACTTTCATTTTGTAAAATTTAAGAGTTGGGTGTATAGAAAATGTTCCATACTTTCTATCCACAACTTTCATTTGTGATACAAGTTTCAGACACTTCTCTTTGATTTAATTCCTGAACAAACATTGTGTATATCTTCCCACGATAGGAAGACCAAAGTATGTTATATTTGTTTTCTCCCTCAATTTGCTGTTATCAAGCCACCGAGAAAAAATATTTTTGATCTTCCTACTTGACCTTCCTACTATGATTATGTTTTACTTGTGTTTGGAATTTTGCCCTGCTGATAATACGTGCACAATTTCTGACATAGATACTGGGTGGTATACAAAAACCTGGCACTGGTTCCAGTGTAATTATAACTACAGCAACATGTCCTAATGAGCAAAAAACATATTGGGCCTCATTACGAGTTTGGCGGTAGCCATGGAGCTATCAACTACATGGCTGCCGCCAAACCGGTCTCCTTTACCGGGTTCCCAGAATGGGGAATTACCAGGCCATTCCGAGTTCGGAGGGCCTGGTAATTCCTTCCTCTTGGAGCCCGGGCCCGGATCTTCCCCATTCCCATCTCAGCCCCCATAGGGCTCAATGGGAATGGGAGAGGGAGCTAACAACAGGCCGATTACGACCGGCCTGTTGTTAGCTCCATCCTCCACTCGCGGGACCCGGTAACGACGCCTGGTTTTACCAGGCGTCGTTACCGGGTCCCGCGAGGGTACCTCGTAATTTCGGGAACGGGTTTAACGGGTCTGCCTCCATTAGCGGAGCCCGTTAACCAGTTCCGCGAAGGTCGTAATGAGGCCCATTGTGTGAATATGGTTTTGCACCAAGGAGGAAAAGTGCTACAACTAGTACAAATATTCCCCTGCTGCACATATGTGTTGCATGATTATGTTTTTGCATTAGGGACATTTTTGCCACAATGCTAATTAAACTTGCACCAGTGAATGCTTTGCATAATATAACTCTCAGTACTATTTATTTATTTCACAATAAAGAAAGGCTGAACCCAGCCACTATAGATTGAAGTGTGTGCTTTCTGCAGTGATCACGTCAACCCTCTGTATAATCAATCTGTATATGTCATTCTTCGTTAGAGCAACACAGTCTTTGAAAGGCTACATTTAGCTCCCAACATTGTGTGAGTTTACAAAATAATGTTTCTAGGCTGGTATGTCCCACGTTGGTTGGCTATATAGGGAAGTGTGACCAAGACGCAGGGTGCCGAAACGTACAACCCTCAGGCAAATGCTCAGTCAACTGCTACTGCAAATACAGCAGGAAGCAAACATCAAAACAGAATTGTCTTTAATATAGCGGTTCATGTCTGTAGCTGTAACACAATGTAGACACATTTTTTGGATTCTTTTCAAAGCTCACTCTATATGCCTTCTCTTGTCTCATTCCCACACATCCCTTGACTGTAAGTAAGTTTGGATTTTAAAGCTTGTCAAATCCATGCTGTATAAGTAGTTTAGAATATGGTAAACATGTATTCATAATTTATATTTGCTCATTTGTATGTGTATGTATTTTTGTAATTGAAACATGCTTTGTTAAGAAGCACTGTACAATGACATGTTGATGCCGCTAGGAGTCCCATTGCAAGGTGCTTTACAAATCATTAAAAAGGCACAATATCAGAGCTTGATATTTTAAAGGTTAGGGAAGGAGATGCAAATAGATCTTCAGGTCTTATGTATGTAAACCTATGTGTTAACCAGTGAAGATGAAGGCTCTGGTTCCTGGAGAGTAGGTGGTTCTCATGTGTGATATTGAAGCGAGTAGCTATTGTTATGTCGTTGATTTCTGGTGGTAGTGAGTTCCAATAATGTGGAGCCAGATGTTTGAAGAAGTGAAAACTGGATGGAGAACAGTGTGGATGAGCAATATTTAAGATTAGGAGAGTTTTGGAATATAGTGTGCAAGAGAGGTGAGTAACAGGAGATACACATTGCAAGGAGGGAATAGTGAGCACATGGATACATTTCGTTTTTTAAATTTCTTTCTTGATTTAATTGTGACACAATTTTTACTAGAAAATATCTTCATTACTTTTGATCTATTACTTATTCTCTAAAACAATTCTGACCTGTTCCAAACAAATGATCACTTCGTCATGGCTCTGTTGTGGGCTGGAAATTATTAATTAAAGACATAAGGGTCCCGAAATAACTGAAACTTCCCCATCTTTAGTGGTGAGTCTTGTCTAGTCCAATATTGTCAAATAATTTTACTACTGCAATTTTCCAAGAAGTTTTTTCTCTGCTCATTAAACGAGCCCAGCATTCATCCTCATCGTAGAAGTGTAAGTCCTTAAAGAGTTGACCAAGATAGATGGAACAGTATTTTGGGTCCCCACACATTATAAGAGAAGGTGTCTTATTGTTTCCACTTAAGCTGGATGATTACAGAACCTGCATTTGTTGGAACTAGATTTGCCTTGTAGGGTTAAAACTTCATTTGTGTTTCACAGGTTTAAGCAGATCTGTAAGAAACCCTGTCACACTCTTTTGTCAGGAAATGTTGTCAGGTAAGGCAGTACTTGCCAGGAGGAGGTTGTTATCTAATGACCTTTCCTCAGTCTGTTTTGCTTTTGATGATGTCCAAAATCAGCGGACCGAAGGATGACTAACTTTTCTGTAGAGCATTAAGGTGTTACGAGCGACGACCGTGCTCAGTGTCATTAGGCTCAGTTCCCTCCGGATTAGTGCGACGGGAGTAGACTGTGTACCTTTTGCCAAAACTGTCCTTCCAGTTTTTGCCATAGGTCTGCTGGGATTTTAGGCATTGCTTCAACTCCATAAATTAGTCCCGGTACCACCTTGGCATTATAAAAGTTGAAAACTGTGATAAACGAGAAACAAGCATATTTCCTGTCAACGGCTTTGGTTTGCGTTATCAATACTTTGTTATTTGCGTGTAGATTCTCTTGCATTGGAATCTCTGTTAAACTGTTATTCAGAGTGATTCCCAGATATTTGAAATCCTTGACTTTCTCCAGTTTCACTCCTTCAATTTACCATTTAGAATGTTCTTTATTTTTGAAGCCGTGACACTTTCGACTCGCTCTGCGTTGTCAAATGAGAAATTATATCGTGCCTCCTATTGCAATGAATATATGTATATTGGCCTACGCCAAGCTGCTTGTAAGTCACATGCGAACAAATCCGTGTCGCAAGGTCCTGACTTTAAAATCAAGGTAAGCCGTCATTTTAGGTCAATCCGCCATTTTGGGTTCGCTTTGTAAAGTCACCCTGTGAGTTAAAATGGTGGACGATGTCATTCCGAAATACAACATGGCCGTCTTGATCTCTGTGTGTAATTAATATATAACTTGCCTGCAGGGCACTTGTTAAGGTCGTGAACTGAGACCTTGTCCTTCATTGACCTGTGTGTAAAGGATTACTCGTTCAATGAAACTAATCCACGAGCATATGTTAAGAACAATGTATTCAAATACGGAACTAAGAACACTTGTTTAACTACATTTTATTAATGTTTGAGAAGACCTGTATGGGAAATCCCAAAACACACAGTTGCCGTGTAGGCTTGTTGATGTATGTATCAAAGGCAAACTAGTTACATGTGGCTATGCGAACTCGGCATGAACCCTAGATCAGTAATATATTAGAGGAATATTAACCCGAAGTAGGGTTGGACATCGTGTTCGCAAATAGTATAAAAGAGCAATGAATTCTAATGTACAGCGTCTCTCACTGAATACACCGAACCACGCTGGAGTTCGCTGTGTTGCACTGAGGGCTGATAGCTATCTGATTTTGTTCCGTTCTTTGTAACTGAATTCAGTATAAATTAAAGTACTTTGTATGTTCCTTTGTAACCCGTGTTCGGTGTATTTCCTTTTGGGGAACTCAGCCTCGATATTTTGATTTTGTTTTCACAGTTGGCGCCCGAACAGGGACCCTCAAGATTGATGCCGGATTAACAAAGGTTGACCCTCGCTATCAGACCGGGATCGGACGGTGTGACAAAATAAGGGGGCCCCCACTGAACGAGATGCGACACCTCAGCAGCGCTGCACGACCCGATCCCTGGACGATTAGCTTGTGGTCCGAGAATGGCATCTTGACGAGGGTCCACTTATCGAGGCGGGCAGATTTGCCGAAATCACCACACACGAGGTAAGATTAGTTAGGTAAGATTCTTTGAAATCCGATCGGACCTCCTTAGGCTTGATCAGGTGAGTCGTGACCCGACTCTTAATATAATCCTGATAATTTGATTTTGGCGTATTGTATCTGCAGACACAATTATTGACCAGGTAACACCAATAATTTGATATGCCTGGGAAATTGTCTACATGCTTCAGGGCGTTATTCCGCAGCAATAGACAATCTTTGGAATTTAGCCATCCCGCACCACAGGAGGGGTTGCCGGCGTGTACTATGTACTGTAAGCATGGCATTGGAAGTATAGTATTTAATGATATTTGGCACAGACAAACCAGACATGCCTCCGAACTTCAGTGGCCAATCAATGGTAGTTTTGAAATCCCTCGTATTGAGTATTTAGAGTCAATTCTATTAAAGAAAAAAGGCTAGACGTGCAGCATTTGATGTTTTGCAGAATTGGAAAAAAGAAGCGTTGCAGCAACTTAAAAGTAGAGAAAAACATGCGTGGCCTCATAAAACGAATGCCGAAAAAGCATTATTGTGTGACCAAGATAAACATTCTGAATCGACTAGGAATATGGATAGGGCTTTCTCACCTGGAATACAGAAAATCTATTATTCTAAAGACCTTCGTGTTTCTGACGAATTCGTAGACAAATTGTTAAATGAAAGAAGGCCTGGTGCCTCTGCGCCACCTCCGTATGTTCCTCTTCCTGCTGCTTTGCCTCTTCCTCCTGCTCTTCCTGCTCTACCTGCTGTTCTTACCATTGTTCCTGCTCCTCCCAATGTTCCTCTTCCTCCAGCTCCTCCACCTCTTCTTCTTCTTATCGCACCTGTAACAGTACCTCCATTGAATTTGCCTGCTCCCCCTCTTGCAAGTGGTCTTGTGCCGCTTGTAGTCGATCAAGGTGCGGGGTCGAAGGTTGCCACTCGCAATACTGTACCACCAGAGAAGAAACATGATTTGATTGCATGGGCTAAGCATTATATGGAGAGGGATGATCAACCTAATGTCTTTGCCACACTTCATAAAATGGATAATTTTCCTGAGAAAAATGTTTTCATTGAAGGTTTAGGGATTCATTTACGTGTGATGTGGGGCAAATTAAATGAAACAGATTCAGGGGTTAAGGGATCTAAATAATTTAGCGTTTTCAAGAGACACTGTGGAGAAAGTAAATGAGCATGTCGAGAGGTTATTTGAGTATAGAAAGGAGTTGGAAAGGTTACAGAATGAGGATGACGAGGGGGAAAGTATGTATGTACAGAAACGGGTCCTTCCTTGTTGAAAATCGATATCTGAGGAAGCACGAATTTGTACGAAGGATGCGCTTAGATGGATTTCAGATAAATCGATAACTGCAGTTGAGGTACATGACACATATAGTCAGTATACGCCATAAATGCAGAGGAAAGTGATACAGGTAATGATAGAGTACCTACAGGGTGATTGTGTAAAAAGAAAGATTAGTTGTCCCACAGAGTTATTGAGTATTTATAAGAGAGCTTTTTCACTTGACACTTCTTCGACTGCTTTAGCGCTCGACTTAGCTCTGTTGCTTAGTAAGCGTTCAGAGTCACCTACTTCTCAGTTGCCTATGAGAGAGGTTCCTCCAACATTTGTCCCGAAGGTTGAGGTTGCGGCCAATGCTGCACAGGGTATAGTTGCTGTGAACATTCCTGCACATTATATATCACAGTTTGTTCATGTTCCGTTCTCAAGACAAGAAGTGAATACTATTAGACAATCTATTCCTGATTTTAGGAACAATCTGAGAGGATTCTATAAAGAAATAAAGTCTGTCTTGCAGTCCTCAGTGTTCATCTTAGGCGATATTGATTTGTTATTTCCTGTACTCCTGCCCATAGATTTGTTGAAACAAGTTAGAACTATAGACGACGTGCCAGGATTGGGAGATACATGGGGGAATATAACTAGATTCAATGGAGAAAGGCCAGCTTGTGAACGACTGCCCCAGGTGATACTGACTTTGCCTGATAGAATCATGCAAAATTTAAAACCATAATTCCTGAGAAAAGAATGATTTGGGACAAACTTACGGCCTGTGTCCAAGGGAAGTCTGAGGGTGCTACTGAGTTCTTTAATCGGTTCGAACAGGTATTCTCGGATTTCAGCGGACAAGACCTAGGCACAGAGTCTGGGAAAAGGTTATTTGTGGACAAATTTGTGTGTGGATTGCTGCCTGACATCCAGTCACAGATTATGTCCTCTGAGAGCGCTTGGCAGGCGAAGTCCCAATCAGAAGTACTGCATATGGCTCAGTACTACGAAAATTGTGTCAATAATGAAAAAGATAGAGTTGAAAAACGAAAAGGTGATTTAAAGACTAAAGTACTATTACAGCAAATTGTTAGAGGCCCCAGAGGGAGTAGTTCGCAGATTAGAGGTCAGTATGTCCCTCAAGGGAATGTGCCTTTGGGTCCTATGAACATTAACCAGTGTGTCTATTGTCGACAAGAGGGTCATTGGCGTGCGCAATGCCCCGTCCTTCGACAGAGGTCGAATAACACATTTGGGAATATGGGTAGATGATCCAGAAGTCACCCGGGTGCAGGGGGCACTGGTAGAGGTCAGTTTGCACGGGATCCTCATCAACCTTTTTCACAGGATAATCAGACTTCGAGTGTGGACACTAGGAACATATTTGATCATCCTTCTACTGCATATCTATCTGAAGAGCTTCCTTTTGAAGATATTCTGTTTCGTTAGGATTGCCCGAAGCAGGGTTTGGAACCTATACCTATTCCCGTCAATCAGAAAGGTCCCCTACGTTGAAATGGTGGTGGGAAATAGGAAACATCAGTTTTTGATAGATACTGGAACACTGAAGTGTTCCATTGATCATTCACGGGTTCCGAACATTCCACTGTCAGGGCAAACCAATGTTTCTGTAGGGTTTTCTGGCACACCAGTTGTTTGTCCAGTTTCTTCGCCGGTACCCATTTCTTTGGGTCCCTTTATGGACCACTATTCATTTCTGTTGACTTCGAATTGTGGAGAGAATTTGCTGGGGTAGAACCTGTTAAAATAATTAAATGCAGTAATTTATTGTTCTTCTGATGGAGTGCGCTTGACAATTTCACCACAGCAATTTTCTGTCTCGCAATTCGTGACTAGACCTTTGCCGCCAGAATTCATTGATGTACCAGAGAGCTTATGGGCTGTTGATGACAATGAAGTCGGTGTTTTACAGATTGAGCCTGTTAAGATAGTTTTGAAACATGGACTTGAGTTGCCACGCATTCCCCAGTATAAGATTTCAGTTGAGGGCGAGCAAGCTTTGAAATGCATTGTTTCCGATTTTGTGCATCGCGGGGTGATTGAAGAAATTTCAGGAAGTTTGTGCAATAGTCCGATTTTAACCGTGTACAAGAAAGGCGATAATGCAATTCCATTCCATTTCATAATTGATCTACGTGCCATTAATAAAGTCATCGCTCCACAATTTCCAATTGTGCCTGATGTGAAGACAATCTTGACCATGATTCCAGCTACAGCTACTTACTTTAGTGTTGTGGATCTAAAGAATGCTTTCTTTAGTATTCCTATACACAAGGATCGTAGATACTTGTTTCTGTTCACCTTTGGGGGACGCTCGTTCACATTTACTCGTGCACCTCAAGGGTACACAGAGAGTCCTAGCATCTATAGTAGGGCTTTGAAAGAACAACTTGATACCCTTGAATTGCCCTCTACTTGTACATTGCTTCAATATGTTGATGACTTGCTTTTAGCTGCGGACTCTGAGAGCGCCTGTAAGGAGGGCACTGTGTTATTGCTTATTCATCTAGCTAACCATGGTCACAAAGCTTTGCTTAAAAAGTTTCAATATTGTTGCCAGGAGGTCGCCTATTTAGGCTATATTCTGTCAAAGTAGGGAAGAAGAATGACACCTGAACGTATAAAACACATTTCTGGCATGTCTGTCCCAAATACACAGAAGGAAGTTAGAGCCTTGATAGGTATGGCTTCTTACTGTAGGTTGTGGATCCCACATTTTTCACTAGTGATCAAACCGATGTTGGCTCTGACAAAGAAGGGCATTTCTTCGTCATTGCCGTGGAACGCGGAACAGCAGCAATCGTTTGACTTGCTCAAGACTGCATTATGCTCTGCACCAGTTTTGGGCACACCAAACTATGAAAAGGCCTTTGTGTTGTTTGTGCATGTATGTGATGGATGTGCTTTGGCTGTATTAAAGCAGGAACATGGAGGGAAGAATAGGCCGTGCGGTTACTTTTCTTCCGCCCTTGATCCTGTAGCATGCGCTTTGCCAAGATGTTTGCGAGCTGTCGCTGCTGCTTCTGCGTCTGTAAAACAGAGTGAGGGAATGGTCGTAGGCCATGATCTAACCCTGATGGTGCCTCACTCTGTAGATGTTCTACTGAACCAAACCCAAACGCAACACCTCACTTCCGCACGGTTGACGAGATATGAATTGATCTTGTTTGCTCCTCACATTCAAATTAGGAGGTGTTGTGTTCTTCATCCGGCTGAACTCCTACCTTTCCCGCAAGATACTACTTGCGGCGATGAAGAGCCACATGACTGTATACTACCAAACAAGAGACAAAGGGTAGAATTAATTTGAAAGACACTCCTTTAGATAATCCGCAAGGAGAGCTGTTTTGTGATGGCTCCTGCTTTAAACTTCTGGATGGTACATCCACAGCTGCTTATGCAATGACCACATTAAGCATGGTCGTGGAAACCAAGAGAATCAAGCATAACTCTGCGCAGGCTGCAGAGATTATAGTATTGACCCGAGCTTGTGAACTTTCCGAAGGGCTTGCAGTAAACATACATACTGATAGTCAGTATGCCTTTGGGGTGGTTCACAACTTTGGGAGACTTTGGTCAGAGAGAGGGTTCTTGACTTCACATGGTACCAAGATTCAACATGGCTCCCTAATAGTACAACTGCTCTCAGCGCTTGTGCTCCCTACTCAGTTAGCCGTCATGAAAGGTGCAGCACATCGAAAGATTACAGATGACATAGGAAAAGGGAATGCTTTTGCTGATCAGATAGCTACACAGACTGCTGCCGATCCCCTTACGGAGATGTATGTTTCAAGGGAGACTGTAAATGCTTATGCAATGGATGAGGGTGTTGGGTCTGTACGGGATATCCAAGCTGATGACATGTTAGAAGAATCCAAGAGGTGGGCTGAAGGCTTGGGGAAACTTGATGATGACGGGTGTTGGGTGGACATAGTTGAAGGGAAATGGCTACTCCCTGATGCGTATGTAATGATGATGGTCATCATGGCCCATGGTCCTATGCATGTATGTGCCCAGAAAGTAACAAAAATGTTACAGAAAGTTTGGGCAAATGGCAAAATTTCAAAAATTGCCCAGCGCTATGTTCAGGGTTGCATGATTTGCCTACAACATAATGTGGGAAAGGGGACAGTAACTCCAAGGGGAAGTTTTGGGCCACCCTCTGTCCCCTTTGAAGTTATCCACTTTGATTTTATTGAAATGGAACAGTGCAATAATATGAAGTACGTGCTAGTGGTCATCTGTGCCTTTAGCAAATGGGTTAAGGCTTTTCCTGTCAAAGATGCTACAGCCACGACTACTGCGAAAACCATGTTAAAGGAGTACTTCCCACGGTTCGGGCTACCAAGAGTCATCTGTTCGGACAATGGTCCACATTTTGTCGCTGCTGTAATTCTGCAGATATGTGCGGCATTGCAGATCGACAAACGGTTCCATTTGGCCAGGCACGCTCAGAGCGCCAGACTAGTAGAAAGACACAATGGTATCATTAAGGACAAGCTCGCTAAGACGTGTGCCGGCACTAAATTAAAATGGCCGGACACCTTACCGATCGTGCTATTATCCATGCGTACAACCCCTCAAACTAAGACTGGGCTCTCTCCATTTGAGGTGGTAATGGGGAGACCTGCCAATATCTGGAACCTTCCTAAGTGTAGCTCTTTGAGAAGCGTTGAAAATGTTTTACTTTCAGATTATTGCAGCCAGTTGACTAAAAACCTGTATTTGAATTATCACCAGGTGCGAGAGGCTTTACCTGTGCCATACGAGGGCCCGGGCCACAGCATACGGCCTGGAAGCTGGGTGCTCGTCAAGGCATTTGAGCGCTCTTCCTGCCTTGCACCTCGCTGGCGGGTCCTGTTCCAAGTCCTGTTGTTCACCCAAACAGCGGTGTGGGTTTCTGGAAGAAAGAACTGGATGCACACGTCGCACGTCTAGAAACTTCCTCACCCAGTGCCACACGATACAGAAGAAACAGAACCCTTTGCTAACGCTGCAACCAACAATCTCAAAGCAGTAAATAGCGCCGAGGGTGTGTGTGTCGGAGAATCTTTCTGAGCCCGTGAGGCTTGGGGAAGCAGCCATTTTGTCTCCACACTCTCCAAAAGTTTTGCATCCGGAAACTGTTGTTTCAAATTCGGCACCTTCACTTGTCTCTGATACGTTGCTTCCAACGAGAAGTGACGATACATTGTTTCCGGATCAATCAGCACCGGGAAAAGCAAAGTACATTCTGCGTCTAAGAAAATAGACTTACGGCATGGTTTGGCTGTGCATTCGGAGAAGGAAAGGATCATCGAGGGGTTGTTTTTGCCCAAATTTGAGAAAGGGGATTCTGTTGGCTAGGGTTGTGAAAGGACTAAGAAGTTGCGTGGCCGGGAGGTCGCCAGCAACGAACATTGGGGGTTTCCGTTTTAAGACTACAATGCCTGCCACCGCTACCGCTCGTATGGGACTTGTAAATGATGGTGTGACTAACCGGGACAATGGACAATGCACCTGGGCCCCCAAAACGTATTGCTGTGTTTTTATAATGATATTTGGGTTTATAATAGTCACTGTCTTAGGTTTGTGGTACCTCTAGGAAACTCATCCTTTAGAGTCCTTGTTACCGACTGAAAATGTACGTACTGTTCCTACTCCCTTTGGACATTTGCATACTCTGTCCCCTAGGGACTCCCAGCATAGACAAAGGTACCACAGTAATACTCTACTACTTATCATGAATGCTACGAATGCCATTTTTAATGAGTCTAACTGTTGGGTCTGCTCACATTTACCGCAACATGGGGATAAGGGGCTAGGTTGGTATATTCATCCTTTACCTTTGACAACTGCTTGTTATGCTTCTCTTAGAGCACTGTTCTTTGGCCGTTGGAACAATAGCATCTCAGGGAACCTTGATGGCACTAATTTGAATGAGAAATGTGTTTTGACTCCCCTGGGATGCTCGCTTTTCGCAAACAGGAGTAAGCCTAACGTTGCTTCTATTAGGCCTTCCGACAGACTGTCTCGTCCTTTCCAATCTTTAATTTCCTTTAAGATGGCTCTGATAGGCAATAAGGATGCCATGCCACCTTCTTACACTGTTAACCATAGCCCCGATTCAGTTTCTTTTTGCATACAGAGGAATGGCACTCAGTCAATGGGAGATTTTAAAGGTTGTGCCAACATTGCAAATTTGACTAAGGAAGACAGACCTTTGTATGTAGGCGAACCTGTCTACTTTGTTTGCGCTAATGTAACGTTCCCATGGTTGCCCATGGATTGGCAAGGAACCTGTTATTTAGGGATCCTGTTACCTGGGGTGTTTATAGCTAGTACAATAGAAGTTTCAAAGGCTCGTCCACAGCGGGACGAGAACGGTGACACTCCAACACAAATCTTGGGAGATATAGCAAAATCAGTTGTGCCATTTTGGGGGCAGATAGCGAATTCCGAAGATATCAGAAGACTAGCGAGAGTACTGGAGAGAACCATCAACGGGACCACGGACATACTCTATAATATGACATAATAACAGAAAGCGATAAGACTAGTAGCGCTTCAGAACCGGATGGCATTAGATGTCATTCTGGCTGAACGTGGTGGAGTGTGTAAATTAGTGGGGTCCGCTTGCTGTGTTTTTGTGCCAGATTCCTCCCCAACTAGTTTCAAGGCAATACAGAATCTGCACATCCTTAGTTCAGAAGTGCATGTTCCTGAGGGAAACTGGGATCTTAGCGCTTGGTTCTGGGACTTCTTGCGATCTTGGGGTTGGAAGGTACTATCGGTCTTAGTGATCATTTTGGGAATTCTGTTGTTCCTTTGTTGTTGTATTCAGTGTCTACCTGGTATATGTTCGATGCTAGGGGGATGTTGCGCACAAGCGATAGGTACAATAGGACATAAAGTGTATGCCCCAGATAAACCTTCCAAGGAATATGTGTTAAAAGAAATTTTAGCGAATGACCTGATGGCAATAGATATTTCCGACAGCGATTCAGGGTGCATGGACGATGAGGCATGGAGTTATTTGCAAGGGAATCCGAAGTAGTTTAGCACTTGGCATAGGCCAACAGGAGGGTTTGTCAAAGGATAAATTATATCGTGCCTCCTATTGCAATGAATATATGTATATTGATCTACGCCAAGCTGCTTGTAAGTCACTTTAGAAGAAATCCGTGTCGTAAGGTCCTGACCTTAAAATCAATGTAGCCGCCATTTTAGGTCAATCCGGCAATATAGTTTTGCTTTGTAAAGTCACCCTGTGAGTTAAAATGGTGGACAATGTCATTCGGAAATACAACATGGCCGTCTTGACCTCTGTGTGTAATTAATATATAACTTGCCTGCAGGCCACTTGTTGAGGTCATGAACTGAGACCTTGTCCTTCGTTGACCTGTGTGTAAAGGATTACTCGTGCAATGAAACTAATCCACGAGCATATGTTAAGAACAATGTATTCAAATACTGAACTAAGAACACTTGTTTAACTACATTGTATTAATGTTTGAGAAGACCTGTATGGGAAATCCCAAAACACACAGTTGCTGTGTAGGCTTGTTGACGTATGTATTAAAGGCAAACTAGTTACATGTGGATATGCGAACTCGGCATGAACCCTAGATCAGTAATATATTAGAGGAATATTAACCCGAAGTAGGGTTGGACATCGTGTTCGCAAATAGTATAAAAGAGCAATGAATTCTAATGTACAGCGTCTCTCACTGAATACACCGAACCACCCTGGAGTTCGCTGTGTTGCACTGAGGGCCGATAGCTATCTGATTTTGTTCCGTTCTTTGTAACTGAATTCAGTATAAATTAAAGTACTTTGTATGTTCCTTTGTAACCCTTGTTCGGTGTATTTCCTTTTGGGGTACTCAGCCTCGATATTTTGATTTTGTTTTCACAGAATTGGAGGAAAGGCTCTGACCTTATGCTCACAGTCCTTGTAATCAGCGATGTAATAATTATACAGGGCTGACGCCAAGGGGCATCCTTGTTTTGCGCCTTGACCTGTAATAATAGGTTTCGTTAGATGCCCAGTTTTGCTCAGGATAACCCGCAATGAGGAGCCAGAGTACAAGGTCTTTATTGGTTCCAGGATGGAGCTGGGGCACTCCAAGTTATCCAATTTCTTCCAAAGGATTTCTCAGTTGACCTGGTCCAAAGCTTGGACCAGGTCAATGAAGGCCATGTATACCCGTGGTCTGCCTTCTATCACTTTGGCCTTCAGGGTGCTCAGCAATAGAATATTTACAGTGGTAACCATACCTTTAACGAATCCTGTCTGGAAGGGATCCAAGCACCCAGTTGTTTTTGTCCATTCCTGAAAAGTTGTCCAAGGCCAGAGAGCCAAAAATGTTGCCGATAGTATCTAAAAGTGCAATTGGACGGTTGTGGATTGTCCTTTGCTCCTTTTTTAAAATTGGCACCACGTTTGCGGTCTTCCAAGAAACTAGTATTGTTTATTCCCTTACACAAATCTGGAACTGTTTAACTTCATGATCTTTGTAAATTTTGTGTCCGTGTCGTATTGAATCGCCCAGGGACTATCAGGCTGGAAATGAAAAGTCAGTTGTTCCCCCTCCGATTTTTTAAATAGGGCCGTGAAGTGGTCTACCCAGTTCTGATCCCCCAAGCTGTTTGGTTTGCAAGGTGATGTTTACATATTTTGCTCCTGTCTTTATAAGGGACCAGAACTCTTGCGGTTTTCTTCCACAAACTGCTCGTCACATTATCTCGGAGTCCTCTTGATAAAGCCGGAGTCTGTGGTTTCTCAACAGTTTTTATGGTTGTTTTCAGCTTGCTTGACTTTTTCATTTATTTCAACCGAAGTCGTTTTTTTTCTTGCTGCGAGATTTATTTGTCTCAAAATCCTTCTTTTGTCCACCAGGTCTTGGTTTTACATGTGGGGTGTTGGTTTTGGGGTCACTTGGCCCTTACCTTTCTTTGATCTGACTACTACTAGCAATGGTTGATGGTCCACAGTTAGCTTGCCCTCTAGCCGATCTGTCAGGTTGCAGTCCAAATACATATATGTCATTTGTTTAATGGCTTCTTCCGTTAGCCAGACACGGGTATCTCCATCATAATTTTCAACTTCTATTGACATTTGCACTGAGGGAGACCATGACATTTTCCATGTTGTTACCAGTATGTTGTGATAGCTGTTTTTTTTTTCATACTACGTCAAAGCTCTCAATAAAAGCAAGAAATTCTCGTGAAACATAAGTGTGGTCTATGATAGCACCTCGACCGTCACACTCCCATGTAGGCACTGATGGTCTGTTCTTACATTTTTCCCAATACAAGTTGTGTAAGTCCTTTGAATCCATTAGTGCGGCCCATAGATGCCCTCTCTTCAGTGAGGATGCTGATCTTAATGGGGGATGCCTTATGTCTCCTATTTCTGGACAGATTGTGTTGAGGTCGCCACTAATTATTAGATGTTTAATCTGGAAACAGTCAGCTGCCTCATTGATTATATTTCCCATTGTGTTTAGGAAAACGTAGTTATTTATTGCATTTGGGTTCCAATACATGTTCACGATCAATATATTATCGACCTTATCTTTGAGGGCTAATGAATCACTACATTGCCAGGCAACCAAAGAAGCCTGGATGAAGTCTGTTGAAAGTACCAATGCCTTTCAGCTGCAGGCCACTGCCTGATCGAATGGCTGTTAGAAAGCCGAACGGAGGCCGGCCTTTTAGGCCCTTAGCCACTTCAGTAAAAGCTATTTCATAACCATACAGGCATGGTTTCCACCAAAGCCAAGTCTCCTGTAAACGCAGCACATCATAATTCCCCAAAATGATGTAGAACCGAGAGGTAAAGTGGCCAAAACCTCTGGTATTCCAGGAGCCCATGTCAAAATTTTCTGTTCCTGATTGGTATTTTTCTGTTTGTTTCCTTTGGGCCTGCTGGTTTGTCGTACTGTTTTTGGTGGCTAATTCAATGACTGGGACACAAGGGCTGCTGAAATCCAAATCCACTTTTTCTGTTCTTCTTCGCTTTTCAATATTGCCACTCTTTTGTTTAACCTTGCAGATTTTGAATCTGGTTGATCTTGTTCATCTGTTATTTTTAATGGGGCAGAAGTCCCTTGGGCATTCTGTCCATGTTGCTGGTTTCACCTAGCTCTTCATTGTATCGAGGTATCAAGGGACTAGGTTGTTTGTCTACTTGAGCCATAGCCCCTAGTTGATGGCCACTCTGGTTCAGAGCACTGTCGATGGTGGTAGTAACATTTGGGCGGGTTTTCAAGCCCTGTCTTGAAACAAGGCTGATTTTGTCCACTTGACTTTGTCTGTTCCTTCTCTGCTGTGAATCGTGACCTCTGTCGTGGATCTCTCGAGTGCTGGTTGTGCTCACGCTCTGATCAAGACTTACACCTGGATCCCTCCGAGTGAAGATCACATAGGTCGTATCCCAATATCAATACAATTTCTGTAGCATTGGATAACATCCGCTTTACTACTGGTGAGTCGATGTGGAGATATGAGCAGATGTACTAATTCAGATTCAGAATCTTCCCCCGTTTATAGACTCCTGTCCATTAGATCAATGGAGTGCTCGTTTGCATCGTCATCCACAAGATGGGACAGATCTTTTACTTTCTCTGCTAGCTTTTGGACTGACGCCTCTGGTTTTGAATGTTGAGTAGTTTCAACTGTCTTTTTTGGAATTTTAAGAATCACTGCTCGCTTTCTTTTAGATCTTGTGCTTTACACTCTACAAGTGGTCTGGTATGCCGCTCTCTGTATATAATCTTTGTAGAGTCTTTCTCCGGGATCAGGCTTGATTTCTACAAAACAAAATCAAATATCACTGGTTGTGGGTCACCAGTCTTGTGTCTGACATTTTGGTTTACATTTTGATTGCACGCTGATCCTCCTGAGATTTGATCGGGATTACTAAAGCAATTGATCCATTGGTCCTTGGTCTGTCTAGTATTACTTGATGATCAGGTTTCTTTAAGTTTCATTCAAGGCCTCATAAAGCTTGCTGAAGAGGGCCAGCACTATTGTGACAGATGACATGATGGCTTGCAAGTCCGGCTTCCTGTTAGATTATTTTGGCATTGAGTGTGAAATTTCGGTCAGATGTCAATTGTGAGGGGGTAGTTGGAAAAGATCTACTCTTTGGCAAGGGCTCTAAGTTGGCCTTTCCCTTACTGGTGGAGACACTGTATCTTTTAGCGATCTTGAAGGAGCCAGTGAGGATTCCTCATTTTGTGCATTTAGATCCTCAGTTATTGTCGGGGGGAGAGAGTTCTGTTGTCGACCCACCTCTCTTGGATCAGATATTGACACATCCGGCCGTTGTTCATTCTGAAGATGAACTATTTAGAGTGCGTGCTATTTTCCTCTGGTTTTTTATACCAAGTGAAGGTGTAAATTGGCTGTTTTTAAACCATGAGTCTTTGTTGTTTGATTCTTATCTTAGCAACGCTCTTGATTTTCTCCAACTGTGTACTCTTTAGTGGAGCTTTACCCGGATCCAGGACTTTTGGCACTGTTTTTACACTTTTTGGGTCGGTTTGGATGTTCACATGTGCTAAGTCCAAAGTGGCCCCTTTCTCTAAGGGCTCAAAAACCTCTTCCAGTCCAAATGACGTTAACTCTGGATCTAGGTGCAGTGGGCTGACCAAATTGTCTCTGTCAATTGTCGGGTGAATATCTATGTGTATAATAGAGTCGGAGGATGGACCGACTGTTTTAATGGACCTAGGAAGTCACCTCAATGGGCTTGTGTTGATTTCAGAATTTGTCAATGTGTCAGTGTTGGCGTCACATTAACCTCTGTTGTGTTCAATGACTGAGCTTGCTGTGGGAGTGAGAGCAGGCTTATCAAGGGACTCGCTGGTAACAAGCAATTCAGCGCCACCCGCTCCCACTCCTCCATTATTTCACTCACTGGCCTTGCTCTACAGTCAGTCGCGAATGTTTGAAGAGACACAGGGGAGACTTGTTTGTCCATTGTCAAACGTTTCACAATTACCCTCCCTTCAAAACTTGTCAGTTGCTTCGGATCTTTCTCTGTCATTGCAGCCAAAGGTGTTTCCGTAAGCGTACGCGGCGTAGAAATGTCTGT
Organism: Ambystoma mexicanum; assembly: GCF_040938575.1. Taxonomy (NCBI): domain Eukaryota; kingdom Metazoa; phylum Chordata; class Amphibia; order Caudata; family Ambystomatidae; genus Ambystoma; species Ambystoma mexicanum. The sequence continues at coordinate 437,186,000 of NC_090923.1, forward strand.
AGAAGCAGCAGGTGTTAAGTCTATTATGTGATCACAAACAAATCGAGCAGGTTGGACAAGAGGGGTTAGGCGGTCCTGCTCTCCCCCACCCGTTAAACAGTTTGAAGGGACGTGCAGGGGTGTAGGGGCTTGCACAGTTAAAGCTGCATGTTGGTTAAGGCGACTCTTCTTACCCGAAACTGGGACTGAAGCTGTAGCATTTTCCAGTTGCGGGGCCACCATTACCGGCTGAAGCCCCCTCCTTCATCCCTGTTTCCTGGGGTCGCGGTCGCGAGCTGCAGAGGCAACAGCCTTCTTCGCAAGAGCACCACGCCTCTGCTGCCACCATGGACTGCCCAAAGACTGCAGTAACCTTAGCAGACATCTCAGCGGGCGCTCCACGGCCCTGCACAGTATTTACGTGGTTCCCCCCACAACAGTAAGCACTGGAGACAGACTCAGTCTCAGTATACCAGGATACTAGGAAACGAAATGAGGACTGCCCAAAGACTGCAGCTACCTCAGCAGTCAGTATTTAAACACCAGAAGACATTTGAAAGGAAGTCTTTTTGTGTTTAGAGTCACCTCTATAGAGGTGGGTGTTAATTGTGGGAAAAGGTAAAAGGTATGAGTGGCAGAGTTCAGTAGATTGTTGAGTGGAGAAAATTAGAAGGTGGGAGCCCCATGAGGAGACTGGAGCAGTAAAGCATGCTGCCGGGGACCAGGGTGGCGAGGAGTCATTTGGAGTGAAAAATGGAGCAGGGACAGATTGCATGGATGTGCAGGAGGTTGGGTTGACAATCACAGCAAACTGTAGATGTGCTGAATTATCAGGTCACAAACACCCCATATTTTGAGCATTGGGTAATCAGGCAAATCTTTAAAGTGGAGAGCATATAGGAGAGGGGATATATAGGATAGGAGAGGGGGCGCAATGTTATACTTGAGCATGAGACAATGCAGCAACATCAAGGGATGGATAGCAGATAGGACAACATGGAATGAAAGAATGGAAGTAAAATATGATTGGAGTATTATCGGAAAATATATGATATAATAAGCCTAAGAAAGATTTGAATTTGCCATGAGGGGAGGTTTAGCATGTGAAGAGAAGGGGACCAAGGAAAGCCCCTCGAGGGACGCCTCCTGGCTGAGGTGTCAAAGGAGGTCTGTTGTGAATCTACATGCTCTTCATTCTTAAGCAGGCTCAAGAGTCAGACAGGTGAATACGAATGTTGCTTGATTTACATGCAACTTACAGGAATTCAGTTATTCTTATCTTCACATGTTACACAGGGAGACAGACACTGGTCCATCTTCAGGCACTCACAGCTCAGCCCCAACTGACCCTCTCAGAATCATACATGCATCACACTCACCCAACCTTCGTTGAACTGTCATTCCTATGCAGTTCCCCACTTTCTACATTTATGGAAGACCGGTAAGACAAACTCTCTTCTTCTTTACTCCTCTTTAAAGTCATGTGTTTTCCTATGTTCCTCTGTTTTGCACATTTAAGAGGGATCCACTAGAGTAAGTACCCTACACAAACTTACCACTATAGTTCACTCTCTCAAGTATATAGTAAGAATGCACCCGCATAAAATGGAGAACAACGCAATAGAGTCTGACCATATTATAGTGTAACTTTGACGGAAGCTCTTATTACTGCCGAAAACCATCAATTTGCTGTTCTCCCCACACTAACCATAATCAGGACAGTGAACATCCCCGTTTATCATCTGACTTAGCGTCAGTATGTGATCTCCGAGAGCAGCTGAAAGTAACTTTAAATGCCATGATGGCTGCCTATCAACATTTATAATTGGATTTCAGAGTTCGCAGACCATACTACAGATGCAAAGCTCTGTCCAGAGAAGTCTGCACCTTCCAGGAAGGGATTAATTATTGAGGAAAGGTCAACTCTGCCACGTCTCGAGGGATAGGATTTCTTGAGCGCCGAGGGTACAGACAAACACACAAGTCCCGCCTTGAGTGGGGTCCCTTTATGCGCAAGTTAGGTCTTAATAAACCAAGCAGGCTGCACTTCCAATTTGAAATGCCAGCCTATGGCTGCAGGCTAGCTCTGTATTCCAGTGATAAAAGAAGGCGTAAAACAGCCCACTGCCTGATCACTCTCCCTGGCTGTCACTGAATCTTGTTTAATAGCATCTCCATCGCCGTTTTGGCCAATTTGCTTGCAATGGCATCCTTTTCTGCGGGCTTACTGCTCAGCAGGCCCTGAAGCAATCTATGAATAACTTCTCAACAGATGCTGTTTATGAATTGAAGCAAATGGCTTCCCTGTTTCCCTTTTTTCTCACTTCAATAATTTCCAGTTACATTACGATGAATATTTATACCCTTGTAGCACGGCATCGCGATGGGGAACAAGCAGACCTCTGCATTGTTTTATACGAGAGTGCTGTCCTAATGGTCTCTGGCTGGCTGGTTTTAATAATGTTCTCTTGATGGACTGAGAAGAAGATGCAAATTGTAGATCAGTCATCCCCATGCACGGTTTTAGCAGAGTGGGCAGTGATGGAAGACTGCATTAGAGGCGACTGTAGCAGGGCCCGTCTTGCAGAAATAATACATCCCAAAACATGTGCAGGCAAACTCAAGGCCTATGCGTGGCTGCTCACGTTAAGTGATCGCACAGCATCGATGAATGGGGCATCAACGCACATGTTCATCAGTTCCATTGTGCCGCTGATTACAATTAGATAAAAACAAATTCAGTGGAGTTTATGTACTTGAAATTACTACCTTTTGTGGGAATTGTAATTTGCTTCTTTTATCCTTTGTATAAATTAAATTGCCAATCGGGAAAAGGAATGCACTGTTTTTCATTTGTTGGTTGCCATGCTTGATTATTAGGCTGATATAAGACCATGGAGATATTATGAACAATTCTTTCAAATGGGCGCTCATTTAATATCAGCTCAAATCATCTTGGTGTATGCGCCAACAATCTGTCTATCTTCTATTTTTATAAAAGTGAACGTTTGTTTGTGGGATGGCGAAGCATTGTTCCTTATACAATTCCACACTGTTTCACCAATCAGAACCACATTTTGCATAGTTACCTGTTAGGACCCTACGGACAATACTGCGTACATGCCTTTTGGACACCCCACCCCATTCTCTGTATGTCAGCAAAAGTCAACATTTGTCTGTGGGTTTGTGGATTGGCGAAGCATTGTTCCTTATACAAATCCACACAGTTTCACCAATCTGCACCCATTTTTGCATATATACCTCTTAAGACCCTCCGGACATTACTGGCTACATAACATTTGGACACCCCACCTCTTTCCCGGGATTCCAGCAACACTCAAAGTGTGTTTGGTGGTTTGTGGCTTGGCGGAGCATTGCTCTTTATACAATTACACACTATTGCACCAATGTGCACTAAATTTTGCATAGTTACCTGTTAGGACCCTTCAGACATTACTGGTTACAGGACATGTGGAAACTTCACCACTTTACCCGGATTCCAGCAAAAATCTAAATTTGTTTGTGGGTTTGTGGCTTGGTGAAGCGTTGTTGCTTATACAATTCCACATCGTTTTATCAATCTGCACCAAAGTTTTCATAGTACCTGTTAGGACCCACCGTAGATTACTGACTACATAACATTTCGACACCCAACCCCTTTCCCCAGATTTCATCACCTTCACACATGAGACATTTGACTGAAATCGGAGAAACATCAAAGTGGTTCTAGAAGGACCGATCCTCAACCCTACAATGCACATTTTCTGGGACATTTGCACCGCAAAGAACTGCCCCACACCAGGGTGAGGCAACAGCTGGAGAGGTAGCACAGTAGGTGCTAGTATGCAGCAGCACACCAACTCTCGCCTTCGTCCCAAAGTCTCCTCTGGGGTATGTCAGCCAGCCACACATGCCCATTCTCGGTGCAGTTTACTTCAGAATGCAAAACACATCAATCAATAAGCAAATTGGAACAGCGACCAAAAGGATCATTGATTTTCATCATTTGATGAGAGTGTTGTCATGTCTGTCCACAGAATCATTTCATAGAACGGGTACTTTTTGCTAGTATGAAATAAAATACACTTTCAGGTTTGTTTTTATGAACTTGCTTTGTTTACCATTGTTTGCTTATGTGATTTAGGGCCTAATTCAGAGAATGCTTTTCATGCCCCAATGGGACTTTGTGCAGAAAAAGTGCACTTTGCGGCATGCACAACGCATGTTTCCAATTCATGGATAAGACTTTGCATGGGTCCTTTTCCTCCTTTGCATGATGCTTTGTGATTTGCACGACACACTGCGCAAAGCGGAAAAGGGCCAATGCAAAGAAACAAATAGCGTGCGGAACATGTGTATTCCACATTACCTGCATAAAATCATTAGGAATGAGGAATAACGTGGGCATGTTGAGGGATGAGCCACGTAAAAAAATGACATGCCCAATCAAGCTCAAACAACCCAATTCAAGGATTACCAACCGCAAATCACCAGAGCAAAAAGGCACACACAAACCTTGTGATTTCACTGCCACATGATACATGGCGCAACGTACAAAGCGCAGAGGACACATATATAAGCATGCAATGCACACTATTTCAAAGTTGCACTCGAAGGATCAATCCAGCTGAAGTGGCAGTGATTGTACATGTTCTTGGAAGGAGGAAGAGGATGTTGAGGGAGAGGATTTTCCATCCTCACACAACCCTTTTTGGGATTCCAGATGACAAGGTGCATGAAAGGTACAGATTCCGTCCCGATGTCATCCTAGACCTGGTCAGGGAGTTAGAGGAATACCTTACATCACCTACCATCTGCTCCCATGCACTCACACCCATGGAGAAGGTACTGACAGTCCTACATTATTTGGCTATGGGATAATTCCAACACACCTCTGCCATTGTTGGGGGCATATTGCCTACACCAGGTATTGTGCTGCATTACAACACATCTGCGCAGGTACATGTACATGCCACAGACACTGCAGGCAAGGCAGAGAATGTGTGGCAGGAGTTTTATGCCATAGCATAGTTCCCATGGTTTCTGGGAGCCCTTGATTGAACGCATGATGCGCTACAGCCCCCCGCCCCCGATTGTCCAAGCACATGTACCGCAACCGCAAGCATTGGCATTCAATGAATGTACAGGTCATCTGGGATGTAAAGGGAGTCATCATGCATGTGAATGCCAATTGCCCTGGAAGCACACATGATAGCTTCATTTTCCACTGGTCAACTCTATACCAGGCCATTGCATCTGGAACCTTTAGCAACACCAAGGTCTTTAGTGAGCATCAACTATCACACATCTGCAAGCAGTCACATGACACACAGACTAACATACCATGACAATCGATGCTAACAACAACCATTTCCACATTTGCAGGGTATAGTGCCTACCCGCTCTCTCCATTCTTGCTCATGCCATTCAGCAATCCTGCCATCCCAGGTGATGTAAGGTATAACGCAGCACACATAGCCACTAGGAGCATAGTTGAGTACATGCTCAGGGTACTCCAGTCATGCTTCTGCTGCCTTGATCACTCTGGTGTCGTATTGCTATATGCCCCACCAGAAGTATGCAAGATCAGTGGGGAATTTTGTGTCCCGCACTATGTTGCCACATGGCGTGGCATAGCAGTAGAGCTGCAGGGGGGACATCACCCTCAGCCACAGGCACTACCCTTCCCCTTGACAGGTCAAAGTGCACCGGGACAGGATACATGCAACTGGCTCATGCAAACATACTTCCCATGAATAGCAGCCCCTGTGGAGCATACACAGTGAAGGCACATTCCTGACGCCATACAATGATGAATCAGGCCGTCCACCTAGCCCATAACAACACCCTGAGAATGTGTGTCTGGGAGTGGCAAACTGTGTGTGTATCCATAGACATAAAATCAAATGCACAAACCACTGACACAGTCATAGCAAGTGGAAACAACAGTATCCTTGTCGCTCGCACAAAAGCACACAAAATAAATGAACCTGTAATAATTTCCACATGCTTACCACCAATTGTGTTCTCAGACACCAACAAGACACAGGAGAACACAAGTAAAATGCACAGCATATACTGTAAGCAGGAACAACACTTGTAAGAACTATTCTGGCCACCCTAGACGTGTCTGACCATAACATGCAGGTGGAGTGGCTACTCCATTACCTACCAACAATGCAACTCATACAATACATCTACATAGAAATAGTCATACAGACTGAGAAATGTGCAAGTTCAGTTCAAGAGAGATACCAATATCACCTCAGCTCATTTCCCGTAAGAATCTGATCTAGCATTGCCCATTCATTCAGCAATCCACTTTTCTGTAGGTGTTCAAAATAGCCGACGTTGCCGAGGTGTGGCGTGCAGGCATTCCAAGGCCATGTGTTCTTGCATAGCAGCAACCATGTCTCCCATTAGGATGCCCCACAAGAAATCGGAAAAACAAGGACAGAGCAGATACACATCCCTGCACCTGATGGCACAGGACCCTGTGTCTCCCTGAGTAACATGCAACAACTGTAAGCCAGCCTCCCTTCTCCATGTCTCCCCCTGCACCCAATACGGCTGGACCTGCTCACCTCATGTCAAAGCACTGCAAACACCTGGCACAGTGACAGCATCACCACCCACAACACCACAGTAGTTGCCCCCCTGAGAGCCATGAAACCCTGTAAGTAATGACTCACCAGCCTCCCATCTCCATGTCTCCCCTGCACCAAATGCAGCTGCACCTGCTCATCTCTGGCCAAAGCACTGAAAACACCTGGCACAGTGACAGCATCACCACCCACAACACCACAGTAGTTGCCCCCCTGAGAGCCATGAAACCCTGTAAGTAATGACTCACCAGCCTCCCATATCCATGTCTCCCCTGCACCAAATGCAGCTGCACCTGCTCATCTCTGGCCAAAGCACTGAAAACACCTGGCACAGTGACAGCATCACCACCCACAACACCACCACTGTGTTCCCCCCTGAGAGCCATGCAACCCTGTAAGTAAAGACTCACCAGCCTGCAATCTCCATGTCTCCCCCTGCACCCAATGCGGCTGGACCTGCTCATCTCTGGCCAAAGCACTCAAAACACCTGGCACAGTGACAACACCACCACCCACAATTCCAACAATATGTGCCCCCCTGAGTGCCATGCAACAACTACAAGCAATGACTCACCAGCATCCATCTATGCCCTCACACCCAATGCAAATGGACCCCCCACCTAACGCCAGCACACATAAGTACTCCTAACACAGTGAACACATCCCTGCCAACAATGTCACCATATCCTGTGCTCCCCTGAGTGCCATGAACAAATCTGCACAAAGTACACACCTGGCTCCCATCCACAGCATGTCACCCTTCTCAGCATGCATGGACATGGAGTGCATGAAAGTAAACCAATAGCCTTGAGGTGTACCATATGGAACAAGGTAGCTTGAAAGCTATGGTCTACCCAGTGGCAACAAAGGTGGGTTATCGCCCCTGGCCATCCAGGGCCCTGCCCTCTATGCATTTGAGCTTTGCCCTCCAGAGTGGGCTGTGTCCTCTGTGATAAACTCCATAGAGTAATATTTCTGAGACTCTACTTTAGAGGCAGGTGCACAGTGACTGGTTTAGCACCCATGGATAGCCAGAGAACTGGCTGAGGCACCTCTGAGCCATGCCATCTGGATAGCCCTGGTCCCGGCCTGTCAAACCTCCTTGCCTGCTCGCCTAGGCATGTATTATGGAGCATGTATTATGGAATAGAATATGGACTTTGTAAATTAATTCAGCATGGAACTGTGAAACTTGACAACCATGGTTTACTCATCACTGCCCCCTGTGTGCCTGCAATGTTGCCCTGGCCTTGCAAAGCTCCAATGTGTTTAGCAGTGGGTGCCCTGCCAAGATACCTGGAGCCACCCAGCTGCATCATACAACCACCTAGACAAAAACTCTTGAGGCCATGCAGAAGGGGGGTGCTCTGTGCCAGGAGGCAAGGGGCTGTGCCTGCTCATCCAGCTCATTGGAAGAGCCACCTTGTGCCCTGGCCTGAGCTCCATGATGGCTTTCCCTGAGAACCTGCCTCAAATGTGGGTCGATTGTTTGCCTTGCCAGCAGCAGACACTGGGCATCCTGGCGGGGTCCCTGTCACTCCCTGGAGGTAAAAACACAAATGCACCATGGCCCGAGCACCACTGTCACATCATCACCCTGTAGTGCGTGTGCAAAATGAGCCAGAAAACATGGCACTTGCTGAGCCCTACGTTTTCACAGGCTCAGCAATTAAACATGTGTTTCTGCAGCGAATACAAGGTCACATATTTATGTCAGATAACCCAGCCGGGGAGAATAGTTGTTGTATTGTCCACCAAAGGATATGTCAGAAAGGGAGTCGGAGCGCTCTGCAGGTGCATTGATAAGGGGCAATGGGAACTAAAGCAATGAGAAAAGCTGTTTTTTGCTGCTTCTAACTATAATATTCCACTCTTTCTGTGCCTTGGGCTTATTGTCTGCTCTTCGGCTTAGGGCAGCAGGGTACCCCATGAGGGTACGGGATCGAAAGTAGACCCATAAAGAGAAGAGGTTTTACTCTTGGAAAAGCAGTTAGAATTTGGACCCCAGGGATTCAGGCTCGCTGAGAGGGAGGACACTCCGCTCCAGATCCCGTTAGGAGGATCAGTCTCTTTGCCTACCCGCTGTGGGACTAAGCAGTGTCGTAGTGGCTGAGATGAAGGTGTCTTCTGCAACAATACTAATGGTGATGAGTTTTCTCTTTGTCTATGTATAATTCATTACCTCCACGTCCACTCTTCCTCGTCCCAGTACTTACCTCATGAGGCACCCGCCTCCGACACAGGACCTTCTTCTATTTCTTCTTATTTCTATAACTCCTCCCCCGCACCCACATTACTTAGTTTTAATTTTTCCTGCCTCCGGCAGGTTGGGCTTGTTTTTTTCTTCCCGGCGCGGGGCGCTGGGGAGCTCCGAATGCTGGCCCCCTGGTGGGGCTGTGTGGCGGGGCCTACGGCTCCTTCAGGTGTGGCAAGACTCCTGGGTTCCCTGCGGGGCTTGGGACTCGGTTGAGTCAGGCTGCCTTGCCTGGTTTCTGCTGGGCTTTGGCCAGCGCAGGGCATCGTGGCCCGGGTTCTGGGAGAACGGACCAGGGTTAAGGTAAGGAGAAGGGGGGCATGTTTTTCCTGTTGCATGGCCATGCTGCATGGGCGGCTGTGCATGGATTGGCGGCTCCTTTTTCTTGTTTGAGCCACGTGCTCCGGAGGAGGGTGGGCTCCTCCTCTGGTGCTGCAGGCATGTTGCCATAGGAATTGATTGATGTTGTTCCTATTGGTTGTTGTTCTTTCTGGCCTCTATTTGAATGTGGGAGAGGCACGTTAGCAATTGTTTGTATGTGGAGCCTTGATTTGGTGTACAGGGGTCTTTGGTGAAGCAGGCTTCCTTGGTCACTGTTTTTGAGCTTACTCAACATGGGAAAACATTCTGCAAAGAGCAGGCATCTGGTCCTGTCTTCTTCTTCTTCGTCTTCCTCTTCTCCTGATTTACACCGAAAGAGAAAGAAGAAGGCTAAGCGTTTTTCCCTGACCAGAAAGGAGTTGAAGAAGCTGCTTAAGCGGTTCATAGTGATAATACCGAATCAAAAAATCTCGAAAACAAAAATCTCGAATACAAAGGCCGAAAAAAAAAATATCGAATTTTTTTTTCAATGTGTTTTTTTCCAAAATGGGGGGGTTCCCCCCCAACCCCCCTTTTTTTCATTTTTTTTTTATTTTACCCCTTTTTTTTACTTACCTGACCCCAAAAACATATATAAATAAATAAATAAAAAATGCGATATTTTTTTTTTCGAGATTTTTGTTTCGGGCTTTTTGTCATTCGAGATTTTGTTTTCGAGATTTTGACTGACCACCGCTTAAGCATCGTAGAGGGAGTCGCACACGTGCTCATGGACACAAGCGCAGGCGTCTGTCTTCCTCATCCTCCTCTTCTTCTGGCGCGGAGTCATCGGCCTCTTCTTGTTCCTCTTCGGCTGATGCTGAAGGGAAGTATCTGGACAGAGAAGGAGTGGATGAGGTGCTGGCTGAAGTTGGGGATTGCATGGGATTTTCAGAGCTCCTGGTGCCGGTGGAGGGGGCCGACCCTTCTATTCGCCAGTATAGGCATACACCTAGGAAGGGGTTGCCATTGGTTTCCGATATCCGAGAAAAAATCCTCCGGGAATGGCATAACCCGGAGAAGATTGCAATGCCCCGCTTCATGTCCAAACTTTACCCTTTGAAGGGCGAGATTTTGCTGTCTGATCCAGTTGAGGTCGACGATATCCTCGCCAGCCTGGTGGGCCGCTCCTCTATGTTGGCCGAGGAGGCGGCCGTCCGGGATCCAGTGGACCGCCGAGTTAATTCCGGCCTTAAGAAGATTCATGCAGGGGCGCATCTGGCCCTTCGAGCAAATATCTATGGTTCCTACACAGCTGAAACAGTGTTGCATGGTTTCAGGGAGTAGAAAAAGGCTGTCAATGAAGGCTCTGATTGTGCCCCTTTGCTTACAGATATGCAGAGACAGGTTGAGTTTTTGGCCGATCTGGCTTTTGATGGAGTACGTGGTTCAGCCATGGCCATGGGGGCTGGTATATTGGCCAGGAGGCATTTGCACCTAAGGGACTGGAAGACTGATGGATCTCAGAAGGCGGCTGCCCTGAAACTTCCTTTCACTGGGTCCAGGCTTTTTGGTGATTGCCTTGAGGATAAGGTGCACAAAGTTTTTAGGGCGGACAAACATGCTGACAAACTTCGACGCAAGCCTCCTTCAACGGCCAAGAAATCTTCCTCTTGGGCTGGTCCAGTGACCAGCAGGTCTTTTCCTGGCTCCTCATCACATTCTTTTCGGAGATCTAGGGGGGGTCGGGGTCCTCCACGCTCTTCACGTCCTGGGCCGGCACCTAAGTCCTGACGGTTTGGAATTGCCGGTGGGCGGGCGGCTCCGGCAGTTTTTTCCAGTATGGGAAAGGTGGTGTTCCGACTCATGGGTTCTGGACACAGTACAATGGGGGTATCGAGTGCATTTCCTGTCTCCTCCTGTCCAGCATTGCATGGTTCGGACTGTGGTTCCCAGGTCTCGGCTCAAGAGGTTGGCCATGGACGCCGCGCTCTCCGAATTAGTGTTGAAGGCGGCCATCATGCCCGTTCCTCTCCCTATGCAGGGTCAGGGGTTCTACTCACGGATGTTCCTGGTCCCCAAACCTTCGGGGAAGTACCGTCTAATTCTGGACCTCAAAGCCCTGAACTGCTTCGTCCAAAGGGAACACTTCAAGATGGAGACTTTACAGAACATTCTTCCGATGTTATTAAAGGGGGATTGGATGACATCTCTGGATCTCCAGGACGCTTATTACCATGTGGCTCTCCGTCCCTGCCACATGCAGTTCTTCCGCTTTGCAGTGGGATCCCGACATTTTCAGTTCAGGGTGCTCCCGTTCGGACTGCGATCTGCCCCCAGAGTTTTCACCAAGCTGGTGGCTCCCCTGGTGGCGCACTTACATCTGCGGGGCATTCAGATATTTCCCTACCTGGACGATTGGTTGATCAAAGCGTCCTGCCGGCAGACTGTAATTTCTCATCTCCGATTGGTCTGCCAGGCATTGCAGGACTGGGGTTTCCTGGTGAACTGGCAGAAGTCCAAACTGGAGGCTTCTCAGGATCTAGTTTTCATTGGTGCACAGTTTTGCACCAGGATCGGGAAGGTGTTCCTGTCCCTGGAGAGGGTCTGTCGCTTGCTGACTGTTCTGGGCAGGGTTCTCGGGAGGCAGTATGTCCCGGCCCGCCTATTGCTGAAATTGCAGGGGCACATGGCTTCTTGCGTGTTTCTAGTTCCCTGGGCCCGTCTTCATCTACGCCCCCTGGTGTCCTACCTTCTCTCCCACTGGCTCCCTTCATCTCAAGCTTTCGAGGCTTTGATTCTGGTGTCTCTGGCGCTGCGGGTATCCCTGCAGTGGTGGTTGAGGGTTCCGAAACTACGGGCTGGGGTGTCCCTGATCATTCCTCCTGTGACCACACTTACTACCGACGCCAGCGGAAGGGGCTGGGGAGCTACGTTGGGAGTCCTCTCTGCTCAGGGGTTGTGGGATCCGGAAGAGAGCCATCGGACATCCAATTGGCGAGAGTTGTGTGCCATTCTCCGGGCTCTGGTGTACTTCAGGAGGTTGCTGGTGGGCCGGGCAGTTTTGGTCCAGACGGACAATACGACAGCTTTGGCTTACGTCAACCGCCAAGGGGGTTCCGGCCGCTCCTTGAATGCCCTGGCAGCTCAGATAGGTGCTTGGGGGGAATCACATCTGGTGTCCCTGGTGGCTTCACATATCAGGGGGGTGGACAATGTTCGGGCGGATCTACTCAGCTGCCAGTTTCCCTCCTCGGTGGAACTGGTCCTCTCGACCCAGGTTTTTGCAGAGATCTGTGTCAGGTTCGGGACCCCTATTCTGGACCTGTTTGCGTCTGCAGCCTCAGCAAAAGTTCCCCTCTTCTGCTCTCGTTTTCAGACAGAGGGTGCGTGGGGGGTGGACGCCCTCTCTGTGCAGTGGCCTCAGGGTCTCCTTTATGCTTTTCCACCTATTCCTCTTCTGCCTCGGGTGGTTCAGCGCATCAGAATATCCAGGGTGACGGTATTGTTGTTCGCTCCGTACTGGCCCCGCCGGAGTTGGTTCACCTCTCTGTTGGAGCTTCGGTGCCAGGAGCCTTGGCTGGTTCCGAAGTGGCCTTGTCCCCTTCTGGGGGAGCTACGGTTGGGGGTCCGCCAGATACAATGGGCAGTGTGGATATTGCACGGGCTAGGCTGATATCTCAGGGGTTTTCTGGTCCTGTGGCGGATTCCATAATCAATGCTCTTAGACCTTCCACTCTGAAGGCTTACGGCAGACATTGGAGCCATTTCCGGGACTGGTGTGCGGTCTGGGATTCCCCCCCTGCGTTCTGGCCTCCCCGCTATCCTTCAATTTCTCTGGGATGGATTTGACAAGGGCCTGGCGGTTTCCACGCTTCGCTCTCAGTGGGCCTCCATAAAATTCCTTTTGGGGGACTCTGATGGGCACTTGGATGGGGAGGTGTTGGTGGGGAAGTTGCTCAGGGGTTTTTCTTCTTCCCGTCCTTGTACTTATAAGGGGCTTCCTCCTTGGGATCTCCCTCTTGTCTTAAAGTTTCTTCAAGGGCCTCCCTTTGAGCCCATTTCCGAAATTGATATGAAACATCTGACGCTGAAGACTGCTTTTCTGATTGCCATAACTTCTGCCCGTAGGCTTGGGGAGATTGGGGCTCTGTTATGTCACCCCCCTTTCCTGAGGGTTCTGCCGGACTCGGTGGTGCTGAGGTGTGATCCGAAGTTTCTCCCTAAAGTTGTTTCTCGTTTTCACACCTCTCAGGATCTGGTTCTCCCTGCCTTTTTTCAAAATCCGCAAACGCCAGAGGAAGTGGCATAACATTGATGTGCGGCGGGCGGTGTTGGAGTACTTGGCTAGAACTGCCCCTTTCCGCCGCTCTGACAGTCTTCTGATTACTTTTGGCCCGGCTGGGGCTGGGCGTAAGGCATCTGTAGTGTCCATTAGCCGATGGATCCGTCTTGTAGTCTCCATGGCCTATGTGGCTTCGGGCCTGCCTGTGCCTGCGCACGTTCAGGAGCGGTCCACCAGAGGTTTGGCGGCCTCATGGGCCGATGCAAGGGGGGTTTCTCTACAGGAGATATGTAGAGCTGCCACTTGGGCTGATCAGAGCACCTTCATCAACCACTATAGGTTGAATGTCTCCCACTCGGGGGTTGGTTCCTTCGGGGTTGGAGTTTTGTCTGTGGGGATGTAAAATTGGAGTTATTAAAGGTGTGTGTTTCTGCACTGTTTTGACTCTGTGTCTCATTGGGACCTTTTTCCCCGTTAGTTGCTTTGGTATACCTCATGAGGTAAGTACTGGGATGAGGAAGAGTGGACGTGGAGGTAATGTTCTGATTACTTACCGGTAATCTTCATTACTCCTAGTCCTACTCTTCCTCGTCACAGTACTGACGACCCTCCTCACCCTCCCTGCGGGGAAGGTCCCATGCTACGGCTTGGTAATATGAAACTAAGTAACGTGGGTGTGGGGGAGGAGTTATAGAAATAAGAAGAAATAGAAGAAGGTCCTGTGTCGGAGGCGGGTGCCTCATGAGGTAAGTACTGTGACAAGGAAGAGTAGGACTAGGAGTAATGAAGATTACCGGTAAGTAATCAGAACATATGTGTTTATTCCTCTTTCTATATGTTATGAATGAATAAAGTGCCTATAACGCGCCATTTATATTATAACTACAACGACAGTTTTATGTGTCATTTTATGCCTATCGCAGTCCAATAACTGATTTTTCAAGGGTACGGAGAGCATAAGCACGCGATCTCCCCACGTGGCCAAGATAAAGTAAAACAATTGGCTCTGTGAGCAGGGTCTTTGTGCTGACATTTATGCCAAAGTTCCCTCCCATTATTATATGAGATAAAAGATATTGGACTCAAAGAGGCAAAAGTTTGAGAAGTGAGTAGTTTGTGGTGAGGTAATAATGATAGGGACGTGTAATATCCCTTTGGTAACATGAGTTCCCTATTTAGGAAAAAAGGAAGCTCTGCAGGCAGAGGCTGTGCAGAGGTGACTATTCCGGGATGGACTATGGGCCTCATTACACGGAAGGCGGTGAGCCATGGCGCTATTAGCGCCATGGCTCATGCCGGTAAAATACCGGCACCGCCTTGGCGGAAAGGGGATTTACCGTTCCATTCCAAGGTTGGTGGGGCGGTAAATCCCCCTTCTGCCATTGCCCTTCCCCATTCCCATTTCTGCCCCATAGGGCTCTATGGGAATGGGGAAGGCGCTAATTACGGCACCGCAATTTTGCGGTGCCGTAATTAGCTCCGAGGTCCCTTAGCGGGTTGGTTTTTAACTCCTGCAAAAAGCAGGCGTTAAAGCACCAACCCGCTAAGGGACCTCGTAGTAAGGCGGTAATGGTTAACGGTCACCGTTACCATTAACGGTGGCCGTTAACCATTACCGCCTTCCGTGTAATGAGGCCCTAAGAGTCTGTATGACAAAGTTGCACAGACCTGGGCATGCAGTGCGGGTTTGAGCGAGGAATGGGACACCAGTATAGGAGAGGCGAGACCGGAGTGGTGGGTTGTCTATAACAGGTGATAGTTGAAAATGGGAAGGAGTGTTCGGCTCTAGGTAGGAGGGGCTGGATTGTGTTACATGCCTTCCGAAAAATACATCAGCCGAATGTGGAATTACAGGCGAATGTCCTGAAATTGGAAAAAGAGCTGGCCATTGAGAAACAACTTGTGTTGATGCAGCAGCTCCAGATGAAATTGTATCACGATAAATCAGACCAATATCAGGTGGTAGCCGAGCGAGTTGCTGTGAGATTGGCTTGTTATAAATACAAAAAGAGATGAGGAAGAGTGAATTCTCGTAAGGTAGCTACTGTGATTGCTACAGCAGGGATGGATTGGGATCCCGATCATTGGGATGAAGATGTATTTGATAGTATTAGTACAGAGAGTCGTTCAGAACAAGAAGTTATACCCAAATCGAAATCTAATCGTAAAGAGGCAGTGGTTAACCCGGTCATACAACGGATGGGTCATAATCCCAATAATCCAGGTGGTGGGGTGGTGGATATGACCGCACTTGAGGATTATTCACAGCAAGACATTAGGGAAATGGTCAACCGATTAAAGCAGAGGGCCAGAGAATCCTTGCAGACCTGGATGGTCAGGTTACTTGATGGAGGGGCAGCAGATCTTCACGTATGTGTGATGGACTCTGTATGGTTTTTACCTTTGACGGAGGAAGTCCAGATATAGGAGATTCTGCATGTGTGCCCTCCGAGAGAGGTTGATGGGGGAGAGGTTCAAATATCTGTGCTTCAATTAGTGGTCCAAGGATGTATTCGTAAGTATCCTATCACCTCAGATTGGCCGACTGAAGATAAGAAATGGTACACATTGAAAGAGGCTATTCAATGAGTGAAGGAGCATGCTATGAAAGAGGCAATCCATTTAGATGATCCCCAACATATGGGGATAGTAGCGTTATCTGTTTCAGCTAGAAATACTATTATTTGAGCCGTCCCCCCAGCATATAAGAATGTCACAATGACCCTATTGGTGGGAATGACTGGTAAAGTAACGGTTGAGGTGGAGGATGTCATCAGACAATTGGCGGATGTAGGAGAATGGAAAAGACAGAGGAAAGACACCGAGATCAAGAGAGGGAGGGGCAAAGTGGAAGACACACTCCTAGGAAGTGGTTTGATAGTTGTGATTCACGCTTATCCAAAAAGGATATGTTCCTAGTGTTACTGAAAGATGGGGTACTGCGAGGATGATATTGATGGGATTGAAACACAGGAAATGTATCAATTCTATAAAAACACGGGTTTGGATGGGAAAGAGCACTATAAACAGGTGAAACGCCAAGAAGTACATAAACCTGAGAGGGAGGAGGATTATTTAGTATTGCCTCCTGAAATGAGAGATGGTGTGTCATCAGGCATATCCACGCAATCTCAGCCAACATATGCTGATTTGAGGTCAATGATGAGTGCGATGGTGGAGATGGAATCCAAAAACATGCACTCAAAATATGAATAGGATAATGGTCAAACTCTGATAACAAATGCCCAAATTAAGATAAACAGACGGCCTCATGTGAAAGTAAAATTATTTTGGCAATCAGGAAACGTATAGGAGATAAATGCTTTAATTTATACCGAGGCGGAGGCCTCATTAATACATGGAAATCCTTCGAGATTTAAGGGGCGACATTTCACGATTAATGGGTTGGGGGGCAAAGAGACCCCTGCCGTTCAATCAAACATAGATTTGAAAATCCGAAGTCTAAAAGGGGACACTTATCCAGTACTGGTTGTCCCAATTCCCAAATATATTATTGGATTTGACATTCTGGAAGGACTGACACTCTGATCGGGAGGTAAACTCTATCAGTTTGGGGTCACTGTGTTGACGTGTACCCCTGTAGTGGTGGGACAATTGTAGATGCCCCCAGTGCAGATTCCGATCACCACTAAAAGAGTGTCCATGAAACTATATCGGATGCCCGAGGGGCAAAAAGAGATTTCAGAAACCATTAAAGGGTATGTGGAAGCTGGTGTGTTGTGTCCTGTGACCACAGCTTGCAACAATCCAGTCTGGCCTGTTAAGAAACCGGATGGAAGCTACAGGATGACGGTTGATTATCGCAAGTTGAATAAACACACACCTCCGCTAATACCGGCAGTCTCTGATGCTGTGAGGGAACATTATAGCGGTGTTAGACTTGGCTAATGCCTTCTTCACCATTCCGATTTCTGAGGAATGTCAGGAGCAGTTTGCATTCTCCTGGAATGGGAGGCAGTATACGCTCCAACGATTACCAATGGATTATATGCAAAGTCCAACAATCTGTCACTGGCTGGTGGCAGAACATTTGGACAAAATCCTGTGCAAACCAGATGTGCAGATCGTACAGTACATTGATGATATACTAATTCAAGGGAAAAGTGAGCATAGTGTGCAAATGCACCTAGAGCTTATTATGGACGGTTTAAGGAAGGAATGATGGGAAATAAATGAGTTTAAAACACAAGGTCCTGCAGAGACTGTGATTTTTCGGGGAATTCAGTGGCACAATCAACATCACAAAATGGTGCCCAAAGCCAAACAAAAGATACTCTAGTTTTCGACTCTGAGGACTAAAAGACAAGCCCAGCAGTTTATCAGGCTGTTTGGATTTTGGAGACAATACATATCTCATTTGGGACAAATTCTGGCACCCATTCACAAAGTAACACGCAAAAAAATCAATTTTGAATGGGGTGAAGTACAAGATAAAGCATTCCAATTAGCCAAAGACAATAAAAGAAAATAAAAGAAGATGCATATGCCAACTGGAGTTTTTGACAAAAACAAGACAGAAAAGGGTGCCTCTAGGGTTTTGGAGTCGCAATTTACCAGACACTGGTGACAGATATACGCCATATGAAAAGTAACTGTTGGATTGTTATTGGGCACTTGTGGATACAGAACAAATGACGGTGGGGCATGATGTATTGATCCGACCGGAAATACCCATCATGCAATGGGTACTGAGCTCCCCTAAAACACATTGGATTGGGCACGCACAAGAGGCAAGTATCATCAAATGGAAATGGTATATTCAAAATCGTGCAAAGAGAGGAAAGGGTGGAGTAGCCAAAGTACAAGAACAAGTGGCATGGGTTCCGTTTACAGACTTGTAACCCAATGAAGAAGGGATAATTGGTGAATCTCCCGTTAAATGAGGAATCCCATATGGAGAGCTGTCGAGTGAGCAAGTTGACCATGCCTGGTTTACTGACCGCTCATCCAAGTATTTGGGAGTCGAGCGACACTGGAAGGATGTAGCCTATAATCCCAAATTAAAAAACGTGTTGACCACCTCTGGAAAAGGAAAGAGTAGCCAATTTGTGGAACTGTATGCAGTGTATGAGGCTTTGAAACAAAAGACACCCGGGTGTTGTTACAGTTATATGGACTCATGGTCCGTTGCAAATGGGTTGGTGATGTGGTTGCCTACGTGGCAGAAAAATGGATGGAAGATTCCTGCTAAAGAAATGTGAGGAAGGAAGTGTGGCAAGACATTGCTGAGATGCTAATGCATACTACAGTAACTGTGTATCACATAGATGCACATTGAGCAACAGATTAATTAGAACAGTGGTTCAATTCTGTTGCAGATGAACATGCAAACATTTTGATTATGGACATGAGGGATGAGGAAGAGGATTTGGAAGGGATTGCTAAGTGGGCCCACCAGTAAGAGTGGACATCTCGGAGAGAAAGCTACTATCAGGTGGGCACAAGACAAGGGAATCAGCATCCCATTAGAGATTGTGAAAACAATAATCCTACAGTGTCCCATGTGTCAACATCAGAAGCTAAGAACTATTCCACATATAGTTCAGGGCACATTGAAGTGAGGCACATTGCTGGGACAGATTTGGCAAATTGATTACATCAGTCCCATGCCCGTTAGCAGGGGATCTCAATATGCATGTAGCATTGTAGACACATATTCTGGATATTTTATGGTGATACCATGTAAAAGAGCCACACATTTCAATACGATTAAATTGTTACATCAAGTAGCTGTGTGCTATGGTGTTCCCTTAAAAATACAGAGCGACAATGGGGCCCACTTAAGGGAAAGTTGGTTTTAGACTATTGTCAAGAAAAGGGAATCATATCTCCTATCACCATGAGGCTTCAGGGTTAATTGAGAGAATGAATGGATTGTTGAAGACACAATTGCATAGAAATGAAGAGTACTTTGAAAGGGTGGTGAGAACACGTACTGGAGGCTGTTCAGATACTTAATAACCATCCCATTGTGAATGGTGATACTCCATTGATGTGCATATTAACGCCAGCCTTACAATTTAGAACCCATAGAGCTGTGGAAACTCTGCTGTATTGTGAAAAATCTCCTGGTGCCTTAGTCCCTTATCGTGCCACTCCTGATTGGCTGGGGTGGATTTGCATGCCCAGAGGTATTGTTGTGATTGATACGGGACTGGGGTGCAAATTCCGTCTGAACATATGGCACTAGATCTGGATTAACCTTGAAAGGCATTCAAGCGTTGGGAGAGATTGTGGATGCAGATTATCAGGGAGAAATCAAGGTTATTCTCATAACAAAATGGTGAAAACATGTTACCTATCCATAAGGGAGACCGAGTGGCCCAATTGATATTAGTACCCGTGAGGTTATCCATGGTGAGGAAAGGAGAACCACCCACGGTATTAACTATTCATGGGAACAAGGGTTTTGGCTCATCAGATACTATGTTGCCGGGTGCAAAGGTATGGGTTGAAAAGCCTTACGGTCCACCCGTTCCGGTGGATGTGATTGCAGCAGCGCAGGATCAGGTAGTTCTTGTGATGGAACCTGGGAAAAGGAAATTGACTCATATTCGCGCTGACAAATGTTATTTACGCGAGTGATGTACCATATTGATACATTGTTTTTGAATTCTGATTTATAGATCTTGTGTATGCTGAGCGCCTGTGTGAGGCGCAGTGGAGTGTCTTCGGAAGGGTCTGGGGATGGACTGGATGAAGTGGCAAATGCCTCCATTCTGCTGATGGACTTGGGGATCTGGATCAAGATTGACATGCATGTTACTACTATTGAGCCCAATGCTGCATCCAATGCGGTGTACTGCAGTGCTTTGAGAAAACGATGTAGACGTAAGTCCAATGCTTTGCACCTTTCCTCTCTTTCAATATCCTCGGTGCAAAATAACTATCCTACACTTGTCGGACAGTCTGGAAATATATGGGTTTACCTGGCTCAACAGGTGCTGAACGTTTCACATTTCTGTATGTCGGTTGTACATGACTCCACTACATTGGTCTCCACGTGACTCGCAGCAATACCGACGCCTGATCCAGTGTTACGGAATCTGTTTGGAGCCTTGCATAAGGATTCCTTGGTTGAGAACTCGGATGTGCGAAGTTATTTTTCTGTGTATGAATATTGTACATTATGTGCAGACATGGACCGCAATTGGAGAAATATGACCAGTATTAATACTCACAATATTGCCCCAGCCAATTTCTGTAATCAAATGACTTGTGACCCGAACTTTGTTGGCAAATGCCAACAGCTGGGCTTAAACCATGGTGAGAAGGGGACAAATTTTGAGCGGTGCCTATGCGCTCAACCGACTTGATGTTTCCAATAATATATGGTGTAACGTTACTGCTCTAACAGCCAGTCACCTGAGCCATGTGAAACTTCCCATAGGTTGGTTATTTTCCTGTGGGAATCAAACCTATTCATATATTCCTGCACATATTTGAGATGGTCCTTGTACTTTACATGCCTCGGCTTTATGTTATTTCCACTATGCCCTGCTTTTCGGTGGGCCACGCGATCCGCCTCAAACACTGCCCTATCCCCTGATTGTAATTCTGATGTTCACTTGTCTGAAACTGAAGTTTTAGCATTAGCTATTTCCTTGGTGGGTATTTGGGAACTGGCAGCTGCGGGATATAAAACTATGATTAAATTAGCTTGCCTGGTAGTTAAAGGGCTTAATGAGACTTTGCAGGCTAAACTGAACCATTACTAGATGATAGACATTGTATGAAAGCTATATTACAGAATAGAGCAGCTTTTGATTACCTGTTTTTGAAGCATAATTTGGGGTGTAGCACTGTACAGGGAATGTGTTATTTTGACTTAGAAGATCACTTCCATTCCATTGAAGACCATATTAAGGACTTGAAAGATCTAGTTGCCAGAGCGACACAGGATAAGAACGGGGACTGGTGGGGCCAAATGTTTTCCTGGATTTCTGAAGGGGTGCCTTTGGCTTTGGTTTGGATTTTTGGCATTTTTGCTGTTTTGTTTTCTTGCTGTATTTCTTGTATTCTGAATTTGTGGCATTTGTTTCGCAGGCTGGGAACCTCCTTTTTGCCCATTAGGTTATGGTAGTTGAATCTCCAAGGGTTGGATTGTAGTGCGTGTGCGAAATGAGCTAGAAAACATGGCGCCAATGCTCGGCCATCTTGGATATTCACTTCCATTTATCACAATGAAATAGCAATGACAGCCTACGTTTTCACAGACTCAGCAAGTAATCATGTATTTCTGCAGCAAAGACAAGGTCACATATTTATGTCAGATGACCAAGCCGTGGTGAATAGTTGCTGTATTGTCCACCGAGGCAAAAGCCAGAAAGGGAGTCAGAGCGCTCTTTAGGTGCAGTGATAAGGGGCAATGGGAAAGAAAGCAAGGAGAGAAGCTGGGTTTTTTCAGCTTCTAACTGAAATATTCTACTCTTTTTGATCTCAGGGTTATTGTCTGCTCTTCAGCCGAGGGCAGCATGGTAACCCATAAGGGGCGGAGATTGAAAGTAGCCCCATAAAGAGAAGAGGTTTTACTCTTGGGAAAGTAGTTAGAATTTGGGCCCCGAGTGATGCAGTCTCGCTGAGAGGGAGGACGCTCCACTCCAGATCCCATTAGGACAATCATTCTCTTTGCCTACCTGCTGTGGGACTAAGCAGTGTCGTAGTGGCTGAGATGAAGATGTCTTCTGGAACAATACTAACAGTGATGAGTTTTCTCTTTGTCTATGTATAATTGATTATGTGTTTATTCTTCTTTATGTTATGAAAGAATAAAGTTCATATAACGCGCCATTTATATTATCAGTATGTGTCTCAATCCAATAATTGATTTCTCTAGGGTCCGGAGAGCATAAGCACGTGATCTCCCCACGTGGCCAAGATAAAGTAAAACAATTGGCTCTGTGAGCAGGGTCTTTGTGCTGACATTTATGGCAGAGTTCCCTGCCAATATTATATGAGATAAAAGATATTGGACTCAAAGAGGCAAAAGTTTGAGAAGTGAGTCATTTGTGGTGAGGTATTAACGATAGGGACGTGTAATATCCCTTTGGTAACATGAGTTCCCTATTTAGAAAAAAGGAAGCTCTGCAGGCAGAGGCTCTCCACATGACCAAGATAAAGCAAAACACCCCTGATCCTTGTTCACCTGGATCACATACAGGTCCACGGTGGCCCTTGCCCAGCAGTTCCTGCTGTTCCCTGGCCAGAAGGCCACATGGACCTTCCTACCCAGGACCATTGGAATACACTGCATTGCATTACCATATATCTGGCCTCCTCCGGAAGTCCAGATGGTTGGCAAAATGTGTGTCCAGAAGGAGACAGGATGCTCATGACCAGAACTCCCCTCTGTCCCCCAGGGTACAAATTATCCAACTCACTCACATTCCTCTGGATTACTGTAGACAGTGCTTCAGAGACCTGTCTATCTGTGCACCACTTGGTTCTTGCTGCCCCACCTGTTCTTTTTATTTAAAACACTCTGCCCGTGGACGCTACCAGCCTAACGCCATACATGTGGTAGAACATTTCGTAAACCAACAAACGTGTTCCTGGTGCACTGTCTTCTAAGTGTGCTTGCTGGTCTCTGTGGCAGCATGACGGCTATTCACATGGTGACGGTGGTGGGGGCTGATACAAGCATATGTGTGTCTTGTGCAGGACCACCAGCCCCATAACAAGATAGAACTAGTACATATTAAATGTGCAGCAAAGGAAACATATGCATGTGGACCTAGTCTCACCAGGCTGCTGCCTCCAGACTCTCCCTCAGATTCCCCATTACAGGATGTGAATTGGACACATTCAATTCACAGGGAATTTAAAGAATCCTATGACATTCTTTAAAGTCACTACCTCCCCAAATCAGGATTGGCCAATTAGCATGCCTGATACCTTCCTTGGATTTGGTGGCTGTTTGTCAGGATCACTCACTTGAACTGAAACATGATTCACCCTTACCTGTGAGCACCATTGTAGGCACAGGAAGTTGACTTTCCAGATATCACTATGTATGTTTGCCATCACAGGGAGGTGCACACTGACCAAGTGTAGCTACAGTCACTAAAGTGGCCATGATATGCCATATTGTTCTAGGTTTGATCAATGCACGCATCCCAGGAGGTCATCATCTGCTGGAATGTATTAGCTGTACATCCACCACAGAAATCACTGTAACTGAGCCAGCCATCAAAGAGGACATCACTAACCTGTTTGAGACATTTGCACTGTCACCATCTACACACCTATGTGTAAAAGCCCTGTGTATGGCTCACTCATTGAATCAAGCAAATGCTACTGGCTGAATACTCACAGTAGCTGCACCTACCTGAGCGCAGCAATGGGGGTGCCTTGCAACTGCCTCGGACTCATCTTCATGCACTCTGGGAAGCAAGAGAACATGCAAAGCCCCAATACTTGAGGCGTAGACATGTCAACCACACATGCACCAGCAGGCCAGTCTGCACGGGGGGTAGTGCTGGAAGGGGAGCGACTGGCCTCATGTACAAAATAAAAATGGGAGGGTTAATGCCACGTGCCAAAACCAGTGTGGTAACATGGTGGGTTGGCACCTCACCGAACAGTTCTTCTAAACTGCTGCATATACATGGTTGGTGGCAATGGCTCAACAGCATGGCTGAGAATGCCTGCATTGGGGCAAACAACACCCAACCCCGTCCACTATGAACTGGCCAGAAGTGAGCTTCCAGGATGCTCAGCCTCTGCAATTCCTGTAGGGGGAAGACACCCATGTAAGGGCGCCCAACTGAGGGGGCATACCCTTGAGCCAGTCCCAAGGTATGTGAAATCCATTTACTAAAACTGTAGACATGAATGTGTGAGGCACACCAGAATGGGGAAGGCTCTGTAGGTGCCTCAGTGCAGAGCTACAGTTCTGGACCAGGCATCAACCAACACGATGAGGGTGCGTTGCATGCACAGATGGACTGAATATCCCCTATGGCAACAATCGTAAGATCACATCAAAGAGTGTGAGCACCAACAAATACACCAAATGTGAACTCAGGAACAGAGTAATCACTGGCAGTGAAGTGAATAAATTGCCACCAGAGTATGGTATGCACTCTGGAAACAGGGGTTAGTCTGCCCTGGGATGCAGGCACAAAACGCTTTATCAATGGCAGGGACACAAGTTGGGCACACCCACTGTCAGTTTGCCTGGGGGCCTGTGAAGTACCCTTGGATGCAGAGAGGGAGAGGGACACCAAGGGAGGAGTGGAAGGGCTGGTGAGTGAAAGTGCTAGTGGTAGAGCTGATGGGAAGGATGAAAGAGGGTAGGAGGGACTGGGGAGAGAGGAGGCAGGGTGAAGAATGCACAGCTCTGGAGCACAGAGAGAGAGTGGGATAGGGGAGCAAGCAGGAGTTCTGCTGCTGGGGAGATGATAGGAGAGTAGGAGGCTGTTAGAGTGGGTGAGGGCTGAGAGAAGGGGTAAGAGAGGAAGAAAGAGACAGAAGGAAAAGAAAAGATGGAAGCAGGAGCAGAGAGGCCGGGAGGCATACTAATGGAAAAGTAGCACACGTTGGGGGTGAAGTAGGACGATAGGGAGAGGGTGAAGGAGAGGCTTCGAAAGGAAGGCAACCTGCTAAAGGGGATTTCTCAGCTTCACATGCCCCAACCCACATGGTCAACACATCACAGCATGCACGCCAGAAAAGGACCCATGCCCTCAATCGCCACACACATAAGGCTGTGACACACCCATCTATCCCCCTGTTGGAAACAATAGTTCATGGACATCTCATCACTACCAAGCTGGGGCTCCCCCTCCATCAGAGCCCACACTCATGATGAGCCATTCCCCAGAAGGGGGCAAGGATCGGATCATAGGGTGTAGTGCCAAAACTTGCAGGGACAACAGATGAACATAAGCTATGGGGAGTGGAAGGTTTTTCAAACGCATGCACCCACAATATACAGTCACATACTGTGCAGTCACTCACAGTGCAAGATTTGAACAACAATTTTGAAAAGAAAGTCATGCAATACATTGAAGAAGAGAGAAAATTCCGAAAACCAACTGTAAGCAACAAGTGACTTGTATGTGGAACACAGGAAAAGGATGTCAGTGGTCCACATGTGCCAAGCAGCACAAATCTCATTCCTAGTGTGCTACATCGGTCCTGTGGAGTGCAGCGAGACATACGGGCAGGCTGCCCTCCCATCTGTGTGCAAGTTAGTTAATGCACAACTTTTGCTCAGGCACCCAGCTGGCCAAAACACGCTGGACTCCTAAAAACCAACGAAGCCATGACATGCAGTTCAATACTGCCAGGGTCCGGCGGGGTGCCCCCAGTAGTCAAATCTGTGCTGGGAAATTGCATGGGATGTGGCCTTTGTCCGGTTTGTGGCAGGAAAGAGCCTGGTTTTGTGGGTCTTATGAAGGAAAGTTTCAGAGTGTGGAAGCCTTGACGTAGAAAGGGGTACCTCATATTCAAGTTGAATTGTGGGAAGGAGTAGTGCAGAGCCTGATGTGAATTTTCTCCAGTGTCGTTAGCCTGTGAGCCAGTGTTGGGGGTAGTCAAGACACGTCTCATAGAGGGCACAGTTGGTGATACAAATGGACATTGGACAATACCTGGACTTCAAGAGTCATGTGTTCCCTGGGTCTGAGTGCAAGTATGAGGCAGACTGTGTTGTTCTGGATCTTCTGTAGCTTTAAGAGCTGATAGGCAGGGGCGTACAAAAAAATGAAATAGGAGCAGTGAAGGCGGAAGATGATGATTGCCAACATTGACCTGACTCTGTGAGGGTAGGAAAGGCAAGGGAAGGATCATCTAATGATGTGGAGGTGTAGAAAACAGGATCTACAATCAGCGTTCATGTGGTGTTAGTGTGTTCTGTCATAATTCATGGTTCATCCCAGGTTCTAGGGAGCACAGCCATGGGGTGATTTGGTAGAAGAGTACTGTATTACTGCAAATCATGATTCTGCTTCCACCAGGTATAGGAGGAGGTGGTTAGTGGCCAGCCGTGTCTTACAATCTATGTGGCCCCAGGTGACATCACAATGGGTAGCAGCCAAGATCTTGGAGATCTTGGAAAGGATGTGGGTGTAATCAGTGTAGTTGTAGCAGAACAGTTCATGTGAGCAGATACGGTTGGGCAGGGGGCTCAGACACAGGTTGAAGAGTATGGTGATAGGGAGAAGGGTGGTAGGAACAAGATTTGTAAACAGTCAGCGAGGTAAGAGGTGAACAATCTAAATGCAGATTCCATGACACCTAGAGAGTGGAGTCTTTCTATTAGGATGCTATCATTGATAGTGTTAAAGGCTGCCAATGATTTAGGGAGGATAAATGTAGCATAGACTTCTGAGTCTGCTGTCCTTTGTGGAAGTGCAACCAGAAACACATAGAACATGCAAGGATGATCAAGGAGACATGCACAAACATGTGGCCAAAATCACATCTTCAGTGACAGTCACCATCATGAAATCACATGATCCATGCAAACGCTATGTGTGCCACTCCATGCCAATATTGGGGTGCAAACATCAATAGCCATGAACAAGATCGACAGTGCGCAACCTTACCTGCTGGCAGAGCTCTTCTGCTGTGATTCCCTTACCACCTCCACCTAGCACTGTGCCGCCGCATTGGGTAATGGAGGGTCAATGTTCGGCACTTACCTCCACTGTGCATGGCTGCATGTCCAGTCCGCTACACAGAAAGGCCTCGAGAGGATAATGGTACATCCCTTCTTGTGAAAAAAAGGAAAAAAGAAAAATTGTCAATATTGGAAAGGGATAAAAATACAAATATGTCCACTGTGGTGGGGGCAGGGGTGTGCGCATTATTAAACTGAAAATAGTCAACAGAAAAATATTTTAATCATACCCTCTCCATTGGCCCATGGACATCAGGGCACAGGTGGTTGAGGTTGTGTGGATGGTCTGGGACTGCCATCCTGTGGTGGTTCCTCGGGTGGTGGTGGAGCATCCTGGTCATGCAGTGCCAAACACTGGTCTTCATTGGCTAGGGCCACTGATTACACAGATGCATGCATGAGTAACCCAATGGCAGAGGGGTCATGATGGACGTCCTCCCGAGTGGCAACAGAGTTTGCATGTGGACTCAATCATGATGCATCAGACTGCTGGGAGAGTGTCTGCCTCATGGCGTCCATCTCCTGGTGAAGGTGGGCTCTTGTAGCCAAAATCTCATCACGCAGTAAAACCCTCAAGCTCTGCATCACACAGCGATGGGAGTCCCGAAATGCCAACATCTCCAGCTGCAGGCTTCTACTCTGTGCCCCACATCTCGATGCAGAGAATACTGCAGAGATGCCAGATCATCCTGCTGGCTTTTGATGTTCGACTCCATGCCCAGTTTGTGGGAGAGCCTTGAGGACAGCATCTCTGCGTGCAGTGTCCACATCAGGCTGTTCATCAACCGCCCTTGTGCATCCTGTCCACCTGATGAGATGTACACAGACAGGCAATGGATGTCCCCTGTGATATCTTGGCAGTTTAACAACATCAGCCAAGATTTCTCTGTGCTGTTTGGCAGTTTGATGCTGTTCAAAATGCAGCAGCTGCGGTGTTCCACTGGCAAGCAGATTCTAATCGGGATCAAACAGAGAAAGGCTGTGGTTCAAAACATTACACAAGAGATGGAGATTGTGGAGGTCACCAGGTCCAGTTCGACAGATGGGCTGATGATAGGATGCACAAGTTAATCATTTTGATGTGGGTGCTTGAATGACGCAATTCACGCAGAACCCCTACTTTGGTTCGATCTGCAACCCATTCGACGATGAAGAGATGGATTTGTGAACCACGGATTAAGCAGTGCATATGCAACAGTACATCTTTGTTTGAGCTGAGGCACGAACACACTTTCAGATGGCGCATTTCATCTGCAAATGGGTGAGAATGTGCAGGATATTTGTTCAAAGATCAGTGTGTGCCAAAGGCAAATCTGGAGGTTCTGGCTGTCTAGGCTATCAGGAGCTGTGAGTCCCACTCCACGGTCTGTGGGAGAAGATGAATCCTCTTCTGGGGCTCCCAAACATGGGGAGGCTGGCACACACCTGCAGGGTACTTCTGCATGGTGGGAAGCAGTGTGGCTGGTTGAGTTGCAGGTCTTTTTTCCAGCAGCAGTTCATCCTCAATGGTGCATGGTTAGGGGACATAGTTTGCTCCTGCCCATGAACACCTGCCTTCAAAACACAGCTGGCGGATGTTGGAAAGGACTGCTCTCCCAACAGGATACAATAACATCTTCTTTAATGTTTGAAGTCTAGAGATGATTCAAAATAGTTGGTGGGAGAGCCCTTCTTTGAAAGGCAAAACATTACATGTGAATGGACAAATGTAAGCCTGCTTTATGGGTCAAATTCCTGTCCCAGTACCAAATGGACTTTGCTTTTGACATCACAACAAAAGTGTTTTTTGCTACAGAAAGTGCAAGGGACAGGAAGGAAAGATAGTGGCAGAGAGAAACAAGAAGGTGGAACCTTTCTTCAACTGTAAAGAGCCCCCCCTGTCTGCACTAGCCCTTTCACTTTATCTTCTCAACAGAATCACAGGCTGTTTGGTGTGCAGTACACTTAGATGATGCTACTCCTTTTACGAACAGGTGTGCCCTTTGTTTCCTGTTCCCAAGACAGCTTCCTGTGGAGTGGCTGTCTCTCTGGGGAGGGTGTTACCTGCTCTCACAGAGGAACAAAGGGTAGCAATCCCCCAGGCTACAATCCTGCTAGCAGCAGCAAAGACGGCAAGTCGAAAGATAATACACATAGCCCTTCCACTGCTGAACTGGGCTCACAGTGCTGACACACGTGTGATATCAAGTTCATGCATTTTGGAAAGCTATGAGAAGTGCTGGCAACTATACCCTAAATTAAGATATGCTTACATGTACAGTTTAGTGTGCCATAGTTATGTAGTTATTTTAACAGGTGTGCATATCGTAAAGGCAGCCGGTGTGCTGCATAGAATTGGCAGTCCCTGTTACTGTCAAATGGGCACCTGTGTCCTCTGAACATGCTCTGTGCCTCTGGTAGAGCAGGTGCTGCATATCAGGCTACTGATCCAGCAGGGTAAAGGTGTATACTATGCTTCTGCTATGGAGCTTATCAAAAGGAAACCTGAACCTTTTGCAACTGGAAATACCAACATCATTTCATTAATAAATATACATTAATAAAATATACAAAAACAGGACTTCCACATCCTTGCCAGAGAGCAATTCCTTACAGTTGCATGCCAGATATCTATGGCCTGTGCATACATTGTTGGATTAACATTCAGGATTTCTAGTAACAACCGAGTTACATCTCAATGTACAAGCACTAAAAATATTCAGAGCATGTTAAAATCAGCTATGATAATCAGTGAATTTCATGACATAGCCAGTTCTAATCATACATTTACCAAAACAGGGCATCATCCTGATAATTACACAATATGACAGTACTGCATGGTGAAGATTGTTCCTGCTTAACCTCTGTCAAATCAATTAACCACACAAGTATGTTATTCCCCTCATCCCCAGCGAGGTGTCACCAGAGCACACCCTTGCTTTACCGTGACCACAACATTATTTCCTTCTTCTCTAGAACTATAAGGTTTACCATTATGATGATAATTTCATGTTAATCAGGTTAAGTAACATTTTCTGGTCTTGTTGAGAGGTATTTATATTTTCATACAGGGTAACTAAAGAATTGAGGAGGAAATTAAGTGCTTAGATTGCTGAAAGACCCCTTGAAGCCTGTTCTTGGGAACCATCCAGAATGTTGGTGAGAACATTGGTGGAGATAATCCATGTGAAAAGAAAGACTCCTCGTAAATTTCTTAAATTGGCATAAGAGAGCATTATAAAGTAAGATTGGGCATGACCATACTAACGACCACTCCAGAAGGAGTTATTTTTTCCAAACTCACGGAATCCACTGGGAGAGCTAACATTGCATCCAGCAACTCTTCATCAGAGATTATTCTAAGCTCCTAAATTATAATAAATTATAAGAGGGGTAGGTTCAGAGGCCCTATTATTCCCTTTTTAAAAATAAAGTCTGAGATTTTGATGAGGTTTGATGCTTTGTATTAGTTGGGGGAGTTTTAATAACGGAATCAGCGTTCAGAGACGTGTTAAATGTATGAACCATTTATATATTTTCTGAACATTTTGCAGCAAAACATAAAGCAGTGGGGGGCGCTAGTGAGCCCAGCCAAGATGGCCATGGGCATATAACCTCCCAAGCACCCTTATATCTCTGGAAAATATGCTGACACTCCTAGTCTGACCACTTCACAAATTTGAAGGGTACTGGCCATATGGACATCTCAGGTGCACTTCCGAGGAGTTTGTGGGTCTCCTACCTTGGTGTGGCAGTGTACGGCACAGAGATGTGACAGCGGGGCCTCCCACAGAGTGGCAGAGAAAGGAATGCAAGTGCTCTCAAAGGGAAGGCCTGCTTGCTGGGCCCCAATCTGCACGCCCGTTTTCTCCTCTGCTGGTGGTGTGCAGAGATCAAGGCGCACGCTATGTAGGGCTGCTCACTGGAGTGCCAGATTGCAGTGTACTGCTGATGATGGTGGGAAAATCTGCATCAGGGAGACAGCGGGTGTGGGCGGACATACACCAACAGTGACAGTGGCAGCTGTGTGCAACAGCGAAGCGCTCTCCCACTCTCCATCAGGGAAGAACCATCCTATCATGCATTCAGACATAAAACTAAAGCTTTGCTTCACGAGCAAGATTGCCACCCTATAGCCTGAAGCCCTACATGATCCAGATATACACACCATCAATGCGTCCACTCACCGAACTAACTCTATCTGTATATTATATGTATATTGTATATTGTCTGCCACGGGCCACACACTGACCCTTGTATATTATATGTATATTTTAGATCTCCTGCTGATATTATATGTATATTGTATATCTCCTGCACCATTATTGTGTAGCCCCTAACCTGAGTGTACTTTTAACTGTCTATAACTGTAATATGCAAGCTTAGCGCCCAGTTGCCCCAGGGCTTGGTGCGCTCTATAAATAAATAAACTAAACTAAACTAAACTCTGTACCAGCGGCAGGGGACTGACACCCAGAGGTGGTGTGCGGCATCCCAGTGCATGAAGGCAGGCAGACCTGTGTCACTGGTGCTGCGCTAAAGAGAGAAAGCAGAGCAGGGGATGCCATCTCACCCCTGTGGGCCTGGATGTCTATGTTGGTGAGCTGGGAGGTTCAGATTTGCAGCGTCGCTACTGGAGAGTGAAGGAGAGCAAGGACATGCTTGGGGCTCCCAGCTGCCCTGATTGACATTTGGTCCCTGAGAATCCTGCGACGTGGAGCTCTGGAGGAGAGGTTTATATTGGGCTGTGCCTTTGTGATTAGGTGTGGCACCATGTTGTGCACTGTGCTGGTCTTCTTACCTCTGCCCTTAGTTGGACTGGGAGAACCGGAAAAGCACTACATCAACCCTGAGGGCACATTGTGTCTGGTGTCCCCATATGTTCTGGTCCCTGTGAGGAAGGAATCTATGAAAACATTGGTGGAGCCCCTATGTGCAGACAAACATTGGTGGTACTGGGGAGTTGCCAGTGGGAACCGGGGAAATACCTTTAACCTCTTTGTGTGATAGTGGAGGCTGCTAGGCCATAAAGACCGCATATGGAAACTAAGGCACAATAACCATATACTATAATGAAACGTCAGACGCAAGGTTAATTTTCCAAACAAGTCTGGTTTTATTCAAAGTTTTCTCAGTCGGCCGACTTGGTCTCAACGCCTCACGACGTGTGTTCCCAGACACCGTGAGATGGGAGACAGCGAACAGCGCTCAAGCAGCAATATATATACATCATACATTATCTTTTGTTAAGGGTTCCATGTAATGTCGCCACAAAAATCTCACCATGCAAAAATATCGCCGAAAAATGGCGGTTTTTTGTGGCAACATTATTGCATGGAACATGCAGGGGACACCCCCGCAACCCCCAAACTTTTTTTTTCTTTTTTTTTTGCCCCTGTCCCCATATATATGGTCACCCAAATATTATCGCCACGACATTTTCCCGGCGATATTATTTATGGCGACCATATATATGGCGATATTATTACCTGATACCTTGTTAAGGCAATTCGACCCACCCTAATTGTAACGCTCACCTGATTCTCGCAGAGGCGCCGGTCTTGACTGGGCGACTACCGTATCTTCAAAGGTGATGTGTAGCACCCGGTTGGCTCTTTGGGCTGGACCTCTGTGCACTGTATGCCTGACGTGTAGAGTAAGATGTCTGCAGATAGAAAATATGGGGTTAATGAACTGGGGTTATTGGGGTGTCCCTATCTCTTTCCTCTTCTCCTCTCCTGTAGACCCCCAAAGGTTAACGCTCTCACCTTAGGTAAGTGAATGCCGAGCTCTCCATCTGCCTCGGGGCAGGGTGCTGTAACCAGTTTCTTCACTGGATAAGGGGAGCAGGCCTCTTGACTTCAGAGGACTGCTGTCCGTCGTTTACTGCACGAACGGTAAGTTTCGAGTCATTCAAATGTCTTTAAAGTCTTTAGTAATGATGTCTCTTGTTTTGCAGGGTTCCGGCGATGGCGGATGACGGGCTGAAGTGAGTTGAAGATGGAGCCCGTGTGATGAATAGAAGCGCCTGGAAGCGCGTAAGTAAGCGCTTGTTGCCTGCTTCACTATGCGCTCTAACTGTCTTTTTATTTTGCAGGTACGAGTTCGGAGCGGCTGCAGGGTGCCGGAATACCCACTGGATTAGATGTGGAAAGGAGTAATGGCACGTGAGTATTAAAGTTCCCCAATGTCTTTAAACGCACCTTGTTTTGTCTTTCAGATGCGGGATGCAGCGCCGAAGGCCTCCGCAGCGCACGAAGAGTAGGTAAGCCTTTGCCTTTCAGATGCCGGAATGCTAACCTGT
Organism: Ambystoma mexicanum; assembly: GCF_040938575.1. Taxonomy (NCBI): domain Eukaryota; kingdom Metazoa; phylum Chordata; class Amphibia; order Caudata; family Ambystomatidae; genus Ambystoma; species Ambystoma mexicanum. Next base: position 437,219,354 of record NC_090923.1, read on the forward strand.
TCTATCTTGTCTTTATAGGTGTTGCTGAAGACTGGATTCAGGATAGTAAGCCTTTGCCTTTCAGATGCCGGAATGCTAACCTGTTCTTTCTTGCCTTTATAGGTGTTGCTGAAGACTGGATTCAGGATGGTAAGCCTTTTTCCTTAGGCCCAGGACCGGATGCAGAAGACACGATGAGCGTTCTGCTGCAGAGGTTGCAGAATAACGCAAAGCAAGATTCATCCACCGGGTGTGGTTTAAATAGCCTCCTGTAGTGCTTAGGTGTCTCCTTCCACAGCCACGCCTAAGTAAGAAAAGAGTTCCTGGTAAGAAAAGAGTTCCTGCCTTCCAGAAGAGTTCCAGTGTTCTGAATCTAGGGAGTGGCTCCAGCCCCACCCAACAGGAAAAGTAGTTCCAAACAGAAGAGGATCAGAGGCTCAACTGGCAGGCAGGTAAGCAGCATGGTCTGCTGAAGGTAAGTCCACCCAAGCATTATGAGCCCGGCGCTTCCAGCGCTGGGACTGGGCATATTTATGAGCCTGGTGCCACTGGCGCCAGGACTGGGTCCAAAAGGTCCCAATTGGGACTGGTTGGCACTCGGAACCTGGGTTATGGATCTGCTTCCAAGGGAGTTGGGAAAACCCTGACCTTTTGGAAGCAGAGATCATGACAGTACCCCCCCTCAAGGCCCCTCCCAAACCGGGCCTCTCCGGGGGTTTTGGCTTGTCAGGAAATGTTCGGTGAAATCTTTTGATTAGGCGAGGAGCGTGGACATATTCAGCAGGTTCCCAGGATCTCTCTTGGGGGCCGTAGCCTTTCCAGTCAATTAGGTAGAATAGTTTAGATTTGGAGATCTTGGAGTCCAGAATGCTTTTGACTTCAAACTCGAGTTCTCCATCCACTAGGATAGGTTTTGGAGATTTGGTTAGTCGGGTTTGAGGTTGCACGGGTTTTAATAGAGAGACGTGGAAGACCGGATGTATCTTCATGTGCGGGGGCAAGTCCAACTTGACCGCTACTGGGTTTACTATGGTAGTGATGGAATAGGGACCAAGGTATCTTGGGTTGAATGTGCGTGGCCCTTTTAGAGATAGATATTTGGTGGATAACCAGACTTGATCCCCTACTTGATAGTGAGGGGCTTCCTTTCGATGTTGATCTGCTCCTTTCTTGTATTGTCCTTTAGCCCTTTGAAGGTGAGAAACAGCTTCCTTAAAGGCTTGGGTGATTGTAGAATGCAGGTAGTCTACTGCTGGTGTTTCAAGATCTTGGAGGGGATCCAACTCCGAGGTTCGAGGGTGACTGCCGTACAAAAGAAAAAACGGGGTTTTCCCAGTTCCCGAATGGACAGAGTTATTGTAGGCATACTCGGCTATCCAAAGGATATCTTTCCAAGTTTTTTCAGTTTGTTGCAGCATGCAGCGTAAATACTGTTCCAGAGTTTGATTGGTCCTCTCGGTTTGTCCGTCGGTCTGAGGGTGGTGACTGGTCGATAGTCTCACATCAATTTGAGCCGACCGACAGCAACTTCGCCAAAAATGAGAAATAAATTGACTACCTCGATCCGAAATTAGAACCGAAGGAAAACCGTGCAGTCGGACGATGTTTTCGAGAAATTCTCGGGCCAGAGTTGCTGCTGTTGGCAAGCCTTTGAGCGGAATGAAATGCGCCATCTTGGAGAATAAGTCCACGATTACTAGAATCGTATTGTATCCGGAGCATGGAGGTAGATCGGTGATGAAGTCCATAGAAAGCGTATGCCAAGGGCGAGGTGGGATGTCAATAGGGCGTAAGAGGCCTGCTGGTCTTTCCTTTTGACTCTTGTTTTGGGCGCATACTCCACAGGACATTATAAAGTCTCTGATATCTTTTTTCCAAGACGGCCACCAGAAGTAGCGCTTGATCTTTTCTGAGGTCTTGGCTATACCGGGATGACCTTCCATTAAAGAGTCGTGATAACAAGAGATTACTTTTTTCTGTAAATCTGTGCTGGGTAGGTATAATCGTTCTTGGAAATACAATAAGTTGTCCTTTACTGCAAAGTCCTTTCCCTGCAGATGCCAATTCTGTATGTCTGCTGGAGTTACAAGTTGCCTGGCTTTATCCTTAACTTCCTCTATGGATTCTGTGGCGATTACACCCAGAATTCTTTGTTCGGGAATGATTGGTACAGGTTTAGGGTTGACCAAGTGTTCTTCCACTCCCATCCGAGAAAGGGCATCGGCTTTACCGTTCTTTGTACCAGGTCGATAGGTAATTATGAAGTCAAACTCGGCAAAGAATAATGCCCAACGGAGTTGTCTAGAGGATTGGGCTTTTGCGGTCTTCAAATATTGCAGGTTTCGGTGATCCGTAATCACAGTAACGGTGTGTCGGGCCCCCAGCAGATAATGCCGCCAAGCCTTAAAGGCAGACTTGATAGCCAGAAGTTCCTTGTCAGTAATCGTGTAATTGATTTCAGGAGGCGAGAATTTGCGGGACCAAAATGCCACGGGATGCAACTGATTGGTTACCGGGTCCTTTTGTGATAGAACTGCCCCCATGGCAAGGCTTGAAGCATCAGTTTCCACGATGTAGGGGAGTTCGGGGCGAGGGTGTTTTAAGATTGGTGCAGAGATAAATTTAGTCTTCAAATCCTGGAAAGCTTGTTCCGCCTCGGTAGACCATTCAAAACGTTTGTTTTTCTTTAACAAGGCAGTGATGGGCTGGACTATTCGAGAGAATTCGGGGATAAACCTGCGGTAAAAGTTAGCGAAGCCTAACATGCTTTGCACACCTTTTACGGAGGATGGTGATGGCCATTTGAGAACTGCATCGACCTTCTTTGAATCCATACGCACTCCGCCAGGTGACAATATGAATCCCAAGAATTCAACTTCAGTCGCGTTGAAAACACATTTTTCCAACTTAGCGAAAAGTTTGTGTTGACGCAATCTTTCGAGGACCATTTTCACGTGTTTCCGATGTTCAGATTCCGATGAAGAATAAACGAGGATGTCGTCAATGTAAACAACAACACATACATCTATGAGCTCTCTGAGGACATCGTTCATAAAATATTGAAAGGCGGCCGGGGCATTGCAAAGTCCGAAGGGCATGACCTGATATTCAAATAGCCCATACTTGGTGCGGAAGGCCGTCTTCCATTCATCGCCCTCTTTTACTCGTACCAAGTGGTAAGCTCCTCTAAGATCCAGCTTTGTATATATGCATGATTTTCTGACTTGGTCCAGGAGTTCAGGGATCAAAGGTAACGGATATCTATTCTTAACGGTGATCTGGTTCAGGGAGCGATAATCGATACAAGTTCTAAGGTCTCCTTCCTTTTTTGGAACGAAGAACAAAGCTGAAGAAGCAGGGGACTTGGAAGGACGAATAAACCCATTTGCCAGGTATTGATCCAGGTATTGTCGAAGGTGAAGGTTCTCAGGCTCGGTGAGGGCATAAGTTCTACTACAAGGAGGAGTAGATCCAGGTATCAGGTCTATCTGGCAGTCATAAGACCTATGAGGAGGTAGAGAGTTAGCCTGATCCTTCCGGAAAACATCTTGGTATTCTAGGTATTCGGGAGGTAACTGGGGAGTCTCTGAAGAAATTGCGGCCAGTGCAACACCAGGTGGAGGGTGACAAGTAGAGACACATTCTGGAAACTGGACCGTTCTTGCTCGCCAATCGATCAGAGGATTGTGTTTCTCTAACCAAGGTATTCCTAGAATAATCTGAAACTGAATGGCCTTGATCACATCGAACACGATCTTCTCATGGTGTCCATCTTGACTTACTAGCGTCACCTCTTGAGTGGTATGCGTTACTGGCCCGGAGGCTATCTCCGTACCATCCACCGTAGTAATGACGTCCTTTACAGCCTTGGGACAAAGAGTTAGATTCATCCTCAAAACCATTTCATGATCCACATAATTGCCGATGGCACCGCTGTCGACGTAAGCTTCAATTGCATGTAATCGATCCGGATTATCAGGGCTAATGAGGACCATAGGTATCACGAAATGCGAGGTCACGGAACTGGTTTTCACGCTCGGCAAGAGGACCTCTATTCTTGTCGGGCGAGGTCGTTTCCCTGCTCAGAGTTTGTAACTTTGGTAACTGCAGCTCCTACTGCCTTCTTGGCAGGTTTCACCGGACAGTCTCGAAGAAAGTGCCCTGAGTTTCCGCAATATAGGCATAATTGCAACTGTTTCCTCCTTTCCCGCTCCCTTTGTGTTAGAGGACCTTTCAGACCCCCTATTTGCATGGGTTCCCCGGAGTCTACTCCTTTGGAAGGAGTTGGCGGTTTGGAAAATACTCGAGCATCAAACTTGGAACGATCGGCCTTCCTGTTCTGCAGCCTGTGATCTATTTGAACGACCAAGTCTATATAATCCGAACAGTCTTGTGGGGGATTCACTACTTGGGCTAAAACGTCTTTGAGCTCTCCACGTAGACCTCTATAAAACAGCGTAATCCTTTTGTCCTCAGGCCATTGAGTTTCCACTATTAGTCTATTGAAAGATGCAATATAAGCCAAAAGGTCTTGTTTACCCTGTCGCAACGAAAGAAGCTCATTGTCCAAGGCCTCCCCCTGTGAATGTCTTGCGAACAGTTTTTCCATACTAAGCTGAAAGGCTTGAAAATCATGGAGAACCGGATCATCTTGATTAACTAGAGGGATCGACCAGTCTGCCGCATTGCCACTAAGGTACGAAAGTACAAAAGCTACTTTTGCTTGATCAGTTGGAAAGGCTGCTGGCCGGCATAAGAAGTGCAACCGGCACTGATTGATAAATACTGCAAACCTCTTTGGGTCACCTGAAAATCGTTCGGGCGGAGCCAGAGGTACATTCCCAGGTAGGTTGATCTGCACTGGATTCATAGAGGATGTTGAAGGAAGATTTGCCCCTGATGCGGGTAACGGGGTCTGTCCGGCTTGTGACTGTAGCACTTGTCTAGCAAGATTGTCTGTTCTCTCCTTGGAAATAATTAGTTCCCTTCTTAGAGCATTCGTTTCCTGACGAGCTGCATGCACTTCTGCCCTTAGTTCCCCAAGTAACCGGGCTAGGGGGTCAGTATCCGAGGTTTCCATAGCGCCTGGGCGAGAGTTTTGCGGTAGGCTTTGCGTTCTGTAACGCTCACCTGATTCTCGCAGAGACGCCGGTCTTGACTGGGCGACTACCGTATCTTCAAAGGTGATGTGTAGCACCCGGTTGGCTCTTTGGGCTGGACCTCTGTGCACTGTATGCCTGACGTGTAGAGTAAGATGTCTGCAGATAGAAAATATGGGGTTAATGAACTGGGGTTATTGGGGTGTCCCTATCTCTTTCCTCTTCTCCTCTCCTGTAGACCCCCAAAGGTTAACGCTCTCACCTTAGGTAAGTGAATGCCGAGCTCTCCATCTGCCTCGGGGCAGGGTGCTGTAACCAGTTTCTTCACTGGATAAGGGGAGCAGGCCTCTTGACTTCAGAGGACTGCTGTCCGTCGTTTACTGCACGAACGGTAAGTTTCGAGTCATTCAAATGTCTTTAAAGTCTTTAGTAATGATGTCTCTTGTTTTGCAGGGTTCCGGCGATGGCGGATGACGGGCTGAAGTGAGTTGAAGATGGAGCCCGTGTGATGAATAGAAGCGCCTGGAAGCGCGTAAGTAAGCGCTTGTTGCCTGCTTCACTATGCGCTCTAACTGTCTTTTTATTTTGCAGGTACGAGTTCGGAGCGGCTGCAGGGTTCCGGAATACCCACTGGATTAGATGTGGAAAGGAGTAATGGCACGTGAGTATTAAAGTTTCCCAATGTCTTTAAACGCACCTTGTTTTGTCTTTCAGATGCGGGATGCAGCGCCGAAGGCCTCCGGAGCGCACGAAGAGTAGGTAAGCCTTTGCCTTTCAGATGCCGGAATGCTAACCTGTTCTTTCTTGTCTTTATAGGTGTTGCTGAAGACTGGATTCAGGATAGTAAGCCTTTGCCTTTCAGATGCCGGAATGCTAACCTGTTCTTTCTTGCCTTTATAGGTGTTGCTGAAGACTGGATTCAGGATGGTAAGCCTTTTTCCTTAGGCCCAGGACCGGATGCAGAAGACACGATGAGCGTTCTGCTGCAGAGGTTGCAGAATAACGCAAAGCAAGATTCATCCACCGGGTGTGGTTTAAATAGCCTCCTGTAGTGCTTAGGTGTCTCCTTCCACAGCCACGCCTAAGTAAGAAAAGAGTTCCTGGTAAGAAAAGAGTTCCTGCCTTCCAGAAGAGTTCCAGTGTTCTGAATCTAGGGAGTGGCTCCAGCCCCACCCAACAGGAAAAGTAGTTCCAAACAGAAGAGGATCAGAGGCTCAACTGGCAGGCAGGTAAGCAGCATGGTCTGCTGAAGGTAAGTCCACCCAAGCATTATGAGCCCGGCGCTTCCAGCGCTGGGACTGGGCATATTTATGAGCCTGGTGCCACTGGCGCCAGGACTGGGTCCAAAAGGTCCCAATTGGGACTGGTTGGCACTCGGAACCTGGGTTATGGATCTGCTTCCAAGGGAGTTGGGAAAACCCTGACCTTTTGGAAGCAGAGATCATGACACTAATAAAGGCTAGGGTTCAGTGATTGACAATTATGGCACGTTATGACAAGTCTTCATTCAGTCCAAACATAGTTATCTACAAAGGCAGCAGAGACAGCTTTCTGTTATGGGAAACATGGAGCTCTGGCTCGGTAAGGATATCTTGTTCTTAGCAGAGAAACATTCCATACTACGTTATCTGTGTGTTACGGCTCATGAACTAAGGGTCAGATAGTTCTGAAGCAGAGAATATCATTCTCCGTGAAGGAACACTGCTACGAGAGTATAATTCATGTTTAACTGCCTTTTACAACAGTGCTTGCAAGAAAAACCGGCACCTGGACTGCTGATTAGATGCGGCTTCTGCTCGACTTCAAGGACTTAGTGAGAGAGAAAAACAATGTATTTCTGTACAGTTCGACATTCCTGTCTGCGTTAGCATTTCAGCGTTGAAGCCGTGGCCTCGCACCGTGTGTGAATCTAAAGCATAGACTACATTTACAAGCGTTTAAAAGAAAAGCAAAAAAGAAAATGGCCGGCATTTCACAAAATGGACGCCCTTTGGTTACATTCACGATTCTTGGATTGCGATGTTCATCACATGATGCGATTCGCTTCTGGCCAACATACTATAAGTATCATTCCACTAGGGGATTACTTTTCTGGTCTAACAAGGCAAGCTGGAGCAAGCAGAGGTGGAGGGCAGCGCTAGCCCCCTGATGATTGCTTGCACAGCACTGTGGCTTGGCCCCTGGGACACAGGTTGGGGCTTGCTCATGGAGAACAATACTGGGTTCATATGACAGCTTGGTGCAATCTACACTTTTGAACTGTATGTGGAGACCCACATGGAGATCCTGTTTGATGACATTGCCGGGTGCACTGTGAAAGCACTCTTCCATATGCACAGTGGAGGACATAGCTGTACAGGTTGAATTGAGTGCAGCATTGGATCCACAACCAGTGTATAGAAGTGTGTGGCCATTCGACTGGGTGGAGTGGCATTTTGGATCGGGAGGACACAGTAACTATACCCCCCGCCATATGCGAAGTTTGAGTAACACTGGCAATTGCTAGGACAAACTGCCTAGAGGCTCTGACCTGGGGACAGGACATCTGCTGCTAGGACACCTTAGCCCTGCTGCACTCATTTTGCTTGGAGAGGGGTGGCATTGGTTATGGGTGTCGGTCGACCCGACCCGGCTCAGTGAAAGAGTAATTGAAGGACACACAACACATCTTCGTGGTTTTAATGACATCAAGGTGACAGCGGTCTCAGTGAGGAGTGTCAGTGCAGAGCTGATGTGGTGGGCAGAGGTGTGGCACCATGTCTCACAAGGCAGGAAAGCACCAATCAAAACTGCATTGTAAGAGCCTTAAGCAGACCAAGAGGCATAAAAAAATGGAGGAGTCTCCAGGAGGAAGTTCTCATTCTTTAGCCCTTGATCCCATTGGTGTGTTTAATGATATCAAGGACATGTTTAATCAGTTACAAGCCGGTATACAATCTCTGGATGGCAAGTTGGACACTCTAACATGTAAAGTGGACCACATGCAGGTTCGCTTGGACAAACACGCAGAGCAATTGGATGAGGTTTGAAGTTGAATCCTCAGCCACATTACTTGCCAGATCCAAGTCAAGAAGGTTCTTAAAGAAATGGCTTATAAACAGGAGGATCTTGAGTCACAGTTCAGGAGGAATAATCTGAGAATAGTGGGGGTGCCTGAATCAGTGGACAAACAATGTATGGAACCCTTGGTAGAATCCATCCTGCAGGAGGCACTCGGTGGTGAAGACTTTTCAGCAGTTTTCACTGTGGAGAGAGCACATCGAATTCCTCGTTGCAAGAGACAGATTCCAGGAGAATTGCCAGACCAATTATAGCAGGCATGTTGAAGTATCGGAAAACAGGGAAAAGGTGCACTGATGTATAAAAGGGGATCCCATCAGACTCTTTCCAGAATTTACTGATATGGTGCAGGCTTCCAGGAGGACATACATAGATGTCAAGAAAAGGCTCACAGAGAAGGGCATACAGTATACCATGATTTTTCCTGCCAAGCTCAGGGTGGAGCATGAGGGACAGGTGCTTTTTTCCAAACCTCTGATGAAGCTAACACTTTGCTTGAGATGCTTCCCAGAGGTCTAAGATGCAGGGGGAAGAACGAGCAATGGGGTGACTCTCTGTAAATTCTGTTTATGTGGTGAAGGCCGGTGATAATCAGAGGGTGATTTCTCCTGAAGGTGATGAGAGGGGAGCACGATATTGTTGTTGCGGTGCCGAGGTGGCTGGGTGCTAGAACGGTCATAACAGTTATTGTTTTTGGGTGGGGTGGGATCAACTAGCATGGTGGGGTCACCGGTGGGTGTGTGGAGGGATGGTTAGATGATGTGGGACTTTTTGGGGGGGCGGTGATTCCGGGGCTCATCTTCGACAGATTGTGACTCCCTGCTGCAATGGGCTATGGTGGTATGGGGAACTATGGAACATGGCTCGGACATTGATGAACACAAATTGTATGATCATGGCTAATGGTATTAAATGTACGACATGAAATGTTTTGGGTTTGAACTACCCATCTATAGCTCTTAAGTTGATGCTGTGTTTGAAACATCTCCATATTGCTATAGCATTTCTCTTTGAGACGCGCTTGGTCTTGTCAGGGGAGCACGATTTCGACATGGATGGGATTGTCATAGTTATTTTTCATCTTATTCTTCCTACTTCAGGGGGGATTGTATACTGATACATATCTTGGTTTGCTTTCACCTGATAGAAATGGATAAAGACCAGTAGGTTAGAGCACTGTTGGTGTCAGGGGTTATGCATGACCAAGTGGTTACACTCATGAACCACTTTGGTCCTAACCAGGATGAGGTACACACGCTGGAGTGAATAACCCGGCAGCTTGATAAGAGTTCCACGGGAGTGACTATTTGGGTGGGGGACTTTAATGCAGTGATGGAACCAGAACTAGATAGAATGCTGGGGGTCCATAGGTCACATTTGAAGTCGACCTGTAAACTGCAGGAAATGAGCTGGATATATGATATTTGAAGTGTACAGGCATGGGATGGATGGAAAGGGTCATGGACCCTTCCAGCCAACTAGAAAGCTTGGAAGTGCACTCTATCTCATGGTATTGCCCACCTTCCAAGCTTCCTCTGAAGTTGGAGGCTGCCAATTTTCTTCCAGGGAATGTGAGCCCTCACTGTCTGTGCCCCATTACCATTTTCAAACCATCAAACAGCTCCAAAATTCATGGACTGTCACCAATCAATTTGTCCGACCGCCCACGGCATAAAGGCAGTACTTCTGTACATGAGAGAATGCCTCCTCATGGAACTTGACACTGGCCAACCTGTCGTCCTAATCAATTTTGACCTGTTGCAGCTTTTGACACTGGTTGCCACTCAACTCTTCTTATGTTCTACATAACCGCCTTGAGATCATTAACATTGCCGTCACATGACTAAAATCTTAGCTTTTTGGCAGATACTAACATTTTACATTTTGACATTGTATATCAAATTGTGCCAACCTAGACTTCAAAGTTCTAAAAGCTCATCACTTTCTCATTCATCTCCAATGTCAACATGAAGCCATTTCTTAACAGCAGAAGATCTTGTCTATACAAACCCAGATCAACCAGTTAATTAAATCCTGTAACAACCAACTAAATCTTGTACACAACAATATACTATTCATAACCACTACTTTCAGAGCTTCACACTCTCAGAGATGTTATCCTGGTTTATAGTGATAATTTCGAAAACAATAAAGGTCGAAAGTCATTATTTCGAAAAAAATGTCAAAAAAAACATTTTTTTTTCAATACGTTTTTTTTTCGAAATGGGAGGGGTCCCCCCTAACCCCACTTTTTTTAGTTTTTTTTTTGTTTTACCCATTTTTTTTTTTACTCCCGGAGCCCAAAATAAATATATAATTTAAAAAAACGGAATTCAACATTTTTTTTTCGACATAATTTTTTCGACATTTTTGTCATTCGACATAATTTTTTTGAAATTATGACTGACCACTGTTATCCTATCAATCATTTACTATGCACCTCACTCTACTCTGGTTCTCTACTAATCCTCTGTCACAAAACCTCAAACCATCCAGAACAAAGCTGCAAAACTGATTTTCCATCTTAAACCACATAATCTTACTTCACCTATGATCGCCCAGCTCCACTGGCTTTGCGTCACCTCCAGAATCAAATTCACTCCTCTGCCTGTTCCACACAGCCTTACATGATCAAAGACATAATTATCTCAAGACCTATCTGCCTGCAAGCCTCATATGCCAGGATATTTGTGGTAGTAGCACAGCAGTCCTTACCAGTACAACCCCTATGTGGATATGCACTCTTGAAGTGGGCCCATTTACTCTGGAAGCACTGTGTTGCAGGATTGCACTACACTTCCCAGCAGCCCCAGTGTCCGCTACAGGTGCTACGGAGGGGTAATATGCACTTCTCATGCCGATTGCTGGTAACTGATGATTGCAGTACGGGAAGGACACAAGTAAGCTCCCTGCTACAACAACATGTGCAAGTGACAAGGGAACAGATGCGGCTGAGGCTTTTAGACATACTCGATCATGCTGATGCCTAGAACATTCTCGAGACAACTTTGCAAAAGCAAGCAAGGAAAGGAGATATGGAGCAATTCCTAACTGCTGATGCATGGTGATCTGCTTTTTCACCCGGCAACCAATACCCGGGGGAATCCTGAGAGCTTTCCTGGGCATAAGATAAATGCAGAAAAGGGGGATATAAAACATCATCTGTCAAGATCCTACCCAGCAAGCTATCCCATCCTCACCAGGATGGCTCTGACCATCCCACTTGGGTAGCCTGTATTTTGCTGTAGAGGTTGGACACAATCCTACTAGTAACTACCCCTTCAATTATTTCATCTAAAATAGGGGCCAACTCCGGCTCATCCAGAAAACTAGGGAATAGACTTTTCAGGGACTCCCTCAACCAGAAATATAAAAACAACACCACCGGTGAAACATCTACCTTTCCTCACAATCCCGCCACAGTCAGATACTGCCCACAGTCATAAACACTACCATATTATACATCTTAAATGGCCCATAAGAAGCTATCAATATAACCACACGCAACAGGTGTGGGGCAGCAAGGTCTCTTTAAATCTTCACATGCCTCCTGTCCTCAGCCTCCCCAAACCAGTATGCCAGGAACCTACCTTGAGCCACTGCATAGTATGCTTAAGAATCAGGCAGCACTAGTACCCCCCTATCAAATGGTACAACTAACTTTTCCCACAACATATATGGCTGTTCGTCAGCCAAGAGGAAACAGGAAACCTCTGATTGCACCTTCCGAAAATACGACTTACACAGCGCTAATGGTACATTTAAAAACACATAAAGAAATTGTGGTAACAGAACCATCTTTACCAGTGAGAGCATTCCTATCCAGAACAACCTTAGTATGCTCTAGCACCTTCTCATAGCTGAGTTGATAGAAAACCTTCATGAATCTTGCAATATCTATCCCCAGATACCGGGTGAGACCATATGCCATTGAAACCCAAACCTGTTATTAAACTACCCAGAACAGTTAGTGAGTGGAAACAACACTGACTTAGTTACATTAACTTTCAAAGCCGAGAAATCACCAAAGTGCAAAACATCAACTATGTTTGGTCCCAGATTAAACTTAGGGTCTTTAACATAAATCACCATGTCATCCACATAGGGTGAAAAACCATTCATGCTTGTACAACTGTACCCCTCTGTGATCTATAATCATTTAGGCCAGCGGCTCAATTGCTAAGGTGAAGAGCAGGGAGGAAAGAGGACAGCCCTGACTGACTCATACCTCTCTCCAATAGGATAACGGAGTTGAGCCGGCTGTTCACTCTGATCTTTGTGCTAGGTAAGGTATACAACAATGAAACCATGGACACACATTCTTCTCCCATTCCCATCCTACGCAACCCTGAGAAAAGTATTGGCCATTCAAGCCAATAAAATGCTTTCTCAGCTTCCAATAGAGCTGCCACAAAAGAGTCGCCCTGTCACACCACAGATATTAAACCAAACATCCGGGTCAATCCATAAGAAGTGGAGTGTCCAGGAACAATCCCTGATTGATCGGATTATACACATGTGTGCATCATGGGTGCTAATCTTGCAGCCAGTACTTTGGCCAGGATCTTGTTATCCAAGTTGATATACGATATGAAGAACATTAATTGCCTTCTTTCCCTGGTTTCAATAATACCGCAACTACCTCTTCCTGCATGGACTGCAGCCCATCTCGTAAAGCCTGTTGGTGCACCTTTAGTAAATGCAGAGCTAGCCTGGATGCAAAATGCTTACAAAATGGGCCTTCCTGGATGACAGTGCTTTAATCGCTTGAAGGATTTCTTGTTCGGTAATGGGTCAACATAACCACTCCCTCTCCCATTCAGCACACCAATAAAGCGCCACTTGATCAAGAAACCCATCAAGTTCATATTACAACACCCAAGTATGGAAAGAATACAACCTGGTATAAAATGCACAAATGCCTATCGGCATACTGCCGTTCCCCATTTTCATTCTTCACAGACCAAATATCTGTCCTTAGTGTGTCGGCTTTAGCAGCCTGTGCAAGCAATTTCCCAGGTCCCTGACCTTCCCCATACCATCTGATTGTAGCTTTCCCTGAAAAAAAATGTACTTCTCTCTGAGCTGCTTCCTTAAATCTCTCTCGACTTTCCCTTAGCTCCATCTGCCCAGCAGACTCCGACATAGTGTCTAAAGCTGCCTGCAAGCGCACCTAACAATCTGCCAGTTCTATCCGGGTTTGTTTCAGTAACCCAGACTCCGTTGAAATGCATTCCCGATGAAACAGTTTTTTTAGACCTAAAACATCAAATTACTGAAATCATGGAGAAAGGAAAGGCAGCTCTCCTGTTACTATTAGATCTCTCGTCCGCCTTCGATCTTGTTGATCACAAGACACTCACCTCACCCACTCAGCCAACTTCTCCATAGAAGCAGCCTCCTGGATTACTTCCTTCCTGGAAGGTAGGGCAATGACGGTATTCTCCAATACAGCTTATGCATCCCCCAACCATCATCCACTGTGGAGTCCCACAGGGCTCATGCACAGCCCCCACGATGTTGAACTTGTTCATGAAGCCCCTCTTCGACAAGCTTTATGCACTTGGTATAGCGTATACCAACTACGCTGACGACACTCAAGTACTCCTACCCCTCTCCGGCTCCTACAACCAAGATGCTGAAGCACTTCACCTAATCTATACCACGATCCAATCATGGATGGTGGCCAATGGCCTTTGCCTCAATGGTGACAAGACTGAGATCATTATTCTTGGTCAAAAAGCCACACTAGCCAAACTCGACAACCTTTACTCCAACTTCACCATAGACAACACTATCATCCCTGTCTCCTCATCTGTCAAGAACTTAGGGGTGTACTTAGATTCTACTCTATCCATGACAAGGCTGGTTAGCGCCATTGCCTCCGCCTCAGCCCACACCACCAAACTTATCAACGCGATTAAACCTTACCTATCTAAGCCTAACTGTCTATCTATAGCCAGATCAACTATTGGTGCTAAATTAGACTTTTGCAACACCCTCCTAGCAGGAACCTCTGCAAAAAATCTAAATAGGCTCCAAATCACGCAGAAAAATGCTTTACAAGCAGCATTAAGCATTCCCAAAAGGGACCATATTTCTTATGCTAAACAGGTAGCACACTGGCTCCCTGTTAAAGAGCACATCACATTCAAAATCCTCACACGTGCCTCACCCTCAGAGCTCCATCATACCAATCAGAGACCGTTGCTAAATCCATATCAACACGACCCACTAGAACCCGCCACTCCAACCAACTCTACACTCCCCACATTAACAGGGCCAAAGCAGGTGGGATGGCTTCCCCTAGATAGCCGCCAAACAATGGAACACACTCCCTATAGATGTCAGAGTAGAGAACTCCCTCCTTGCCTTCCGAAAAAAACTGAAAACCCCTCTCTTCAACTAATCTCTTAATTTACTGTATATTCTTCTGCCTATACCTATACTGCAAATTGTTTTCTACCCCTGTAATTAAGATTCTTTCTCTATCAAGTGCCTCGATGCCCCCTGGGCTGTCTGTGCGCTCTACAAATGTGAATAAATAAATACATACATTCCCCCTTATCACACATTTAAAGGCATCCCTCATTACTGAGTAGGAGGAAACTGAGCCTACATTTTCCTGGAACAAAACACCTCATCAACAATCCCTCACTTTTAAATGCCCAGGTTGGTCTCTCACCCAGTTGCCCTGGCAACTCCAGGTCCATCACAACTGGTGCATGATCTGACAGTGTATGGCCCAACATTGTGGTCTCAGCTACCCAACCCACTATTGTGTCTGAGATCAATAAAAAATCCAATAGAGTTGCCGATTGATGGACTGTGGAATTGTATGTATAACCCATGTTCCCCAAATGTTTCGGGAGAGTAGATGTTGCAGGAATTTGCTCTTGTGCACAACCTACAGATTTGGACCTGGGGTGTCGCAGCCACCTAGGAAAAA
Source organism: Ambystoma mexicanum (assembly GCF_040938575.1). Classification (NCBI taxonomy): domain Eukaryota; kingdom Metazoa; phylum Chordata; class Amphibia; order Caudata; family Ambystomatidae; genus Ambystoma; species Ambystoma mexicanum. Next base: position 437,234,441 of record NC_090923.1, read on the forward strand.
AATTGGAAATCCCATGCATTTCTGAAAAGAAGACACCAGTGGTAATCAACAAAGGTCTGACTGGAGTTCTTGCTGGCCTGTGTTACAGCTTTTCCCCACCAGGGAGCCTCGAGGGAGAAGCTGTACCGCAGGCGGGGCAGAGCCCCAAGATGGTTGGGGGTGATGTCCCTGGCCTTAGGCGGCTGTCCCTCATGTGAGTTCACCATCCACAAGCCCAGAAGCAGCTCCAGCGAGCCTCGGCAGGGTCCCCATTGATTCCCGGAGGAATCCAGGCTAGGCTTGGGGATGGTCAACCCACATGGGAGACGGGTGCCAAGGCCTGGGATATCACCCCCGACCATCCTGGAGCTCTGGCTGGGCTGTGTTGCTGAATTCCCCTCTGGGAATGGATGGGGACCTAGCCGGGGCATCCTGGGACTGCCACTGGGCTTGGGGATGGTAGACTCACATGGGAAATGAATGCCCAAGGCCGGGGACATCACCCCTAACCATCCTGCAATGTTCCCCATTGACCTTCTCCCCCACCCCAAATATATGGGGGGCATCTCATGTAGCCCTCCGTGGGGGAAGACTAGCATTATGCCCCCACGGAGGGCTACAGGAGATGAACCCCATCCATTTGGGGTGGGGGAGAGGACCACCCCCTTCCCATTCCTAACAAATCCCCGCTGGTCTAGTTCCCCCAAGCCCCACAACAACACCCAAAAAACAGTTTTATTATTTTTTTTATTTGCCCCTTCCCTAGGGGCAGATGGATGCATCACTGTGCCCATCTGCCCCAACATTGCTGTGCCCATCTGCCCCCAGGGGGTTGAGGGAAGGGCCACCCCCTCCCCATTTCAAAGTTCCCTGGTGGCCTTCCCCCCCTCCCCAAATGGATGTAGGGCATCTCATGAACCCCATTCTAGGGTCAGATTGCACTAGCAATCTGTCCACAGGGAGGGCTACTCGAGATTCCCCCCATCCATTTTGGGTGGCGGGAGAGGGCCACCCCCTATCATTCCTACCATAAAACCTGGTGGTCTAGTGCTCCCCTTAACCTCCACAACAACCCCACAAAAAGAGCTTCATTAAAAAAAAAATGTGTTGCCCCTTCCCTAGGAGCAGATTGGCACATTAGTTTGCCCATCTGCCCCCAGGGTAGGCAAAACGTTCTGATGAATGCTTTAGGGTCCAGGGGGAGAGGGTTTCTTACATGGTAAGCAGACCCTGCACCCTTGCACTTCATAAACAGATCCCTGGTGGTTTAGTGGTATTGCTGGGCGTGGATTGCATCAATGCTTCAAAGAACGTGGCATTGGAAAAGGAAGAGTCTCCCCTTTCAGGGAGGAACTCACCTTCTATTTCACTGCTGCAGAAATGGCTGCATCGAGGAAATTTAAATTCAGTGTCACGTCATTGTGCATTACGCACGCTGATGTGCACTGAATGGAAACCTCCTAATCACATAGCCCGGGGATGGAGGCCTGTAAATTATGTCAATGTTGCCATTGTAACTAAATAAACTCTACTGTAACAGCACTGTGATGCCCCAGGGCAGCCTGTGCACTTTATAAATTTAAATAAATAAATAAAATAAGGTCGAGATAGCTCGTCCTTGGGGCTTAAGGGGTTAAAGCCACACTTCATCGTCATGTTGCGTGCACGTACATATGTGTGTTTGGTGCAGTTGCAATGTCAGCAGCTACACCTGGAAAATGTGCTGCTCTATTTGCTTCTAGGTCTGCGGCCTCATTGCTGTGAGACATCAAGTCCACACCTTTAGTGTGTGCTGTGCACTTCACCATGACGATAGCTGATGGAAGTTTAAGTGAATCTATGAGCCTGTCTAGTAATGGCACATGATGCATTGGTGTGCCATTTGTGTTCAGGAAGCCCATCCTTTTCCAACATGACAGTCCCACGTGTACTGTTGACGTCATGCAGGTACATCGTCTCCATGCATTATAAGTGCTGAGATCAATGATACCAATTGTGTTGCTTACGCTGAAAAATGCGCTGACAATCTCATGCTTGTCACTATCTCAAAGCTGTCATTCTCTCTTGCCTTCACCACTGCTGTTCCACTATGCCTCTCGTCCGTGCTCTGATCTACTGATGATGACACATCAAAAAAAGAATTATCCACCCTCCTAGAGCATTTTCCTTGACATGGGGTACCTCATCATAATACACAGTATAGTTGGTGGAATCTCCCTCTTTAACTTGTTCCCTATGAATATGGCTGGGGTTCTCGCTCTGCACTTGACAATTTTGATTGATGGATTCAATAACTACTTTGCAATCTGGTGCTCTCTTTGTCGTCAAGGTACCTTTGGGCTTTTCAAGGTTGGCAAATAGAGCATGCTCAACATATAACATAACTGCAAAACGGATAGTTATACTATCAGACTTCTCACTTGCAAAAGCTTCTGCAGCCAATGCTTGTTCACATGGGTAATGGTCTTGCTTTGCTGGGTCTAATATTCCACTGTAAAATGCTAATGGTTTGTGTTCCATGGTAGTTTTCTGTGCGAGGACAGCTGTCATCACTACTCCATTCAAATGGGAAAACAGAAATAAGTCTTTATTGTAATCAGGGATCCCTAATACTGGAGCCGTACTTATTGCTTGCTTCAATTCGTCAAAGGCTTCTTTCATTTCACATGTCCAGGCTATATCAGTTTTTGTTCTTCTGTGCTTCTTTTAGTCCTTCTAAGAGTGGCCTGACATATGTGCTGTAATCAAAGATCGATGCTATACAGTAATTGCAAAGGCTTAGAAAATGTTGCAATTACATCCAATTTCTCCGCACTGCACATTTTCATGATTGCTTCTACTCTTTGAGGTGTCACCTTCCTTCCTTCGTTTGATATTAGCTGGCACATATATAGGACCTCTTTCTGGTAATATTGCATTTTCTAGTTGTCTACTTTGTACCCCTTAACTGCCAAAACTGTACACATATTGGATGGCTATGCTGTCAAGTTGTACATTCCCTAAGTCTATCTACAAAACACTGAAGACTGAGGGTGATTCACAGTACCTCTGGGGTAAACGGGTATGTTCCAATCGAATTCTGTGGTAAGTGATTGTGATCAAATATCGAGAATCTGGATGCAAAAGAATTGAAAAGAAGGCATTCTTTAAAGCAATGACTGTAAAATATTTAGCTTTAGATGTGATGTTGAATAATATTGTGGCCTGATTTGGCACTAATGGGAACTCTGCCTCAAAAATATTATTTAAGGGGCGCATATACTATATAAATCTCCATGACCCCCCCTGTCGCCTTTTTAATTGGGAGCACAGTTGTGTTGCATGTTGGTTCTGAAGGCACTTATTTCCCCTGTCGCATCAATGTGGTGATGGTTGACATGGGATACTGTCTTGCTTGTGGAAAAATGGCTGCTTTCTTTAGTTTAATTTTTGATTGCCGCATTCCTTTTAATAGACTGACATAATATGGAGTGCTGGCCCACTGTGTGCTTGGCACATGTGCAAACACCTCTTGAAGAAAAGATGGACATTCCCCACTAATGGTATTCTCTGGGATATTTCCCAGTTCTCAAGTTGTAAATGATATGCCAGACTGATGCTGAACATCACTTCATCACCTGAGACTTTGTCTGTAAACAATTTTTCATGTGTCAGGTCAGTCAGTCTGTGTGCCTCATCAAGCTCTATGACTCTACTCCAATTTACCCATTCATTGCATATTCCATTCAAAATGATTCTGTCTTCTCTTACTATTACTGCTTCTAACTCATTTGTGATTATCATCCCTTCTTCCACGTTCATAGATACTTCTGGTCGAAACAAAACTTCTGTTCTGTATTCTTGGGAGCCATGCTAACAATAAGTGTATCCTGTAAAGAAATATTTTCAGGTGTAATGGTACTCGTATTGGTGCTTCCTGCCCATACAATGCTGTTATGAATTCTTGTCCATTTACATAGTGGATCCCTGGGGTAGAACATATTATCCTCATATCAGTAAATTATATTCTTATGTTTAGTTTACTCATCAAATCTCTTCCCAATATCTTGACTGATGTCTTGTGAATATAACACTGGAATAGTCATGTCGTGTTCTCCTATTGTTATGGGTAAGTTGTCTGTAAAATGAACATTTGTCATTGCCCCAGAAAACCCTTGTGCCTCAATGGATATACCTGATATTGCAAATTTTCGCTCTCCAACACAGGATTGGGTAGCTCCTGTATGCACTAAAAAGGAAAATGTTTTGTCACCTATAGTCCCTCCGAACTTTGGTTCCTCTTGTGGGTCTGGTGTATTGTGTAAAAGATAGGATAGGACACATTAAATCTTTCTGTGGGCTGCCCTATTGTGGGTACATATTCAGTCCTGTACCGGTAAAAGGATTCCCTCCCACTATTGTCACACACCCTATTCTTGGTGTAGATGCCTATAGCAATAAGTTTGCGTTTCATGTTGTCACTGCATTCTGTTGTGCTCGTGCCTATGCCTGAATTGGTGCTTTCTGTGTTTTAATTGGTGCATGTTGTATTTGCATTGATGCTTGCAGTGTTTGAAGTGAGATCCCGTGTTGTGTCTGCAGTATTTGTGTCACTTGTGCCTTATACTGTGTGTGATTTTGGGCATAATATTTTGGCAGTTCGGCACTACATGGTGGGGGGTATGCGGGCCCCCTCTTGTATCTACTGGTTGTATATGCTGTTGTATTCCTCCCTATGTCTGCACACACGAGATATGCCCCATTTCCCCAGATGTCCAACACTGTTGTGACCCTCCAAATCGTGGTGGTCCACCATTAAACCCTCCTCCTTGCTGAGCTTGGAATCCAACCCCTCTACCACTGGGGTTAAAACTTCATCCCTGGGGGTAATAGTTATAGTCCCCTCTTCTTGCAAAGTTACCATTTGGCTCCGGTTGCGATTGCTGTGCCTCCTGCATAACATTTGTTTTTCCTCCTTCCATCGACAGTTTCAATAGTTTATTTGGCACTAGCTTTGCTTGCTCTATCTTTCTTTCCTCAACTTTCTTCTTGCCCTTCTCCAGTTTTAGTTGACAAGGGTGAACAGTAGTAATTGTATTTCGGGCGAGGGTTTTGCCTCTATCCCCACAATTTTATTTGTCAGGTGCAGAGTGGTAAACACAGCCAGATTCATAGGGGAACCAGTAAAAGAGGGAGATTATGTGCACGATTCAACCAACTATACTGAGTACTCCGATGAGATCCCCATGTCAAGGAAAATGCTCTAGGAAGGTGGATAATTCTCTTCATTGACGTGCCATCATCAGTAGATCAGAGCACGGTCCAGAGGCATAGTGCAATAGCAGTTTTGAAGGCAAGAGAGAATGGCAGTTTTGAGATAGTGACAAGCATGAGATTGCCAGGGCATTTTTCAGCATAAGCAGCAGAATTGGTAGCGTTGATTTCAGCACTTACAGCACATGGAGATGTTGCTTTAACAGTATATTCGGACTCCACCTATGTGATGGCAACAGTACATGCAGAACTGTCATGTTGGAAAAGGATTGGTTTCCTGCGCACAAATGGCACACCAATGCTAGAATCATCAATGCTCTTTCCATCCAACTTAAGCATGATTTGTCCTCACACCTATTCATTGGGTACTATTGCTGTCTCACTTCTGCAGTCTTTCCTGCGGCTCTCTCTCTCTGAACCTCTTCCTCTGCGTCTGTTAACCTGGCTTGCAAGTCACAACACTCATCATATTCTACATGAGTGGGCGCTGGTTTTAGTGTATTTGTTTTCTCTCTACTATACTCTACTATAATGTTTTGACTACAATATATATGAGATGCATATGTGGGATTCGTATATCCTGCTGTTGCTTTTAATACATGTAATTGGTATAATCCCTGTGCAGCTGAGGACTGCTGCTCACTCTGGGAAAGTGGAGGAGGAGCCTTGGGTTTCATACAACCTTAGTCATGCTGATTAAGCATTCATTCTTTCAAATTTAGCTCTACTACATCTTCTCTAAACATTTTCCATAGTTCCAGCATACCTAACATGTTCTGTAACTTTTTTCCCTTATATGCAGTATTTAAATAGCTGCACATGTGTTGCAGTACTGTCTTCGAATGAGTGCCTTCTTGTGGCCAGGGCATATACATTTTGCCCGCTGTGTCCCTCACCCATTTTGCGTGGTACTTAATAATGTTGTACTAATATCAGGGCAGTGACTTTCATAACTGAATGATGGGGGTGTCCCCCATGATAATAGTTTCAGAACCCAACTTACCAATTAGCGGAAACTGTACTTCAATTTTTCTCACCTTTGTATCTCCTTTACACACCCTTCCTCAACAATGTTTCCCCTCAAATTAACACTTCTGCATCTCTCTTTGAGAAAAGAACACTGCAACACTGCAACTCCCATCCTTCCAAAAACTCCACCCACCCCGAAAACTGCTGGCACAGGCAACCAAGAATTACAATAAAAAAAAACAAGAAAGGGAGGCACAGCTGAAGCCAGACCACAACATATCCTATCCAATAAAGCCCCACACTAATAACGAGACCACCTCATTGGCAGGGTGGGAACGAAATAAAATGGAAGTTTAATTTTTTTCTTGGGTTGATAGAGTACTATGCAAAGTTCATCAACGGGTTGTGCAGCAAAACGTGTGCATTAAGGACATTAACCAGAAAGGAGTGCGAGTCAGAATTTAGAAAAATAGATGTTTTAAAGGCTCCCATTCTGAAAGGCTAGAGAGATGAATTGAAAACACTTATTTACCCTGATGCGTGTGAATTTGGTTTGGGAGCTGTTTTGATGCAAGATGATGTACTAAAGTAAACACAATTGCTTTTGCATCCAGAGTACTTAGCATTGGTTACAATATTCAATAACAGAGGTTTAGATAGTGTATCGAGGAGAATAGTGAAGTGAGTGACAAATCTTTAAGGGTTGCACTTTGTAGTGGAGCATGTATCGGGTAAATAGAATGCCATGGTCTGTCTGGGAATCTGGTTGAGATGAGGATGGTGCAGGAAAGGTGGTGTCGGAGGAAGATGTTAAGTACATATTTGCAGTTTAAGTGTGTCTCAAAGAGGAGGAATGGATGAAAACGTGTGAGGAGGATGAAGTCTATCAAGAGGTTAAGAGGAGAGTGAAAAACAGGTGATGGAGGGGATGAATGCAAAGGGGATGGTGAAATCAAGAATTTTAAGAGGGTGAAAGGTGAACTGAGTATTTAGAAAGAGTATGTGTGTAGAGGTCAATGATTAGTAGTGCCTAGTGATATGAGAGGTGTCATTGTCAAAGTTGGACATGCAGGACAACAGAATTTCCAGGACTATATCAGTGATAAGAGCAGATTTTTAGTGGCTGAAAATGGATGATTTAATTGACACTCAAATCAAAGAATGTGGGTAATGTAGACATAGCAATAATGTTTTAAAAACTATAAGACCTCTCATGGCGGTGCCAAATACACCCAAAGTTCTCTAGGAAGAGATTGCAGTTGATTTGTTGGAACAGTTGAATTTTGCTGCCATACATTATTGTGGTGATGAACCTGTTATCAAAATGGCCAGAAGTGGGAATTTTGAGGGATGTTACGTCAAAGAGGATTATCAAGTTTGTAGAAAATGTATATTGGAGAGGAGGGTACCCCTTGAAAATATTAATTGATAACGGACATCAGGTTGTTTCAATTGAGTTTGGAGGTTAGTTGAGAGAAGTTAGGATAACACATAAGAAAACACTGCTGTATCAGCCCCAAAGCAATGGGTGTGTGGAAAGGATTAATAAGACATTAATGGGCAGCATAGGAATGCCACTGAAATTGAATGAGAATTGGCAGAGAGCATTAATGTGAAGAGTGTTTCAATACAGAGTTTTGACTCACAACATGACTTGTGCATCTCCATTTCAGTTATTCAGAGTTTACAAGCCTAAACAACTGTTGACACCAGGATGGGTAAGTGAGTCTAAGGTTGTGTTTGATGTGGACAAGATCAGGGAATGCATCAAGGTGAGTGGCGAAATGCCCAAGTAGACACATTATATTAAGTTTGGTTTCAAGAATGAAAGGATACAGGCAGGTGAGAAGATAAAGATAAGGTTGCCTAAAAAAGGGAGGAAATGTGAGTCAAAATATTCTTCTGATAAGGTGGTTGAGAATGATGATGGCAAGGCTGTGAGAGTGCCTGGTGTTGACATTTGGAATAAAGAGAGAGTGGTGAGAGTGAAGTAGTTTTGTTTGCATCACTCCTTTGTCCGCGTGAGTGAACATTTGATAATGCAGTTATTCACCTACCCATAAAAAATGTGTGTACATTTATCTGCGTAAATAGTTATTAATGTTTCACACCCAGTTTGTGTTATGCTATGTATATTAAAGGATTTGTATACCGCACAGTATCACCACTTGAGTGGTCCATACTGTTTCTGTTCTTTTAGACAGGAAATATTTAATCCAGAGCAGCGCTGTGTCAATGATCCCTATTTCTTCCAGTCTCTTGAAGAGGATGTTGTGGCTTACTGTATCAAACGCTGCATTATGTTTTACTTTATATTGCGTCAATATTTGAGAGAGAAGGAGGTGTGTTATAAAGTCAAATTATACAGTAAGCCAAACATTGTTGTCTTACGAATGTTGTTGTTTGAGGTTAGGAACTCTAGAACCATGATTTGGTGAGGTGTGAGCGGAATGGTGAAGGAGTCAGTTATATCTAGAAGCTGAAGAGGACAGATGTACTGCAGCTGTTGTGTACAAACTTCATAAAGGAGACAGGTTTCAACACAGAACAAGGAGTACTTACCTTGGTTATTTAAACATTTTCTTTATTAATGGTCAAGTCAATATGTGTTTTGAGGTGACAGGAGCTTAATCAGCTTAATATCAACACATTGATATGCGTTTTTACTTTTGTTTTTAAAATAGTGTGGTAAGTGTCCGTTTAAGAGTGGGAAGAAACTCACTTTATCTTTCTCAAAGTTGGAGAAGTTATATAGGCTGTGGTCCTGAGTTCCTCTTGTATGTAGATCATTTCTGGAATTCACTGCAAACGCCATATAGTAACTTGTAGACTAATAGACATACACTGTTGTGGTACATGCACTATGCTGCTTTACGGAACAGCTTGTCCATTTGTCTAGTCTCACCATCCTGCCTACCAGAGCCCTCAAGGTTAACAACGTTGATCATGGAGACAGCCTTCTCCTTCCAAGGCCTAATTACAATCAGTTCGCCCTTCACTCTCTTTCACCCTTCCCTCTAATTCTGATGAATCACCCCATACTTACTCAGATCTTACCAATGCTTGATTACTTCTTTGAGGATATATTTTCTGGTAATGATTGCAGCAACACACACCCTTATCACTCTCTACAGTTCAGTTCACTGGCAGGAAGCAATACTATTTATCTGCTTGACAAACAGCCCTGGCATCTTTTTCACCACCTCCTTGGCTATTGTTTGGATCTCCTGGTCCATGCATTTTATTTTGTATTTTTCCCCATCATCTGTTCTGACTCCTATATCATTTTTGGGTGGTTGGCTCTTAAGTGTTCTTGATATTGAATGGATTAACTGTGTTAATCGGACACGGATTCATGTGTGGTTTTGTGTACATGTACTAATATTTATTACTGCTTGAAGCACTGGTGGGTCACCAATACTGCAAGTAGATTTTTCTATTTCCCACATGCAGAAATTATAGTAAACAATCCTCCAACGTCATACACTTAATTTGGCAATATATTTAATATCAGAAAATGAATACTGTCACTGTTTACGTCCATGGCACCATGTGGTTCTGCTTGGGCAGATTCTAAAGCCCTTAGATGCTTTGGCCCATTGCATTGATGGCAGTGCTAGATACTGTTACACACAATAAATTAATGTGACATCCTGATTCATGGAATTATTTGCGTGTAAAATGGGGATTTGTGTGCCATTCTGCCTGCAAATCCCTGTTTGACTAATGGGTATTTGCAAGCAGAATGGGACGCAAATCCCTGTTTTACACGCAAATAGCCAAGATGTGTGGTACCACCTCTTATCTGAGATTCTATGGGGATGCAATTACTGGAAGGGCTGGTTCTCAAACTGTTTTTGGTAATGGAGTTAGGCACTCATTTATGGGGATCGCAGAGAATGACAACAAGTTCCATGAGGGACAATTATGGTTACCACAAGACTTGGCTGATTTAACTATGCATGATTTAAGGGTCACCTCCAGGAATGAACTGACATGCCTCCCATTGTATTTGTGGAGGATGCTGTGATTTTTGTGCGAGCAAATATTTTGAATTGAGTTTTAAGTAATGATAGATGTTTTGCTCATTATCAGACAGATGGGTCTTTATTGGATACTTAAAGCAGTATTTACCTTTTGCTTATTACCACATGAATTACCCCTGAGTGAAGCAAATATTTAGATGAATTGTGTATATCTGTGAGATATCGAAAATACCAACATATGCAAACCATTGTGGTTATGAATGGACTACATTGTGTATAACTATACAGATTCAATCATTTCATGGTTAGAGACATGGAGGTCCATATTGCTGAAAAGAGTAGAACTACATACCCTGCATTAATTATGGTGGTTCCGGGTGGTCCGTATTGGTCAATTAGCGAGTTCAGCTGGCTCAAGATGATAGCAGGTGGGGAGCAGGTAAAAGTGGATCTTGGTCGCCTGTCTAAGCCCCACCCACCTGTGCCTTCCTAGTTGCTGCTCTTTTTCCCCACTTAGCAAGCCCCACCCACCTGGTGCCTTCCTGGTTGCTGCTCTTTTCCCCTACTTAAGGAGCCCTCCAGCCTCTTTCCCTTTGCAGATGGGGAGCAGGTGGAAGTGGATCATGGTCACCTGGCCTAAGCCCCGCCCACTGATGCCTTCCTGGTTGCCGCTCTTTTTCCCTACTTATGTAGCCCTCAAGCCTCTTTTCCTTTGCAATAGGGGATCAGGTGCTAGGAGATCTTGGTCACCTGGCCTAAGCCCCGCCCAGCTGCTGCCTTCCTGGTTGCCGCTATTTTTACCCACTTAGCAAGCCACGGCCACCTGGTGCCTGCCTGGTTACTGCTCTTTTTCCCTACTTAAGGAGCCCTCCAGCCTCTTTTACTTTGCAGATGGGGAGCAGGTGCAAGTGGATCTTGGTCACCTGGCCTAAGCACCACCCACCTTCTTAGCCCTGCTTCTTCCTTCCTGCTCTTAACTCTTAGATCAAGGGCGTCTCTCACCCAGGCATCCAAAGCGAATAGCAGACAAACAAAAGGGCAATTCCTTTTTGTACCTGTTCAGACCAGGAGGCTCCAAGGCCCAAACCCCTGCTCAGGCAGCAGGTAGGCATGCACCAACATGTGTTTATTACTGACTTCTGCAATTGTATTCCCTCTCCCCTTTTGCTTCTCCACTCTTTTTGACTGCTTACTCTCTGTTGTCTACTCTTCTCCCTTTCTCCCTTGTCCTATTTCCTTCCCTCCTCCCCTTACAATCTTCTATGCACTTACTCTATCAGAATTGTCCCTGGACCTAGTATGATAGCAAACTCGTCTGTCTCCTTCCACCTCCCCTTACTTGTTTGCCCCCCCCCCTCCAGCACTATCTGGAATGTCATCAGGCCTAGCATGATAGTCGCTTGTTTTGTTCCTCCCTGCCTTTTCTGCACCCCTCTCCCTCACCTTTTGTTTTCTCCGGCTCTACCAGAAATGGCGTCAGGCCTAGTATGGTAGTCACCTGTCTGTTTCCGTTTCCTTCCCACTCTCCCCTCCCTTCCTCATCTATTTATTATCTCTTTCACTATCTGAAATGTCATCAGGCCGAGTACAATAGTTCATTTCACATCCTTACTGTTCATGGACTGTAAGAATGTCATTGTATTTCCCTGTGTTCCCTCCCTTGCCTTGAAGCACTTTGAAACACATTGTGTATAGGTGATATATAAATAAACTATCATATCATATCATATCATTACCGCTTCCACTATGTGGCTCTTCCCAAGGGATATGAAGCATTCAAAAAAGCATGCATTGTTAAGCATGAGACCCCAAGCATGCCAGTGCCTAATTCTGTTTGAATGTCAAACTGGGAATGTGGCGTGTAGTAAACATGGTGGTAATTCCCTAACTCAGAATGACCCGCTAGGTGTTGATCCTCAAGTATAAAATGTAGGTAGATGCAAGAAAGAAACAGGCAGCTCGACCAAACCACAGGACCCTTCCATAAATGGCGTCTTCCTTTTTCCAATATTCCATTACAACCCTTACTCACAACTAGCCTCACGTTCAATCAGAATTTTAAAGGTTTTTCATAAATATTTCCTTCCACCATCTATAAATAACCAGTACTACAGTTTTTGGCAACATCACATGTGGTGAAGAAACCAGTCACATTAATACTTTATTTCAGGAATATATATATAGCCTATAATGCAGTATGTTGCTTCAATAGCAATAGCAATAAACAAAGCATTAAAGATATTATTAATTTGAATTGTTTCATATTTACAGTAAGTTGCTTACAATGAAATCACGATCGTTAAAACATCCGAATAACTCTCTCCTAATTGCACATATTTAAAATGCTGCATTAAAATAGAGAGACAGCTTTCCGTCAACATAAAGACTCCAGAGAGAAACGTGTCCATCATGTCCATTACTGTTGGGTGTTTACGGTCAGTGAGGGCATCCCAGAGGATGTGTGGGGAAACTGGCAGGTAGCTCACTCGCCAGGCATGCATCTGCCCCCAACAAGGGTATGATTCTGAAATTTGGCAAGAAATATTTCAGTTTTTAAATCAATTATTTAAGATGAATCCCAGAAACTCACAATGTATCGTGCATAATTGTGCTTTGCATGGGGTGTGTCTTGATTGCTTTGCTGCTCATTTTCTAGAAGCAGCACACTATTTTGGAATGCAAACCAATTCGTTGTGAGTCTGCAGTCGGCCAAATGATTTGTAAATCCACAGCACAGGAAAGGGCACATTTAATCATTAGGAAACGCCAAGAAAACATGTTGATCACGTGTTCTCTCCTGGTACAGAGTCCATTATCTGTAATATTAGTTTCGTGTTTAAATTGTGATTTATTTCATACAGCAGTTCTGATGTGTGCGCTGGGTATTTATGAGTTTTGTTACGTTGAACAAAACAAACCATTCCCATACGTTATTGGGCAGTTAACGGGTATCCAGGATCCTATTATTGTGTAGGATCACAGGGTCTAAGGCTGCTTGTTTAACTTTTGCTATTTCCGCTTGTTTACATTGAGCACATATTGTCGCCTACACAAAGCAAATCTGCATGTACTGTTTTGCTTCATCATTTTAAGTGGCTCGGCGTCATGGAATGTTACACGCACAGAACACACTAACAAGCCGATTCATGGAATTATTAGCGCGGCGCAAGTGGCCAAAAACGTGCGAATCGCAGTGGAATAGCGAAAATCGCAGTGCAAGTGCGAAAATCGCACGAAAAGCAGCGCACATCGATTCATGGAAGGCCGTGCGCGAGAAAACCATCGGATGTGCGATAAAAAAGTGCGCGGCGCACGTTGGCGCACAGGCCATCTAACGGCGTGCGCCAGGTTACAGCGAAAATCGCACAGGCCACAGCAAAAATCGCACATAGCGCGGCGCACGCAACAAAAGTAGGCGTAACACGGGGCGTAACACTCGGAATGGGGAACAACTTGCCAAAATGTGGGCGTCACGGGGGAAGCACAGGGTACAAGTGCGCGGAACGCCCACACGCTCGCCTACAACACGTATTCATGGAATAGACTAGGGCAAAAAAGCACACGCTCAAACCAGCGCACAGGCACAAACACGACCGCCACAAGAAAGCAGGCGGTAGCGTCTCTGCGCCTGTAAGAAATGTGCGCCAAAAGGTGCGCCAACAAATAGCACCTATATACAGCCATGATGAATGCCCAATACTGTGGCCCTCCAGGACAAATGACGTGCAAAGGGGTACCCACAAACACAGACATGCGCTGACAGAAAAAAAACGTGTGCGTGTATACCGGGGTGCGCGGGAAGTCTCACACGCGAATTGGCCGGGTACGTGGATTACAGGGGTGCGCGGGAAGTACCACACGCGATTTGTCAGGGTACGTGGATTTCAGGGGTGCGCGGGAAGTTCCACACGCGATATGGCCGGGTACGTGGATTTCAGGGGTGCGCGGGAAGTCCCACACGCGATTAGGCAGGGTATGTGGATTTCAGGGGTGCGCGGGAAGTTCCACACGCGATTTGGCCGGGTACGTGGATTTCAGGGGTGCGCGGGAAGTCCCACACGCGATTAGTCAGTGTACGTGGATTGCAGGGGTGCGCGGGAAGTTACACACGCGATTTGGCCGTGTACGTGGATTTCAGGGGTGCGCGGGAAGTACCACACGCGATTTGTCAGGGTACGTGGATTTCAGGGGTGCGCGGGAAGTTACACACGCGATTTGGCCGGGTACGTGGATTTCAGGGGTGCGCGGGAAGTTCCACACGCGATTTGGCCGGGTACATGGATTTCAGGGGTGCGCGGGAAGTACCACACGCGATTTGTCAGGGTACGTGGATTTCAGGGGTGCGCGGGAAGTTACACACGCGATTTGGCCGTGTACGTGGATTTCAGGGGTGCGCGGGAAGTACCACACGCGATTTGTCAGGGTACGTGGATTTCAGGGGTGCGCGGGAAGTTACACACGCGATTTGGCTGTGTGCTCCCAGGTATTACCTGTACACCCTCCACGGCCCCTGCAGGCAGCACACACCACAGGGGACTACCCTGCACACCTGCTCATGTCACCCACCACCCCCACCCCCCAGCCACCAGGGGCACCCTCCACCAGGCCCCCACCCATGTCACCCACCACCCCCACCCCCCAGCAGTGCAGGGGCATCCTCCACCAGGCCCCCACCCATGTCTCCCACCACCCCCACCCCCCAGCACTGTGGGGCACCTGCCAGCAGGCCCCCACCCATGTCCAACCCATGTCTCCCACCACCCCCACCCCCCAGCACTGTGGGGCACCTGCCAGCAGGCCCCCACCCATGTCTCCCACCACCCCCACCCCCCAGCCACCAGGGGCACCCTCCACCAGGCCCCCACCCATGTCACCCACCACCCCCACCCCCCAGCAGTGCAGGGGCATCCTCCACCAGGCCCCCACCCATGTCTCCCACCACCCCCACCCCCCAGCACTGTGGGGCACCTGCCAGCAGGCCCCCACCCATGTCCAACCCATGTCTCCCACCATCCCCACCCCCCAGCACTGTGGGGCACATGCCAGCAGGCCCCCACCCATGTCTCCCACCACCCCCACCCCCCACCCACCAGGGGCACCCTCCACCAGGCCCCCACCAATGTCACCCACCACCCCCACCCCCCAGCAGTGCAGGGGCATCCTCCACCAGGCCCCCACCCATGTCTCCCACCACACCCACCCCCCAGCCACCAGGGGCACCCTCCACCAGGCCCCCACCCATGTCACCCACCACCCCCACCCCCCAGCCACCAGGGGCACCCTCCACCAGGCCCCCGCCCATGTCTCCCACCACCCCCACCCCCCAGCAGTGCAGGGGCAGCCTCCACCAGGCCCCCACCCATGTCTCCCACCACCCCCACCCCCCAGCAGTGCAGGGGCATCCTCCACCGGGCCCCCACCCATGTCTCCTACCACCCCCACCCCCCAGCCACCAGGGGCACCCTCCACCAGGCCCCCACCCATGTCACCCACCACCCCCACCCCCCAGCAGTGCAGGGGCAGCCTCCACCAGGCCCCCACCCATGTCTCCCACCACCCCCACCCCCCAGCAGTGCAGGGGCAGCCTTCACTGGCCCCCACCCATGTCTCCCACCACCCCCACCCCCCAGCAGTGCAGGGGCATCCTCCACCAGGCCCCCACCCATGTCTCCCACCACCCAAAACCCCCAGCACTGTGGGGCACCTGCCAGCAGGCCCCCACCCATGTCTCCCACCACCCCCACCCCCCAGCCACCAGGGGCACCCTCCACCAGGCCCCCACCCATGTCACCCACCACCCCCACCCCCCAGCAGTGCAGGGGCATCCTCCACCAGGCCCCCACCCATGTCTCCCACCACCCCCACCCCCCAGCCACCAGGGGCACCCTCCACCAGGCCCCCACCCATGTCACCCAACACCCCCACCCCCCAGCCACCAGGGGCACCCTCCACCAGGCCCCCACCCATGTCTCCCACCACCCCCACCCCCCAGCAGTGCAGGGGCAGCCTCCACCAGGCCCCCACCCATGTCTCCCACCACCCCCACCCCCCAGCAGTGCAGGGGCATCCTCCACCAGGCCCCCACCCATGTCTCCCACCACCCCGACCCCCCAGCCACCAGGGGCACCCTCCACCAGGCCCCCACCCATGTCACCCACCACCCCCACCCCCCAGCAGTGCAGGGGCAGCCTCCAAAAGGCCCCCACCCATGTCTCCCACCACCCCCACCCCCCAGCAGTGCAGGGGCAGCCTCCACCAGGCCCCCACCCATGTCTCCCACCACCCCCACCCCCAGCAGTGCAGGGGCATCCTCCACCAGGCCCCCACCCATGTCTCCCACCACCCCCACCCCCCAGCACTGTGGGGCACCTGCCAGCAGGCCCCCACCCATGTCCAACCCATGTCTCCCACCACCCCCACCCCCCAGCACATGGGGGAACCTGCCAGCAGGCCCCCACCCATGTCTCCCACCACCCCCACCCCCCAGCCACCAGGGGCACCCTCCACCAGGCCCCCACCCATGTCACCCACCACCCCCACCCCCCAGCAGTGCAGGGGCATCCTCCACCAGGCCCCCACCCATGTCTCCCACCACCCCCACCCCCCAGCACTGTGGGGCACCTGCCAGCAGGCCCCCACCCATGTCCAACCCATGTCTCCCACCACCCCCACCCCCCAGCACTGTGGGGCACCTGCCAGCAGGCCCCCACCCATGTCTCCCACCACCCCCACCCCCCAGCCACCAGGGGCACCCTCCACCAGGCCCCCACCCATGTCACCCACCACCCCCACCCCCCAGCAGTGCAGGGGCATCCTCCACCAGGCCCCCACCCATGTCTCCCACCACCCCCACCCCCCAGCCACCAGGGGCACCCTCCACCAGGCCCCCACCCATGTCTCCCACCACCCCCACCCCCCAGCACTGTGGGGCACCTGCCAGCAGGCCCCCACCCATGTCTCCCACCACCCCCACCCCCCAACCACCAGGGGCACCCTCCACCAGGCCCCCACCCATGTCACCCACCACCCCCCCAGCAGTGCAGGGGCATCCTCCACCAGGCCCCCACCCATGTCTCCCACCACCCACACCCCCCAGCACTGTGGGGCACCTGCCAGAAGGCCCCCACCCATGTCCAACCCATGTCTCCCACCACCCCCACCCCCCAGCACTGTGGGGCACCTGCCAGCAGGCCCCCACCCATGTCTCCCACCACCCCCACCCCCCAGCCACCAGGGGCACCCTCCACCAGGCCCCCACCCATGTCACCCACCACCCCCACCCCCCAGCAGTGCAGGGGCATCCTCCACCAGGCCCCCACCCATGTCTCCCACCACCCCCACCCCCCAGCCACCAGGGGCACCCTCCACCAGGCCCCCACCCATGTCTCCCACCACCCCCACCCCCCAGCACTGTGGGGCACCTGCCAGCAGGCCCCCACCCATGTCTCCCACCACCCCCACCCCCCAACCACCAGGGGCACCCTCCACCAGGCCCCCACCCATGTCACCCACCACCCCTCCCAGCAGTGCAGGGGCATCCTCCACCAGGCCCCCACCCATGTCTCCCACCACCCACACCGCCCAGCACTGTGGGGCACCTGCCAGCAGGCCCCCACCCATGTCCAACCCATGTCTCCCACCACCCCCACCCCCCAGCACTGTGGGGAACCTGCCTGCAGGCCCCCACCCATGTCTCCCACCACCCCCACCCCCCAGCCACCAGGGGCACCCTCCACCAGGCCCCCACCCATGTCACCCACCACCCCCACCCCCAGCAGTGCAGGGGCATCCTCCACCAGGCCCCCACCCATGTCTCCCACCACCCCCACCCCCCAGCACTGTGGGGCACCTGCCAGCAGGCCCCCACCCATGTCCAACCCATGTCTCCCACCACCCCCACCCCCCAGCACTGTGGGGCACCTGCCAGCAGGCCCCCACCCATGTCTCCCACCACCCCCACCCCCCAGCCACCAGGGGCACCCTCCACCAGGCCCCCACCCATGTCACCCACCACCCCCACCCCCCAGCAGTGCAGGGGCATCCTCCACCAGGCCCCCACCCATGTCTCCCACCACCCCCACCCCCCAGCCACCAGGGGCACCCTCCACCAGGCCCCCACCCATGTCTCCCACCACCCCCACCCCCCAGCACTGTGGGGCACCTGCCAGCAGGCCCCCACCCATGTCTCCCACCACCCCCACCCCCCAACCACCAGGGGCACCCTCCACCAGGCCCCCACCCATGTCACCCACCCCCCCCCCCCAGCCGTGCAGGGGCATCCTCCACCAGGCCCCCACCCATGTCTCCCACCACCCACACCCCCCAGCACTGTGGGGCACCTGCCAGCAGGCCCCCACCCATGTCCAACCCATGTCTCCCACCACCCCCACCCCCCAGCACTGTGGGGCACCTGCCAGCAGGCCCCCACCCATGTCTCCCACCACCCCCACCCCCCAGCCACCAGGGGCACCCTCCACCAGGCCCCCACCCATGTCACCCACCACCCCCACCCCCCAGCAGTGCAGGGGCATCCTCCACCAGGCCCCCACCCATGTCTCCCACCACCCCCACCCCCCAGCCACCAGGGGCACCCTCCACCAGGCCCCCACCCATGTCTCCCACCACCCCCACCCCCCAGCACTGTGGGGCACCTGCCAGCAGGCCCCCACCCATGTCTCCCACCACCCCCACCCCCCAACCACCAGGGGCACCCTCCACCAGGCCCCCACCCATGTCACCCACCACCCCCCCCAGCAGTGCAGGGGCATCCTCCACCAGGCCCCCACCCATGTCTCCCACCACCCACACCCCCCAGCACTGTGGGGCACCTGCCAGCAGGCCCCCACCCATGTCCAACCCATGTCTCCCACCACCCCCACCCCCCAGCACTGTGGGGCACCTGCCAGCAGGCCCCCAGCCATGTCTCCCACCACCCCCACCCCCCAGCCACCAGGGGCACCCTCCACCAGGCCCCCACCCATGTCACCCACCTCCCCCACCCCAGAGCAGTGCAGGGGCATCCTCCACCAGGCCCCCACCCATGTCTCCCACCACCCCCACCCCCCAGCCACCAGGGGCACCCTCCACCAGGCCCCCACCCATGTCACCCACCACCCCCACCCCAGAGCAGTGCAGGGGCATCCTCCACCAGGCCCCCACCCATGTCTCCCACCACCCCCACCCCCCAGCCACCAGGGGCACCCTCCACCAGGCCCCCACCCATGTCTCCCACCACCCCCACCCCCCAGCAGTGCAGGGGCAGCCTCCACCAGGCCCCCACCCATGTCTCTCACCACCCCCACCCCCCGGCAGTGCAGGGGCATCCTCCACCAGGCCCCCACCCATGTCTCCCACCAGCCACACCCCCCAGCACTGTGGGGCACCTGCCAGCAGGTCCCCACCCATGTCCAACCCATGTCTCCCACCACCCCCACCCCCCAGCACTGTGGGGCACCTGCCAGCAGGCCCCCACCCATGTCTCCCACCACCCCCACCCCCCAGCCACCAGGGGCACCCTCCACCAGGCCCCCACCCATGTCACCCACCTCCCCCACCCCAGAGCAGTGCAGGGGCATCCTCCACCAGGCCCCCACCCATGTCTCCCACCACCCCCACCCCCCAGCCACCAGGGGCACCCTCCACCAGGCCCCCACCCATGTCACCCACCACCCCCACCCCAGAGCAGTGCAGGGGCATCCTCCACCAGGCCCCCACCCATGTCTCCCACCACCCCCACCCCCCAGCCACCAGGGGCACCCTCCACCAGGCCCCCACCCATGTCTCCCACCACCCCCACCCCCCAGCAGTGCAGGGGCAGCCTCCACCAGGCCCCCACCCATGTCTCTCACCACCCCCACCCCCCGGCAGTGCAGGGGCATCCTCCACCAGGCCCCCACCCATGTCTCCCACCACCCCCACCCCCCAGCACTGTGGGGCACCTGCCAGCAGGCCCCCACCCATGTCCAACCCATGTCTCCCACCACCCCCACCCCCCAGCACTGTGGGGCACCTGCCAGCAGGCCCCCGCCCATGTCTCCCACCACCCCCACCCCCCAGCCACCAGGGGCACCCTCCACCAGGCCCCCACCCATGTCACCCACCACCCCCACCCCCCAGCAGTGCAGGGGCATCCTCCACCAGGCCCCCACCCATGTCTCCCACCACCCCCACCCCCCAGTCGTGCAGGGGCATCCTCCACCAGGCCCCCACCCATGTCTCCCACCACCCCCACCCCCCAGCAGTGCAGGGGCATCCTCCACCAGGCCCCCAGCCATGTCTCCCACCACCCCCACCCCCCAGCAGTGCATGGGCAGCCTCCACCAGGCACCCACACATGTCCCCCTGCCCCCAGGTCCTGACGATACTCAATCATGGCAGTAATGGGCAGCATACCCAGCACAAACACCCAGGCAAGGATTGCATCCACCCACATAGTGAATGCAATTACATGATACAACCCCAATGGCAAGTATGTAAATGAACACATGTCCGTCACACACACATACACAATGGGTGCAAGTGAATGTCAAAACCCATATCATGACATGTATGAAACCAATGAGAAAATACCACAAGTGAAAGTTAAAAAGACATGTATTAAAGATGAAAAATAAGAAAACAAATCAAACATACAACAATGGGGATAACAAAATAAATGGTCCATGTCTGAGAACAAATGTAAAAATAAAAAAAACAAAGTAATCCAAAAACAAATGTTGTCCAAAGCAATATCATGTGGAAGGAAAATAATGAAAAACCATTTCCTCATGGTGAACACAATAATTAATAAAAAAAATGTTTCTTCAAAAAGCAAACTATATACAAGAATATTCCAGGGTCCATGAGCCCAACACCATAAATGAAACCTACTACTACCTAATGAAAAAAATATATACAAAAAAGTGGCCATTGTCCGAGCGGTCCAAAAAAATAAAAATGAATAAAGGAAACCTAACACTAACTAACTAAATAACTATATACAAAGGCAGCGGGCAAGTCCTGCGGCTCACTCGGTGATGTTGCTGGCCAGGGCATCATCGAACTCCATGTCGATGTCCTGGAGGCGGGACTCTGTCCTGGCCCCGAGGTCTCGCAGGGATAACCCCATGTTCAGCTCAAACTCCCTGCGAGCTTCCTCGAGGCACTCAGCCCGCCTCAACGCCCGACGCATGGAGAACTCCGCCCTGACCATGGTGAGCCGCTCCTCTTCCGCCCGCTGCCGCTCCGCACCTATCCGCTGGACCAACGGCTCCCACACGGAAGACACCATCATCCCAGGGTTGCCCTGCCCTCCGGCCGATGCCTGCCCCTCTGATCTTGATGGCCCCGAGCCATGATGCCTCCCACGTCGAGCCTGCTGCTGCCTCCGACGCCACTGCCTCTGCCAGCACGACGGCATCCAGGCTGATGGAAACCACCGACGCCGTCGTGCACGTGCCCTGCCCGATGATGCTGTCACATCTTCCATCTGCTGGGGTCCAGTTGCTGTGTTGTCCACCCCTGCTGGACCTCCGACTCCCAACTGTGGCAGGGATGGGATCCCCACCGAGCTGGCTGCATTGGTTGGGGCAGGTCCACAGGGGGCCCTGGTGGCATCTGGGCCGGAAGACGGCAAGGAGAACGACTGGTGTATAGCCTGCACAGAGGAGGAGAGGGCCGCCAGATTGGCCAACACATGCAGCAAACCCCCGAACATGGCCGATCCCAATTGGGCCACGTCGGCACGGTGCACTTCGTGATGACGTGCGTGCTCCTCCCGGGAAGCATGCACGGCATCACGAATCACAGCCGTGCGCATCGCGACCCCAATCAGGACCTTCTCCACACGGCCAGGGGTTCCCACGTCCGCAGGTGGAGGGGAGTCAGGTGACATGGACATCCCCTCTACCTGCGGACGGGCCTGGGACGGGGCATCCCTGCTGGTGCATGGTGGTGCACTCACAGGGTCAGGGACAGCGACATGCACAGGCCCCTCCACGGTGACCTGTGCTGCCTCCTGCCCCTGGCCCTGGACTGCACCACTTGCACCAGCAGGGATGCCCCCACCAGGCCCCATGTGTGCCCCAGTGGCGGCCTCCTCCTCCTCTGTGCAAACCACCAACCTGGATGGCTCCTCACCGTCTCCCACCGTAGCAGGCCCCTGTGGGGGCTCACCCACCCCTTCCGCTGCAGCCGTGGGGGCATCCCCGCCGTCTTGCTCTACAGCGCCGTCTCCGCCCTCTTCTTCACTAGCCGCTGCGTAGAGGGAGACAAAGAACACAAGCATCAGGGTACTGTACAATGGTCCCCTAGACAGGAAGCAATAGCAGATGAGCACCACTGTCAAAGTACAATTCCATCATGTCCCTCCACAACACATGGGTCAGTCCAGGCAAAACACACATAGTAACAGGCATGGTGCATGCCATGGACATTTCCATGCATGTCCAATGGACTCTTGAAACATTCAATGATATGTAACTCACATGCATCATGGCTCATGCCTATCACATGCACACACTTCACCTCAGTCACATCCATCTGGCCCCAAACACACCAAACACAGCGGATACAAGGGTAATTTGGCTGCTTCACTGAATCTGTGCATTGTCACACACATGTGTCATGCATCCATGGCATGCACAAGTCACAGACACGCAGGTCAGGCACACAGACATGGCTACCATATATGTACCTGGCATCAGCACCCATCCCTCACCCCCACCCATGTCCAGGTACAGAGACTGGCATGCTCTCATGTTCAAAATCTGCATAGGGCTCCCCATGCGGCATTTGAACACATGCAACAACCATGTGGGTCACACATCACTGGTCGCACATGCATTACTATGATGTCCCTGCACACATACATGCATACATGGCCTATGGCACACATACAGGCAAGTATCATAGAACCAGCACACCGCAACATGCCCTGTCTCACACAGTAATGCTTGGACACTTACCGCTCAACTCCAGATGGGCCTCCCTCTCAAGGATCTGGGCGTGGAGCGCTGGGCGTACGCGTTCCAGGACCCTCATCTGGATGGAACTCATGCGGCCCCGGCCCCCCTCCACGAGGCGCCGGGCCTTCACAAGGGTCCTGGACCTCAAGTCCTCCCAGCGCTTCTTGATCTTCTGGACGTTGCGGGTTGCCACCCCCTCCGCGTTGATGGCAACCACACAGTCGGGCCAGATCCTCTCCCGTCCTTCCTTGCTGGCGCGGGACGATCCAAAGAGGGCATCATACTGCCCCAGGACATGCTCCACCAGGACACCAACTTCGGTGGCAGTGAAGCTGGTGCCCCTCTGCCCCTCTGGCCTGGGGTTGCCACTGGTGCCAGATGTGGAAGTGCCCGACATGGCAACCCCAGAGGCAGGTGTGGGTGGGTAACTGGGTCCTGGGGCTGGGCTGTGGAGCGATGTAATCCCAGTCGGGAGTCTTCAGTTCCAGCAGGGGTGGACACAGCAACTGGACCCCTGCAGATGGCTGATGTGCAGGCACCAAATGGCAGGGCACGGTGGCAGCAGGCAGGCAGGCAGGCAGGCAGCAGCAGATGGCACGTGGGAGGCTGCTCGGGGCACTGGGGGGCAGTAACTCGGCCTTCTGGGCAGGAGCGTGGTCTTCCGTGTGTTTTCGCATGGCCAGCTTGATACGGAGTGATTTGGCACGTGAAAATCCTGCACGTCAGCGTGAAATCCGAGGAAAGGCCCTTAGCGCGTAAGCGCGTCAGCACGCATACGCGATTCTATTGGACCAGAGTCCCTCAGCGCGTAAACGCGTATGTGACGTGACCCGCACGGGTGTTCCCCACTCAGCACGTGATGACGGAGCACACGTGGAAATACTGCACGTCAGAGTGTCATCGCGTGTAATTGGACAAAAGTGCGCGTACACGCGATTGGCCTATGTACGTGTATTTCAGGGGTGCGCGGGCACTTACACACGCAAGTACGTCAGCGCACCTGTATCCCATGGTGCGTGGGAATTTCCACACGCTATTGGACTGGGAACTGGATTCCAGGGGTGCGCGGGTCACACGCTCGCCTAGAACACGCGCAAAGCATAAATTTGCGCACTTTAACAATAACAAGCTCAGACGCCAGGATGAACATACCGTTCCTAGCAGCAGTGGCAGTGGGCTACCAAAGGAGGAGGAGGAGGATAGTCAGGGCCAGAATATTCACACCCAGAACCAGCCTTTTCGGGATGCCTGATGACCAGGTGTATGGGAGGTACAGGTTTCCACCACACATAATACTGGACCTGGTGAGTGAGTGGGAGGATGACCTCACATCACCCACCCTGTGCTCCCAAGCACTCAGCCCCCTGGAGAAGGTCCTCAATGTACTGCACGTCTTAGCCACTGGATCATTTCAGCGGACAAGTGCCATAGTGGGTGGGGTGTCACAGGCCACCCAGTCACGCTGCCTACACCAGGTCTTGAACATCATCACTGCACGCCCATCAGTCCGCAGGCACATATACCTGCCCAGAACACCTGCAGAAAGGCATGCTGCCGCCCTGGATTTTTACGGTGTGGCACGATTCCCCAAAGTGCTAGGTGCCATCGACTGCACCCATGTGGCTCTACGTCCCCCCAGGGCATCTGAGCACATCTATAGGAACCGCAAGCACTGGCATTCCATCAACGTGCAGGTAGCATGTAATGCCAAGGGAATCATCACCTCAGTATATGCCAACTATCCCGGGTCCACCCACGACAGCTTCATTTACCGAATGTCCACCCTAAGCCGGGACCTAGAAGCTGGGCGGCATGGCGATACATGGCTGCTTGGTGAGTATGTATGCCACTGCACATGCATGCATGTTGGATACTGAGCAAGGTCACAACCCCACCAATGATACCAATCACCACCTCCACAGGGGACAGTGCCTACCCTCTCAGCCCCCACATGATGACGCCAATTCGGAACCCCACCACGCCACCCGAGGTAAGATATAACACAGCCCCCATTACGACCCGGGGCATAGTGGAGCGCACATTCGGAGTGCTAAAGTCACGCTTTCGCTCCCTTGACCGTTCTGGCGGGCAGCTGTTATACGCTCCCCCAGTAATGTGCAGGATCATAGTGGCAGCATGTGTCCTGCACAACGTTGCAACACGCCGGGGCCTGGCCGTGGACATGGTGGTGGCCCCACATCCCCAACCACATGCACAGCCGCTGCGCATGGGAGGGGAAAGGGCACGGGGGGAGGCAGCCCGTACACAGCTAGTGGCTAATTACTTCACATAGTGATCACACCCCTGTGGAGAGCACACTGGCCTGGCACATTCCATCTGACAATCAATGATGACTCAACCTGACACTGATCCTGAATTTCTGGAGATTCAACCGTGAAAAGCATATCAGCCTGAGATTGTTCACCTGGAAGTGTTACAATGTGTGCATCCCTACCCACACACACCACCAATGCAGTTTTGTGAAGAAACACATTCAAGCAGCTAAAATGAATACCCACTTGCTAAATGCAACAAGAGGACAGTGCCATGTCACCCAACCCATCCCCAGCACCGCCACACAACACACCGTGCCATGTCATGCTATGTGCAGGTAAACAAAGTAATCCCCACAACATGACAAGTGTCACGATGTACAGTGTCCCCAATTGAAACTTGCTACACCTGAAATGCTCACTGTAATGCAGGACCAACAACAAACTTGAGCAGGTACTACCATTAACATGACTTCACTAATGTAATAAATCAGTAGTCTCACCACCTGGAAATACCTGCACTCCCACCACTTCCAACTGTACAGTGTTGGCACCATGTAGAGTTGTAGGTGCACTGCTGCCAACAAGGACCCCATCTCCAGACTAGAGGGCCTTGTGTAGACATGAGGAAGGGACCTGCAAATTGGGAGGCAGACACAGATGATGAGTTACACATCAATGCAACATGCAGTGTACAACAGAACAGCAATATGCACTAGGAATGTATACACAGTATTGACTAGACTACCCACACATGTAGTGGGAGTCCAATGTCACCATGTACTTTAATGTCACTTGGGCACACCCTTTGCAAGCCCATGGAAACGGGAAGCAGGAGGGGTGTGTGTGACTCAAACCCAGGCATCTGAACCAAATACATGACAAGCCTGCATGTGCCCAGCCACAATGCAGCGTATGCCCACAGGAACCACGGAAGCCAACAAATTGTCCCAAAAACATTGGAAAAATATAAAAATAAAAATAAAAATAAAAATAAAAATAAAAATAAAAATAAAAATAAAAAAAAATCAAAAATGGCCATTAATGGGCCCGGGGGGGTTGGGGAGGCCACCCAGGAGGTCCGAGGACAGGGTGCACACCAAAACCCACCTGTGTGGATCCTGGGAAAAAAAAACACCTCCATGGGCTCATGGCCCACACGGCTACCCTGTTGTGGGAGTATCACTGCTGTCGCTATTATCACCCTGTGCAGCTGCATCCGGAGGTGGTTGCACTATGGGAGGCAGCCCACGCAAGGCCCTACTCTGTTCCTCCATGGCTGCAAGCATGCGGGTGTGGTAGGTCTCGTTCTGGAGGATGAGGGTGCGGAGGTCCCCATGCAACAACTCACGGGATGCCCGGACCTCCGCCCTTGTTGCTTGAATCTCAGCTGAGAGCGTACGGGTGAGACGCTCCAGCTGCTGTTCTGTCCTTTGGTGTGTTGAAGCCTCAAGCTCAACAAGAGTCGTCCTGAGTTGATGGAGCTCCTGCCTCAGGGCTTCCCTGTGGCCCTGGCACTCTATGGAGATGGCCTCCTGCAGAGTCGCCAGTGCCGCCCGCCTGTCCCTGTTGGACGCCAACATGTCCTCCCTGTGTGACTGGCAGATGGAGTCGGTTGCCTGCTCTAGTCGCTCCATCAGCCTTTCAGGGGGGACAATGGAAGTGGCCACCCTATCCATGGCCTGAGCCATCATCTCGGATGATGCTGCCTGTTGGGTAGCCATACCGTAAATGGATTGCTCCCATGCGGTATTGCCAGGTGGCGTACGGCCACCACGTCGGCGGGCACCACACCTGTCTGGGGCAAGGCGGACTGCGCCTTGCTGTGCCGGCACTGCCTGAGGCTGCAGGACTGTATTCCCCCTCTGATCTGCTGGCCCAGGAACAGGATCAGATGTCACGGAGTGTGACCCTGCATCCGTAACCACCAAAGGCCTAGCTGCCAACACTGACATCCCCATTGAGGGTTCTGACCCTGGTGCAGGTGGGTGGGACAGAACAGAATCCCTCCCTGGAACACTCACCTGCGACGGCACGTAGGTCTCATCATCCGAATCAACAGCAGAGTACAGCTCGGGGGAGGTGCAGCCAGAGACACCCCTTGAGAGCACGACCTGCAGCACTTGTGGGTTCTCACCCACCAGCACACCACGTCCCTCACTGGTGGTTGGTCGGCCATCGGACCCCTCCTGGCTCTGCACCATCTCCACAACCCCAGCAGTATCAGGTGCGTCTTCCCCTGCAAAGACATAATAACAAAGAAATGGAAACAGGCATTAGCACCATGGCACACAATGAGGGCTGAGAAGCAAGAGAACCAGTACTTGATTGACACATGTCCCACATGACTAAGACCCTCCCATGCATGCACCCTCACTGCGTATGAAGGGCAGGCAAATGGCACACACTGATGACACAAAGATGGAAGATGAACACATTTCCTGCATGCTGCCTGGCAGTGGCATCACACATTGGCCTGTGATTGCCAGGTGACACACACATGCCATCACACAGATGGCATGTACCATTGCTATTGAGGCAAGATGGAGAGGAGGGCAGCACTTATTCATTCAGTCCAGTTCCCGCATGTAATAGCTTTTCTAAATCAAACAGGTCTGATTTTCACCTGGAGCTGGCAGTCCCAAATGGTCCAATTGCACAGGGACATGTGTGAACATATGATATCCAGGTAACAAAGTCACTCCACTTTACCATAGCCATGCCAGACATGTGACTAGAGGACTGAGAAATGCCTAGTATAAGTGGTGGAATGCAAACAATCTGTCTGAATGAACAGAGAAAAATAAGCAACAATGTTGTGGCAAGGTGACACTTCAAGGGCAACTGGCGTGCTGTTGGGCTAGATGTCTACTGTTGGCAGAAGGGATACTGCAATGGCCAAATGCAGCTGTACAGGATGTATTGCATGAAGCACATGGCTGACCCATACGACTCAGGCGCACACACTCTCACCTGGCACACAAACAGAAGCCCTCACACACACACCATGCACATGGATGACACACACATGCATGTGCACTCACCCGACAATGCCTCGTAATCAGGCAGATCTCCCACGCCTTGGATCTGTTCCTCCGTGACGTAGGTCCCAGCGACTGACTCATGTGGAGTGAGTTCCATGTCTACTATTGGAGACCCACCTCCAGTCACTAGAGTTGCGGCATTACTTGAGGCCAGCTTCTTCTTTGCCCTGCGCTTTAGGTCATTCCAGCGCTTATAGCAATCATTGGCTGTGCGCCTCACGATTCCAAGGGCACTTACGATGTCCGCAACGGTCTGCCAGTGTGCCTGGCGTTGTGCAGGTGTGGTCTTGGATCCTGCAACAATGACCATCTCGTTATCATGTCCGGACACATACTCGACAAGTGCATTCAGTTCGTCATCCGTGAAGCTGGGCTTCCTCGACGGGCCGGACTGTGTAGCCGTGTCTGGGGCATCAGCCTGTGCCGGACGAGCACTCTTCCTCTTCCGCTTGGAAGGTGGTGGTGATCCTGAGTGTCCTGCGCCGCTCTGGACACTAGGGGCAGGAGCCCTGGTGGGCTCTGTATCAGGTGTGTGGGATTGCACACTCAGCATGGGAGTTGGTGCAGGCATTGGCTCAAGTGTAATGGTGTCAGGGGGAATGTCAGCAGGATGGACTAGGACCGACACTGTCCTGGCTGGGTGTGCGAGAGCTGGGGTGGATGGAGCCGCAGCTGCCCCTGCAGCCTCTCCGCCCTGCCTACTTGGGGCAGCAGATGACCTTGCTGCCCCAGATCCACGTGGCATGATGGCATCAACGTGCACCAGCGCACGTGTCGTAGCCCTGCTGACCTGGAAGTCAGCCATGGAGTCAGCCAGGTCTGGTGCCACAATGGGCTGGTCCAACAAGGGCTGAGCATGGATGGTGTCAGCCACATCAGCCTCAACGGGAGGGGGCGGCATTATGGGTGCCCTTGACTGGTCCTCCACACATGTGGGGACAGGCTCACCCTGCAAGTTACGACCACGTCCCCTACCGGATCCACCACGGCCACCACTTGTGGCTCTTCCACCTTTGCCACCCTTACGGAATCCTCGCCTCCCAGCCATGGCACTGATGTTAATGTGCGTATGGGAGTGGATGTAGACTATTGTCCTGGGCAATTGGGGGTCAAAGGGGTTGGGTACCAGATGGTAATTGTACCCTAGTGCTCTAGCAAGGCTGAATGTAACCCCTGGGGAAAGATGACGGGTCACGCAACGCACAGGAGGCCCAAAAAAGGGAGATGACGTGCACGCAACCCCTCCTAGACCACGTGTGCAGAAAGAAAAACCTGCACTATGCTGTGGCACCCAGTAACACAAGAATGAACGTATGCGTGTCACACGCAGCGTAGAATGACCTCTGAAGGGGTAGGCTACACACGGGACAAGCACAGATGTTAGATACGTGCGTGACTCACCGTCTGCCAGGTAAAAGAGCGTGAAAAATGAGCGCGTTTGGTTGGCAACACCCCCGCCAAAAGAAGATATGTACGCTGTCTGAGGAGACAGGACAACAGTAGAAGGGAACACTGTTTGAGGGAACAGGCCCAGGTAAACCAGTACAAGAGAAAAAATAGAAAAAGCTGTCAGAGGTAACAGGGAGTACGAACTTGAAACGCCGTGAAGTAAATCGCGTGTGAAACGACAAGAAGTACAGAATTCACCCACTCGCTCTCCACGAAAAGCACGTACAAGGAATTGGTGTTCTACACGTACCTTATATGCAGGCCCACACGTACAGCGTCACTTACGCGGCGTGTACGTGCTAGGCCCATTCCCACCAATTACACGCTTTGTCACTTCTGCGTGTAGGTCCATTTGCACCAATTACACGCTTTGTCACTTCTGCGTGTAGGTCCATTTGCACCAATTACACGCTTTGACACTTCTGCGTGTAGGTCCATTTGCACCAATTACACGCTTTGACACTTCTGCGTGTAGGTCCATTTGCACCAATTACACGCTTTGACACTTCTGCGTGTAGGTCCATTTTCACCAATTACACGCTTTGTAACTTCTGCGTGTAGG
This sequence comes from Ambystoma mexicanum, assembly GCF_040938575.1. Lineage (NCBI taxonomy): Eukaryota > Metazoa > Chordata > Amphibia > Caudata > Ambystomatidae > Ambystoma > Ambystoma mexicanum. The sequence continues at coordinate 437,264,900 of NC_090923.1, forward strand.
GCTATTTCCACCAATAACACGCTTTGACACTCGGACGTGTCACGCAACTTTTTCCTACGCGTGCACGTGACTTCATAGACGCGCATACGCTAGTGACGCGTTTACGCGCTAAGGGCCTTTCATCGATTTACACGCAGACGTGTGGGATTTTCACGTGCAAAATCACTCCGTATCAAGCTGTCCACGCGTTCACACACGAAAGACCACGCTCCTGCCCAGGAGGCCAAATTACTGCCCCCCAGAGCCCTGAGCACGCTCCCACCTGCCATCTGCTGCTGCCTGACTGCCTGCTGCCCACGTGCCCTGCCATTTGCTGCCTGCACATCAGCCAGGGGTGCTGTTGCTGTGACCACCCCTGCTGGAACCAAAGGCTCCCGACTGCTTTTCCGTCGCCCCACAGCCCAGCCCCAGGACCCAGTTGCCCACCCACTCCTGCCGCTGGGGTTGCCATGTCGGGCACTACAACATCTGGCACCAGTGGCAACCCCCGGCCAAGGAGGCGGAGGGGCACCAGCTTCAGTGCCAGGGAAGTTGGTGTCCTGGTGGAGCATGTCCTGGGGCAGTATGATGCCCTCTTCGGAAGGTTGCGCGCCGACAAGGAAGGACTGACTCGGATCTGGATGGACATCGTGACTGCCATCAACGCGGAGGAGGTGGCAGTCCGCAACTACGAACGTGTCAGGAAGCGCTGGGAGGACTTCAGGTCCAGGACCCTCAACAAGGCCCGGCGCCTCATGATGGCAGCAGATGCTAAGGGGCGGGCGGGGCCACTTGTCGGAAGAACAGATGAGTGTCCTGGAACGCATATCCCCAGCGCTCCACATCCAGGTCCTTGAGAAGCAGACTCGTCTGGAGTCGAGCGGTAAGTGTACATGCATACTGATTGTAAGCTGTGCGTGTGGTGGTGTGCCAGGAGTGTGCAGGTTGAACATGTATTTTTATGTGGCCAAGTAGGGGGGTTGTACAGGGCTGTGAGGGTGACACATGCGAGGGGTCTCATGTGTGACACATGGATGGTGCTTGTGTGTGTGGGCTTGCATGGCACAGGATGTGGAGGAATGTTTGTCAGGTGTGACATGGATGTCGATCGAGACACTGCGACAGTTGGCGGAGGTGTACACATGCATGCAGGTTTGGTGTTGTGTGTGCATGTGTAGTGTACTCCCTATGTTGCATGTGATGTGTGGATGACCTTTGGCTGCCCATGCTGTTGTATGTGAATGGATGGTGCTGGCTGTTGCATTATGGCTGTGGTATGGCTCATGTGTGCAAGTTGAAATGACATGTGTGTTGGGGATTGTGATGCCATGTGTGAGGTTTACCAATGCCACTCATGTATAACTGTCATGTGTGTATGAGTCCATTTTACAGTGCCCTGATGCCTGTGTTTTCTTTCTCCCTGTCTGCAGCGTCAACTGATGAAGAGGGCGGAGAAGGTGCTGTGGAGCACAGCGGCAGGGGTCGCACCACCAGCCGAAGACGCAAGGCCCGGATCCCATCCCAAGTTGGAGTCTGGTGCGGCGTCCCAGGCCGCAGCTGGCGAGGGGAGGTCCAAGAGGCGGAGGTCGGAGTTGGACTCCTCAGCAGCAGAAGGGGCAGCTGGGACCCCACAGGGCCCAACGGGGGAAGATGGCACGGAGTCATCCAGGTTGGTGGGGTGTTTGGTGGAGGGTGCCCCTGCACTGCTGGGGGGTGGGGGTGGTGGGAGACATGGGTGGGGGCCTGGTGGAGGATGCCCCTGGTGGCTGGGGGGTGGGGGTGGTGGGAGACATGGGTGGGGGCCTGGTGGTGGGTGCCCCTGGTGGCTGGTGGGTGGGGGTGGTGGGAGACATGAGTTGGGCATGAGTGGGGGCCTGGTGGAGGGTGCCCCTGGTGGCTGGGGGGTGGGGGTGGTGGGAGACATGAGTTGGGCATGAGTGGGGGCCTGGTGGAGGGTGCCCCTGGTGGCTGGGGGGTGGGGGTGGTGGGAGACATGGGTTGGACATGGGTGGGGGCCTGCTGGCAGGTGCCCCACAGCGCTGGGGGGTGGGGGTGGTAGCAGACATGGGTGGGGGCCTGGTGGTGGGTGCCCCTGGTGGCTGGGGGGTGGGGGTGGTGGGAGACATGGGTGGGGGCCTGGTGGAGGCTGCCCCTGCACTGCTGGTGGGTGGGGGTGGTGGGAGACATGGGTGTGGGCCTGGTGGAGGCTGCCCCTGGTGGCTGGGGGGTGGGGGTGGTGGGAGACATGGGTGGGGGCCTGGTGGAGGCTGCCCCTGCACTGCTGGGCGGTGGGGGTAGTGGGAGACATGAGTGGGGGCCTGGTGGAGGCTGCCCCTGGTGGCTGGGGGGTGGGGTTGGTGGGAGACATGGGTGGGGGCCTGGTGGAGGGTGCCCATGGTGGCTGGGGGGTGGGGGTGGTGGGAGACATGGGTGGGGGCCTGGTGGTGGGTGCCCCTGGTGGCTGGTGGGTGGGGTGGTGGGAGACATGGGTTGGACATGGGTGGGGGCCTGCTGGCAGGTGCCCCACAGTGCTGGGGGGTGGGGGTGGTAGGAGACATGGGTGGGGGCCTGGTGGAGGATGCCCCTGGTGGCTGGGGGGTGGGGGTGGTGGGAGACATGAGTCGGGCATGAGTGGGGGCCTGGTGGAGGGTGCCCCTGGTGGCTGGGGGGTGGGGGTGGTGGGAGACATGAGTGGGGGCCTGGTGGAGGCTGCCCCTGCACTGCTGGGGGGTGGGGGTGGTGGGAGACATAAGTTGGGCATGATTGGGGGCCTGGTGGAGAGTGCCCCTGGTGGCTGGGGGGTGGGGGTGGTGGGAGACATGAGTGGGGGCCTGGTGGAGGCTGCCCCTGCACTGCTGGGGGGTGGGGGTGGTGGGAGACATAAGTTGGGCATGAGTGGGGGCCTGGTGGAGGCTGCCCCTGGTGGCTGGGGGGTGGGGGTGGTGGGAGACATGGGTGGGGGCCTGGTGGAGGGTGCCCCTGGTGGCTGGGGGGTGGGGGTGGTGGGAGACATGAGTTCGGCATGAGTGGGGGCCTGGTGGAGGGTGCCCCTGGTGGCTGGGGGGTGGGGGTGGTGGGAGACATGGGTTGGACATGGGTGGGGGCCTGCTGGCAGGTGCCCCACAGCGCTGGGGGGTGGGGGTGGTAGGAGACATGGGTGGGGGCCTGGTGGTGGGTGCCCCTGGTGGCTGGTGGGTGGGGGTGGTGGGAGACATGAGTTCGGCATGAGTGGGGGCCTGGTGGAGGGTGCCCCTGGTGGCTGGGGGGTGGGGGTGGTGGGTGACATGGGTGGGGGCCTGGTGATGGGTGCCCCTGGTGGCTGGTGGGTGGGGGTGGTGGGAGACATGAGTTGGGCATGAATGGGGGCCTGGTGGAGGGTGCCCCTGGTGGCTGGGGGGTGGGGGTGGTGGGAGACATGAGTTGGGCATGAGTGGGGGCCTGGTGGAGGGTGCCCCTGGTGGCTGGGGGGTGGGGGTGGTGGGAGACATGGGTTGGACATGGGTGGGGGCCTGCTGGCAGGTGCCCCACAGCGCTGGGGGGTGGGGCATGGTAGGAGACATGGGTGGGGGCCTGGTGGTGGGTGCCCCTGGTGGCTGGGGGGTGGGGGTGGTGGGTGACATGGGTGGGGGCCTGGTGGTGGGTGCCCCTGGTGGCTGGTGGGTGGGGGTGGTGGGAGACATGAGTTGGGCATGAGTGGGGGCCTGGTGGAGGCTGCCCCTGGTGGCTGGGGGGTGGGGGTGGTGGGAGACATGAGTTGGGCATGAGTGGGGGCCTGGTGGAGGGTGCCCCGGGTGGCTGGGGGGTGGGGGTGGTGGGAGACATGGGTTGGACATGGGTGGGGGCCTGCTGGCAGGTGCCCCACAGCGCTGGGGGGTGGGGGTGGTAGGAGACATGGGTGGGGGCCTGGTGGTGGGTGCCCCTGGTGGCTGGGGGGTGGGGGTGGTGGGAGACATGGGTGGGGGCCTGGTGGAGGCTGCCCCTGCACTGCTGGTGGGTGGGGGTGGTGAGAGACATGGGTGGGGGCCTGGTGGAGGCTGCCCCTGGTGGCTGGGGGGTGGGGTGGTGGGAGACATGGGTGGGGGCCTGGTGGAGGCTGCCCCTGCACTGTTGGGGGGTGGGGGTGGTGGGAGACATGGGTGGGGGCCTGGTGGAGGCTGCCCCTGGTGGCTGTGGGGTGGGGGTGGTGGGAGACATGAGTTGGGCATGAGTGGGGGCCTGGTGGAGGCTGCCCCTGGTGGCTGGGGGGGTGGGGGTGGTGGGTGACATGGGTGGGGGCCTAGTGGAGGGTGCCCCTGGTGGCTGGGGGGTGGGGGTGGTGGGAGACATGGGTTGGACATGGGTGGGGGCCTGCTGGCAGGTGCCCCACAGTGCTGGGGGGTGGGGGTGGTGGGAGACATGGGTGGGGGCCTGGTGGAGGCTGCCCCTGGTGGCTGGGGGTGGGGGTGGTGGGTGACATGGGTGGGGGCCTGGTGGAGGGTGCCCCTGGTGGCTGGGGGGTGGGGGTGGTGGGAGACATGGGTTGGACATGGGTGGGGGCCTGCTGGCAGGTGCCCCACAGCGCTGGGGGGTGGTGGTGGTAGGAGACATGGGTGGGGGCCTGGTGGAGGGGGCCCCTGGTGGCTGGGGGGTGGGGGTGGTGGGAGACATGGGTGGGGGCCTGCTGGCAGGTGCCCCACAGTGCTGGTGGGTGGGGGTGGTGGGAGACATGGGTTGGACATGGGTGGGGGCCTGCTGGCAGGTGCCCCACAGCGCTGGGGGGTGGGGGTGGTAGGAGACAAGGGCGGGGGCCTGGTGGTGGGTGCCCCTGGTGGCTGGGGGGTGGGGGTGGTGGGTGACATGGGTGGGGGCCTGGTGGTGGGAGACATGAGTTGGGCATGAGTGGGGGCCTGGTGGAGGGTGCCCCTGGTGGCTGGGGGGTGGGGGTGGTGGGAGACATGAGTTGGGCATGAGTGGGGGCCTGGTGGAGGGTGCCCCTGGTGGCTGGGGGCTGGGGGTGGTGGGAGACATGGGTTGGACATGGGTGGGGGCCTGCTGGCAGGTGCCCCACAGCGCTGGGGGGTGGGGGTGGTAGGAGACATGGGTGGGGGCCTGGTGGTGGGTGCCCCTGGTGGCTGGGGGGTGGGGGTGGTGGGAGACATGGGTGGGGGCCTGGTGGAGGCTGCCCCTGCACTGCTGGTGGGTGGGGGTGGTGGGAGACATGGGTGGGGGCCTGGTGGAGGCTGCCCCTGCACTGCTGGGGGGTGGGGGTGGTGGGAGACATGGGTGGGGGCCTGGTGGAGGCTGCCCCTGGTGGCTGGGGGGTGGGGGTGGTGGGAGACATGAGTTGGACATGAATGGGGGCCTGGTGGAGGCTGCCCCTGGTGGCTGGGGGGTGGGGGTGGTGGGTGACATGGGTGGGGGCCTGGTGGAGGGTGCCCCTGGTGGCTGGGGGGTGGGGGTGGTGGGAGACATGGGTGGGGGCCTGGTGGAGGCTGCCCCTGCACTGCTGGGGGGTGGGGTGGTAGGAGACATGGGTGGGGGCCTGGTGTTGGGTGCCCCTGGTGGCTGGGGGGTGGGGGTGCAGGGGGACATGAGCAGGTGTGCAGGGTAGTCCCCTGTTTTGTGGGCTGCCTGCAGGGGCCGTGGAGGGTGTACAGGGAACACCTGTGAGGACCCACCCAGCCTAATCGCGTGTGATAATTCCCACGCACCCCTGTAATACACGTACCCAGCAAAATGGCGTGTGATAATTCCCACGCACCCCTGTAATTCACGTACCCTGCCAAATCGCGTGTGATAATTCCCGCGTACCCCTGTATTACACGTGCCCTGGCTAATCGCATGTAAGACTTCACGCGTACCCCTGTAATACACGTTCCCTGGACAATCGCGTGTTGAACTTCCCGCGTACCCCTGTAATACACGTACCCTGGCTAATCGCGTGTAAAACTTCCCGCGTACTCCTGATATGAAGGTTGCCCGCTTTGCGTTCCTTGTTTGGCAGCCCTGTAAACTGGTCCAGGGTTAGCGCAGCCCTTTGCGATGATTTAGCGATGTTGATGGCTTTTCCTTGCGCGAGGGCGTTCTTGGGGGCGTTACTGGCGCTGCTGCAGGCTCGCTGCGATACTCTGCGCCACGGCTGGTTTGGGAGCATGAAATCCATGAATACGCTGTGCGCGGAAATCGGTTTTAGCGCACGTGCCTGGCGCACACAATCGCACGCGGACACTCTGCGCCAGCCGCTTGCGACACTTTTCTGCGAAATTCTATGAATTACCCTGTAAATAGGAATAGTCCCCTTGGAGTGCAGTTTGCTGTTAATTCAAAGTATATTTTGATTAATATATGACTCATAAACTAAGCGGGCACCATTGATCAAATGCCTCCTAATATACAGTGCCACCCCACAATTCTGGGCAAGAAAAGGGCAGTTCATCAAAACTCTAACTGTTTTTAAATAAATTAATTAAAGGTGTTACCCAAGCCTTTGCTGGGGAAGTCACCACAATATTACACAATCAGGGGCAGCTTGACCATGAAAAACAAGAATAACCTGCCTGATTTAATCTCACTATTTCTCACATAGAAACTTCGATTTATATACACATTTATTACAGGGTCTGCAGTAGTGATTTATGGTTAAGTTGCTCAACCCATTGAAGAGCAGTTTTTGGACGACTTATAACTTTGGCACTGTTTAACGAATGTGCACAAAACAACAAAAAAAGTATACACCACCTCTGAATTATTTTGCAAAGTTTTGGGCGATTTCATCAAGGTGGGGGGGGCAGTAATAAGGGGGTCCCAAAACCTTTCACATACAGATCTACATGAATGGTTTCCTTTTTTGTTTGCCTATGCCTGTAGCTCAAAATGCTCAAGGGATTTGCATCAAATTTGCGCGAGGATGGGCGGCCTGGTCCCAAAAGTTAAGTAGATATTTTTTAAATGGCCAAAAAGTAGGTACAACAAATAATTGCTATCTCCGTCCCGTCTGCAGAATCACTTGCTGATTCAGAGTCTGTGGATGCCTCAGAGCCAATCAGAGAGTAGTGTGACATTCATGGACATCATGCACAGTTGCTGATTGGTTAACTAAAAATGTGAAATGTGTACAAACATTTAAAATGGCCGCCATGTTGGATGTACAAACCCCGTCCATTGTCCGCGGACAGTGCTGCAAAAAATCACTCTGAAAATATATTCCTGGTTATTTTGAGGATGGAAGAGTGTCTGGGGATGGTCGGGAGAGAAGAAACAGATAAATTGGAAGATGTGTGTTGGTTAAAATGTCCGTGGGGTTCTTGCTGAGTTTGCAGTCATTTTTACTGTCCATGGCTGATACGGACATCACCATTGGTCTGGAGACATCTGTGCAACATGATGGTGTTATGTTGTATGTTACAACAATGCATAGTTTGCTTTTTGTAGTTATGTAATGAAACTACTGAGTGTGACTAATATCTATGTGTAGACATAGTAGAAGGATATTGCTGTAACCATGGCCAGTGTCCAGATTGCCCAATCTAGACAGTGACTATGGCCACAGTAATATGCTTACTTTGAATAATGTGCATGTGTTCACTATCCCAATAATAATATGTGGCTACATTATTTGTAATATGGCCAAAGCATGTTGTTGTAAGTATGGCCAGTGTCCACAACTATATGTTTACTTTGAAAGCTGTGGCTTTGGTCATTGTCACAACAATATGTTAATTTGGGTTGAATGCAATGGAGAACACTGGCCATGGCGAGAACGATATGTTTACTTTGAATAATGTGTAAGTGATTTCAATCAGGCACACACTCAAGCATGTAGTGAGCAAATAAAACCCTTTTTTTATTTGTATCTATAAATTCAATATTCTGAATGATATACCACTCATATCACACACTTCTCAAAATACCCCCAAGTTACACTGAACCAGCTAGTTGTAAAGGTAATTATTTGTTTATTTAAAAGCACACTATATTTTTCATAGGTAACAACAATCACCATTGGGTGATTGAATAATAATTAGGAACAATGAATAATATCTTGAATGCACTAGGAATTAAGTAATGAACACAAAAAGAATGCAGCAAAGAAAGGAATGCTTTTGAGTTAGTTTAGAACAGATAGCACTGTGGTTAGGGGTTCCCCCTGCAACACCCCTCAACCCACCAATAGGCAATTTAAATAGATGTGTGGAGAGAGCAGGTATTCAGGAATAATGCAGACCAAACAGAATATCACTCCCACCTTCCCCTTTTAAACACAAGAGGAAAACGGTTTTGACTTTCAACTGTTAAAATGGCTTTGAAATTGGCTGAGCAAAAACACAAAATATGTTAAAAATGTTTCAATTATTATAAATTCCTAAGGGAGTCGCTTTAAACAGATGCAAGCTAGCAAAAGCAATGTATATCAAAACAAAACAATTTAAACCTTTACAAAATAGTTCATCATAAATATAACATTTCATAGAATTTTCATCAATCACAATTCATAGAAAAAAAAACATTAAGAACAGTATAAAAGTAGCAAATCGTATAAAACCATATAGGATAATACATCAAAAAGGATACCATAATTAAGAAGATCAGGTTCGATCGCAATTCATTCGAGCTTAATCTAAGCAACAATAAAATTCCTAAATTTTCAATAGAAAGGTGCAAAACATTGTTTCTTATCAATCCAATCTGCCAAAAAACTGGAATAAGATCATATTAATCATTCAGAATAAATCACAGAATTTTTCAAGATTACCATAATTCCCTATTTTACGGCTGTAGAGGTATTAAGCTTAAATTAGTGCCATAGCATTACCATGTCAACAGCATACAAGTGTGTTACAAGTTGCACAAAGCATTCATATAAGTCATTCAGGATAAGTCACAATATTTTTTTAAGAATGCCATTATTCTCAATTTTAGGACAGTAGAAGTATTATGCCTAATTTAATGCCATAACATTTCCGTGTCAACAGCATACAAGTGTGTTACAAATTGCCCAAAGTATAGAATTCTTTGCTTTAAAAGCGCTAGACATAGCAATAATACATGTTTCAAGGTTTTTTCGGTACCTTCTTTCTTACAGTGTCTACACCACCCCCATTCAGCATTATGGAGATTCCATCTTTTTCGGTTGTAGTTTGTTTTTGAGGTATCAAAGTGGAACCTCATGAATGAATTTCTAAAGTTCCGAGAAGGGTATTTCTCCAGATAGTTTTCCAGAACAGGGTGGAATTTCCAGAACGAGTGTCTCTGGTTAACTATTTTGGATTGTTGAACACTATCTAAAGTCACTTGCCAGTCATTACATTGAAGTATAAATTTCACTTTCAAAGGTTTCTTTACCAGCATTTCCACCGTAATCCCTGCATTCAACAATGTTTTTTCAGTTACCATTTTTAAGTGCGAGCAATAAAAGTTGGATTGGTCTTTAGCTGCAATCGTGTAAAGAGATGAGAGGTTATTTATCAAACATTTCCTCCACAGCATCATTTTTCTCCATAAGATGATCGATTTAAGGGATTGTAGCCCAAATTCATATCTAATGGCTTGGATTGGTATACATTTAGGGATAAAAAACAGGACACCTTTCCACATATCCTTTTCAAATTTTTTCATAAAATCCGTACTCTCGAGTTCATAAAATTCTAAACCATATATGAGTTTGGGGATTCCGGAAATAGTGTAAAAGCGTTTCAAAGGTATCGCTGTAAATCTGCCATACTTGGCATCAATTTTCACCATCTGTCGCTGTATGATTTCAGCTTTCACTTCTAGCTGCCTTTTAATCATTACCGTTGCACTATTAGCTGCAAAGTGATATCCTAAATATTTCAGAGCGGTTTGGCTTTTTAAACGTTTACCTTCGCAATACCAAGTAAGCGAAGTTTGGTTTTTCTTTGGCTTACCCATTCTTAAAATAATTGTTTTAGCTGCATTGATTTTTAAGTGTAGACCAGTAATAAAGACGACAAATTCATTTATCAATTTTTGCAAACCAATTTTTGTACGATCAAGCAGTAAGAAGTCGTCTGCATAAGCAACCCATTCGATTCCGGTTTCTCCCAATTTAGGTGGTACTAAGCCCTTAGCCGAGATGGCTTCATCAGCTTTAGAAACATATAGATTAAATAAAATGGCGGCTAACTTGCAACCTTGTCTTAAGCCATTAGGGGTAGGTATTTCAGAGGACAGTCTGCCTGTTGAGTTAAGTCTGACTTTGATCTTTGTGTCCGAGTATAAATCAATGATCATCTCAAGTAGATGTCTAAGAATCAATAGATCTCTTAAAATAGACCATAGAGTCGGTCTATCAACAAGATCAAAGCTTTTGAAAGATCCATTGAGGCCACAAATATCACATAGCCTGGCTTCTTCAATGTTTTTGATTGCAAACTTTTCAAAATTAGCCCTCCACAGTCCGTTCCAACATTTTTTCTAAAACCTATTTGTTTAGCATTTATTATATCATTGTTAGCAATCCAGACTTCAAGTTCTTCAAGAATAATAGAGGTAAGGATCTTGTAGTCTGGTTCAGAAATAGCAATTGGCCTATAACTTTCAGGTGAAGTTCTAGGACCGTGCTTATAAATTGGGATCAAGATAGCCAGTCTCCAAGAATACGGTGTAAGCTTCGTTGTGAGGATGTCTTTAAACAACACATGTAAGATATTCCCCCATAACTGAGCATCAATTTTTAGAGTTTGATTGGATAAGTTATTGGGTCCTGGTGCCGCCGATTTTTTGGATTTAACAATAATTCTAGTAATATTGTTAGGGGATATGTTCAGGTTCCATTTGGAATTTTTTACCAGAAGAGGCGTATCGTTGTCATATTCGCCATGATACATCTTGGCAAAATGGTCCTTCCAACTTCGTTCGCTGATCAGAGACAGCAGTATCTCTTTTTGGGTTAGCTGAGTCCCATTAATCATCAGCCAGCAGTTTGAGATGTCTTTACCTTTGATGGCAGTAAGCATTTTTTCGCCATCCATTTGATCACTTGCTATTCTATGTGAAATTAGCCAATATTTATATTGCTGTTTCAGACCTTTTAGTTTCTTATCTCTTTCCGCACCTATACTTGTTGTATTGACAGCACCACGAATATCTTGTCTTAACTGTATTTTGCGGTTTAAGATTTCTATATTGAAAGCATGTGCATGGTTGCGGGGTTGTTTTGTAATTTTCTTCTCACAACATGTCTGAGTAACAATTTCATTAATGTAGTTCGTGAAAGAGGATGAAGCAACATAAAATCGACTTTCTTCATGTGACATATTCGTATGATTTTTTAGGAGCAGCGATCTAAATTTTTTTGTGTTGGAGTAATACCAACGTATCCGCGTACCTGTCAGATTTGCAATCAGGCCTGGTTTATAGGTTGCATTTTGTTCTGTGTCGTTGGCATGTGTTATATAAATTGACAGGAGGTTATGATCGCTGGTTGATATTTCTTTAACCGTCAGGTCGGATATGTATTTATCCAAACCATGAGACACAAAGATGTAGTCTAATATAGAGCTACTACCTCTAGCATTCCATGTGTGGACATAATTTTGTAACTTCACCAGCCCCATAACTTCAAGAAAGTTCATCCAAATTGCACCTCTCAACTTTGAATTACCAGTTGGAGCTCTATGTAATTTTGTAGCAGTATTCAAGCCACACATCAGAGAGTCAATTTCAGTATTGTCTATGTCGCAGTCTGCATTAAGGTCACCAGCCATCATAACCAGCTTGTTGATTTTTAACATCCTCCAATAATCAATTTTTGCCATTACTTCAGCTAATTCTTTCGTCAGCTGCAGTTCAGTGTGTTTTAGGGGGTTCCAATATATATTTATAATACATATATCAATAATGTTGCGTCCGAGTTTCAAGGTACATGTGATTGCCAAGAAGTATTTCAAGTTTGACCATATCTCAATGTTTTTTGGTTCCAAAGTATGTTTGCATGCCGTTAGCAAGCCACCCATGGGCCTCCCTTTGGGGCCTTTGGTAGCAGGTAGTTGCCAGATATCATATCCTTCCCAACTAAGGGCAGTTATGGCCCATGTTTCTTGCAAAAAAATCAAGTCAAAAGATAACAAGATATCTGTAACTTCAATATTACTTGTCAGATGTGCATGGCCCCTAGAATTCCAAGAGGCAACAAGGGTTTTACTGATAGGGCTAAAGTGGTTTGGCCAACGCCTGGAGCGACGAAATAGCATCCTTAAGCGCTAATGTAAGCCCTCTCCATTCTTGTTTATCGGTGCCAAACCCTTCCCTGTCATCAGCTTTGATGGAATCATTACTATCATTAACTCGCAGTTTCATAGATATCCCATTTGTGTCTTTTTTTGGATCAGTTTGTGTATATGGGTAGATGTCAAAGCCTTTACACTACAGATTTTCAGCTTCTTTCATCAGGACATCACTAACAAGAGGTGAGGGGATTACTAAGCGCACATAGTCCAACCTATGCTTATGGAAGAAATCTACCAGCGTAATGTCTTGAGATGAAACAAGTGATAACGAAGGAATTGTGTCAAATAACGAGCGAATATAAGAGCGGTTCAGCGAGATTTGTGTGCCTTCAGTAAATAGCGTAGTCAGAATTAGACTGGGTAACTGGCTCAATGCTGGTTTCTTTAAGTCCTGTCTGTCATTCGCCAGTTCTACATTTTCATATGCCTTTTGGATTTGCCTTACCGCCTCATTGGATACTTCTTGTCCATAATTAGAATGTTTCCTGTTATTAAGTTGATCTTGTAATATTTTTTTAACAATAGAAGCAATTTCATCTTGTTTGACCAGGAGTTCAGACTCAACACCCATAACATTCCCCTGCTTCACACATTCTTCCTTATACCACACAGTACCAGAACCTTGTTCGGCAGTGGCCGTCAGGTCATCGATCTGAGCTTTAATCAGATCAGCCTCGCCTATACATTCGTCTGATGGGTTGCAGATGCTTTGCTACATTGCTCAGGGATCAAATGGGTAGTGTTGGAGTTGTTTTTACTACCATTCCTTATCGAGGGCAGGGTATCGCCCCGGGGGATGTTCGGGATTGATTGATCTACTTTTGTATTGAAAGTGGAAGCAGGGTTAACAGATGATTTTACCCTACCAGTTGTAAGATTAGCATCATCTCCTAAATTATTCGGATTAGGTTCTTTATCGATTGTTTCAGCAGTTTTTCCTTTTCTTTCATTACATATACCTGCAGCGTTCGCTTTAAAGATCTCAAAAATATCAACTACACCAGTTTTTAAAGAGGACAACTGCGAGGCAATATCCACTATTTCCAATTTATTTTTCATGGTATCAGAAATCGATTTTTTAGCTTCAATATAACCTTCTTGCATTGGAGATTTTGCTAATTTGGAACCGTCTTTTTATCTTGCCGTTTCCTTTGCTAAAGAGTAGGCCGTCTCTTTATTTGTGTCATAATTGCCAACCAAAACATGACAGTCCTCGTCAATCATGTTTTTAAAATTCACGTCTCTTAAGTACTTCTGAGACGTTTTGCAAAGATTTTTCTTTTGATTTTGGTTTCTAAGTTGCACCTGTTGTTTTTTTCTTCCTTTTTTAGTTATATTTACTTTTGGTACTTTCATTGTAGGGAAAGTAGGAGTTTGATTTCCCATTGTGATTCCCAACTTGTTTTTCCCATTTAATTCAGGTTTAAGCGTATCAACATCAATCAGCGAGTCTTCTATCATGATTGGCTGTGCAGAGGGGACCTTTGCCGATTCCTTGACGCTACTTGTGTCAGTAGCCTGTGGTATAGGATTATCGCTTCCTTCATTGTTTGTTACAGTAGGAGTCTTACTAAATTTTTGTTGACAATATGTCATTGAGTTTCATTGGAACCTAATATACAGATGTATTTATTTGCGTCAGTAAATCAGTATGCTTTCTTAATTCACCCAGGATTAGCCTATTAAAGATTACCATCAAAGTGCACAGATCAGTGTTGTTTGAGTTATCAGTAGCAATCCCTTCAACAATCGCGTTGTTCCCCTTATTTGCTAAAACCTGATCCTCTTCCTGTTGAAAAGTATCTGAGTCAGCAACCTTAAAGATAGAAGGTATGTCTTCAAATGAGTGATTAGCCAAGTCGGCTTCCCCCTGGGTTACCGCTATATCGTTCCAGATGGCTTTCAAGGTTTCTTTCTGGGTATGAATTGTCAGATCTTCGGCATAAAGGGATTGTGAACAATCATTCGATTGCATACCATAAGATTCTGGGTCCTCATTTAGTTTTAACTGATTTGAACATTTCTGAGCACACAGCAGCAGTTCCTCCTCCTCCACGCATGGTGGAGGGAGCGGGAGTGCCACTGCACGTGTTAGGCTTGCTCGTCGTGTCGAAACTGCAGTGTAGAAGTCAGCACGGTGATCTTTCATCATGTTCCCAGCTTTCCCTTTCTTACCTTTCACATCTGTCACGAGTAAGTAACTAGAGAGATCTACACAGGAAAGAATTTATGTCTCTGCGAGTGCTCTCTTTTTCACCTCGCTTGATCAAATAAGCAGAGGAAAGAGGTGGTCAATATAGCGCCCTGCGCACTGTTCACAGTGAACAGTCAACAGTGCTTGCGGGTGCTTCCTTGGTGCGCGCGCTGTTGCGCTGTACCATGGGTAAATATAGGGAGTGGCCAGGCAGGCCTGGGGGCGGAATCAGTGATGCTCACTGTTGAGGCAAAAAGAAAAAAAAGTAACATGTGAGTGTGATAGTTTGGTGATGGGCATATATCAAGTTACAGGCATCCGTGAAAGTGCATATATCAAGTTACAGGCATCCGTGAAAGTATCAAATCCACAGGGTGAATAAAGTCAATAGCCTCCACCAGAGGGCATTGTTCACATGCATTCACCTTCAGGCAACGTTCGTGTTGCTTCTAAAGACTTCCTCCTGCTCGTATCGTATATCGCGGCATACGAGGAAATGCACTCAGCGTCTCGGGCCAGTCAACAGTGCTTGCGGGTGCTTCCGTGGTGCGCGCGCTGGTGTGCTGTACCATGGGTAAATATAGGGAGTGGCCAGGCAGGCCTGGGGGCGGAATCAGTGACGCTCACTTCAGGCAACGTTCGTGTTGCTTCTAAAGACTTCCTCCTGCTCGTATCTTTTATCGCGGCATACGAGGAAATGCACTCAGCGTCTTGGGCCAGTCAACAGTGCTTGCGGGTGCTTCCGTGGTGTATAAATACAGTTCCCTTAAAACCGTGGTGCATAAATATATTGCCATTCCTGTTCCGAATATGCTACACAGCTCCATCCCATCTTGTGTAGCGCCAAAAATTAGACTAACAAATCTGCCCATTTTATATTTGTTCACCATTCCTGATAACAAGTTATGAGTCTCTAAAATGTGTTCATTATATGTTCTTAGCAGCAAATGGTCCGCCTTTTGTCTCTCCCTAGAGCTGAAGGAGTAGCCCCCACCTTTGGGAACATTCTGCAAGCCAAGTTTATGACCTCTTCACACGTCCATTTCCTGGCCTGGAGAATCTGAAATTGTTCAGTCTCTGGCTGCAGACAAAAGTCTGCCCTACCCTGCAATTATCATATGTCAGTGAGTATCTGCTGAGAAGAAGGCCCTCCTCTTGGGTGGAAAAACCTGTTTTTCAACTTCCGGTAGGCCCACCGAGGCTAATTTATTTATTCGTAGTTTCTTGACTTAAAATCCAACAGAAAACAAACTTGTTGCATCAGATGACATAGGTAAATTGCATTCTTTGATTTAAACCTGTGGAATCAAAAATAACTGAGATCTGTGTTTCTTTCATCAACAATCCTTTTGTATTTACTAATCCGGCAGGCTTTTAGTTTAGATAACTTTAAAGTCTAATCAGGAGAGCCCAGTGTGCTGCACTCAGATTTTTAACAGGAACTGTCATTCACAGGTAGCCCTGGGTACTGCACACAGATTTTTGATAGGAACTGTCATTCACGGGCAATCCAGTTTTGCTGGAAAATGTTTTGCTTTTAACCTTTCAGGAATTTGTACATTCACAATGCTTCCTTAGGTTAAATGAATTTTAGCTCAAAAGCAGATTTTGAGTGTTGAGAAGTGAAATGTACAGGCATTTTGGATTTTTAGCAGCAAAGTAAATGTCATTATAGGCACATTTTGGAGTTCCACTTGCAAAGTGCTGCTGCTCCCTCTGCACTCTATGTTTGCTTGTCATGGAGCCCACTGACACTTTTTCTGCAGCGTGTGTGCTATTCCACCACACATGCACCATGGGTGCACGTTGTGCAGCCATCTTTTTGTGTGTTGAAAAATGCAGTTTTGGAGGCATTGGCACGCACAAGAGTTTTGCCGCAATTTTTGCTGTTTCTTGCACCATGGATAGCAGAGTGATGCCGCATAGAATAGCAGAGTGGGTCAATACATCCCACAAATCCCCCCATACGACTTCATTTTGACTTCCAGTCGAGAGGGAGTCAGGAAATTGGGATGTTCTTGTCTGTCCATGTGGAGAGATTCAGTTGCTTCCCCCGTCAGTGATTGAGGCGACACGCTCTCCTCACCGCTCCAGGTTGGGATGGGACGTTAATCTGGATTCCTTGGGTTTTTCCTCCGGTCCCCGAGTGGTCCTCCTTGGTGATTCTTGGGATGATTCTTAGTTCAAATGCTAGAAAACAGAACATAGCATCGTTATGGAAATGTTCCCACTATTGTGTCCATTGTGTCACGGGGGATGTCAGCAGGGGGAAAGACACTTTAATTCCTTAACAATTGGCAATATTCCCCATGTATTATTCAGTGATATTTTACCCATTTTCTCAGGTATAATCAATGGATATTTAATAATTGATCTAGCAGTCCGGATTTTCCCCCTCTGGGTTTCCGGTAAGCCCTTCTATCTGCCGCAAAGTATGCCTGGGGTGGCAACGCTTTAGGTGGTTTATGTGGACCCACTTGTCTTCCCCTTCTGTCAAACTGCCCTTGGGGATGCAGATTCTGAGGCGACTGGTGAGATTCTGTCCACAATTTCAAAAGGACCCACCAAGTTGGGAGGAATTTGCGCTCTTTAGCTTGGTTCCTTTAGAAATTGTACAAGTAGACCCAGTCTCCTACTTGATATTCCTTTTTAGTTGTCTTAAGGTCATAGTGGGTCTTCATACTGTCTCCAGATCTTTCTAGATTCCGCTGAGCATACGCAAAAGCATGTTGAAGGTGTTTTCTCAGATTCTCAACATACTCATGAGTTGTCGAGGCATTTATCAAGGTCTGCTCTTGGGTTCTGTAGAGGAGATGCTGGGGAAGTACCATCCTTCGTCCAGTCATCAGTTCAAATGGAGACATTTTTGTTGCAGAAGAAGGGGTAGATCGGATGGCCATCAGTACAAGGGGTAATTGAATGTCCCAAATTGGCCCAGAATCTGCCACAAACATTTTTAATATGCTCACAATGGTTTTATTGTACCTCTCAACTCCACCACTAGAGGACTGCCGGTAGGCAATGTGTAGTTTCCTTTTTAACCCAAGTATCTCCCACATCTTTGTCATCACTTCGCTAGTGAAGTCACTACCTCGGTCTGACTCAATCCTTTGGGGTAGTCCAAAACGCGAGAAGATTCAATTGATCATCAGGGCAGCAGCTGTTTCTGCCTTGCAATTTGGGGCCGGGAGACGTTCCACCCATTTAGTAAACAAGCATGTTACGGTCAACAGGTACTTGTTCCCCCTAGAGGAGCGAATCACTGGCCCAATAAAATCCACTTGCAAATCTGACCAATGCAGTGTTATCCCACTCTTTTGGAACGGATCACGGTGTGTGAGTGATGTTGGCTGAAATTGTGCACACACAAGACACCCCTTCAAGTATTGGTCGAGGTCCTGCCCCATGTGTGGCCAGTATGCAACCTCTCACAATATTTCCAATGTCGTATGAAACCCCCCACGATGACCGGCTTTGGCCGCATCATGGCTGTGACTTAGCATAAGGCTTCGGAATGAGGTAGGGACCATCCACTGGTCATGGCCAGATATGGACCTCCACACCAACAAACCGTCTTGGATCCGGAACATTTTTTGGACATTTCATCAACACTCTGAGGTCCTCTTTCCCAATGTAATCGGTATCCGTCAGGGGAAAGTTCTCAGGGTCCTCAATGTGTTGATAAACCTTACCAATTATTGGATCCCTTTTTGAGCCGTAATCAAATCAGCATCTGGGGTCTCCTTACTCCATTGGGCAGTTGAGAGTACATTGTGAGAATTTGTCTGGCACCTACTGATAGCAGTGACCTGGATTTCTCCCAACAGGGACTCGATCTCAAGTAGATTCCCTTGGATGGCTCCGGTTTTGGCCAGCTAATCAGCCAGGTCATTTCCAGTTTTGTCTGTTTCTTCTACTTTAGAATGACCCTTAATCTTTTTCCAGTAGATGGTCATCCCATTCGAGGTGACCAGACCATCAATATTTTGTATTAATTTTCCATCTTTTAGTGGTTTATTATTAGCACATAGCATGCCTCAGGTTTTCTAATTAACCAGGTGTTCCACGAACCCGTTCCGCACATAATCTGAATCAGTGATTATGACCAGTTCGTGGACTTGGTATTGGACAGCAGTAGGATGGCTTGATGCACAGCCATCAACTCTGCCACTTGACTACTGCGGGGACCGATTTTGTACCCAGCAGAGGGTTCTGGGGCATCATTCACCCATGCATTCCTCACGCCGGCCACAAGTTCCTTTTCCCCGTCGCTGTCAACATCGTAGGAGCAACCATCCACATAGAAAGTGGACAGTCCCTCACACGTGTCTTCTTCATAGACCTTGTGTGGGGAATTAATGTATGCCTCCATGTTGTCCTTGATTTTAAGACTTTCGTCCTCGAGACAGTTTTCTCTGGCACAAACATGCAAGTCAGCCTGAACTTGCGCGAGGGGACTCTTCTTGTTTTGAACATATCTGACCTCCACAGGAAAGCCTTGCATTGACAGAATCTAGGAAGTAACTTGGGAATTACTCACAATTCTGTCCCGGATTCTGTCACTTTGAAGATATTACAGAGGCTGGTATGTAGTCTCCACTATGATGTGTTCCCCCTGGATAAACGGGTGGTAATTCTTCAATGCCCACACCGTTGCCAGGAGTGCCTTCTCACAATCGTTGAATTTTTCCTCCAGAGAGGATAAAGTCTTACTTGCATAGGAGATGACTTTATTGACCTTGTCATGCTTCTGATATAATACTGCAGTCAACCATGTATTTGAGATCCCTGTCTCCAAGAATAACTCCTTGTTTTTGACAGGGTAAGCTAGGCAAGGTGATTGTGAGAGGCTTCTTTTGAGTTTTCTTACTGCCTCGGCTTGTTCTGGACCCCACTCCCACTTGACCCCCCCTTCAACAGATGGATCAAGGGTCTTGTGATCTCTGCGTAATCCTTAATGAACTTTCTACTGTAATTAGTCAGTCCAAGGAGGTTCCTTAGTTCCCGCAGAGTTGTGGGGTCTTTTAGTTTCTGGAGTGCTTCTACGTTTATTTTCCTGTGGACAGAGGTCCTCAGGAGTTATCTCATGCCCCAAGAAGTTGACACGGATCTCCCCTATGTGCTCCTCCACAGTTGAGCTTTTGATTAGAACATCATCTACATAGGCCAGGTTACGCCTTTCACCGAAGTCGAGCATGGCCTTATGCAGAAAGTTATTAATGGGCTGATTCATGGAACAAATGTGCGCCGAAAATCGTGTCACAAGCTGGCGCAAGCGTGAAAAAGCAAGTGCACGCGTGCGATTCATGGAAGGCCCTGCATGTGTTTTCCCTGGGATGTGCGTTAAATCCACGTGTGGTGCACATGGGCGCACATGTCATTGCAACATCCAGAACGCTGTGCGCGACGCGCACAGCCAAAGCGCACATACTCAGCGCACACACCAAAAAGGGGGTGGAACACAGGGCGGAATACGTGGAATGGGGAACAACGTGTGAAAAAGAAAGCGTAACTGGGGAAGTACTGCAGGGAAATACACGGAACGCCCACACGCATGCGAGCTACAAGTATTCATGGAATCGAATAGGGTAAACCCTTGCACGGCCAAAGACACGCATAGGCCTAAACACGTCTGCCACATGAAGGCAGGTGGTAGCGTCCCTATGCATTACAAAAGTGTGCGCAAACAACAAACACATATATACAGCTACGATGAATGTCCCCTTCTGTGGCCCCCTAGGAGAAATGACATGTCACGCAATGTTCAGGCATCCCAAAAAAGCAAGAAAAAGGGATACGCAACCCCTGTAGCCCACATACATGTAAAAAAACACACGCAGTACGCGGTGGCAGCCAGGAACACAAAAGATGCGTACGTGATCAACATGCAGGCTAGTATGTCTGAAAAATAGGGGTACGCGACTAACAGGGACACCCGCAGTAGGAAAAATAGCAAGTGCGACTCACCATCTGCCTTGCGTGTAAAAGAAGAACGCTTAGCCAACACCCACGCCAAAAGGAGAAGTACGCACTGTAGCCACTGTGAAGTAATCGCGTGTGAACCCCAACGTCTGGAAAACACACACACCGCTTTCAACGAAAAGCACGTACAGAGTGATGGAAACCCACGTGGGACCTTCAGCCCGTGCCAGGGAAACGCCTGCATGCATGTTACATCACAGACGCGCTTACGTGCTAAGGGCCTTTCCTCGAATTACACGCTGACGTGCTGTTTTTTTCATGTGCCAAATCACTCTGTATCAAGCTGGCCACGCGACAACACACGGAAGACCACGATCATGCCCAGAAGGCCATTTTCCTGCCCCCCAGAGCCCTGAGCAGACTCCCACCTGCCATCTCCTGCTGCCTGCCTGCCGGCCTCGTGCCCTGCCATTTGATGCCTGCAGGTCAGCCATCTGCAGGGGTCCAGTTACTGTGACCACTCCTGCTGGAACAGAAGACTCCCGACTGAAGTTCCATCACTCCACAGCCCAGCCTTAGGACCCAGTTGCCCACCCACACCTGCTTCGGGGGTTGCCATGTCGGGAGAAACACCATCAGACACCACTGGCAACCCCCAGCCTGAGAGGCAGAGGGCTACCAACTTCAGTGCCACAGAAGTTGGTATCCTGGTGGATCAAGTCCTGGGGCATTATGATGCCCTCTATGGAAGAAGACCCGCCGACAAGGATGGACATGAGGAGATCTGGAAGGACATCATGGCTGCCATAAACGTGGAGGGGGTGGCAGTCCGCGACATACAACATGTCAGGAAACGCTGGGAGGACTTCAGGTCCAGGACTCTCAGGAAGGCCCGGCGCCTCTTGGCAGCAGCGGGTGCAGTGAGGTGCCGAGTCCACCTTACCACCAACAACATGAGGGTCCTGGAACGCATTAACCCAGTGCTTCACTGCCAGATCCTCGAGAGGCAGAGCAGTCCGGAGTCGAGCGGTAAGTGTCCATGCGTACTTATTGGACGCAATGCATGTTTAGGTGTGCCAGGAGTGTGCAGCTTGGACATATGTCTGAAAAGGCCCACGTTTGGATGTGTATGTGCAGGGACATTACCCTGCTGCATGTGAGTCCTGTCATGTGTGATACACATCAATGGTGTATGTGTTTGAAAGCATGATGCACAACTGCATGTGGAGATGCACACATGTTTGCATTTCTGTATATCCTATGGCATGGTTGGGATGTGACACATGGATGCTGGTTCCACTTTCATGTACGTGCATGGCATACATGTGCATGTGTGTGTTTGACGTGTGTGACTGGGAAACACCATGGATGCATGTGACACAGACATGTAGGAACACAATTGGAAGATGGGACATAGTTGCCGATGATTGCACTGTGACAGGTGGTGGATATGTACAGATGCATGCCTGTCTGTTGGCGTGTGTGCATGTGTTCAGCACTCCCCATGTTGCTTGTGATGTCATGCCAACCTTTGGATGTTCATGCTGTTGTGTGCGTTTGGATGCTGCTGCCTACTGCACGATTCCTGTCAAATTCTGCATGTGTGTGGGTTCAAATGATATGAGTGTTGGGGAGTGTGATGGCATCTGTGAAGTTTAAAACTGCCACTCATGTGCAACTTTGACATGTATCTCCGACCATTGTACAGTGCCCTGATGCCTGTGTTCTGTCTCTCCCTGTCTGCAGCGTCGACTGATGAAGAGGGCGGAGACGGTGCTGTAGAGCACAGAGGCAGGGATCCCACCGCCAGCAGGAGATGCAGGCCCAGCTCTCCTCCCACATTGTCATCTCTTCCGGGAGTGAGGAGTCTGGTGCCGCGTCCCTGGCCACAGCTGCCGAGGGAAGGTCCAAGAGGCGGAGGTTGGAGGTGGACTCCTCTGCAGCAGTAGGAGCAGCTGAGCCCCCACAGGGGCCTATGGAGGAGGATGGCATGGAGTCATCCAGGTTGGTGGGGAGTTTGGTTGAGGAGGAGGCCGTGGAAGGTCCACGCACGGGCCTGGATGGGGGCATTCCACTGATGCTAGTGGTGCAGTCCAGGGGCAGGGGCAGGAGGCAGCACAGGCCGCCGCGGAGGTGCCTGTGTGTAATCCTGTCCCCGATCCTGTGACTGCATCATCCTGCACCAGCAGGGATGCCTTCGTCGAGACCGGTCTACAGGGAGGGATGCACGAACAACAACTGGCCTTCCTCTCCCTGCGGACGTGGCAATCCGGGACCGAGTTGAGCTTGTCCTAGCTGGGGTGGTGTTGCATCAACGAGGTATTCGGGATGACGTGCAGGGTTCTCGTGCGGACAATGCACATGTTTTCGAATATCTGATTGACCGCGTCAGCCTACTAGGACAGGTCCCCCAGGCTGGGTTCCTCCGTGTGCTGGATCTTCTAGTGACCCCCTCCTCAACTGATCCCCCTATGCACAAGTTGTCCTCCGTGCCATCTTCCTGCCCAAGTATCACCTAGGCTCCCTGTGGAGCTGCCCCTAAACCAGCGGCCAGGCTGGGGGAGGACACATCCCTGCCACAGTCGAGAGTAGGAGGTCCAGCAGGGTGGCCACCCCAACAACTGGACATCAGCAAGAGGAGGACGTGCAGGCATCGACCAGCAGGGCACATGCACGGCAGCAGCAGGCTCAGGGTGGGAGCCATGATGGCTCAAGCCCTTCGACATCACAGTGGCAGGCATTGTCCGGAGGGCAGGAGGACCCTGGATTGGGAGTGTCTTCCGTGTGGCAGTGGTTGGGCCAGTGGATAGATGCGGAGCGGCGGCGGGCAGAGAAGGCACGGCTCACAATGGTCAGGGCAGAGAACTCCATGCGCATGGCATTGAGGCGGGCTGAGTGCCTCGAGGCAACTCGCAGGGAGTTGGAACAGGCCATGACTGCATCCCTGTGAGACCTCGAGGCCAGGGAAGAGGCCCGCCTCCGGGACTTCGACATGGAGTTCGATGATGCCCTGGCACGGAACATCAACAAGTGAGCCATTGGATCTGCCTGCCGCCATTGTACATAGTTCATTAGTGTTAGGTTTCCTTTGTTTTTTCTTTTATTTTGGAGTTCGTGTATATCATTTTTTATTCATAGGACTTTTTTGTAGGTTTCCTTTTGTTTGTGAATCATGGACCCTTTGGACTTCCATTGTATATAGTTGCAGACTTGTACATAGTTTCTTTTTCAATTTTTCCATGGATCAATGGTTTTCTTTCATTTGGATTATTTTTTTCTTATTGACATTGGCAATGGACCACTTTTTTATTCAACATGAATTTCATTTTTGTTTCCTTGGATTACCTTTTTTTTTGTTGTTATATCTGTCATTGTATATTGATTTTCAAGTTTGATTTCCTCTATGTTACTTCATTATGTTTTTAATAAATGTTTTCTAACTTCATGATTGGTGTTGTGTTCTATCATTGGTTTTGTGCATGTCTCAATGAACATTGCCTCAGTCATGTTTTGCCACTGTGTGGCTCTGTTGTGCATTCATGCATTGGCATGGTGGTTCTTTTCAGACTGTCATGGCATGGGTAATTTGGGAGTGGGTGCTGTGGATGGTTGCATGCTTGTACTGGGGGGAAGGGGGATTTGGGTTGGCATTAGGGACATGGGTCTGTTTTGTTAGGGCATTTTGTTTGGTGGGCCATGTGTTGGGGCCTGCTGGCAGGTGCCTGTCACTGCTGGGTGGGTGGGGGTGCAGGGCGACATGAGTCGGGGCCTGCTTGCAGGTGCCTCTCACTGCTGGGTGGGTAGGGGTGCACGGGGACATGAGTCAGGGCCTGCTGGCAGGTGCCTGTCACTGCTGGGTGGGTGGGGGTGCAGGGGGACATGAGTCTAGGCCTGCTGGCAGGTGCCCGTCAATGGGGGTGGGTGGTGGTGCAGGGGGACATGAGTCGGGGCCTGCTGGCAGGTGCCCATCAATGGGGGTTGGTGGGGGACATCTGTCGGTGCACCTGAGTGCATATTGCCATGTGGGCTGCCCGCGGGGCATGCCCAGGGGTGTAGGCTAGTCCCCTGTGGTGTGGGCTGCTTGCAGGGCATGGGGAGGGGGGAAAGGGCACACCCGGGAGGGCCCAAACTGCCTAATTGCGTGTAAAAGTCCACACGCACCCCCAGAATACACGTACCCCGCCCGCACTAGCGAAAACGCATGTAAAAGTCCATGCGCACCACTGTAATACACGTACCCCACACGCATTAGGTAAAATGCATGAAAAAAGTCCCCCCTATGGTGTGGGCTGCCTGTGGGGCATGGAGAGGGTTGATGGGCTTCCTGCGCATATTCCGGGGGTGCGCTGGACATTAACATGCATTTTCGATAGCGCGGGCGAGGTACATGTATTCCGGGGGTGACCGTGGACTTTTACACACGTTTTCGATAGCGCGAGCAGGGTATGCGTATTCCGAGGGGTGCGCGAGGACTTTTACATGCGTTTTTGGTAGCGCGAGTGGGGTACTCCTGGTTGGGGGGCTGTATGCTGGTCCACTGGCCTTTGCGTCATGTAGGGGATTTGCGCAATGTTTTTGGCGCATCGGCGGGTTTGGGGCGTTACTGGCGCTGCTGCAGGGTCGCTGTGCCACTCTGCACCACGGCTGGTTATGGATGTTGAAATCTATGAATACGCTGTGCGCTGAGATGGGTTTTGGCGCACTCGGCTGGCCAGCTCTGTGCGCCAGCCGCGTGTGCCACTTGTTCGCCGAATTCTATGAATTACCCCCTAAATCCATTGCCAGAGTTGATGTATCTGAAGGGAGTCCGTTCCAAGTCAACTTCTGTGCCCCGAAGGTAAAGGCCAGCTTGTATTGGTCCTCCCTATTGACAGGTACAGTCCAGTACCCATTGGTCAGGTCAATGGCAGTGTATACCTTTGACCCCTGGATCTGGGCAAGCCCTTGGTTAATGTAGCGAAGAGACCTACGGGAAGTGTGGACACGTTTATTAAGCTCCCTTAGGTCAGCACAGAGTCTCCACTGGCCATTTGGTTTCAAAATCCCCAGCACTGGATTATGGAAGGTGCTGTGGACTGGACGAATTATCCCACGGGACTCAAGGTTCTTAATTATTTCTGTAAGGGACTCCATTGATGCGAGAGGCAAGCGATATTGCTCTTCACAAACACTGGAGTCATGCCAGGATCCATGGGAATTGTTGTTGTATGGATTTCGGTGCAACCACAGTCATATGAGTCCACCGCAAAGAGATCTTGAAAAGCTAAGAAAACTTGTTTCAATTTTTGCTTCTGCTCCAGAGTCTCACAAGCATCAGCTAGGTTGACTCTCTCTTCAACCATCTGCCTGAAGCCCGGAAAGTCTTCCTGTTTGGCTATCTCAGCGGCCTCCTCCAGCTGGGTGGAGAAGTCCCTTGTTACAGTACTGACTTGGACTGATGGCTTCAGGTGGGAAGGCAGTCCTGGTGGACTTGAAAGATCACCTCATCCCTCCTGAAGTCACAGGTCACATCTTCCTTACCATAAGGGCAGGAAGAACAGACCAGGAAATTCCCCCATGCCGGGTGAAGATCCTGTCTGGTGTTGTGTCATTGTCGCTATCTCTGTCAAAACAGTCATTGGGGATTGGTCCTACCAGTTCATCACCCAAACCTATGGAAAAATGTTGGTCATCAACCGCCATTCCAGTAATGGTGCCTGCGCCCAGAGTGATACTCCTAAGGTCACTGTTATCCACCACTATTGGAATGGTGTCGTGTTCTGCATTGACTAGTGGTGTTGGATGTTTGGAATTGGGTGTTTCCAGGTCCATTTCCCATTTGTCTATCAATTTAAATGTGGGAATGGCTGGATCTTTTGGGAAATTTCAGAACATGGTCTTGCTGATGAAGTTCTTACCGTTGTTCACGCACACTCAGGCGAGAACAGGGGCCTCCCCCCATTTTAACTGAATGGGGATGAACAACTGTTCTCCAATTTTCTGGATGTCAGCCAAGCTTTGAGCTGGTTTCTCATCATTTTGGACTATAGCAGTGATACATTTGTAGAGAATTTCAGAGTATTTCCTTACAGCGTGGAATGCCACTTGAGACTGGAAGGAAGGTTGATTTTCAGAAAGAGAGAGGACTTCCCATTACCAGTTTGTTGTCCTACAGTAATTACTGTCACGTCAGGGATTTGGTTGTTTTGGAAATGGAATTCAATTTGGTCAGGTTTTTGATCAACCATGAGGCATATGCCATTTAAACTAACATGGTTGACACTATGTTTTAATTTTATTGGTCGGTTAGTCTGGGTCCAGATGACCTTGTTTACACAATCTATGAGGGCAGACAATCTACGCAGGATGTCATTCCCTAGTAAACATGGTATATCCTCTGGAGTCACAACTATGACCGGGTGTTTCACCTTGTGTTGCCCAATTTTAATGTCTAAATCCGCATTCCCCTCGACAGGAATTTCCTTCCCATCGAAGTTCTGAAGTTGTCCAGGAAGAGGGGTGAGAGGGATTTAGTATTTCTTCCCCCTTCCCGAATTCAGCTGATCGAAGTCCCCTTTTGACAGAAGGGTGGCTTGGGATCCAGTGTCCACCAGTGCAAAAAATGTACATTGCCCCTGTATTTGGACCGGGGCATAAAATCTTCCCTCCTTGTCCTCAAGTGGGCAAAGATAATGTGCATTTTGGGCCAATTGGTGGGTTAATTTCTTTGCTCTGGATTCTGACAGAGGGGTAGATTGGGCAGGATTTTGTTTGGGAGTTTGGGAAACTGTAAGAAAAAGGTGGATATTTGAGTAGTTTTGGACTCCCCTGGTTCTGATTCTGGGCTGACCCCCCCCTTCTTTTTGGAGGCAGTCACCAGAATTGGTTTGGGCCAGGTGATTCTCTGGTTTGTCATTCTGGGGTTCAATGATGGGCGGTTTTAACTCGGTCCCCACATCCACCCAGTCTTGATCAGGATCTTTCGGTCCCATTTTTCTTTGGGAGGAGTTCCCCCATCCCTGAAGGAGAAGATCCTTTTCCCAGAATCCTCTGAGGAGCCCTCTCCTTCAGATTGGAAGATTCTAACCTCCTCCTCCACAAAATGGGTCTATTTAGGCCCTGTATTTCTCCTACCCGCCCTCTGTTACTTAGGTTGCAGATTTTCGGGTGCAAGAGATTTTGGTTCCGGGTCCTGGGTTTCAGGGGAATTTCACAAGTGGGGAAGGAAGCTTCCTTGAAGGCTTTACACCCTCCTTCCACCTGTACCTCCTCCCTGGGTTGTTGGGGTTCTCTCCTCGTCATTGCTCTGGAGCACCAGACCCTTGATTTGAGTGGTTCTGGGCTGCCATGTTCATTTAAGGGTTCTGCTGAGCCCTCAACATGCGACCCAGATCTTGCGAAAAGTTCTGGACCTGGCGTTCCAGTTGGGACACCCACTCTGGCTGGTACGGGGTTCTCTGATCCATCCTAGGTTGATCACAGGAAGGGTAACTGTCCCTTCCCCATAATACCCTTGGTTGGAAAAGTTCTGTACTCCTCCACCCTTGGCCTCCTCTCTCCCTGATTGGGCTGTCTGGGCTCAGGAAAGTGGGTAAAGAAAGAAGGGTTGTTTTGGGGGTTGATGTTTGGCGGCTACCGGGGAAAGAAACTCAACCCGGCATTTGGGGGATTAGTGCCCTCCTGGGGAAAGTTAGGAGGGAAGTTTCCTGGTTTGGCAGCTGCCTGGTTGGACCCCCCTCCTTGGGCTGAGGGAGTTAACACATAGGCCAGGATGTAACAATGGCTGATATAGTCAGGGGTGTTAGGGGTCCCATTTGTGGGGTTACCTCCCTGACTACCTGTTTGGGATTGGTCCAAGAGCCTTCTGGGTCTTTGGTTAGGAGGATTTTGCGCAGGAATGTTTTTAGGCCCCCCGATCTCCAGATCTAAAATGGGGGCAACCTGCACCTCCGCCACCTTAGCAGCAGCAGGGGTGTTGGTTGGTTTGGGGTTTTTATTGGTACTTTTATTTTCTACCGGTTTCTGCACTTCATAAATGCGAGTTGCCTGTTCAATGACCCAGTCTAGTGATCTCTTCTCATGAAAGTCCCTCACCAGCTGGGTCATAATGTTTTTAGGGAGTGCGTGAAAGAAGGTATTGATGAACTCCCTACTGTCTGTGTGCACCCTGCTGGTGGTCTGTGCAAAGGCACGTTTTAACTCTTGTACAAATTCTTGTAGTGCCTGGTCTTCCCCACAATGTACATTGTGGGCCGCCTTGTGGGCTGCCTGAGGGTTTGTATGTATGGAAAAATGCTTTAAGATGGCCGCTCTATAGGTGGACCATCTTGAGTGGTTCTGATCCTCCAGCCCCGCAAAGAAGCTGGAGTATTCAGGGCAAAATGTCCACTTGACATATTGAATACAATTTTGACTATCCTTCAAGTGGAAAGTATCAATCATTTTCTCATACAACTCGAGGTGCTCCCAAACTGAATATTTGGCATTTTTATGATAGGGAGTTATGGCCTTGATTTGCCTCAGGGGATATTTCAGTAAGGCCCTCTTAATTTTGTTGGACTTTTTAGTTTTGGTCACCCTTGCCCACTCATCCTCTGACTCAGAGGCACTGCTACAGGAGATGGCTATCTGATTCTGCAAGCTTGGGAATGGCTTGCAGAATGTGAGGTTCTAGTCTCTTGAGACCTGTGGCGCTCAGAAGAGTCTTCTGATTCTCCCTTGCCCCCAGGATTGGCTGAGTACCCCCACCACTTCCCAAGCTCGGATGAGGTTTTTAAGATACTCTTGGTGGGTCTAGTTTCATGGAATTCCCCACCAAATTTGACGGACTGATCCCTTGGTAGGCAATATTTTTGAGGATCCAATTCTCTGATTCTGCCCTCACTGGAGTCTTCCTGATCAGAGAGGCTAGCCCTAATATTTGGGAGTCTGTACCCAGAGGCCCGCCCATCCATTTCTGGGCGGCACTGATCTGTCAGTCCCATATTTCCTATTTTGCTGAAGTCTGCCATCCCCGTGGCCCTTGGTTCATATGAGCCAGTGGACATGAGGGTGGCAGAGTCCATGGAACTGAAGGGATGAAAGTCCCTGATGTCAGGGGTCCTGAGGTTATGCTCAGGGGTTTCTCTGTTCCTTCTTACTTCATCTCTTTCGGCCCCTATTCTCTGATGACATGCACAAATCTGACCTTTTTCCTCCTCTATTAAGGCCTTACTGGACTCAATGATTTGTTCCTGCACAGCTATCTGTTTGCAGAGCCTTTCATTCTTTTCACAGAGAGCCTCATTGTCTCTCTGTGCTTCCTGCCTAAATTTGCAATACTGGGCCAATTTTTGCTGCAGGAGACTTACCTCCTGAGTTTGGTCATTATTGGTCTGATTGTTATTGACCAGAGCATCCCGCACCCGTCTGGTGTGCTCTAGTAGCTTTTCATAATCAGTTTTAATTTCACTAAACTCCTGAAGGGCCAGCATTCCTTCCTCTAACTTAGTTTTTAATTGGCTGACTTCCTGGCCTAAGGCGGCCCTCTCATAGCTGTAAGTATTTCAATCTGGCACACACCCAAGTCATGCCCCGCATGTAGTGCACACATGAAACCCTTATTTATTTGTATCTAGAAGTTAAATATTCTGAACGATATGCAACTCATATCACACCCTTCTCCTGAGAGCCCCCGGTCACACTGAACCAGGAATCAGGCTAGTTTGCAAAGGTAAATATTTATTTATGTGTATAGAATTTAATCACAATATATTTTAATAGCTAACAACCATCACCAATGGGGTGACAGAACACTGAATAATATATTTAATACACTAGGAATCAAGTAATGAGCACAAAAACAAATGCAGCACAAAAGAGAATACTTTTGGGTTGGTTTGGAACAGATAGCACTAGGGTTACAGGTTCCCCCTACAACACCACCCCAACCCACCAATAGGTAATTTAAATAGATGTGAGGAGAGAGCAGGTGTTCAGGAATAACACAGATCAAACACAATATCACTCCCACCTTCTCCCTTCAAACACAAGAGAAAAATGGAATTTACCTTTCAACTGTCAGATTGCTTTGAAAATTGTCTTTGGAAGTGGCTGAGCAAAAACACCAAATGTGGTTAAAAAAAAATTATGATACATTTCTATGGGAGCCGCTTTGCACAGATGCAGACAATCACAAGCAATGATTTAGTCAAAAGAAAACATTTGAAATCTCAAAGTCAAAGTAGGAAATAATTTAAAGCTAATTCATACATGTTACATTTTTTTACAGAATGTCAAATCGGGGCAATATTTTCCTTGTGTCATTTTCGCTATAACAGGCTAATCGCACTGTTTTCGCTTCTATCATAAAACTGAGGGAGTTATTGAGGTTTTAGTAAGAGACGTTTTTTGAAAAATAGGCACGAGAATGGAAAACAGAAATTCGGGTTTAAAACTGACAGATAGGTATTCTTATACTATGTTAAGGACTACAAAAAAGAGAATGCCAGTCAGGACTCAGTAATTCACGACCGCTCATAACTATTCATGTGTGATACTCTAGTTTCCGTTTGGTTTGGAAATTATTTTTCATAATCAAATCAATCAGAAGTTAGGGTTTAGGAACACAGATGAGAGATAAGTCAGCGCAAAGATAGTACTAGCAATATTATGGTTATGAATTAAAGATGGTATGGGTTTGAGATTGGGATCATACAATGCAGATACAATATGGGTCACTGTTTTTTCTATTAATACTTACAGAATAAGATATTAAATTGGATTGTCAGTTCGGGTCAAGGATTGGGTCTGTCAAGGAAGGACAGCACATCATGCGCGTGACTGGATAAGCTAAGCCGGTCACCAGATCTGCACAGGATCTGCCCTTCTTGTTTCTGAGTATTTCAGCTGAGCTGGATAGAGAGTTCCTCAGGCAAGCCTTGTTGTAGCAAGCCAGAGAGTTTCAGGATACTAGTTCCGAAGGCCTTACCACACCACAGCACTACACTGGGTTGTGAGAATAAGTTTGAGGATTTAGGCCTTGTGAAAGTCAATAGTTCTCCACTGCTTGGCAAGAGTCTTGGCATCTGGATCTGGAAGGATGTTAAATCTGGATGTAGAATGCTGGAACAAAGTGCTTCGCCGGAATCAGGAAAGTGAGTGAATCAGTGAGTCTATATGTGCTGTCAGCTGTCTCTATTTATCCTTTCAAATGACATCACAAAATGGGTGTATGGGCTGGCTTAGCTAATCTTGCCCCTGTGAGCTAGGATTGGATCAGGACCTCATCTCCACCTTGCATCTGAGTGATTGGATCAAGGATGGATGATGTCACATTTATGGTTTAGCTTTACAGTCCTTAGAAACCTCCCCTCAGCCACTAGGGTCAAAATCAGATTTTATCATAAATACATTTTTCTAAATTGGTAACCTCTACACAAATCACACACAGAGATTCAATTTTTTATGTAGCATCTGTTCAGCAAACTCCCACAGCTGTGGGATCTTGTTTCACCTTTCTACAGAATTTTGTCCTTTTCGCCATGAACACATTTTCCAAATTGTCTACTCATTTTCATAAATGTGTGTGTTTAACATAGGGATGTGTGTGTACATTTTCACAATTCTAGTATTAATACAGTTCACATAAAACCACATATATTGCCATTCCTGTCCAGAATATGTTACCTGGTTCTACCGCCTCTTAAAATGTGCAGCTAAAAATTAGACTAAAGACTCTGTCCTTTTTCTATTTTTCTCCATTTTGAATCATAAGTTCTGAGTCTCTAAAAATTGTTCATTGTTCATTTTTAACAGCAAATGGTGGGCCCCTTTGTCTCTCCTTGGAGTCCAGAAGTAGCCCCTTCCTTTCGGGAATTCCTTCCAGGGGCAGTTTACAACCCTTTCACACATCCTTTTCCTGGGCTGGATGATCTGCCATTGTTCATTTTCTTTTTGTAGACAAGAGTCTAGCCTAACCCACAATTATCATCTACCAGTGAGTTTCTGCTGAGAGGATTTCCCTCACCTTGGGAGAAACCTGTTTTTCCACTCCTTGCAGCTCCGCCAGGCTAATTTATTCTTAATTTTATTACACCCAGCAGGAACCAAACTTGTTGCATCAAACATAAATACATTACTTTCTTAGCTTTAAATCTGTGGGATCAAAACACAACTGAGATCTGTATTCTTTTTATCAACAATTTTTTTATGTTTGCTAATCCGACTTTTAGTTTAGATACTTTGAGGTTTCATCAGGAGCTCATGACAGCTGTCATTCACAGGTAGCCCAGTGTACTGCACACAGTCTTTGACGGGAGCTGTCAGTTTACAGATAATCCAGTTTGTCTGAGGAAATGTTTTGCTCTTTCCACTTTAAGACTTCGTATCTTCGCCATGCTTCATGCATTACATGAATTTTAGCGCCAAGCAAGATTTTGAATGTTGAGAAGTGTTGTGTATAGGCATTTTGGAGTTTTAGCAACAAAGCAAATGTCATTTATAGGCAAATTTTGGAGTTTAATTTGCAAAATGCTGCTTCTCTCTCTGCACTCTGTTTGCTGGTCATGGAGCCCACTGGCACATTTTCTGCAGTGTGTGCTCTATCACACCACATATGCACTATGGGTGGCAGGTTGCGCATCCATCTTTTTGTGCGTTTAACACACGGTTTTGGAGGTTTTTGGCACACACAAGGGTTTTGCTGCCATTGTTGCTGTTCTTGCACCATAACTATTGGAGTGATGCCGCATCAGATAGCAGAGTTGGTCAATACATCCCACATGACTTGGAGTGCCCCTCTGTGCAGCTAGGTCGTCCCTCTGTTTTTAAATGCGCTAGATTTCTCATCAAATTCCTCTTGAGAGTGGATGTCTTTAATGATACACTTTTTTTTTCCTCTTTTAATTTATCTATGCAGTCTTGTAGGACAACTGACTGTTCTGTGCTGACTCTGTTAAAAATTAATTGCTGCTCCAGCTTTTGTTGACTCTGTTGTAAAGAGTCAAGTCTTTCCTGATACTCCTCTTGCAGTTTCTGTAATTTGATATCTTATTCTACATTCTTTTGCTGCAAGAGAGGCAGACCTTCTTGGAGTTTGGTGATATACTGCCTAGCCTCTGTTTCAGATTCTTGGCTATCCTGGAGCCTTTGCTCTGCAGAGTTCAGGATGGTCTGGATTTTCTACAATGCTTCCCCTTGCCTCTTTGTCAACTCTACATGGTCTGCATGCTTTTCTTGTATGATTCCTATGTGTAGGTACAGATAGGCTACTATTTTGGCAATTTTACACTGCTCCTCTTTTATTTTCGGAGCCATATACAATTCGCTAAATGCTTGATGTAATGGACCCTTGTCCTGCCAGGTATCAAGGTTGATTGCAGTGACTTGTAGCTTTATTTCCTGCAACCATACCTGTTCATCCTGTTCTGGCCATTCACCCCTGACAAACAGTTTGTAAGTGTTCCCCAGCAATATTAATTTCCACTAGGGTTGCCATTCCGGAAATATGAATTTTCTTCTGACTTATCTCAGGGTTAATTTACCTTTGCAAACAGGCCCAATTCTTTTGAGTATTTCTTTTGAGGGGTGCTTGTACAGTGTATCACAGTATGCCAACCCAACAAGGTGTATGTACCCCGGCAGCTAGTATGCTGTGCTAAACTGTCACGAGTGTTAAGTCAAATTCAGGATCCCGGACCAGAGCCCCCAAGCTGTAAGTGATTTCAATCAGGCACACACCCAAGTCTTGCCCACCATGTAGTGCACACATGAAACCCTTATTTATTTGTATCTTTAAGTTCAATATTCTGAATGATATACCACTCATATCACACCCTTCTTAAAATACCCCCAAGTTACACTGAACGAAGAATCAGGCTAGTTGTAAAGGTAATTATTTGTTTATTTACTTAGAATTTAAAAGCACAATATATTTGTAATAGGTAACAACAATCACCAATGGGGTGACAGGAACCATGAATAATGTCTTTAATGCACTAGGAATCAAGTAATGAACACAATAAAATGCAGCAAAGAAAGGAATACCTTTGGGTTGGTTTAGAACAGATAGCACTATGGTTAGGGGTTCCTCTGCAACACCCCTCAACCAACCAATAGGCAATTTAAATATATATTAGTACAGAGCAGGTATTCAGGAATAATACAGACCAAACAGAATATCACTCCCACCTGCCCCCTTTTAACATGAGAGAAAAACAGATTAGACTTTTCAACTGTCCGGATGGCTTTGAAATTGGCTGAGCAAAAACACAAAATATGTTCAAAATGCTTAAATTATTATAAATTCCTACGGGAGCCGCTTTAAACAGATGCAAGCAAGCAAAAGCAATGATTTAGTCAAAAGAAAAAATGTGGAATCTCAAAATCGAAGTGGGAAATAATTTAAAGCTATTCACATGTGTAAAACATTTGCTAAAGGTAAATTTGAAGCAATCTTTTACTTTTGCGATTTCCGATGTAATGGTTATGAGTGGTCGATGTAGTTGAGGATGTGAGGTACAAGTGGGAGTTGGAATTTCGCTTCTATCTCAAAAACTGAGGGAGTTATGTAGGTTTTAGTGAGAGGTGTTTTTCGAAAATAAAGACACACGTTTGGACAAGGACTTTAGTTTAGAATCACAAAATATGTCTTATGCTTTTACTCAAGGCTAGAGCATTCAGGCTAGGTAACGAAGTCGGGACAACGTAAGCTCTGAGACTGATTCATGACTTCAGTAACATATCCCCATCACCTTCCCCAGCGGCACCAGTCCAAAGACTCAAACTGGGATTTATGGATCAGAGTTACACAAATAAAGATGACTATGAAAATGGCACTTTAGCAACTAGACAGAATAAGATAGCACTAAAGATTTTGACACTGTTACTGGTTAGATTAGAGTGCAACAAGATAATGCAAGGTATACAATAGTTCTCTAGCGTCCAATTAATACTCACAATCCGCTGGGATTTAAGATTTTGGACAGTCATGGTTCTGGTCAATGGATTGGGGCTATCGAGGAAAGACAGCACATCAGGCACGGGACTGGATCAACTAGGCTGGTCCCCGGAACTGCACAGGATCTGCCCTTCTTGTTTCTGGATATTTCAATTCAGTGGGATTGCGAGTTCATCAGGCAATCATTATGGTAGCAAGCCAGATAGTTTCAGGATGCTAGTTTCAGGATGCCTTCTCACACCACAGCACTTCACTGGGTTATGAGGATAAGTTGAGGATTGATGCCCTGCTGAAAATGGTTCAGCTATTGCTTGGGCTGGTCCTTGGCATCTGGATCTGGAAGGATGTTGAATGCTGGATGTTGAATGCTGGATCAGAGTGCTTCGCTGGAATCAGAAGAGTGAGTGAGTATGTGTTGTCAGCTGTCTCTATTTATCCTTTCATATGACATCACAAAAATGGGCGAGTGATTGGATCCAGGACAGATAATGTCACATTCATGGTTTGGCTTTTAGCATGCTTAGAAAACACTAGTATCAAAATCGAATTTTGTCCTAAATACATATTTATACATTTGTAACCTCTACAAAAATCAAATACAGGGATCACATATGTTACGGAGTATCTGTTCCTCAAAATCCTGCAGCGGCGAGATCTTGTTTCGCCTTTCTGCAGCATTTTGTCCACATTTTTTTCTAAATTTCCACAATTATGTGTGATTACCATAGAAATGTGTGTGCAAAGTTTCACAATTCTAGCATAAATACAGTTCCCATAAACCACATATATTGCCATTCCTGTTCCGAATATGCTACACATATCACAACTCCTGATAACAAGTTATGAGTCTCTAAAAATTGTTCATTATATGTTCTAAGCAGCAAATGGTCCGCCTTTTGTCTCTCCCTGGAGCTCAAGGAGTAGCCCCCACCTTTGGGAACCTTCTGGAAGCCTAGTTTATGACCTCTTCACATGTCCATTTCCTGGCGTGGAGAATCTGCCATTGTTCAGTCTCTGGCTGCAGACTAAAGTCTGTCCTACCCCACAATTATCTTATGTCAGTGAGTATCTGCTGAGAGGAAGGCCCTCCTCTTGGGTGTAAAAACATGTTTTTCTACTTCTGGCAGGCCCAGTCAGGCAAATTTATTTATTCTTAGTTTCTTGACTTTAAATCCTGCAGAAAACAAACTCGTTGCATCAGTTGACACAGGTAAATTACATTCATAGATTTAAACCTGTGGAATCAAAAATAACTGAGATTTGTGTTTCTTTCATCAACAATCCTTTTATATTTGCTAATCCAGCAGGCTTTTAGTTTAGATAATTTGAAAGTCTAATCAGGAGAGCCCAGTGTGCTGTGCAGGAAATGTCATTCACGGGCAATCTAGTTTTGCTGCAAAATGTTTTGCTTTTAACCTTTCAGGAATTTGTACATTCACAATGCTTCGTTAAGTGAAATGAATTTTAGCGCCAAGCTAGGTTTTGAGTGTTGAGAAGTGTTATGTACAGGCATTTCAGATTTTTAGCTTCAAATTAAATGTCATTATAGACACATTTTGGAGTTCCACTTGCAAAGTTCTGCTGGTCCCTCTACACTCTATGTTTGCTTGTCATGGAGCCCACTGGCACTTTTTCTGCAGCGTGTGCTCTATTCCACCACACATGCACCATGGGTGGCAGGTTGTGCAGCAATCTTTTTGTGTGTTGAAAAATGCAGTTTTGGAGGTTTTGGCACGCACAAGAGTTTTGCTGCCATTTTTGCTGTTTCTTGCACCACAGATAGCAGAGTGATGGCGCCTAGTATAGCAGAGTGGGTCAATACATCCCACAAATGTGAATGTGAGCATTGTGAAACCTATAATATGTTCACTTTGGGTTTAATGAGAACAACAATGTGGCTGCTGGTAATGGCTAAACTAGTGCACTTACAGAACATGGTAAGAATGGTATATCTTTGTTTATGATATGATATGATAGGTTATTTATAACACGCTTAATACCCAGAGGTTTCTAAGCGCAGACTCAGGGATCGAATCTGCGTTGCTCTGTGTCGTCTTGCTTCCAAGGAGAACACGTTGCCCCTGAGCTATCCAACCGAGACTTTTTCTTTGTCTGTAAAGAAAAGAAAATATTGTTAATTGTAGAACATAGTATGGAAGACATAAAAGTGTAAGGTTTTTCACATATATATAGGTTTTTACCCTCATAAATTGTTTGTGATACACGTTGTTGTATTAACATGTTGTAATCATTGGGTTATTGGGAAAAATCCAAGGTGGATTGAAAAAAAAAGTTTTCTAAATTTACTGTTAATGAAATGTATGTTTTCTTCAACTTTTTCTTTATTTCTTTTCAGACTGTTACGTTTATGAAAGGGTGACACATTTTACAGTAGAGTGGTAGTATGGGTGTATTAAGTAACTAAATAGTGATAATGTGTTCTAAGGTTAATGTAATGAAGGACTAGTAGTTTTGTGTTTTTGCTTAAGTTTGAAGTAGTTAGATACCCATTGTCAATTCTATCTTTATAGTATTGTAAAGTAGCATAGTGGTAGTGTGGATGTATTAAGTAATTAAACGGTGATGGTGTCTTTTAAGTGTATTGTTTTTTTTAAATTATTATTGTTTATTAGCTGAAATACATCAACTTTACAATATTTTACAATAAAATGATAAAAGATGTCAAAAAAGAAAAAATCACAATCATACCCAGTTTATAATCAATTAAAAGGGAAAATAAAAAAAAATAAAAGTAAGATGAAGTAACATAAAAACGAGGAAGAATCTCATACATCATCAATTGGTCAATATGCAGGAATGATTTTGCGCTTGGCCAACACCGCTTTAGTGGCCCATAGATCAAATCTTAGTCTCAGAAATTCAGATCTATGACTCAGTGATGGAGATTTAATCAAATATGGCTCAGCTACACTATATTTTTCATGCACAAAAAAGTTACCATCAAAGTCACAATAGGATAAGCATTGTTCCCTTGTTCTAATCCAGTCCCATTGGAACAGCTGCGTTTTTACTCTACAAGGGTTCTGCATGAGATCACTGATGGAAGCATCTGCATAACCTAGTTCATTAATTGCTTCTTGGCGCCATCTGTGAGCAACTTTATCTTTAGACAGCAAAATGTGTTCAGAGAGGGATCCAATCAGCATGTTTGAACTACTTGCAAGGCGGGACTTCCTGCATAAGGCTATCAATTGCCACAGATAGCAAGCATACATAGATGTGAAGCATAATTAGTTCCTAATGCAATCAATGGCAACGCATTTCGGCAAACCTAATATGCGTTTCTAGTACCTGTACTCCACACCAGACCAGAAGGTTTCTGGTAAGATGTCCATCATTTCAGGGGCATATAGAATAATGGGAGTCACCTTTTGTCAAAAATATGTCAAGGCTGGTGAGATCGAAAATTTGCCATATTTACCCCGGATTATAATGGTTTGAGAGATGGTCATGTCTAGCGTAATGTTCGATTTTGTTATCTGTGTTTCGTTCTTGGGGTCAGATATGATGACACCCAAATATGTATGCAATAATATAAGGGGGGCACTCTTCACAAATCAGTTTTTTCAAAAGAAGTTCTTGAGAAACCGAGTCAAAAGAAGCCCGTAGATCAACAAATACAAGATACACTGGTTGCTTGATCAATTGATGGTATTTTATGATAGCTGTGATTGTTAATAAGTGAACTGAGATAGCTAGCCCTGCAATAAACCCTGTCTGGCAAGGATCTTGTTTAGAATGTGCCGACATTAGTGGCAAGAAAAGTGTATTTGATTCCACAGAGTCAGGCCTTGCATACAGAGAGGTGTAATATGAGATCCATTCAGATTCTAAAACCCCAATAATGTGCATTGGTAGCTCTTTCAAAGGATTTCCTATGTTGAGCAAGGACCATATCTGCGCTATATTTTTGGAACCCAAGGCCTTCAACATCGCTTCTCCGTCTTGTTTGTATAGACCGGCTCTATGAGACCTGATCCAATTTCTATAATTAGTTTTTAGTGAATGGATTATTTTAAGTCTCTCATGGACCGGCAATAGTAAAGCCAATTTTTTTTGTTTACGAAACAAGGCTTTGCGCTGTTGAACTTCCTTGTTAAAGTCATGTTTAGGTGTAAAATAACTGTGTGTCGATGTGCACGAGTGAAGTCTGAATAACTGCGGGGCAGAAACATAGGATTCACCTGACCAATAAGTGCTCACTGCAGTGTTCAATATCTCCTTGTTAAACTGTTCTAGAGTCTGTGGGTTCCATCTAAATCTAATCCTGGCATTGTTAACTATCAAAGACGGGGTGTATTGTTGCTCTGGGGCCTTGAAAGTCGAAAGATTACAGATCCATCGTGCACTAAGCAACTCATCAACATTGTGGGACTGTTTTAAAACTTCAAACTTAGTAATCATGTTAAAGGTATTTGATTCGACATAGATGTAATCAATTATAAATTGACTGGAATTGACAGGTGTTTTGAGCAGGAACATCACCTGTAATTGAGCCATTAAGCACGAACAGGTTTCAGGTTTTCATTAAATTCGTCCACTTAATGCATGAAGGATTTTGTTTGGTGATACTTGCAGTGAGACAATGTAAATTTAGATTGCCTGCCATGATGGTATTTGTCACTTCTGGCGTCTCTGAAATCATGTTTATTAGACTCTCAAAATCCCGGAAGAATGTTACATCAGCTAAAGCCGCGGGGTTACGATAAACATTAATAAAAGCGACTGTTCCTGTCAGATGTACTATTCTAACCAAACCAGCCATAAGTGCGAATTAGGTTCTGCCCCTGAATGTAGTGTAAGACCCTTCCCAATCTTAACCCCAACTAGTAATCCTGCAGAGGGACGGCCTGTTAAACCATTTTTTGCCGGTAATGAAGTAATGTCATAGCCATTCCAAACCGGAGATTTTGTGAGCTATATTTCTTGCAGGACTATTATGTCATACGCAGTTAAGGTCATGCTGACAATTAGCAGGTGTGAAAAACCACAAGTGTTCCAGCTGGCAAAGGAAAGAGTGAAGGGGTAAGACCCCATAGGTAGTTATGAAAATGTCTGTACAGTTTGGGGGCCATACGGACAACTTACATTTTAGATGTTGAGTTGAAAGACTGGGCCTTATAATAAGAATGATACAATTTCATCCTTCGAATAGGAGCCGGTGGAATGGTTGTATTTTCAGCATTTGCGTTGACATGATTTGAGCAATATGTGGGATCTACAGCCAAAAGAAACACCAAAGTTATATTCGGGCTTGCCACAAAACATTACGTACCTAATTAGAAGATAACCAGAGTCTTACTACTGACACATTATTTTAATTCAAAAATTCGACCTATATTATATCATTAGAAGAGATATCTCTTAGACTGTTTATTTCATGAAAAGTAGCTAATACACGTGTTCTATTCAAGTCAAAAGCAAAAAAAGGTGCAGGGCAACACTTCAAAATGAAACGATGATAATTATTCAAATCTAAATTATGTTTAGAAACATTTTATTTAGCTCGCATGACTCTCATATTGAGGTAATATCTTCAACACAGAGGGTTTTTGATATAATGTGCCAGAATGTGATGTGCCAGCCATTGGGTCTAATGTCCGAGTTAAAGGAATGGTTTCTTGGTGAACTGCAGGGAGTAGTTGTTTAAAACTCAAATATTCTTCGATGGATCTCTGAATTTCTGCCCTAACATCAATAAGGGCATTTCTGTTATGGGACACGGTCTTGTTGTCAATCATCACAGTTTTACAGGTTGGCACTGTCAAGGTGGACTTAGCTAAAGGCTATGAGGCGGAACCCATCATTTTCTCGTGTTCACTTTTTTTGTAGCGAAACCTGTGACTTGGAGCCATTATTCCCATCAATACAGGATTCACTTGCAGACGAATTAGATCTTTCTGTGTTTTGTGATGCTTTGATTACCAATATGAAGTAATCGTATGGCGGATCACTTTTTGGCGAGTTCCATCGTTCACTACTTACTCCTCGTTTTAGCCTCACTAGGTTTTTATACTTGGACAAGACTGTATTACTACAGTCGGAGTCACGGGTCTTCAGGGGTTGAATACGCCTGACAAACTACTTGGCAATTGATCTGGCGCTTGCAGCCAGGCTCTTTAGTTTTTTAGTTTTTTTGGCCTGGTTGTAACGTTTGGTATTTTTTTTGTTCACTGAATGGGGGTGAAAAAGATGATCAACCTGCACGGGTTTATTGCAAGGGTTCTCTGTGGCATTTGAAGTTTCATTCACATGTGATAACACCTGATCATTACCTTGCTCTATGGGGCGTATTATGGAGTGAAACGTCAGAAGAGCACAGGCTTGGGAAGAGTTTTTTAGATTATAAGAGCCTGCCTGAGGCTGTGAGCGAAAATCGACATTACCAGCCACCAGGCCCTCAGACAATGCTTTAGAACCATTATTCAAATCGCTAGTATGCATGCATGCCACAATAAGGTCAATTTGCCTAGACTACTATGCGATCTTAGCATCTAATGTTTCAAACAGTTTAGTCAGGGTTGGGATGGTCGTGTTCATAGCATTCAGGGTAATTTCAATCAATGAATTAGCTTTTCAAGGAGTCTCAGAAATTATAGGAGTGGCATGCAGTGCACAGGAGACATGAGGTCTTTGTGGCGTAGGCTGCGAAAAAATAACGATAAGTCAGCAGAAACATTAGTAGGATGATCAAACAAGCTTGGTGATGTGTATGAACTGATAACAGCAGCAATCCCTTCCTTAATTATTAAAGAGAGAGTGTCGGGAGGTGCTTCATCAGTAGATGGAACTTCTCTAATATTGTCACTTGTGATAACTGGAGCAATAGCAGATTAATTCAAGTTGTTGGAGTCACAATGTTCATGTGATTCGACAGAAGGACTAACACATGAAGGTGTCTGTAGTTGTGTAAAGTTTGTGTTCAGTTGTGAAGTTAAATCAATGATTGGTAAAACAGGTAGTGGTAACTGTACAAAATTTTGAATAGTAGACAATATTTGTGTGTCTGAAATAGACACATTATTCATGGAAACAGGATTGGATTCTGCGGACAGGAATATTATGTTCATCATTCAAGTTACCACCAACAGTCGATGTTTAAGTAGAGTCCATAGTGCACAGCGGGCTGCAAAACTCACGTATGTTTCCAGAAACAGTTATATTCCCATGAAACGCAATGGGCTGGCTGCTAAGCTTCTTTTTGAGTGCGATGGTAGGAGACGGCTTTTGCGGCGTAGCTTTCAAGAGGACCGAAGCACGAGTCACGACCATCCAAGATGGCATTCCAGACTTTAGGAAATACCTTGAGCTTCACAATGAGTTGGCCTCAAGTGGCCGCACTAACGCA
Source organism: Ambystoma mexicanum (assembly GCF_040938575.1). Taxonomy (NCBI): domain Eukaryota; kingdom Metazoa; phylum Chordata; class Amphibia; order Caudata; family Ambystomatidae; genus Ambystoma; species Ambystoma mexicanum. The sequence continues at coordinate 437,307,508 of NC_090923.1, forward strand.
GCAGTACTGCTGGCAATAGTCTGCTCAATTAAACAGATAATCAAGCCTGAGAGCTAGCGTAAGTATTAAAGTAAGGCAACGTATGCACATCTTCAGATCTCGTCGCTGTGGGCACGCCCTTAGAAAAAGGACGAGGACTTGTAAAAAAAAGAAATGTACAAGGGAAACAGTCGTGTCACGTTGCGCTGCTCAGCTGAACCAGTTTATCAGTATAACAGCGACTTTAAAAAGCAACTTGCTAAAAGCGCGCATGCTGAAGCGTGTGGCAAGCCCCTTAAGAATAATTGTGGGTAAAGGGGGCGGAGTCACCAAATCAATGGAATCCAATGGAAAGAATCAGAAAGTAAAGGCTGTCGTGTAGAGAATCCCCAGTGTAACAGCGACTTTCAAAACTGACTTATTGTAATTAAGAAATGTATGTTTTTCTATGTTTAAAGTAGTTAGATATCCATTGGCATGGTCTAACTGCATATTATTATACTTGCAAGTGTAATGTAATGACTACATTTCGATTTATATATTTAGAGATACTTGGCCATGTGTAAAGTTAATGAGTTTACAGTTATTTTTAGTGCCATATGCATTATATCTTAAAAGCATTAATATTCCATATTGGGCATTTTAATATTTTTGTGTGTTGGATAGATTGTCTGAATTGCAAGATGAGAATAGTATGCCATGATTGGCATTTTGAAGAAGGTTAGTTTAGTTTAGTTTAGTTTAGTTTCTTTATTTATACCGCACGCCGAACCCTGGGGTAACTGGGTGCCGGAGACATTGAGGAAGTTACAGCAGAGTATATACATACAAGGTGATAACAGTAAGTGCAGTTGACCGGGTTACATGGTGGTCGGGAGAGAACGCTAGTACATTAAGTAGAGTGTCAGATAGCGGTGGAATTCTTGTTGGCGAGCCAGGACTTTGTTTTTGCTCTGAAGGTCCAAAAGGAGAGTTCTGCTCTAAGGTTCAGCAGTATAGCGTTCCATTGTTTATCGAAAAGGACAGGGAAGCTGGAGCCGCCTGCTTTTTTTGGGGAGAATTTGGGGATGGAGAGACAGTGAGAGTACACCGTTATAGTTGGTCTCGAAGAAGTGTGTTTGGTGAAATTGTCTGCCAGGTATTTAGGGGCGTCATTGGAGAGGCATTTGTGGACGATGACGAGGGACCTTAGGGTGATTCTATCTCGTACAGGGAACCAATGGGCATCTTGTCTAAAGCCTGAGATGTGTGAGTGTCGTGGGATACTCAGAGCGGCTTTGAGTGCATTATTCTGTACCCCCTGTAGTTTATTCAAATTGCGTTCTGAGGAGCCACAAAAGAGAGTATTGCAGTAGTCAATTTTTGAGAGCACTAACGCTCTGGCTAGTGTAATGCAACTGGAGGGCGAGAGGAAGGGTTTGCAGGCATTGATGAGCTTATTTGTATAGGCTGTGGAGGAGGCTGTGGCATTCACCTGTTTTTTGAGCGATAGTGTAGAATCTAGATAGACTCCTAGAGTTTTTATTTCTTTGGCCACAGTGATTAGGTTACCGTCTATGTTGATAGACATGTAACGGGGGTCCAGTTTGTTTAGCCGAGGTTGGGAGCCAACAAGAAGGAGCTCGGTTTTCTCGTCATTGAGGCATAAACCGTGTTCTGCCATCCAGGCTTGGATCTCCATGTATAGGTTGTTGATCCGCGTGGAGTCCTCTTCATAGCAGCCTGATAGGGTGATGAGAACCTGGGTATTGTCAGCATAGTTTGTGTATGTGACACCCAGGTTATCAAGGCGGTCGTACAATAGCTTGGTGAAGATATTGTATAGGGTCGGCGAGACACATGACCCATGTGGGACGCCACAGAGGAAGGGGATGAGGTGGGCTGAAGCCCCTGGAGAGAAGACCCGGGTGGTTCGGTCGGCTAGGAAGGATTGGACCCAGGCAGTCGCCTGGTTAGAGAAAGGAGCTGAGGACGTCAGATGTTCCATGAGGATCTGATGGTCGACAAGGTCAAAGGCTGCTGAGAGGTCAAGCAGCAGGAGAATGGCTAATTTGCCCTTATCCTTTGCCTCGTCCATCTGGATTTTAAAGTCCAAGAGGTCTGTCTCTGTTCCGTGCCTTGGTCTGAAGCCAGATTGTCTAAGGCCCAGGAGGTTGTTCTTTTCCAGGTGCTTCTGGATTTGTAAATAGGCCACTCTGTCTAAGATCTTTAGGATGTAGGGGACAGTGGTAATGGGCCTGTAGTTGGTTGGGTTATTAGGGTCTAGGATAGATTTTTTTAGAAGGGGCATGACCCAAGCCTGCTTGAGGTTGCTAGGGACTGAGCTTGATTTTAAGGAAGCGTTGATAAGGGCTGTTATGAAAGGGGCCAGATTGCTGGCACTTTCCTGGATGATTGGAGCTGGGCAGGAGTCCCCTTGGCATCTGGAAGGCTTGAGGCCTTTGATGATGCTTTCCACTTCTTTTGTTGACACTGGGGTAAAGGAGAAGGGGGCATGTAGGAATGGAAGGTTCTGTTTTTTTGGCTAAGCTGAGCTTTTTCTGTTTGATTCTGGATTAAAGCATGGCGATTTTGTCTGCCAAGGCTTTTTGGATCCTCTCACACCAGTCTGCGTCTTTCACGCATGTTTCTGAGGGTGTGGAGGGGGACTCGAGTTCCCTAAGGATGGCGAAGAGCTCTTTTGTTTAGATTCGGCGCTTTCAATTCTATTTTCATAGGTCTCTTTTTTGGCTCTAAGGATAGAGGTTTTGTAGGTGGTGGCTGCTATTGTGAGTAGTGTTTTGTTGGCCTGGTTAGGAGTTTTTATCCAAGTGGCTTCTGCCGCTCGTTTGGTGTTCTGGAGGGTTTTAAGCTCTGGGGTGAACCATTTGTTCAAGTGGGCTGCTGGTTTAGCTTTTGTGAGTTTGATAGGGGCGATGATATCTACTGTTGATTTGCGTGTTTTATTATAGAGGTCAGCAAGTTTATCCGCATCTAGGTTGGCGTAGTTTGAGGGTGTGAGGATGTTGTAGATTAGTGGACGAAGGCTTTGCAAGTTGATGTTGCGGTTATTCCTGGTGAGGGTTTGCGGAATAGTAGCTGGAGGGGTGATTGGTTGAGTCTTCCCTTGGATGGAGAAGTTTATGGTGTGGTGGTCTGACCAAGCGAATGGCTCATTTTTAAGGATGGTTGTGGAGCAGTGTGGTCCGCTAACCAGTCCAGAGTTCTGCCCTTCTTGTGAGTTGGAGCTGTGATCCTGAGCTTGAACCCTATTTGGGAGATGGTATTTTGCAGGGAGAGCCCATTGGCGTCATTGGGATCCCCAAGGCCCATGTTAAGGACTCCCAGTAGGATGATTTGAGATCCTATTTTGGTATTGGTGGACAGGAGGTTGGATATCTCTTCCTCGAATGAGGAGAGGGGCCTGGGGGTCTGTAAATGAGATGCAGAGGACGGTTTGTGTGGCCGAGAGTTGGAGTTTAGCAGCCAGGAGTTCAGCAGACCGGAAGCTGGATGTAGGGGTCATTCTAAGGCCAAGTGATGTTTTGGCGATAAAGGCCACTCCTCCTCCTTTGCCTGAGTCCCTGTCATTCCTTAGAATTGAGTAGCCTTCTGGGATGGCGAGGGATAGAGCTGGGCCTGCTGCCTGATGCAGCCAGGTTTCAGGGAAATCCAGATTGTTAGCGGTTATGAGGTCTGCAATGTCAAGCTGTGAAACAGTAAATGTATAGTGCCTCCTTTGTGATTAATATTGGCCTAAGCCTAGTCCCTCTATGCGGAAAACTGTGTTGCAAGGTTCCGATTTTGGATCGACTTCGTAGCCATTTTAGGATTCATCTGCCATTTTGATTTCCGTTCGTACGTTCTCTGTTCTAAAATGGTGGACTGTGTTTTCAACTTGCAACCAAGCCTCCCGACCTTTGAGTTCTGTTAATGTTTAGACTGTCCAAGAGCCGACTGTTTGGATTAGGTAACGAGGCCTTGTACTGCATATGAACTGTTGTCTAAGCATTGTCTACGCACACAAGACTCATCCGCGAATACACATCTGGAACAATGTAGAGTAAATCTTTAGCGTGGACACAAGCTGAACTCAATTGAATTCAAATTGTAAAGGGAGCTTGCTGTAGGATTTGGGAACATATGGTGTCATTGTACCACTGCGGAAATACAAACATGTGTAATCCTTTGTAAAATATTATGTGAACCGAATGTGAACTAGGCACAAACTCTAGACCACAGATTATTAACGCAAAGAGGGGCTGGACAATATTATTTGAAATTGTATAAAAGCATGAATGTTTAGACGTCCAGCACTCTCTCACCTCTCTCTGTCAGGAGGGTATACGTTGCGGGGTGTTGAGAGCCAAATAGCTATCAATGTTTCATTCTAAACTGTACAGTAATAAAAGATCAGTGAATCTTTTCAGCCCGTGATTGGTGTATTTCATTTATGGTACTCAGCCTCGATATTTTCTCATTCTTACAGATGGCGCCCAAATAGGGACTCTCAAGATTGATGCCATCTCGTTGAAGTGTTGACATGGCTATCGGACATGGATCGGACGGTGAGAAAGGGGGCCCCTTCTTGGATGAGACGCGACACCTCAACAGTACCGCACAACCCGATCCCTGGATGGTGAGCATGAGGTCCGAGACGACATCTTGATGAGGGTCCATATATCGAGGCGGGCAGTTTTGCCGAAATCACCAACCACGAGGGTCCTTTGTTGTCCTTAGTAATCCGATCGGACCTCCCTTAGTCCTTTGAATCAGGTGAGTCGTGCCCCGATTCCTAAGTATCCTGATATTTAATTTGGAGTATTGTTCTCGCGAGTACAATTATTGACCAGGTAATACCAGTAATCTGACATGCCTGGGAAATTGTCTCCCTGTTTCAGGGCGTTATTCCGCAGAGACAGTCTTTGGAATTTGGCCATCCGGCACCAAAGGAGGGGACGCCGGCATGTACTATGTACTGTAGGTGCGGCATTGGTAGTATAGTGTTCAACGATATTTGGCGCAGACAACCTAGACATGATTCTGAGCTTCAGTGGCCAATCAATGGTAATTTTGAGATTTCTTGTATAGAATATTCAGAATCTATATTGTTAAAGAAAAATGTTAGACCTGCGCAATTTGCTATATTACAAAATTGGAAAAAAGAAGCTATGCAGCAGCTTAAAAGTAGAGAGAAACATGTGCGCCGACATATGTCAAGCGCCGAGAAAGCGTTATTGTATTATCAGCAAAAACAGTCAGAGTCAGATAGATATCACCCACCCAGTACCACACCTGAAGATTAGGTTCAGACGCACCCACCGATCCAAACTATACTCAATAGGATACAGTTGGATCAGCGCAACACCACCAAATCGAGTCAGCCACCAGGAACCAGCTACATCCGAACCCACAGGTATACAACTCTAACGGAATCACAAGTACCTGAACCTGGATACAGACCCCACTAACCCAACCCTCAATCTTCTGCATACTTAAACCCACTCAAAACCACACAACCATCTCTCTCCCAGCAATCCGCACGCACTTTACCACACCGCATCAACACATAAACTTCACCCACAGCACTCGAGGCCGTCATCCGATCCGATACCTGCACCAAAGCTCAGCACTCGGTGTATACCGAACTGAAGCTGCCAACAGCACACTACATCTCCTACTCTCCTTCTCCCCTCCTCCCGACTAACCCTACCCCACCCTTCCTGTTTACAGATCCGTCAGAGCGTCTGGGGACCAATTCCGTTGGTGACGGTGCGCTATACAAGTACCAATAACATAACATACCATAACATAACATTCACCCTAGGGGAACACTCATTTACATTCACCCATGCGCCACAAGGGTACACGGAAAGTCCGAGCATTTACAGTAGGGCTTTGAAAGAGCAGCTCGACACACTTGAGTTGCCTACTACTTGTACATTGCTTCAATATGTCAACGATCTTCTTTTGGCTGCCGAATCTGAAAGTGCTTGTAAGGAAGGCACTGTGTTATTGTTTATTCATTTAGCAAAACATGGAAATAAAGCTTCACTGAAAAAGTTTCAATATTGTCGACAGGAGGTCACCTATTTAAGCTATCTCCTGTCAAAGGAGGGAAGAAGATTGACACCTGAACGAATTAAAATCATTTCTAGCATGTCTGTCCCAAATACACAGAAGGAAGTCAGAGCCTTGATAGGAATAGCTTCTTACTGTAGACAGTGGATCCCCAACTTTTCACTAGTGATCAATACAATGTTGGCTTTGACAAAGAAGGGCATTTCTTTGCCATTGCCGTGGAACTTGGAACATCAGAAAGCTTTTGATCTGCTCAAGACCGCACTGTGTTCAGCACCGGTTCTCGGAACACCAAATTATGAAAAGGCCTTCGAGTTGTATGTGCATGAACGTGATGGATGTGCTTTGGCTGTGTTAACACAGGAAAATGGGGGGAAGAATAGGCAGTGCGGTTACTTTTCCTCAACCCTTGATCCTGTTGCAGCGCTTTGCTGAGATGTCTGAGAGCTGTCGCTGCTGCATCTGTAAAACAGAGCGAGGGTATGGTCTTAGGACATGCTTTAACCGTGTTGGTACCTCCCCCTGTAGGCGTTCTATTAAACAGAATGCAAACACATCTTACTTCCGCACTATTAACAAGATACAAATTGATCTTGTTTGCCCCGCATATTCAAATTAAAAGATGTTGTGTATTAAATCCTGCTGAACTGTTACCTCTTCCGCATTATATTGCTTGCAGTGATGAGATGTCACATGACTGCATTTATACCACAGAACAAGAAACTAAAGGCAGGTTTGATTTGAAAGATACACCTCTGAAAGATCCACAAGGGGTGCTGTTTTGCAATGGCTCCTGTTTCAAACTTCCGGATGGTACATCCACTGCTGCTTATGCCATCAATACATTAAGCTCGATTTTTTAAACCAAAATAATTTTGCCTAACTCTGTGCAGGCCGCAGAGATTATTGCATTGACTAGAGCTTGTGAACTTTCCGAAGGGCTTAAAGTGAATATATCTACTGACAATCAGTATGCTTTAGGGGTAGTTTACAAATTCAGTAGACTTTGGGCAGAACAAGGTTTCTTGACCTCACACGGAACGAAGATTCAAAATGGCACCTTGATAGTTCAGCTACTCTCAGCACACTTCCCACTCAGTTAGCAATTATGAAGTGCACAGCACATCAGAAAATCATAGATGATGTAGGAAAAGGGAATACTTTCGCTGACCAGATAACCAAACAGACTGCTACTGATCTCTATTCAGAAATGTATACTACAAGGGAGGCCACAAATGTCTGTACTATAGATGAAGGAATTGATTCCATAAAAAATATCCAAGCCAATGCCACTCTAGAAGAAACCAAGCAATGGGCTGAGGGCTTAGCGAGGTTGGATGATGATGGGTGTTGGGTGGATAACTCAGAGGGAAAATGGATGTTGCCAGACACGTACGTCACTATGATGATTTCAATGGCTCTTGGTCCCACTCACATATGCGCTAGGAAAATTTGCAAAATGTTAGAATCTGTATGGGTAAATGTTAACATTCCGAAAACCGCTGAGTGTTTTGTCCAGAGTTGTATGGTCTGTTTACAGCACAATGTGGGGAAGGGTACATCGACACCAAGGGGTAGTTTTGGCCCACCTTCTGTCCCTTTCGAGGTAATCCACTTTGACTTTTTTGAAATGGAACGCTGTAATAATTTCAGATATGTTTTGGTAGTTATTTGTGCTTTTAGTAAAAGGGTCGAAACCTTCCCTGGGAAAGATGCAGCAGCAATGACAGCGGCGAAAACCATGCTTAAGGAATATTTTCCTAGGTTTGGTTTGCCGAAGGTCATCTGGTCGGATAATGGTCCACATTTTATCGCTGCTGTTATTCTGCAAGTATGCGCAGGATTACAGATCGATAAACGGTTCCTTTTGGCTAGACATGCTCAAAGCGCTAGACTGGTTGAACAACACAATGGTATTTTGAAAAACAAACTTGTTAAGACGTGTGCCGGCACCAATCTGAAATGGCCAGACACCTTACCGATAGTGCTACTCTCTATGCGTACAACTCCGCAGACTAGTACTGGGCTCTCCCCGTATAAGGTAGTGATGGGGAGGCCAGCTAACATTTGGAATCTTCCTAAACCGAAGTACCTAAGGGATGTAGAACATGTACTTCTTTCTGAATACTGTGAACGGTTAACTCAAAATCTGTATTTGATTTATCAACAGGTGCGAGAAGCCCTCCCAGTCAAATACGAGGGGCCAGGTCACAGAATCCGACCCGGCGACTGGGTGCTCACTAAATCATTTGAGAGAGCATCCTGTCTCACACCGCATTGGAGAGGACCCTACCAGGTCCTATTGGCCACACCGACTGCCATACGAGTAGCGGTAAAGAGACACTGTATCCACGCGAAGCATGTCAAGAGGATGCCTTTTCCTTTGTCACACGACAGAGAAGACAAGGAGAAACTTACTTGCTCTGTTCCCAACGATTGATCAGCATTGAGCAGCACTGAGGGTGTTTCAGAGACACTTCCTGAGCCCGTTGGGCCTGGGAAAACTGCTGATTTGTCTCCAAACTCTCCTACAGATCCTTTTGCACCTTTGTCCGGTTCTGTTGCCAATTCATCACTTCCATCAGGAAGTAATGACACACTCTTCGCAGATCACACAGTACCAGGAGTCACAAGGTACAATCTGCATCCACAAAGCTAGACTTACTGCACATCATGGCTGTGCCCACAGTGGAACAACCACATAGCATGTCCTTTGCCACTCTTTTTGCACTGAAGGAAAAGTAGGTGGCTGGGGACTGGGAAAAGACTAAGAAACCATGTGATCAGGAGATCACCAGCAAGCGGACTACAGAGTTTTTTTTGCAGGAATCTTTTCCAAAAAGAGCTTCAAGGAACAATGCCTGCTATCGTACCTACTTGTGCGGATCAGATAGTTAATCAGGTGGCCAATAATGACATTGGACGATCAAATACATGGTCTTTTAAGACGTAGTGTCAACTAGTTGTATGGTACTAGTTGCCTTTGGATTTTGGTATATGGAAGAAGTGCGCCCAGTTGAAACATTCTTGCCTACTGAGAATGTTCTGACTATGTCTACACCTTTTGTGCACCTGCACACTCTATCTCCTAGGGACTCCCAAAATAGACAGGGCTATCATAACAATATATTACTGTTAATAATGAATGCATTTCATGTGATTTTGAAAAGGATGAACTGCTGGATATGCTTTCACTTACCGCAACATGGGGAAAAAGGGCTGGGCTGGTATATTCATCCTTTGCCTTTAACTACTGCATGTTATGCCTCTTTAAGGGCACTATTTGGCTGGCGGAATGATAGCATCTCAGGGAATTTTGACGGGACGAATTTGAATGAATTTGAAAGGCGAGTCCTAACGCCTCTGGAATGCTCACTCTTTGCAAATAGGAGCAAACTCAATGTTGCTTCTATTAGGCCTTCTGATAGACTGTCCTGACCTTTTCAATCTCTTATTTCTTTTAAGATGGCTCCTATAGGTAACAGGAATGCAACGCCACCTTCTTATACTGTTAATCATAGCCCCAACTCTGTTTCTTTCTGCATTCAAAGGAATGGTACTCAGTCAATGGGTGATTTCGAAGGTTCTATCAGTGTTGCAAACTTGACCAGTGAGGACAGACCTTTGTATGTAGGCGAACCTGTCGACTTCATTTGTGGTAATGAGGTTTATCCGTGGCTACCTAGGGATTGGCAGGGAACGTGTTATTTGGGGATTCTGCTACCAGGGGTATATGTAGCCAGTACTACTGAGATCTCAAGGGCTCGTCCTAGGCGGGACGAGAATGGTGATACTTCTTCACAAGTTCTGGGCAATGTAGCAAAATCTTTCGTACCATTTTGGGGACAGATTATGAATTCCGAGGACATTAGGAGACTGGCAAGAGTACTGGAGAGAACCATCAACCGGACCACTGACATACTCTATAACATGACTCTAGAACAAAAGGCAATTAGATTAGTGGTGCTACAAAACCGGATGGTATTAGACGTCATCTTGGCTGAGCGTGGTGGAGTATGCAAATTAGTGGGGTCTGTTTGTTGCGTTTTCATACCAGATTCCTCCCCGACCATATTTAAGGCAATACAAAATCTGCATGTCCTGAGTTCAGAAGTGCATGTTCCCGAGGGAAACTGGGATCTTAGTACTTGGTTCTGTTGACTTCTTACGGTCTTGGCGATGGAAGCTTCTCTCGGTCTTATTGGTAATCCTTGGCATTTTGCTGATCTGTTGTTGTTGCATACAATGTCTTCCTGCCATATGTTCAATGTTAGGGGGATATTATGTGCAAACAGTAGTAACACTAGGACCAAAAGTACATACGCCTGAGAAGATGACTAATGTATTTGTGATGAAGGAGATTACTGAGAAAAACCTAATGGCAATTGATATATCAGATGAATGTGATTCAGGATGTATGGACATTGAAATGTGGAGTTAGGAGGAAAGCGACTATTTGTAGTAGAGCTCTTGGCTTAGGCCAAAAGAAGGGTTTGTGAAATGGTAAATGTATAGTGCCTCCTTTGTGATTAATATTGGCTTAAGCCTAGTCGCTCTACGAGGAAAACCACGTTGCAAGGTTCTGATTTTGAATCGACCGCCATTTTAGGATTCATCCGCCATTTTGATTTCTGTTCATACGTTCTCTGACCTTTGAGTTCTGTTAATGTTTAGACTGTCCAAGAGCAGACTGTTTGGATTAGGTAACGAGGTCTTGTACTGCATATGACTGTTGTCTAAGCATTGTCTACGCACACAAGACTCATCAGCGAATACACATCTGGAAAAATGTAGAGTAAATCTTGAGCGTGGACACAAGCTGAACTCTATTGAATTCGAATTGTAAAGGGAGCTTGCTGTAGGATTTGGGAACATACATTGTCATTGTACCACTGAGGAAATACAAACATGTGTAATCCTTTATAAAATATTATGTGAACTGAATGTGAACTAGGCACAAACTCTAGACCACAGATTATTATTAACTTGAAGAGGGGCTGGACAATATTATTCAAAATTGTATAAAAGCACAAATGTTTAGACATCCAGCACTCTCTCACCTCTCTCTGTCAGGCTGGTGTACATTACAAGGTGTTGAGAGCCAGATACGATCTGTGTTTCTTTGTAAAATGTACAGTAATAAAAGATCTGTGAATCTTTTCAGCCCGTGATTGGTGTATTTCATTTGTGGTACTCAGCCTCAATATTTTCTCATTCTTACAAAGCGCCTGGGTGACCAATGATCAGGCATTGATGAGAGCACTTTTGATCATGGCAGGCTCAGTTATGTTGATGGGGGTTTTATGGGAGTTGTTCAGAGTTAGTGTGGCGCTGGCTTGAGCTTGGTTATGATGAGAGTGAGAGTGAGTGATCTGGGAGGTAAGAACCGTGAGCCAAGTCTTAGGTTTCTGTCCTTCACTGGGCAAGGGTTCCAGGGTGTGGAGGAGCAGAAAATCATCAGATCCATTCTAATGGGCTGATGGCGCAGTTTGGCTGGTTGATTTGTTTAGTATTGGCATACCCCATAGTTGTGGAGTATGTAGGACGATGAGGTGGGGGTGAATGAGGTGGTGGGGTTGAGGGGAGAAGGGAAGTGTTGTTAGGGTGTAGTAGGGAGAGAGTTACTGACAGGGTAAGAGTGGGTAAGAAAAAGTTTGCCATGAACAATCGGTTTGTGACCAAGAGTATAGTCAAAGTTGGCTGGACACTGGGCAGTTCCAAATAGGCACAATAGGCAATAAATAATAGGCTAAAATCCCAGTTAGCGCAATTCCAAATAGGACAGCAGGCTATAATAGGCTTAAATAATCACAGTTAGTGCAGTTCAAAATAGCAGATAGCAAATCGTAGGGCTGCTATGGCAAAGTTCAATATGGGCATAATAACCACTAGAGCAGTTAATACAATTGGATAAAATAGGCTGGTTCTGGTTTTGACTAGATGAAGTAAATAGTAGCGCATTGACAGATACAATAGTTACTGGTAGGCAGGGGCCAATTAAATAGTTGGCTAGTAATAATGGTAAAGCATCTGGTAACTTATAGGCACACAACACGTGACCCGGTGAGGTAGGGCAGTTGGGTGTCATGATTTGAGCCCACGCTAGATGCTGGCTGAGTGGGGTTCTGCACTTGTCAAGGGGTGGAGGCGCCATGACGCTACAAGAGAGTACTTACAATAAATTAGAGGCATGAGGTACATTCAAAAGAGACAGTCCACTGAGGCTCACTGAACATAAATACTTGTGGGATACAATTGGCTACATGCAATAGTAATCATCTTACATAAGCACAGAGTGGAGGTGGAACAGCAGAGGTGCAGTTAGTGAATGTACTCACATAGTTCAGTCCAGTGATAGTTCGTTCGGCCGGACCTGGGGCATTTGACATGAACTGCAGACTCGCTGGTGGTGAGTCTGGTGGGAGAAATGACTCGGGATGAGGGCTGGCTGGCTTAAGTGTTCCCAGTGCGAACCGGGGTAAACAGGGCTGCTTAGCCTCATAGTGCCCTTGGGGTGGCCGCCGGCTATTCCGCCTGCTGGCGGAAGTGTTTGTTGAAATAACAACAAACACGCGTTACCTGGCAGCTGTTGAAATGGAATTGAATTACAATTTGGTATAGATACATACACAAATTGTTCATTAGAGATGTGCTGTTTGGATCATGGTTGCAGAGACTGCATGCATGTTTCCACGTGTATGAAATTCATAAGTTATCATTCATAGGGATATGTTTTGGCTCTACTTGTACTTGTAGTAAGTACAGCAGGAATTCTTGTGGATCCTCCTATGTGTTTATTGCAAATGTAACCATTCCTGGTTCAATTTCTGTCTTATTACTGAGACACTGTGGATACTCTCAGGATTGTTAGTGGCATTTCTATGCAGGATGAGCATTTTTAAATACAGTTGTTCTGAGCCATCCAAGTAAATTTTGTTCACGATTGGTGGCAATTGGAGTAGAATACTAATTGCTACATTTTCATACCAATTTACTCCAGTTGTGTTGCTGAATTTAAAAGGACCAGATCATTTCATCTCTGTTTGGTTTGAAGGACCTACATTTGTTTTTTTTTGTTTTTTACTGGAATTGTGGGGAGATCTGCTATGGTTTCTGTTAATATTATTTGTCTTTTTAAAGGTTATCTTTTGAGGTACCAATCTGGGTACATATCAGATTGGTAGTGTACAGCGCACATAGCTTGTTGTATTCTAGGATGCAAGAAATGTCAGCGTTGACTTTGTTTGCATCCAAGTTAACTAAGAATAGACCAGTGCTTGTACGAAGATGTGACAGTGCTTTCTCTTTGTGGAGGAGGAGTTCAACTGCAGAGGAGGATATGATAGGAACTGCTTCATTTGTTTCAATTGCTAAAAGCTTGGCCCTCAACAAGAAGACTATTTGGATTATAGGATATTTGTGGATTCATTGCTTACAGATATATGCAGTGCAGCTTGGCATCTCTCATAATCTTGCATTAGAAAAAGTGGAGGGTGATGGCATGAAGTTTGTAGAATGAAATTGATTCAGGTATTACCCTTGGGAACATCAAGAAATGCTTGTATTACATTGTGGTGGTAATAGTTTAGGGTATGTAACTGGTGTTGCAGTTTGCCATGGAAGATAATTTGACAAGGCTAATGGAACTTTTTACACAAACAATGTGTATTTATTCACTAATTAGTCAAAGACAAGTGTGAACAAGATCATAGTAGTTTTTTCCAAAAATTGAACAAACAAGGCGGAATGCCAATAAAGCTGTATGTGCATTCCTGCGAGATTTAGAAATGGGATATTTTGAAAATGATAAGAAACGAGATGATGGAGTGAACAGGGATTGGAAAATACCTTTTTCTTCCTGTATTCGGAATGCAGTGAAACTGTTTTTGTGAAAGAAATGAAATAGAGAGAAGAAGACACAACACTTTAACATAAAATGTAATGATGCATACAAAGTATGCGATACTTGAGGGACAAGTGTTCTTAAGTCCTGCAGAGGGGCTAACACCCAGGAAATGGTGCATTTCCTGCTCGGTCAGCTAGCAGCCTGTTTGACTTCACACCATTAGGTGTTATCTGATAGCAGCCTTTTAACCTCACAAAGTTAAGTGTTATCTGATTCAAGAACAGGAAATTGATATGCGTGAACAGAAGCATCTTTCACATTCACGAAATCAAGGCCAATAGGGTACAATGGGTAGCAAATGAGAAAGATATCCCTGGATAACAGACAGCCAGCTAAAATAGCCTGCAGAAGCATATGATACTGTGATGTTGCACATCTTCACAAAATGCCATAAGATTATAGTGAAAGCATTTACTAACAGGTACAGACATCTCACTCTGAGATACAAAAACCCATCTAACGAAGTTTCAAATAGGAGTTCTACCTCGAACAAACAGAGTGACAATCTAGCTCCAGCTCTCTCACTGTACCAAACAGCGAATATGACAAACCCACACCTGCAGGGCCGCCATGTTACTTGGTAGATATATTGCCCAGTACAAAGGAGGAGAAAAAAGGGAGAGCAGCAGTCTTGCCAGTCCATTTTCGAGCCAGAGGGGCTGGGGAGGAGTGCAGAGCAGCAGCAGTATACGAGCGAGACAGCCAGTCCCAGCTAAGCAGAACTCGTCAACCCAGTAGGAGTTTTTTTTATTTGAAGCACACTCTCCTCTAAATGTGAGTGACAGGTGGATGCTTGCTGTGTGTATGGAGACTGATGCATGTAGTGTAGCATAGCTTAATAAGCGATATAGCTTAACCATGTGTTTAAACTAAAACCTCCACTTATTCTATTACTTACTCATTCAAACATGCTATTTGTCTACATGGCAATCTTGTTCATACGTGTTATGTTATGTTATCTTATATCTGATTTTGCTTTATCTTGTTTAATGAGAGTAAAAACCCTGAGAAAATAGGGGGTCATATTAAATGCATTAACATAACTCCTGTGTCAAATGTATAATTCAGGGCAACGCATCAGAGTGCTATCTCTTTGAGTCTAAAAACTATACAATTCCTGACTGTATATGTTTAACCAGGTTGATAAGCACATGAACCTAGCCATGCATTTCTTTTAGCGCTGAGGCATGGTGTAGGATGAGTTTTGACATGAGTGACTGATGACCAGGGGTTTGTTTTCACAGCCTCAAATGAGGTGGAGATAAGAGGCTCATCGTCACACTTGATCATAGGCAATCAAGACAGGTAGCACCCCAGATAGATGGGACTTCTCAGAAATACCGTAGCCTAATAACCTCATGGTCCAGTCACGATAAATGGACTGGGCAAAAACATGTTCATAAAAAGCTTTTTAATCAAAGGTTAGGTGGGTACAGAAGATGGCCCATCAGGAAATTAATATTAAATTAATATTCCCATCCATTGCAGAACACAATATTCTAAAATGGAGGGGAAGGATGTGAAAGTTGAAAAAGACACGCTGCATCCCGTTGAGTTTTACAGAATGCAGAGACCACGCACTAAACAACTTATTCCCAAGACTAAGCGGCCACAAGGCACTGTTGGAGCATACAAAGGCACACAGAAATGCACAAATAACTACACCCACTGGGCCGACATTAGCAAGTAATGAAGTGTATTTTGTAACCAATCAGCTGGAAGGTGAACATCCCAAAGAGATAGAAGCACTGTTTTGGCCACAGTTACATATCGAATATAAAGGCCTTTTAGCATTTCGCGGTTGGCCACCATTGCATGTGAGACAAGCACCAAGAGGTGAAGAAGTAGTGATGCCTGCCTTTTCAAAAGAAGTGAGTGGGGAACTGATACAGAAATATGCACAAGACTGGGCAATGCTGGCAGCAGTGCAGCTGTTTAAAAACCATGTAGGGCATGATCTGGAATGGCCAGCACATGTGATTCCAGTACTGAACCCACCCCCACCACAGAGATAGTATCTAGTCAAGCCACACGCAATTGCCCACATGCAAATCATAGTGGACCAACTAATGGACCAGGGGGTAATTATAAAGCAAGCACGCCCACATAACAGTCCGTTGCTGCCCATTTTAAAACCCAATGGTACTTATTGTTTTATTGTGGACTTAAGAATTTTAATTGCACATTTTAAACCAGAGGCAGTCCAAAACCAAGACAGTTCTGGACAAAGTACAGAGATGTAAATATAAAACAAACCTTGATCTAGGCAATGGGTATTTCACTCAACCTTTAAGTATAGAAAGACAGAAATACACTGCATTCAATTTTAAGGGAACACATTTCCAATTCACTAGAATAATGCAGGGGTATAATAATTTGCCCAGCACATTCTCATGTAGAATACAGAGTTTTCTGGCAGACATTCCTAACCTAACTGTTGGCAATATGTAAATGACATTTACATTACCCATGAGAATCTCAATTAACATTTGCAACAAGTAGACACAGTCATTTGGCTGAAAAAGGGTACCTGATTAACTTCAAGAAATCAAGAATTTTGACTAGAGGTTTGATTGATTGATTGATTGATTGATATTTTATTTTTTTGCACGCTCGTACACAACCTTCTTAGGGTTCACTCTTACAGATGAGGGCAAAGGATTGTCAGCAGATTTTCTTGAGAAGTGTGCCAGGATACGACGTTCTAACACACTCAGACAATTGCAAGCCATTTTAGGGCCTTTGAATTTTGACAGATCTAATGTGTCTAATTTTGCAGAGCTAGTGAAACCATTGTATGCTTTGATCAAACCAAATTTCAAAGCAGCTCATTTGTTGCCAGACCATACTCACTTTCTGCACAATATGTACTAGTTCAAACTGGTGCTTTGCGAGACAGAAACACATAAAAAGATTTAGGTATAAACTTGTTGGTGGGAGATAATGCTTTCAAATGCACAGTTTGTAATCTAGGGGAGATTAAACCAATTGCATATAAGTCACATATATATTCCACACCTGAATTAAGATTTATACCTTAGGAAAAGATTCTCTCTGCAGTTCAGATGATCATTCAGAAAGAAAGGTCAGTCTATTGCTGTGATAGGAGGAGCTGAGTCCCACTTCACTTCAAAAACCCCTGTTTACCGCGGAGCGGGCATGTCATTTTATGGCAATTTGTGAAGTTCTGCAACATCACAGCATGGTACGCTTCTGCAAGCTATTTTAGCCGGATGTCTGTTATCCAGGGATATCTTTCTCACTTCTTACCCATTGTACCCTATGGGCCTTAACTTTGCAAATGTGAAAGATGCTTCTGTTCACGCATGTCAATTTCCTGTTCTAGAATCCTTATCAGATAACACTTAACTGTGTGAGGTTAAAAGGCTGCTATCAGATAACACCTGATGGTGTGAAGTCAAACAGGCTGCTAGCTGACAGTTTTGTGGTCACCAACCTGCTAGAGCAGGAAACACACCATTTCCTGGTTGTTGGCTCATCTTCAGGACTTAAGAACACTTGTCCCTCAAGTGTCGCACACTTTGTATGCATCATTACATTTCATGTTAAAGTGTTTTGTCTGTGTAAAGAACAGCTTTTATGGCTACAGGTCGTGGGTGATATGAAAAGCTGTCGTAAATGAGTCTGAGTTCATGTCAATACATTTGTTCATTACATACTCGTCTTCTTTCTATTTCATTTCTTTCACAGAAACTGTTTCCCTGCATTCCAAATACTGGCGCTGAGGTGGTGCAGTCTGTGCAGTTTGTTAATCTTGTCTGCCTATTGCTGTGAGAGGAGGAGCTGAGTCCTACTGAGTCCCACTTCACTTAAAAAAAACAGTTTATCGCATAGTGGGTGTGGAGCGGGCGCAGAGCTGGTGCTGAGGTGGTACAGTCTCAGCAGCCTGTTCACCTTGTCTATTGCTGTGAGAGGAGGAGCTGAGTCCCACTTCACTTCAAAAACCCCTGTTTACCGGAGAGCAGGCACAGAGCTGTTGCGGAGGTGTTGCAGTCTCAGCAGTCTCCAGTGGTATTCTGCGCTTTGGACCTTTTTGTGGCTATCTTTTACGTCCTTGCCTAGGTAAGTGACACTAAATTGGGGATGTCGCCTAGTGGCCTCCTAACTATGAGGAAGTGTCAAAAATTGGCGTGCGGACACCTTCCCCAATGAAGAAGTAAGTGATATCTCGACTGCCCATAGCACAAGTACTGAGCACCTGCAGTTATCACCTATTGGAACTGTTGTCAACACTGACCTGCACGAAGCCGGCGTAGCTCATGATTATACTGTCGCGGCTGCAGTCACTATTATGTGCACACAGGGAACATCAAACTGGTTAGCAGCACCTGCTAGAAACCCACCAGAGCACACTCAACATGTGTTGCCCCCCAATTTGATGTCTAACCCCGTAATTTCGAGCACAGCCATACTCAGTCATCCAGCTGGCATCCAAGTGCATGACTGCGAATGCGAAAACATGACAAAACAAAAAACACTCACTTTGGTCAGGTTGGTGGCTCTACTGGCTGCCGATGTGGTTTGACGCTTTCCGGTGCTGCCCGGAGGGGTTCAGGCATCTGTTTCGTCGCATGCTGTGAGTGCACAATGTAATCACCTGGCCGAGAATCTTGAAAATTAAAGCAAAAGCTCCAATGTGGAAGAAATTCCTCCTGCGCATGCGCGTGAGAGTTCACAAGGAAACCTGGACATAGATCTAAATGTGAATTACCCCTTGCCCTTAATATAATTGGAAAGGGTACTAACTCCAGCCCTATATCCCCCCATGGATTTGCAGAAGAAACTGATTACAAGGGGCATCCACTCTTCTCCAACACGAGACATTCAACCTGCAAAAATGTTGCGGTCTGCTCTCACAGCGAGAATATCCTGTGATGTAGAGAAATCACAATGCGCCTCACTTCATTTCCTAAAACATCTCATGTTGATGCACTCAAAACGAGAACATCGACAGAAGAGCTTATGCTTTTCTATAATGCAGGGACACGAGAGAATTTAATTAACATTGAAACAACTACAAATCTCTGTCAAAAAAAACAATAATGCCAACCTTCTATCCATTATCGGCTGAATCATGATACATATGAGACAAATGCTCGCAAAGGAAACTTATCAGCTCAATCGGAGCTTTCACAGAACTCTTGGGGTAATCATGCATCAGAAGTTGATTCCGTGTTCCATGAAGACCGAGATAATTATCAAGTGCATATAACATCAGAAATAATAGCACAATTGGAAACCAACATGATACCTATCTTGTGCAATTACATGACTCATCAAACTATATGAATTATTCCATTATACCCTAAAGGGTCAAGCAACGTTACTGGCCATGTCACACACCAAGTTGATATTTTTGGAAAGCATGGCTAATAAATAAATGCAAGACTAGATCAGGAAGCTGAGGCTTCTCTGATGTGGCAAAACAGGTTTGCGTGATTGAGCGAGGAGAGAGGAGTCAGACAAAGTGGTGTTAATGACTGCTGTTCTAGAAAATTGCAAATGGATGTAGCAACTAACTCGAGAACAACTAACAGTGAACTTGCAAACCTGAAATTGTGATAAGCCCCTATTGAACTCATCACATCCTCAAATTTATGATGGAAATATCTACAAGCACATAACAACTGGCACCATGCCAATGCCACCTGATCTTATGATGGTTACAGAAGAGCTCAGTGTTGAAGATGAGCCCAGGTCAATGTCAAACATCACTGCCATCAATACAATTCACATGGGAAACCAGTGCAATCAGTATAATTCAAATCTGCAAGAACCAATCATTGTAACCTCAAGTGCACAAGAGGTCACTCGATCAGCTAATGTTCAAGCAACAACAGCAGTGATAGAGCAACCTACAGAGATGAGATGGATCCAAGAAAGCCTGATGACTTTTTACATATTTCAGAAAGAATCTACTAACAAGAGCCAACAACCACCTACTCCTGTGGCAATTCAAAAGACTTAATTAAATGAACCACAACTGAAGAAGTAAAAAACATACAAATTATCCATAAGCCAAAAACTAATGGGTCAAGAGCTTTGCTACGCAAATATAAGAATTCCACCAGTGGAAACAAAAGAAAAATCAATAATGGCTCCAAAGGTCCCAAAAAGAATGACTACTGAGACCGTGAAAAAATAGAGGTCGATGTAAATCAGTGATACCTTCAAATGAGCCATCAAAAACTCTGACAAGTGAAGTTAATGTGGCGGACACAATAAATCTAAATAATACATCTGAGTCAGAATTTGAAGAAAGTGAGAATTATGAAGGTATCTCTGATTTACTAGATAACATTGCTATGCAGGAACATAGGGCTAACCCAATTTCAAATGAGGAAGCAATGTCACCAAACATAAGTTGTCAGGACATGAGTGTAATACATAGATACTCAGATCACATCAAGTAAGGGGTACATGGCCTTAAGACGGCACTCCAAATTGTTTCATAAAACATTCCTAATTTTGGAGCAGAAACGATCCATTGCTCAAGAAAAAAGAAAAGAACAACAAGCTTCACCAAAGAAAACCTGGAAAAAAAATATTCAAAGGGGAATCCAAGAAAAACAATACAGATTATATAAGCAATTTAGGGCCTCATTACGATCTCGGCAGTAACCATGCCACTATTGGCATGCCGCCGAAATCGCTTCCAGGTCCCGATTCCAAGAATGAGGAATTACCAGGTCATTCCGAGTTCGGAGGGCCCGGTAATTTCTTGTTGTATTGTGCCTGTCTGAGTTGAGGTAGCTTGTGATGTCATGTGGAATGTTTATGTGTGGATGAAGGAATCTTATGAGTGAGTGTTCTGTATAGTGGCAGTTACAGCTGGCTGGCGCTGGGTGATGGGAGCTGGTGTTTGTCTCAGCTAATGTCCTTTATGTCTTCATGTGGATTGTAACTAAGAACCTGGAAATAAACTTACCTGAAGTTAATCTTAAGTGCCTGGAACCTACTTATTAACAATGGCGACGAGTCGGTCTTCGGTAACCCACGTGCCACAAGCTCAAGGACTGAGGACCCTGCTGCGGGGGTGCAGGAAGGACACGCCACTGGAGAAGGACAACAACACCGCCCCCTGAAACTGTAAGTCCCATCACCCAGGGTGCAGGGGAAGGAACAGGAGAACTGGCCCATAGCAGATTGGAATAGCTAGTGATAAGCTCCAGGGAGTGCGGTATCCACAGGGCCAAGAGAAGTGAAGGGCCAGCACCCAACCCTTTTGCTGAGTGAACTGTAGAAGGGCCCCTATGCAGCCTTAAAGGGGGCAAAACTTGCTAGTTTGGGTGATTATAAGCGAGGTAACGGACAAAGGGAAGAATTCATGGGTCTGCATGTAAATTAACCCTTTCTGAAGTGTCCGAACAGTGAAGGGTCCCCATAGCAAGTGTATTCAGCTGCTCCATGGAGCAGTTGGAGTTAGATCCCCGGGGCTGGAGTGGCAGCTGGTAAAGGCACACGAGAAATGCCCGTGTAGGACTAATTAAAGGTGGTTTGTAACCATACGGGTGCAATACAATGTGGAAAGTCGGAGCTCCGATGTGTCTCTGTATTGAACATAAGCATCCCCAAGTTTGTCTGACCCGAGAGTCATTGAAGATGCTGTGGGTACTGGCGATCCGGGGAACTGACCGGAGGGCTTTTAAACAGTGGATGGAATTGTTTATCCTTCGTTACATGCCAGACACTGGTGACGTCAGTTGCCTGACAGGGTGACTCGGCGAAGCATAGGAACGCTGTAGAGCCAGTGTTCTGTATGGCAACTGCCTACAAGTAGCGTAGTACGCCGTGAGGCTAACTATGTCTCGTGAGAGTAAAGGACAATGCTGCATGGTAGGAACATTACAGCGTTGCTTGGCCGTACCCGGAAGGAATCGGAGACGAATGGAAACTACCCGCGTAAAGAAGCCGCTTCATCGCATATTAGTGAAATGTCTGGTAGCGGTCAACGGTGAGGTTGCGAGGACATTTTCTGCCAGTGCACTATGAGGTCTCTGTGCCAGATGCCACTCCGTTTCTGCTAACGAGATGTCATGCAGCTCGTACGTGGGACACATGAAGATTATGGCATGCATGGGACAAGGTACTGTGCTAGATCACATATGTGAGTGTCTGAATTTTCTGGGACATTTACCATACTGAGAACGATGTGGGGCAGCTCATGAAGTTGATGGCAGTGACACGTGCTGTCGTGGAGTATTATTGGAGGAAAGTGGTGAAACAGACATCTTACATTGGGAACTGCGTTGTTTCTTTTTCTCTGTTATTTGTCTTGTCGCTTGGGAAGTAATGTATGTGAACTGACAAGCATTTTTATGCGGGTTTTGGGCGAGAATGGTATAGTGCACGACATTTGGACTTTGAGCAGTGGGATCGGTGTTGGTGTGGATCAGGATGGAAATGTGTGGGCCTGCAGTCATGGTTCTAATTGGTTTAAGAAATATGTAGTATTTAACCCCTTTGAGGATTTTCAGCAAAAACGCTCATGTACAGCAGTGCCTATCTAGGGCTATGGACTGTTGGGCTACTGTAGAGCCAAAATGCTATGGACTATTAGATTTTGTTTTTAAGCCTATGACTGCATGGGCTTTTAGGCATTGTCAATGTTTTGATTGTTTTGTTTTTATTTACAGCAAAATATATGGTTGGATTGTTTATGGTTAAAATGCAAATGTCTTCATTCAGATTCCTATGATAGAAAACAATTGTTTGTGTGGGGATGGTGAGAGTCAGTGAGGATGGAAATGGATGGTATTCACTGTGAGCATAATGCGTGTGAATGGCATAAGATATCTTGATGTATTTCTTTAGGCTTTGCTGGGAGAGTGTCATGGGCAACGTGTTGTGCGCCTTGCCTGGGTCACTCGTTTAGGTGTGGTCGGGTTACTTACGGTTATTAGTTCTTTTAGAATTTGCTATTCTTTTAGATTTTGCTAAAGGTTTGACAGCCGCAAGGTTGTTTCAGAGGAAGGTAGCTCCTCCGCTCTATTAGTTTAGTCGGTTTATTTATGGAGTTATGTGGTTTGGTGTGGGCCTACTAGCGAGGGGCAATGTGTGGTATGTTTTGCCTTGGCATTATGTTGCATGGGAGATTGTGGCTTGCCTATTGTGGTGTTTGTCGGATATATATATATGGCGTTGAAGTTGCTTGTGATGTCATGTGGAATGTTTATGTGTGGATGAAGGAATCTTATGAGTGAGTGTTCTGTGTAGTGGCAGTTACAGCTGGCTGGCCCTGGGTGATGGGAGCCAGTGGTTGTCTCAGCTAATGTCCTTTATGTCTTCATGTGGATTGTAACTAAGAACCTGGAAATAAACTTATCTGAAGTTAATCTTAAGTGCCTGAAACCTACTTTTTAACATTCCTCTTTCTAGGAACCCGCTCCCGGACCTTCCCCATTCCCATTTCAGCCCCCATAGGGCTGAATGGGAATGGGAGAGGGAGCAAACAACGGGCCGATTACGAGCAGCCCGTTGTTTGCTCCCTCCACCACTCGCGGGACCCGCTCTGCACGTCTGGTGAAACCTCGTAATCAGGCGGTACGGGGTTGATGGCGCCGGCACCTTTACCGGCGCTGTTAACCCTGTACCGCCTGGGTTATAATGAGGCCCTTAGTGTCTATAGAAAGAATTCTACCTTCTAAAGAAAATCTGATACTAAATTCCAGAAACGTTGTAAAGTAATTACACCATAGTCTGAAACTCAGATACATCACATCTGAGGAAATTAAAATCGTTCAATTCACGAATGAAAGGCATACTGACTGGGTGAAGTCCTCTTTAGTTTTGAATAGCTCATTGGAATCTGCCACTGTCTTCTTACCATTGGGCTTTGAAATATGAAACAATGGGAGAAAACCAACAGAGCGACATATAAATATAAGGCAAAATGAACCAACATCCTCAGAACCTTATGAATCTAGACATGAAGCTAAACCATCACTATCGATAAGAGATGATGACTAGAAGCATGAAATAAGGGAACAACCCCACATTCAAATACAAGTACATTTTGAGCCTCAACCACCATCTAAGAAGGAGTATAATTGGAAAGGAATACGAGTACAAAATGTGGATGAATGTGAGTGGAATTGGATTGTCAAAGCTTTAGCCACATATATGGGGGAATAGAGCAAAGAAAATAATTAACAAATTGCTTATGTATAGGATCCTGGAACTCTGAGGCATCTATAACCTTTTTAACAATCCAAATCCAGATTTAAAGGAATACAACATTATCTGCATACAAGAAACCTGGCTCAGATAGACTCCCTGCTATGATGGATATGTATGTTACCTAAATCCTGCACGGAAAGTATCCTATGGTCGATCTTACTCGGGTCTCCTCATACTCATTAAAAGTGGATGTGGTCTAAGCAAGGAACTGCAAACAATAGTAATATTTAATGTATATCGAAGTCCAGATATGTGCAAAGATAAAACGTTTGTCTCACTAATCATGAAAGAAAGAGATGCTCTGACAATGCAATACCGAAAACCACACATAATATTATGTTGAGATCTAAATAGAAAGTTACTTGACAACAAGGGAGATGCCTTAAGCAATCATGTGCTAGGAAAGAAAGCACATGAATTGATAGTAGCCACTGACTCACATAACCTGCACTTGCTCAATGGACAAACAAAGGGGGACTTACCTGGACAGGTAACATGGTCTAGCGGTAATAGACTCAGGATAAGAGATAAAGACATTGGGCCTCATTACGACCCAGGCGGTAGAGTGATAATGGCGCCAGTAGAGCTGTCGGCGCCGTTATCACTCTACCGCCTCATTACGAGGTCTGCTCGCGGGTGCCGCTAAGGACGTCTGGTCAGACCAGGCGTCCCATTCGGACTTGTGCAGGCCTGGTAATTCCCTTTCTCTGGGACCCGGACCGTGTACATCCCCATTTCCATTTGAGTCCCCATAGAGCTCAATGGGAAGGGGGAGGATGCTAACAATGGACCCGTTAATGACAGGTCTGTTGTTAGCATGCTGATCTGCTTGTGGGTGCCGATAAGGATGCCTGGTCTGATCAGACATCCTTAGCGGCACCCGCGATCAGTCCAGGATGCTAACAACGGACCCATCATTAACGGGTCTGTTGTGAGCATCCTCCCCATTCCCATTGAGCCTATGGGGGCTCAAATCGGAATGGGAATGTACCGGGTCCGGGATCCGGAGAAAGGGAATTACCGGGCCCGCACAAGTCAGAATGGCCCAGTAATTCCCTATTTCTGGGACCCAGATCCGGTACCCGGTTTGGGGGTAGCCATGCCGATAAGAACGCCATGGCTACCTTCAAACTCCTGATGAGGCCCATTGAATGTATTAGAAATGCATTGAACAATGTCCAAGGAGACACAGATACTGCTATAGAATATGGGTGGCTGCTAACAAAGATTAAAGAAACAAACAGGAAGTGTGAGAACTACTCCTTTGACCCGCTACATCTATATGACACAATAGTAGCACAAGCTAAGAGAGGAGTACGATCTGATATAAGAAAAAGAAAAATCAGATCAGTGCAGCCACCTGACATGATACTTTGCTTGAAAGCCAGAAGACAAAGGTACAAAAACTGGCTTATAGCGACAAAATCGCTCACAGCTCAACAAGATGCAGAACCAATTATGAAAACCATCACCAAGCAGAACACAATGCATCTATGGGAACTTCTTAATAACAATGGTAGATTCCAACTGAGTCTCCTTACTTCAATTGTTTCTGAAGAGAATTGGGTTGTGCACTTTTCAAACCTATATGCTGCCATATCACAAGAGCCCCAGTGGGCACCAGATAAAATAACAAAGCAATGAAACTTTAACTGGGACATGGACGACATCGAAAGAATAATCGGCAGACTGAATTAGTTGCAGGTTTCAGGTCCTTATGGCCTAACCAGTTGCATGCTGAAAGAAGCACCTAGATCATGGGCCTAATTCATAACAATCTAATTCAAAAGAATCATGCAACAATAAAGAATTCCATCCTCTTGGAAAAAATGCCATTATAGTTCCGATCTTCCAAACACTATCACCCAATTACTCTAGGTGATGTAATAATAAAATCTCATCTCCATTTTACTACAAGAGCTAACCTTATGGGCTGAAAACAGTGGTTGGCTAGACCCACGCCAAATGGGTTTCATCAAAGGCATTGATACAACCCTAAACCTCTTGATCTTAAACATATTGAAACTAAAGACACTGAAGAAAATAACAAAATACTACCTTGCATTCATTGACTTTGAACAAGCCTTCAATAGTGTGGACAGGGGCACATTGAGGGCTAAAGTGAAAGAGTAGCACTGCCCTTAAGATCTACTAGTGGACAGTGTGTCCCTGTATTCAAATATAAGAATTCAGAAAAAGCTAAATAATCAAGGGCATGTCACAAATAAAATACCTACGGCCATAGAACTAAAGCAAGGATATCCTCTTGCATCCATATTATTTAACTTATATTTGTCGGATTTTCATGAATCCCAGAAATCAGTTGCAGCATTTCCACCGAAACTAGCAAATCAACATACTGCAAAAAAGACTGGATGCTTTTGTGAAATTCACTATAGCCAACAACCTAAGAATAAACACAAAGAAAACCTGTGTTTTAGAGTTAGGAGCTAAACAGGGAAATAATAAGCAAACAAAGAGGTCCTTAGGAGGTCAACACCATATGCACGTGAATTCTATTGTCCCCAACTTATTAGCCTACAGAATAAAATATTGGTCAAATACATTATGCCTGAAATGCTTGAAACGCCTGAAAGTAACTGGTACACCTCACTCGGAGATCCACCGATATCCATGATGATTGCTGCTATGAGATTTTTATATGTGATATTTCTGGATCAACTGGATTGTTATAGTAAATTTATGTGAGTATGTATAATTCATTTTAATAGGAATAATGTGTTGCTTGTTATTTTAGCTAGTGTGGATGAAAATCTGTGAGGAAATGTTGCTGCTAGCTACTGGTGTGTTGTATGCTAATATGTATTTTTTCTATTATTGTTCTCTTTTAATCTTGTCATTGTATGCTTGATTGGTGATAATAATGATGATGTATATGATCTTTGATACTTTTGTTGTAATGTGTACTGTGTAAAGATATTGTCGCTTTCGTTGTCTTTTGTGTGAAAAGTTTGATTTTAAACTATAACACACAATAAATAAAATGAAAAAATAATAAAATGAAAAAATGAAATATTTGGCCTTAGATGGGATGTTTCAGCTTCATCTATATTGCTTAGGGGGCGAAGGTCCTTTATAAATCCCCCACCCCTCCTTTTGATTTCTTCACAGGGTACACAACCTTGTTACATGAAGAATTTGATGGCACTAAAATGCCTTGCTTCATTAAAGTGGAAATGGTCTGAAATATACCTTCATCCACCTCTCTGGACATGGGAGATTGCTTTGCTCATGATAAAGGAGCTCCTAGTTTTAAATACATTTTAACTGCACCTATCCCTTTTAATGGTGCCACATCATAAGGGCTCGTGGTCCATAAAATCTTTGGCACTTTTTCTAAGTCTTTCTGGAAGAATGACAGTCTTCTTTTTGTCAACGCCATTCTGCAATATTTCATTATTCTTTACTTTAATCCAAAAAGTGAAACTTATTCAAAACACAAATTCATCGTCAGAATAGTCATCTCTAAACAGTTCTTCATCTATCAAATCTGTCAGCCTATATCCTTCACTGATGGCTATCACTGTTCTTCATTCCTTAGTCGTCTGTCCCATGAAGCATCACCATTTCTTCTCTGACCACTGCTGCTTCCAACTCTAAGGGGGATAATCTGCCCTTCCTCATTGTCCATAGGCATCTCTGGTCTAAACAAAAATGCATCAGGCATCCTTAATGTTTGACCTACCAATCTGGGTAGCCATGGTAATAAAATAGTAGCTTCTTACAAAAATACTCCTTGATAGAAGGGAACTCGTCATAATGTCTTCTGACCTGGAAATGCTAATATAAACTCCCCCACCTTCATATACCGTATCCCTGGAGCGGAACACACTATTCCTTCATCAGAAAAAGATATTGGGCCTCATTCCGAGATTGGAGGTAGCCATAGCACTATTTGCCCCATGGCTGCCTCCAATACTGGGTCTGTGTCCGGTCTGGTTGAATGGGGACTTCCCGGGACATTCTGACCTGTGCGGACCCGGTAAGTCCTCATTCAACTAACCATTCCCCATTCCCATTTGAGCCCCCATAGGGATCAATGGGAATGGGGAAGGCGCTAATTACGGGCCTGCTATTAGCAGGCCCGTAATTAGCGCTCTGGTCCCTTAGCGGGATCCGTAAAGAACGTGTGGTCAGACCACACGTCCTTTGCGGCTCCCGCTAAGGGACCTCAGAATTGGGCGGTAAGGGTTTAACGGCACCGGTCTCCTTACCGGTGACCGTTATCCCTTACCGCCCAAGTCGGAATGAGGCCCATTGTCATATTAAGCTTTGTCATCAGATCTCATCCCAATATGTTAATTGGCGTCTTCCTTGAATATAATAATGGCATTTACATATTGTGCTCTCCTCTAGCGATTGCCGATTTGTCTGTAAAGGGAACTACATTCATTGCTACATAGAATCCCTGAGCATTCATGGCAGTACCTGACATTGGGTATTTTCCCTCACGGACAGAGGAACGATTATCTCCAGTGTCTATGAGAAATGAAAATGTCTTGCCTCCTATCGTTACCATGACACTTGGTTCCTCTTGGGGCTCTGGTTTCACTGACAGTACTGAACACATCAGGTTGCTTTGTGGCCTGTTTTATTGTGGGTATAAATTCACCCCTGTGCCCGTAAAAGGATTTCCTCCAATCACAGTCACACTTTCCGATTTGGGTGTGGGTACTTTTTGAGCTCCTGGGTAATGTACCTTTGTGGTATCATAGCCTGTTGTGACTGTGCTCACTGTGGTTGTACCTGTTGTGCTTGCATAAGTGCTTGCATTTGCAGCAGTACTGGTTGCATATGTTGGGGATATGTGGTGAATATGTCTGAGCATGTGTGTGATATTGGCATTAATATTCCTGTGTTTCTGTATTACATTGTGGAGCATAACCCATCCCCCATTTTTGAACATGACAATTTTCTTGCATGCCTCCCGTGCCTCTGTATGTCCTATCTATGTGTCCTGTTCTTCTGAAATTCCAACTTTGTTGCTGCTGTGTGCCATTAAATCCTCCTCTTCCCCGAGGGTTTTGAAATCCACCTCACCCTACTCCTCTAGGCCCATTCCATCTTCCTCTTGGCCAAAGGTTGTACCCACTCTGATCTGTGGGATACTCTGCATTATGTTGCTGCCCTGACTTCATCTCCTGTGTAACTGCTCCTTCATTACTCATCAATACCGTTTCCTCTATGACAGCTTCTTCTGGACTAATGTTGATTCCTCCTGCCTTTCTTTGTATTCTTCTGCTGTGCTAATTGCCAGTGATGCACGATTGTCAATTGCATTTATGGCTGCGGCTTTGCTTTAATTCCCCTCTGTTTATTCAATTGCGGTTCCACTGGCTCGGGCAGACCATGATACAACATGTGATAGAATAATGCTACTGTTTTATCCCAAGGTTCATGAGTCTCCTGACGCCATCTATCTTGAATATCTTGAAGATAAACAACAGGGTCTTCATCCTCTCCCATTTTCCTAGTCATAATCGCACCCATGTCTGATGTATCAGGATACTGCACTCCAAGTGCCCGCCATACATCTACTCTATAATTATTAAATAGCACTCCATCATGTGTCGTATTTTGCGCAGTCAAACCTGCATATCCTGCTCATTTCCAAATGTCATTAGCTCTCTCCCCTAGAGTAGCTGATAGTAAGCCTTTTGTGTCACCTATAGCTAGCTTTATTCCCGATGTCGTTCTCTCTAACTCATCAATTCATTTTCCTGCACCAGAAGTCAAACTCACCAATTTACACCTTAAATTGTCTTTATCCATCAGTGTCCATGGTATATATTGTGGTTGTCCTCCGCCCTTCCCAATAATGGGAATTGTGAAAATCCTATTCCATATTCATACTTGCCTGCACTCCTCATCTTCCAGACGGGGTTGGTCACGCCCATTTGTCTCATACCTGGCATTAATCTTAATAAACTTACATATGGCAGGGATATATCCCCTTTACTGCGCGATCATGCTTGTGATCGCTCAGTAGATGGTGTTAATTCTGGTGTTATTTTCTATAAGGTCCTCCGGATCTGATCATTGTACCCCTTTTTCAATGCTTGAGTCTCTAAAAATCCTGCATTGCCTCTCTTTTTGAACCCTCTCATTCTCCTCCCTTTCTTCGTTGGACATTATTATGCCCCAACTTGTGTGGCTCTGTATCGTTGGGATCCAACCTGTTTAAAGAACACGTTCCGTACTCGTCTTTCATGAAGTCATCTAACCTACCTTCAGTTCCCCTCAATAGGGATCCCTTCTCTTGGGTTTTAAGCCAGTCTTTATCCCTAATTTGCCTGTACAAATTCTTTGCTCTATGTCTTTTGAATCCTGCCCCAGCCCGTGACCTCGGCATTCCTTGCAGCTCCTTACGGGGCTGTTGTGACCCTCTCTCTTCCACCAATCGTTCTTGTGCATCAATCAGAAATATGCTCCTATGACATTCATTCTATCTCATCTTTTAATCCCCTACTCCTGTTAATTTCTTCTCCTCATATCCTCATCCCCCTCAATTCATCTTCCTCTCACATTCTTTGTAACCTACGTACTTTCATTATTTGGGCTTCTATCTCTTCTTGTTTCTTCTCTTCTAATCTTTCTATTTCTTTTCTTGTCTCATACCTTCTTTGTTTTTCCCTTTGCTTGCATTCTTTATCCCTTTCTTCTTTGTATGTTCTTTCCTCTTGCCAAAAGAAACTAGTTTAACTGCTTACTTCATTATTTAAAAATCTATGCAATGATATTCTGTTTGCTCCTTCATTTACACTGTCTATCAAGTTTTATTTTCCCATTCTTTTATTATCAGTTAAAAAACAAAAAAGAAGTAAAACTCAACAACATAAAATAAAATTAAAATTAAAAAGAAAAAGTATTTCACGAGTCTCTTCTTTATTTATATGTTAATTTCCTTTAATTTTTACCCTCTTTTTCGACGTCAATCTCTTATTACTATCGTTGTATATTCACTAGTTTAAACACAACAAAATCTGTTTTGACATTTTTATAACCCCACACATGATAGTTTTTCAATTTTACTGTGTACGCCTTCCTTTACTATTTTAGTAAATGTATCCATTTCGGAGTTTGATATGCACTCTTCTACGGCCTTGCCTCAGGAATCCTCAAACATTTAGTGTGTACCCTTCTGTCCTCTGAGAACCAGGAATCGAAGGATCTACTTCTTCTGTTAATAAACGCTCCAAAAAATCCTGTTACATTTTATACATATTATTTACAACACAATCCCTTCCCCTATTTTTGCCACCTTCGTTGTTCTACTTACATCCATGACTCAGCTTTCGTCTCTCAGCATCAACTCTCCCTCAACCGACCAGTTTGCCTTCAGTCCACCGGGTGCTTGCGGGTACCGGACAGGAATTTCATCAAAGGGGGACCTGCCAATCAAATTTTCTTGCACGTGACTCTGTGGGCCGATCTCCACAAGAAGCTTTGCGTTCTTCTGGTTAATGGCGGGAGAAGCCAAGCGTCTGTGGGTCTGAATCTGGCCTAGGTCAACGGGACCGTAACCATCCACACTGCTACCAAAATGTACTCTACCACCTTGAAGCGTTTTTTCTGCCAGATGGAATTACAAATAATGATCTCAGACTAAATAATCGGACACACTCAAGGAATATGGCCAAGTACTATTTCATTCTCATTAATTAAATCAGGGAGACCTGACAGGCATCGAACTGATGCATGCACACTCACAAAGCAGTTTGATTACACAGAGGTCTTTTTACCCCAATATGCATCATCTATGACGTCATTATTTGTGGCAACCTATACAACCTATTGAGGGTAGGGATTGGTTAAGGGAACATGTCTACATATAGAACATATATGAATTAGTACTTCATTGGTTATGCCTTATCTGTAGGGCATGAACTACCTCTAAATACATAAAGTGCTGATTATAGCAGACAAAATGGCATTGGATTGGTCTAAGCAACATTGTATGTTAGGATATCCCTTAAACCCAGTGATTGGTTTGCATCCTATCCCCACCTTGGACTGTCAGCTCTTTACCAGCACATTCGTGAAATGAAACTTAGGTGTTTGAATCCCGTAGGACTACTCCCAGTTTTCCCAATTAGTCCATCATCTCTCATCAGTCGGGCATACGACAAAGTCTTCCATCTGTAGTTGACCTTGCAGCCTGCTCACTGCCCTAGAACATTCAAGGGAGTGTGAGCACACCACTATCTTCGTCTGAGGCTCTAATGAATAGCCCTTGTCTTCGACTTCTTAGTCACATTTGTAGAGACCATCAATTTGTCAATTGCAGCCTCTTATTTACTGCTATTTGATTCAATTATGCATGGTGCTGTTACTTCTCTTGGCCTCTAGAGTCTTGCTCCCTCTATCTTGCACAGACTTCGTACACTTTTAATTGTCCAATACTTGATTATTTGCAGATGTATTTATTTATTTATTTGCATTTGTTAAGCGCACTTGAAGCCCGTGGGCATCAAGGCGCTGTTACAGGAATATGTTAGAACTTTTGATTAAGGTTACAGATGTCTCTTAGTTACAGAAGGCATAGACAGTGCGCAAGATGTTTTCTTCTTCTTTAATCTAAGAGCAATGTGCACTTCGTTCATAGCTTATCATGGTTAGCTCCCCATGTGCCTTGTGATTATTCCTTAAAATAGCATCCTTGATCCTGGGCCAACATATCTTTCCTGTTTTTCTGCACAATGAGCTTTCCAGCCTTGCCTGATTCTGCAACCTTGGTCTGTCTCTGAGGTAGCTTGGTTGAATTCCTTGTGAGCCAGCATCCATTTTCCTAACATGGCCGTACTTGCCATGTTATATATTCCTTTATAGCAAGCCTCTATATGTTTTCTTTCTATGCTGCGTTAACACGTATTTACAGTTATTGATCAGTACGTTTCTTCATCTTTGTATTCATGATTACTTTTGCTTTAGGTGCATGTTTCTCTTAGTGCTTCAGTTACATTGTCACTCAAGTATTTTCATATTGTTTATGCATAGGTTCATATATCCTCTTTCTGACATCACTCTGCCCTCGTCAGTTTTCTCGTTAACGTTCCATGATGCCCATAAGGACATGCTAACATCCTTCCATGCAGCATCCTTCCATGCTTTCAGTAAGAGGGTACATTCTGTATGGCTGACTGAGTGCATAGCATCTCTGATACTATCGGTGTGGTATAGGAACTATACACGGGGTCCCATTTATCTTCTGCTGTTCCAGAATGATGGCGGTGAGGGGGCTTGAGCTAGGGTAAATGCATCCACCTGCTCCTGTACAGATGTAACATCCAACTGCAAGCCTTTTGAGTCAGGCATCTCATCATGCAGCTCTTCACCATTGGAAATGGTGCCAATGTCTAAGCCTCACTGTCAAAAAACCTGTGGTCATATCAAAGACAAATGACCCCCTCTATTTTCTGGACATTGTTTCACACATAGTGATGCATGGTCCTCAGGGCAAATTTGCTGGTGCATGGTGTATCCTCAATCTAGTACGCCCATGAGAAACTTCAACCCATGGTCTGCTCCAGTGACCTTTAACTCAACCCCAGTGTAGTTCCAGGCTCACAGGCTCAAACCAGGCTTGTGAGTGAGTATCTAAAAAAAAGAAAAGTTAGCTCTCAGACAGGAATCCAGGCAATAAGACTATCATGGCAGAATTCCCTTTTTAGGGTTCTGGATACCTAACTTTCTGGGTCTCCTGACCATTATTCAAACATCTGCTTGTTTGTTGTTCTTACTTTTTCGTGTGGCTGGAATAACTTTTACTGAAGTCCCCCTGTCACTGCAACCCACCATTGCTGGCCGAGCACACGGTAGGTGGCTGAGTACTCTATTTGCTCTGAATTTGCTAGGCTTTGCCATCTTGCCGCCTTTCATCAAATTGTTAATCCTTGCTGCCTTGCGGCCTCTGCCGTTGTTGTTCCTTCTGTTTGTCCTTCCCCCTGCTCCCTCCTCTCCCCACCGCCATCGCTTCTGATTGGGCAATAGGCCTTATTTGAATTTAGCACTCAGGGCAGCCCCACTGTGAGTTGCAGTCCCCTGCAGCTAAGGGCCCCAAGGCAAAGGGAAGCTCCTTCAGAGGCTGCTCCAGGTGGTGTCTCTGAGTGTCAGCCGGGTAAGCAAGCAGTCTGCAGCTGTCAACCTTCTGCTACTGTGAAAGTAAGTGTGGTGTGGTCAGGGGGGCAGCAATCACTGCACCTTGCTAAACTAACCCACCCCTCTAATTGCTCTATTTCTCTTATCGCACCACCCATAAGCATCTCAGTGAACTGTATTGCTTATACATCTCTCACATCTCCCTAGGATAGTTGCATTTTCTTTTTGCATTACTGTTGTGTTGAAAACTAGGCCTTTTTCCCTCTTATTAGGAAAGCTGAATATAGGTGTTTTTGCATTTCAGTTGTGTAAAAAATTAAGCCCTTTTCCCTCTTTTAGGGAAGTAAAATCTAGGTGTTTTTGCATGGTTGTTTTATTAAAAAAGAAGGCCTTTGTCCCTCTTTTTAGGAAAGTCAATTGTAGGTGTTTTTGCATTGTTGTTTTAAAAACTAGGCCTTTTTCACTCTTTTGGGAAATTCTAATCTAGGTGTTTCTCGTTGTGTGTTGTCCCTCCCTATCTTCCGTCCATGTGGTTCCTGTGTTCCCCCATGGTGTGTTACCTGTTTGTGCCTCTGATATGCCTCCCTCTGTGTGAACCCTTCCCCTCCAGTACTTCATGTGTTGAGTGGCTCTAGACTTAGCCTCTTTTCCTCCATCACTCTACTCTCTTGCCTCATCGCACCCTCTATGGTGCTCTCCATCTTGCCCATCTTCTCTAATTGCTACTCCATCTCTTATCCTATCCCTGTCACTAAGTCTGGAAGGAAAACATTCAAGAGGGATATCATGGTCTCCAACCCTGGCCTCCCGATCACTGATACATACATAAGTGCTGCCTTTAGATACACTCTCACCAACATCCTCTTTGTCGTTCACTCTCCAGACCTTTGGACACCTCATATTGTCTCTGTTCTCTCTCCTTTCTCCTCCTCACGCATTAATGGTGGCACCCAGTGGGAGGTCATCTTGGCCTCTTTCCAATCCTCCAAGACCATCATCAATGTCTAGCTAAATGGTACTATCATGGTTCAGGGCTCTCAGCCCAATGTCCTCCTTCTTGATATGTGTCTCCTGCATCTTATCAACTTCCTTCCCTCTCCTGCCATTCCTTCTAACTCCACTTTGGCCGATATGCCACCTCTGTCTACTGCCTCTGACCACTCATGGGTTCTTCTATTGCTTCTGCTGGGTGTACCTCACTCATGCATCCCACCCCAGAAGTCTTTTTCATGTGGCGACCTGCTCCAGATAGCTACGCTCAACTATACTCTGACATATGCCACATCCTCGAAGACATTGACCTGGATGTTCTCACTCTCACCGAGACATAGTTCATGTCCAGCTCTGTCACAAGTTTGACACTCTCCTCCCTGAGCATTCCAAGATCCTATTATAAAGAACCAAACGGCCTGCAGGTGGAGTGGCCCTGATCTTTCCAGAGTGGGTCCCTGCTTCTGTAATTCCTTTTCAGACTGACTCCTCCTTTGAATGCTTAGTCTGCAGGCTCTCTATCTCTCCGGGCCTCTCCCTGACTGTGGCCACCATCTACAGGCCACATGTCCAGGTCACCCTCTTCCTCTCTTGAATGGGTTGACCTCTATTCTTCTCTACTTGCCTCGACCTGTCAACTTCACCTCCTCTGAAACCTTACCATCCACCTGGATGCTTCAAATCCCTCCTCCGGGCTCTTCTGCAACCTCTCCTACACATTTTCCCTTTCCATTCTACCGTCTGGTCCAACACACTCTGCCGGACACACCTTGGTGTTCTCATCCCCTCAAACATCCTCCTCTCTAACCCTGGCACCACTCCTCTCTCTTGGACAGACCACTTTCTGCTATCCTCTCACCTGAAACATCTTGCCCCTGAAACAAAGCCTACCCCAGCACTGCCACCTTCTTTCTCAGTCATTCGGCCCTTGAAGAGAGTGTCAGTGGATGTCTTTACCTCACCTTTTTCTGATCCTCCTACCGCTCTGGAAGACTCACACCCTGACACTGCCCTCTCTAACCTGCATCTTTCTATCTCCCACACTCTGGACATTATTGTCACTGTCATGAGAATCAATCTGAAGCCTCCCTCCAGGTGCAACTCCTGGTATGACTCTTACCTTACTGCCCTGAAACGCAAGTGCAGGGTGGCTGAGAGGAAGTGGATGACTTCATCATGAACCAGCTTGTCACCCTCGTTCCATCCATGCCCGCTTTCTGCAATAACTCGTTCGCTGGATCTTTCCCCTCTCTCCTCAAGCATCTCTAGTGCTTCCCCCTCCTAAAAAAGCCTTCTGCTGTTCCTACTTGTCCGCTAAACTATCATTCAATTTCTATCACTTCTTTCCTAGGCAAACTCCTGGAAAAGCTGCCCATCTTCCAACTTACTCTCCACACTGAATCTGTCAGAGCAGCCAGTGGTGTGGAAACTGCTCTTGTGACCACCCATGAAGATCTGTTCTCTAATCTTGACTCCAGCTCTCCTTCTGCCCTCATCCTCCTTGACCTTTCCTCTGATTTTGACACAGTCAATCATCCTACCGTGATCAAACGACTCCATGTGAGCCTGGGCATCACGGATCAGGCCCTGGTGTGGCTGACCGCCTTCCTCCTGAGCTGTCTCTCTCAGGACCAACATGGGTCTTTTCTCTCTACCATCTCTCCCTCTATCTGGCCCACCTGATCTCCACTTCTCCTCTAACTTTCAGTGTTATGCGGATGAAACTGAGCTCTCTTTCAGGTTCCCCTCAGTCTTCTCTCCTCCATCGCTCATTACTGACTGTCTATCAGAGATTCAGGATTGGTGCACCTCAAACAATCTTTGCCTTAATGCTAGTAAGACAAGATCCTTCTCATTGGGACCCCTGCTCCCGCGTTCCCTCTCTTACTCAGGCTGCCCACTTTGAGCCCTCTTCCCTCACCTTCCTGTGAAGCAAAAAACCTTGGTGTCATCTTTGACTCCACTCTCTCATTCTCTCCTCACATCACAGACCTTACCAAAAAGGCCCACTTCCGGCTGCACCTCCTCAGAGGTATTCAAGCACTTCTCACTTTCCCCCAGAAGCTCACTGTCTCCAGATCGCTGGTTCTCTCTAGCCTGGACTACTGCAACAGCCTCTTTCTCGATCTGCCTACATCTACTATTCACCCCTGCAACTAATCCAGAACCTGACTGCAAGACTTATCCTTGGCCTCAAGCCCAGGGACCATATCTCTCCAGACCTGAACACTCTCAAGTGGCTCCCGTTGGCTGCAAGGATCAAGTTCAAGACCCTCTGCATAGTGTACAAGGCTGTCTGGGGCCAGCACCCACACTACATACAACTCTCTCTTCTGAAATACCTTCCTTCTAGAGCCCTTCGCTCAGCTAACTCCAACTCTCTGATGGTCAGATGCTTCTCCAGGCAGAGCATGGGGGGTAGATCTATCTCCTCTGCAGGGGACTCCCTCTGGAACGTCCTCCCTGTCTCTCACAGACTTCAGCTGGACCACTTGAATTTCCAGAAGCAGCTCAAGAACCTCCTTTTCTCCTCTGCCTTCTTTCTCTTGCTCCCTGGCTAACTTACCTGTCTGCTGTGGTGACTAGTTGCTTGGTTCCCTCAGAGTCTCACTGGGTAGCAGGCTCCTCCTCTACCAGTTTTCCTTTGCAGTGCCTCCTGGCCTATCGCGCACTTAGGGGCTGTAACTGTAACCCCTTCAGTACCCCTGCCTCCTTGCACTTACCCAGAGCTGCACTGCCCTGGCTGCACTTATTCAGAGCCATGGTGCCCTCATCGCACTTGCCCTCTCTTGCACGTTTCCCTCTCCTTCCCCCTGCACTTCTCGTTGTCGCACTTGCATGATCTGAATGACACAAGGCCTATTAGGATTGTTTGTCTTGTCCTCCCTATGTCTTCCCTCCCTTGTCTTGTAGCGCCAAGAAACACTTGTGTACAGGTGCATTACACATGCCATATATCATAAACCCTTTTCATGTGTGCAGCCCTTATTAGCCAATGTAGCTACTTGGGCAGTGGTGTTTTTTTAAATACTCGATTTGAATCACAACACACTTTCATTGTGGTAGAGCTGTGCTGGTGATAGCTGTGAATTAGTTTTGACTTCACCTGTTGGCCAGTCCCTTTGTCACATTAGTATAGCCCAGTGCACAAATATGATATCTAATGTGATATTAATGTATTTTTGAAGTCCTTCTCCCAAACGTTTTGCTTTGGACTATCCTTTTGTTGGTGGAGAATGAGCCACAGCAGAAATGGGCATGTTAAGGTGGCCCAAAATCCCACATAGGGCCTGAGAAACGATAGTCAATCTGAACCAGACTAAGTGATCGAGTAGACAAAGTGCAAGGCAAAACAACCAAACTTTATTCACATTGAAACAAAGCCGGGACAGCACACAAGCATTGAAAATCTTGTTGCTCTCGACATCCTCATCAAAAGCGGTTGCTTCAGTTAAAAAAATTCATCATCACTGACATCATAAGGTAATATCATTTTACACAACCTACAGGGAATAGTGATAGGTTAGAGGGTTCGGCTATATATGTCCTGGGTGTTAGTGTTAGCAGTGCACGGTGGCACGAGTTATGGTTGCTTATGTTACCATAACTGCCGAATTTCAGGGGTTTTTCGGTTTTACTTTGAACCATAACGTCCCTTTAACAAAGTTTTTTCACTGAATTTCATAGGTTTTTAGTAGCACAACTTAACCATAACGTCCCTTTAACAAAGTTTTTTCACTGAATTTCATAGGTTTTTAGTAGCACAACTTAACCATAATATCCCTGACTTCATATACATGTAACATAGAACATACTAACCCCCTCGTAGTGATTTTCATGTCCGCCATGTCCGCCGACATATCGAAAATCTGAGCATGGTGAATGTAAATTTAAATAGTGTGCCCCATTTCCCCTTTGAAGTTGGCTCTGAAATGAGCCTTTTTTTTTTACAGATGCTTGACAGACACCTGTTATTTTGTATTTTTTTTCTTGTTTTTTTTTTCTTACTTTACTCCTAAAATCTTCACATAACCTTCTCCAAAGCAACCCTTGCATTCCAAAATAGAAAGGCATTTCCCGTAAAAGATAAAGAAATGCCATCTTCTTTAAAATTTACAGCATTACTGGCATCAATATTCTCATTGTTACAGAAGAACATACCAGCTCTAAGCATGAAGGCACACATGCCTCGGTTGATGACACACCTAGCAATGTTTTGCTGAGGACAAAAAACTGAACTATTGTCCCATATTGCCCTAGGTAGTAATCCAGAAAAAATTACTTTCGCATTTGGAAGGATCTTCATTGCGGCTGAACCAAGCGTTCCAAATCAACCAACAAAGTAGGGGCACTGACGTTGCCCAAATGGAAAGCACCATAGTGCAAAACTACCACATGCGGACTGTTCATCGTGGCCATATCCTCACAAACTTGAACAATTCCCTGTACATTGCAATCAGGCACAGTGCTCCACACCACCTCCACTCCTTTCACATCAAAGTTCTTTGCAACATGCCTGCATTCAGCGTACTGTTGTAAACCATGCACAAACATATCTCCGAGCACCAACACCCTGACTTTCTCCACTTCTGCCATCTTCACTACACACAGTCTCTTTCAACACAAATTCACAACCTGGACATCTGATTGGCTGATCCGTACAGTCTTCTTTCCATGTTGGATTTCCTGGAAAAACCCGGATGTAGCACGCCCTGTCCACGAACAGCCGCGGTGTCCGTGGACGGCGTCCACTTTACTCTCTGTGCCATTCCCTCATTGCATACAGCTAAGCAATCACACAATACAAATAATGTCCTCAGAACACCCACATTTTGTGAATTTTCTAACATTTCTGGAGAATTATCATTTCATTATTCAACATATTAACATTACAAATATTATACTTTCATCTTGTACTCTGCACACAATGCTATGTTTCTCCATTAGTAGCTCAGTATACTAGATAGAATCCCATAATACAATGCTATTTATATCAATGCATTGTTCAAAGCACTAATAACGGTATGATATTTATTGCAATATCCTTGACACTTTTTTCGCAACATTATAATAAAGTTCCCTAGTACACAAATTCCATGAAATTTACATACACGTGATGTCATCAGTGATTTCATCAATGACATTTGCAATGTCATCTTTGATGTCCTGGGTGTTAGTCTTAGCAGTGCACGGTGGTGGGCGAGTTATTTTTCATAGTTTACCATAACTTGCGATTTTCAGGGGTCTTTCGGCTGTACTTAGAACCATAACGTCCCTTAAACAACCTTTTTTTAATATCACGCAAACAATATACAAACATGGCGTGCAAAAACCAACTTCTCACAGATGGCTTTACACAGAATGTTGCAAAGTAAGAATTTATGCTCGTTCACAGTGAAGGTCAGCTGCTTCCATTTTTTTCTCGGGCCCCGGAGAGGCTCACGAAGCGGACTATAAGGTTGTATTGTGTTTTGACCTTGACAGACAGAGATTGTGATGAAAGACTTCTCTTGAAGGAGTGTTGCTAAAACGTAAGAGAAGATAAGGATGAAATCTCTGAAACGAAACCACTTTTATATATTATATCACTATGCGAAAGATCGTTCGCACACGCAGAGTCGTATTTTGGGACTGCACTACTCGTAGACAATGGAAATTGCAATTGTACTGTAAGTAACCCTTTAGATTATTTTATACCAAATATAATTACAATAGCGTAGCATTAAAGATGGCTCAAGTTGAACTTGTCTGTTGAAAGTGGCATAACGTTTTCTACCGCGCACTATCACCGCCGAATTGATCCCCTGTCGTTTAGAGGGCTCTGAAAAAGGCAGACGACACAGGGTGGGTTAATAGAAATAATTTAACCGGTCTATAGGCGGTCAAGCGCTCTACTCGCTGTGCCACTTCACTGTAGCCTGACAAGTGGCACAGCGAGTACAACGCTCACTTTGACATCCGTGCACACCTTGCTATCGCAAGTTCGAATCCCAGCAAGGCCAAACTCAGCCTTTCATCCTTCCGTGGTCGATAAATGAGCACCACACACCGTGGTTAATAATAAGCACTGCTTAGATACCTCACGGTTCTTAGCGCTATATGAATGGGAAAATAATATTTTATTATTAACATACTCCATTGCACTATCTTCGATAGCAAATAGTTTCACGCCCTAATAAATAAAATGATGATTTTTGATGAAGATCGGCTGGTGTGACTAATTTATGTTTTTTAAAACAGGTCTGTGGCCCCATTTTGCCTATGTCACGATTTACAGACTCCAGCGGATGGGGTCTTCAACAGCCAGGTGCAGGTCCAAATATGCAACTTCATGACCCTCACCATTTTATGGGACAATCGCCAAGGACCAATATGCCCTTACGCAGTACTAGCGGCTACAAACAACATACCAACCAATAGGGTGGTCTAATGGCTCGTTGTTGGAGCAACCTTCCGATTA
This sequence comes from Ambystoma mexicanum, assembly GCF_040938575.1. Taxonomy (NCBI): domain Eukaryota; kingdom Metazoa; phylum Chordata; class Amphibia; order Caudata; family Ambystomatidae; genus Ambystoma; species Ambystoma mexicanum. Next base: position 437,349,222 of record NC_090923.1, read on the forward strand.
TCAGAGCGACCATTTACTGCTTTTATCATAAACCAACAGCCTATCTACCGCAAAGGAACAACGCGTGGCTCAAAATAAACTTTTGCTGATCGACAGCAGAGACAATAGCAAATCGCTGGATAGTCACTAAACATTTCATGTGAAATAAATGTACTTTACCAAATGTACAATCCTGCTGTTTACTTTTAAACCACAGTTTCATATTCTGAATTGTGGCGCACTGAGTTGTAAGCTGATCTAACACCCTCTGTACCGCAAAGGAACATCGCGTGCCTCAACATGAACTTTTGCGGATCGACAACAAAGACAAATGCAAATTGCTGAATATTCTCTAAACATTTGATGTCAAATAAATGTACTTTACAAAATTTACAATCTTGCTGTTTGTTTTTAAATCATTGTTTCATATTCCGAATTGTGGCGCGCTGTGTTGTGACATAATATGTGTTGTCTTCCGGGTTCTGTGTAAAGTCACTTAGGACTGGAGACGACTGGGCGCGTTTGATGACGCACCCTGTAACGTCACGGAGAGAGGCGGGGAATATGAATGCTTTGATAATATCAGGCTTAGGGGTGGGAGATATGATTTAGTGTCGCAAAAGCAAGTCAGCCAGGTCAAAAGCACCAGTCATACGATTATCACATAATGTCGGCGCACACCACCCGGATTTATCGTTTCTTTAGTGGACAAAAAGTCGGTTGACGCCCATAGGAAATTGTACTATTAGCAGACAAAATGAGTGGGCTTAAAACACTTTCACCCTGACAACGAACAATACAAACAACGTTCTCAGAACACCCCCATTTTGTGTAATTGCGACCATTTCGGAACACCGCAAGTGTACTTAGAACACATTCAACTAGACAGATTACAATATGGACAGCGTCCTGAGGACACCCCCAGTTTGTGTATTTACGAACAATTAAGTACACCGCAAGTGTTCATAGCTCATTTTTACCTTCCTTGCGAGCAAAAAATGACACATACTCCATCTTCTAAACACCCCACCATTTAGTTTATTTACAAAATGTCAGAACAGCCGTGTTCTCCGTGGACAAATCGAACGCAACAAAAACATCTAGCACATAAAAAAAAAACATTGAACCTATCTCATACTCCCCCACCCTCCCCAAACACTCTTACACACCAACACACGGCACTAAATACAATTTTTTATCCACGTTTCACCGCGCTGTACGCGGTCGACGGCGAATACAAGATGGCGGGCGCCACAGAAAATCTGACGCGCTCCACGCCCCTCGCCGTCCAATCAGCGAAAATGTCACATGTCCGCGGACATGACGCAAGGCCATGTGCCAATCGGGGTGCTGTCCGCGGAGCGAACAGGGAAGTCCGTCCGCGAAGCGAACAGAGATATCACTAATTTTTTTGCCTTACGTTTTGGTCGTTTTATAAAAAACTACTGGATGGATTTACACTAAATTTGCAAAAGCACGCTTTCGGGACCAAGCCCCCTGCTCCTGCCACAAATTTGGTGTAAATCCGTCCAGCGGTTTGGCCTGTGGCCGTGCACAAAGTTTTTTCCCATACAGTCTATGGGAAAAAAAAAATGTTGGGACCCCCCCTATAACTTTTCCCCCCCTGGACGAATCCTCACCAAACTTTGCAAAGAATTTCAGAGTGACCCAAATACTTTTTTTGCAAAGTTTGGTGACGATCCGTCCAGGGAGAGCGAAGTTATAAGCCGCCCAAAAAGTGCTCTTCCTATGGAAACAGCAACTTAACCATAACTACATGTAATTCCATACAGGTTAAACAGTTCATTGGGTTACAAGTATCTGATGGTTCATCTGGAACCACAACTATACTGTAAAAGGTTTTACTACATCATCTTCTCTGCAAGGGATTGGCTGGTATACTACTTGGTGGGCGGCATGAATCTAAGGGTTTTGATAGGTTAGCACATTGCTAACCAACCTTGGACACTTGACAGGTCATCAGCCTGTTAGCCAGACATAGAGTAGGGGGAGAGAGGCCCATTAAACATTCTTCCTTCAATTAAAAGTTACCATCCCTCATTGTCAGACCATGAGACCGGATAATCCCTTTGTGCTTGGCCTTGTGTGGCGCCACACATCTACGTGTGCGTTTAGGGAGTATGGGGAGTATGGCAGGTGTCCCATCTGTGTTTGCTTCTAATAAATGGCCAGTGTTCTACAATTATGAGTCACATGCAATGGGACTGTGTTTGAAATAGATTTACCTCCTATTTATTCAGTTTTTAGCTAATATTAATATGTGTCAAGTTTTCTACTGCCACCGGGGACACTCTTGAGTTATTCTTCATGGCTTACTGTTTCACTGAAGCTGACCATCAAAAGGTTGTTTGTGCCCTTCTGAAACTTGTAATTAATCTGGGAGTATGTTGCTTTGTCTTGGGAATTGCTCTCTCGTGCCCTTGTTCTGTTGTTCCGATCCTCCCTAATTTCAATGAACCTTGGCGCTGGTTGCCAGTCAATGTCTGCGCTCTTCACAGAGAAGTTTTTCTGTGGATTCAGCCTTTTGAGTTTTCCAGAGGCTTTGAGGCCTGTGCTCATTCAGAGATGTGTTGTGGCTTCCATTTTTAATAAGAGCTATATTTTCATGTCTTTCATGTTGCATTCACCATACACATTGATCATGTCACTGTTCTTCATGTCTGGGGATGCTATGCTATGCTAATTTTCTTCCTAAATAAATGCATATGTTACCTATTGCAACTGTACTTAATGTGGAGTGCATGTTTGCTTTGTGTCTAATGCATGCTCTTTTATTGTCACATTGTTCCCAAACCCTGCTATAACTGTGGAAGATAAGTGTGGAATGGGTGTCTCAGTGAGTAACATCTCTCACCTTTACGGTATTGATGCGGGGAGGGGCAGAAGCTGTAGAGGACGTATTCTTATGCCTTCCAAAACTCCCCCCTCGGGTCGAGTCCTCAACCACTCCTGTTCTTCTGTTTACTCCCAAATAAGGCACTTTGTGTACCCATATTTTACTCACCCCCTCAAGCTACCTCCACATCTCAAGTGTTCGTCTAGACTCCAGGTCATGTAGCAGTATTCCCATTCAGAGTCACAATGCACCCAGTGCTATGTTTAATTGTGGGGGTCCTCAGGATAGGAGAATTCGACCGAGGAGTTGCGATAGGGCTCTCCATTGTTTGGGTATATGGGAAGTCACCCATTTGGGTATACTCATGCGTGTGAGTATCCAGGTGTATTACTATTTTTATTGCTACTGCTTTTTTGACAGTCTTTTTGCATTGGCTTATTGTTATTCTCAAGACAAAGAATGCTAGCAGTACTAGTACCAGTATGGCCAGTAGTATTTTGAATGTGTTAGCCAACCAGATAGGTATCCATGAGAACTGGTATGTAAACCAGTCATCATCTACAGTGTCATCCTCTTTTTCTACCATTTTTGCGTGCACATATTTCAAGACAACTATTGCCACTATGAGGGTCCCAGTTTCCTCATTGTGGGCAGAATGTACATGTGCATCAAGACGGTCCAATTTTTGCACACATGCCACCCGCCATTGCCGTAATAAGGACAAGGACATGACTGTTTTGGAGAATCATGAGTCTTACTGCTCTCAGCTCTTCCCTTGTGGCATTAAAGCCTTAAACAGTGGTATGTATCATCTGCAGCAGTTCCCACTGTGTTATTTGCAACAATTTGGCATTGGCATGTGCTTGCAAACTGCCAGTAAAGAAGGATGTAAAGAAAATATCTGTTCTACTGAACAATTTATGCTCGTCTGGTATGCCATTATACGACTTTGCTGCTTTTGCCGAGGAATAGTTATCCCTCTTTGTGCGTTTAGAGGTGAGGGACCTCATATTTCTTAGGTGTGCGTTCATTGGGGGGAAATCGCCAATCTCCACCTAACGCTGGAGCACTACTAGGGACCGTGCAATTATTACCACTAGGGAACAAAGTCCCCCCTAATTCCGAGGGAGCTGCAATTAAGCCTCGAAACCGCAATCCCAATAATGGTCCATTAATATTGCCATGCCTGCCTTCATTCCAGGCACATCAAAGATGCCTTTGCACACTTTGTACTGCCCTATTTTACTGTGCATAGGGTGGCATTCTTCAAGGGTACTATGTGCAGTGGGCCTGCTTCATCCTCTACCCATGTTAGCATTTTAGTGTATTTAGTCCATTCTGTGAGGCACTCCTTATTTGCTTTTTGCACAACCACTTGCGGTTGCTGAACAAGCACATCAGCATTACAGCTAATCAGTTCTTCGACCCAGCCTTCTGTAGTAAATACCTGTCCTTCTATTTGTAACTGTCCCCTTTAGCAACATCCAAAAATGTCTCTTCCTCATTTATCAGTGCATCTCAGAAATTGGTGGGCTTCTGTTATTATTTCCCCTCTTCTATAGCCTGATAATATACAATGTATTACCTTGTGTTGTGTTTCAACATCGTTCATCACTGACACTTCTTTTATAAAATTATCCATACATGGGGAATCTTCTTTTGTTACCCAGTGTATCGAGACACTTATGCCCTAAAATTGCCCGTTGGTCATAAATGCTGCAAGGTGTGTCAGGCAAAGTGCTGTGTGTATGGGTAATTCGGTGGGTACGAATATTCAGGAGGCAGTAATAGCAAAGATTATGAGGGAACACATGAAACAGCTCTGCTCAGATGTCTCCCTCCCCACTCGGCTCATATGTTGACATGATATCAAAATGTCCCATAAAGCATTGATCATCAATTACACCTCTTGTTGCCACACTCCCTGGAGTGCTATCTTTAAGATATTTCTCAGGCGTTATTTCATTTGGCATTACTATATGTATTGTACTGGTGTTAACATCATGGAAAACATGAAAGGCTTGCCCTGACTGGCTGTACGTGCTATAGTGTTGCAATGCGATCCAGTAAATAAAGTACTGGCACAGGAGAGAAATGACGCTTGTATCATGATTGCTGGGGTATCTATCTTTTGCATTTACCCATGGGTATTCAATCTTCTAGGGGCTAAAAGAAAATATCTTATCTCATTTGATGGACACATTTTTCTGTCAGGGGAAATGTTTAGTTTTGTTTCTCGAAAAGAGAAAGTGTTTACAAGAAAAACATGGAGAACAGTCAGAGGAAATTTCTCCTGAGAACAATATAGGTTTTCAGGTTAAATAAAAATACTGTTAGGCAGATGTTCTATGCTCCTAGAAAGGGATATGTTTTGAGGAAGAATAACAAGACCAGGAACACTCCCCACCATGGAAAAACCTTACATATGAGGCAGATGTGGCATCTGGATGTGTGCATGGACAGGCTTCGATTCAATGGTAAAAAGGACATACAACTACTATCCAATACTTATAGCCATTACATATTTGGAGCATATCCACAGAGCGGAAGTGCAAATACTGAAATGGTCCAGGAGGATGGGGTATTGCTTTTTTCACCACTCTGCAAGTATAGCCAGCAGTGACGTTTGACATACAAAACAATTTATAACAAAATGTGTGATTTGCTCATTAAATTAGGGACATATTCCCTTGTTATTTGTGATGGATAGTGCAACTGTTCTAGTACTACTGTAAGCAGCCCTAGGTGTATAACAGGCTGCCAGTGCTGTCCTGCCACCATATTGCTTATGTGGGGGACAATAAGCACCCACTCCTTTTCCATAATTCCGTTCCTTCTGGTGGTGCCCGTCCCTTCAACTCAATAATTTGCGCTATGGGTATTGTATTAAATCCCTTTTTCATCACCATGTTCCGTGTATGTGTGTATTTGTTTGAGGCAGTTGCAACATCAGATACTTCTGGGAAATATGCTGCTCTTTTTGCTTCTATTTCAGTGGCCTCATTGCCATGGGAAATCAGATCTGCACCTCTACTGTGCGCTGTGCACTTCACTATGGCAATAGCGATGGAAGTTCAGCACATCTATGAGCCTTTCTAGTAATGGCGCATGCTGTACTGGTATGCCGACTGTGAGCAGGAATCCCCTCCTTTTCCAAAGTGAAAGTCCTGCGTGTACTGTATATGTGACATAGGCAGAGCTGGAATACACTGTCTCTGCCTCATGTGCTTCAAGCTCCAGAATCAAAGCTACCAACTCTGCCGCTGTGCTGAAAAATTCACTGCCAATCTTGCACTTGTTACTGTCTCAAAGCTGTCATTCTCTCCTACCTTTACTACTGCTGTTCTACTGTGCCTCTGTCCAGATCTCTGAGCTATCACTGATGACCCATCAATGAAGAGAATTGTCCCTCCTCCAAAGGCATCTTCTTTAACATGAGGTACATTATCATAGTAGTCAGTGTAGGTTGTACAATCATGCATATTATCTCCTTCTTTTACTGTTTCTGCTATGAATCTGGCTGGGTTCACTACTCGATACCTAACAACTTTGATTGATGGATTTGATATGATAACTCATAGCCTGAAGCTCTCTGTGTAGTCAATGTGTTTCTGGGCTTTTCAAGGATGGCGAAAAGAGCATGCTCAGCATATAATGTAACTGAACAGCCCATAGTTATGCTGGCCAATGCTTGCTCACATGGGTAATGGCCTCTCATTACTATGTCTAAGATGCCACTTTAGAATGCTAATGGTTTGTATACCATACAACATTTCTGTGTGAGGGCAGCTGTCATCACTACTCCATTTGAATGTACTCAGGAAACCCTAATACTGGAACTAATACTGGAGCAGTGCTAATTGCTAGTTTCAACTCATCAAATGCATCTATCATCTTGCTTGACCAGGCTATCTCACTTTTGTCCTTTTGTGATTCGTTTAATCCTTTTAATAGTGGCTAAAATATGTTTTGTAGTTAAACCCCATGCCCTACAACAATTGCAAAGGCCTAGAAATTGCTGTGACTCGTTCACTGTTTCTGTTCTGCTTGTTTTCATATTTGCTTCTGCTCTTTCTGATGTCACTTTCCTCCACTCCACTTTTCTCCACTCCTTTGATATTAGCTGATCTATGTATAGGATCTCTTCTTGACAATATTGTAGTTTCTCTTGTTCCATGTTGTACCCATTTTCTGCCAATACTGTTTCACTGAGCCTGTCTGCACTCTTCCTCTGTATTGCTGCAGACTAATATGTCATCCACATATTGGATGACTGCAATGTCAAATTGTACATTTCCTCATTCCATCTGAAGCACCCTGTTGAAGACTGAGGGTGATTCACAGTACCCCTAGGATAAACAGGAATGTTGCAGTCAGATTCCACAATAAGTGAACAAAATCAACAATTGTGACTCTTGATCCAAGGGAACTGAAAAGAAAGCATTCTTTAAATCAATCAATGTAAAATATTTAACTGCAGACGGGACGTTACATAATATCGTGGCTGGATTTGGCACTAATGGAAATTCTGCCTCAGCAATATTATTCAGAGGGTAGATCCTGTATAAATCCCCATAACTCCCCTGTCACCTTCTTAATCAGGTACACTGCTGTGTTTCATGATGATTCTGAAGGCCCTAAATTCCCCTGTTGCACTAGGGAGGCAATGATTTCATAGATACACTCATCAGCTTCCTTTCATATGGGATTCGGTTTTACTCGTGGTAAAATAGCTCCCATTTTCAATTTAATTTTGACTGCCCCCACTCTCTTTAATAGATCAACTTCATATAGGCTGCTGGTCCATAATGAGCTTGGTATGGGTGCCAAATCTTCTTGAAGAAAGTATGGTACTTTACTCACTAACGGCATTCTCTGGGGAATATCCCTGTCCTCAGTTTGCAACCAATATGTGAGACTGATGCTAAACATCACTTTGTCATCGGAGTCCACATCTGTAAACAATTCTTCATCTGCAAATCAGTCAGTATGTGTACTGAGTTGAGTTCTATTACTGTGCTCCAATTCACCCCTTAGTCATCTATTTCATGTAAAATCACACTGTCTAGCTCAATTGTAATGTATTTATTGTATTTATTGGACATTTGTGTGGCACCTTTACACACAATTTTCCAGTCACCACAAGACAAGTAGGTGGAGGGAAACATACGAAAGAAAGTAGAACAACAAATTTAAACTGACGTCTGGTAGGACCTGGCAATATTTCTTCATGCTTGGTGTGATCGTGCACACAATTCTTTTTTTGTGAAATGCAGGTAAACTGACCAGATGTCAGTTTAAATCTACCAGACACATCCACACAAATAAAAATAAAGAATTTGATGTAAAACATGTTTAGTTACCTGCAGACATTTCCGATGAGTCCGAGCTCATAGTCGCTCTGAACAGCATAGAAAAGCTACTGGCAACATAAAGCCCAAATTAATCAATTGAGGTCTTAACCCTACTAAATCAAGCACACACCAGTATATCAAAGACAGCCTATAAATGCTGCCCACCAACTAGGCATTCCCTGTTCTGGTGATGGCGGTTGCAGGATTTCGCACAGATGAAAAGCCAACATGCACCGCTTCAAACATGTGTCGACAGACAAACCAATGAATTATTTGTCATTTCTGGTGAAAACTCACATGAATAGCGGCAGGTAAAGATCCACTACGAGCTTACATAAATGTGTATGGATTATTGGTATGCATGGATGTATTGTCACAATATATTGTGATTGTTTTTTATAGAATAATTATATTTGTATATGGTGTCACAAAATGTGAGGTTTGTTCAACAAAATTGAATTTAATAAACGTGTAAGTTATTGGAATCCTAAATTGGAGTATTTGGTGCTCTGTTAGTTGAAACCATTTATTAACTAAGGTTTGCTAGTCCATTGATGTTTTGTGCAGTCACCCCAAGAATCCCTGCTCGCCTCCAAATGTTGTGATTACTCTCAAGATATGGCAGCAAACAGGATTCATGTTACCTACTGCTAATGTGATACCAGCCATCATCCTTTTTCAACTCATAAATCCATTTGCCTGCTCATGATTTGAGTAATGGTAGCTTACAAATAAAAATATTTGTATCCGTTTGTGGCCATGAGATATATTGAGACAGTCTTCCCCCTTTCTCTAAAAAGAGGAATTGTGTTAGCCTGGTTCCACAACCTAACACTGCTGCACCCTTTGTCGTGGCCACCACATCTGTCTTGCTAACTCTCTTCCAATTGGGTAAATTTCTCAGTCTATTCACATATGGCATCTCCCTTCTATTCTGTTTCAGTGCACCTTTGGGCGTACTGGAAACTCAATGGGTTCTGGCTTCATCCTCGGTTCCTCCATTTATGTCCACGCTACCTCTCTCTCTATCTGTGTATGCATGGATGGGCTTGTGCTGCCTCCTCTTCTCTCTACTTGCACTCTTTGTCTTCAAATATTGTATACTCACTGTCTTCATCCTCTTCATCCTCTCTATCCCCAAAATCACACTTCCAAGGGGATTTACACTATATGTTCTGCTTATTACCTCTTCCAATGCTTCCCTTCCTTCCCCTTGAGGGGACCCTCTCCTTTTTTCCCTTATATTGGTGTCATCTGTCCTACTCCTGTGTGGCATGCCAATATTCCTTCATGTAGTTTCTTCCTCTTCTCTGTCTGGAAGCCTATGCTTTCTAATATTGTCATCAACTTCCTTTCAGTGCCTCTCCTTCTTTCCCCATCTCTTTCTCCTCTTTTCTTTCTCTTTCCCTCTCTGCATCTCTTCTTTTATGTCTTTTACTTTCTTCTTCTCATCTCTTTTCCCTCTCTCTTTCTGCCTCTCATTTGTTTTCCTTCTCCCTTTCTTCTGTGTTACTTTTTTCTTCCTCTCCCTTCTCTTCTTCACTCTCTTTTGCTCTCCTCCTCCACTCTTTTTTCTTCTCTTTTCTCCTTTCTTTCTGTAACTTCCCTGACTTTCTCTTTTCACTTATTGATGCCCTTTCAATCTGGTGTAAGCATTATTTTCCATCTATCCATGAATTTGGTACAATTGCTGTCTCCTCCCTGTCGTCTTGCCTGCCTCTCTCTCTCTGAACCTGCTCCTCTGTATCTTCTAACTTTGCTTGCAAGCCACAGCACTTGTCATATTCTTCGTTTGTGGACACTGGTCATGTTTGCTTATTTTCTCTCCACCTAAAATGTCTTCACTACTGTATGGTATGCATGGGTGCATATGTGGGTTTAGTATACCCTGCCTCTACATTTAATGCTTGTAATGGGTATAATCCTTGTGCAGTTGAGGATGGATGACTGCTCCGGGGAGAAGTATGAGATTCCTTGGGCATCATACACCCCTTATTATGCTAGTTAAGGATCCATTATTTTGTGTTTAGCTCCACACGTCTTCCCCAAACATTTTCCATAGTTTGAGTATACCTAACCTATTCCGAAACTATTTTCCCTTGTCAGCTGAATGTAAATAGGTGCACGTGTTTTGCAGTACTGTCTTTGAATGAGTACCTTCTTGTGACCAGGGAATGAACATCGTGTTTGCCATGTCTTTAACCCATTCCGTGTGGAACTTGACATTTTTGTCCTCATGTCAGGGCAAAGACTTACATAAGTGAATGGTTGGGGTATCGCTCATGATAATAACCTGTGAACTGGGGAGTTGGGAGTGGTCAGGGGACAGTGTTACAGTTTGAACATTTTTGAATAACCGAGGTTATACCGTGGGAATCCCGCAAGATACCGCAGCCACAATGGAAGAGTGCATCGCAAGAAATGCAGAGTGACAGGGGGTAATGGGAGTGGGTTAGTGAGGGAAAAAGCACTTGAGGGAAGTCGGGTGCAATGGCAAGATGTGGGGCCACTTGGTGAGTGCCTGTGAGGGCAGAGAAGAGTTTACGAATGTTCAAACATTTTCTTGTAACCACGGTTCTGCTGGGGATAACGCGGTTATGGGTAGTTCTGATAACTGCATGCATCAGAAAAAAGGTTTTAAAAAAAGTAAAGGACATTTTACAGGTACAGCGGGAATGAGAAAAAAGTTTTAAAAAAATAAACTTTAGAGCTGCAACATGTAAAGTGAAACCTATTGGTGTAACATGGACATGTCTAAAGGCCATGGATAGTGAGCCCCAAAAAAGCATATTGTTGCAACATGTAAAGTGGCCACGGCCGAAGTCCATGGCTAGAGGGCTACATTGAAATGTATTGGCGCATTAAAGTGGATATGGTCGAAGACTGTGGCCACTGGTCATGGATTAAGGGTAATGGGCTCTTTTAAGAAACGGATTGGCACAACAAATATAGTGTCCACTGCTGAAGGCCATGGCTAGTGGGCCCGATAGAACCGTATTGGTGCTACATGTAAAAGTGGCATGTATATATATTCAGGGGAAAAACTTTAGCTGCAAGGACGTTAAGGGGAGCAATACATTGTAACAAAACCTTAGAAAAGTCAGAGAAAAACTGTAGTTGCAGGGTTGTTAAGGTCACAATTAAATGAAACAAAACCCCTACAATTCAGCAGACAATTCAGGCAAAGCCACCTTAATGTTGTGCCTCCTGTTGCGCAGCATATGAAATGCAAGTCCACACTGTGCGCGCAAGTTGATTCTTATTTGGTCCAAATCTGGCCAGCAATTTTTGTACTACTGCTGTTGAAATACTGCACTTTTTCCTCTATGCAAAACTAAATATGTAGAAAAATGTGAAACTGTGGCGTTTTGTTTTCTTAATAAAGTTTTCATTTTATAATGGTTTATTCCCAAATAGTGTGTCTCTTGACAACCTTTTTGTTTGGACCATTTCATCCAAACCCATTCAGCAAGTCAAAGGTTATTAGCCTCACTCAGCTTTTCTCCTGTAAAAAAGCACCAATGCCGATATAAAGGTATTAAGGAGCTGGAGCACCCCCTTGTCTGTCGAATATGTTAAAAGCTACTGGATGGATTCAACCCAAAACAGTCAAGAAATATAAGTCCATTCTTTGTGCCCAAGTTGTTTCTTATTTTGTCCAAATCTGTCCAGCGGTTTTCACGCTAATGCTGTTCAAAAACTGCACTTTTTCTCTATGGAAACTGAATGGGCTGAAAACTGTGAAAATGTGGGGTTTTGTTTTCTTTGTAACGTTTATATTTTATAATGGTTTACTCCTAGAATTTGCAGTTTTGGGGGGCCCTAGATAAATATTTGGTTCTGAGCATTTCTTCCGCATCCATTCAGCAAGTCAAATGTTATTAGCAAAAGAATTTTGTCAGAAATTTGGCATTTCTGAAATGTACCATGGGAGATATAGCTATTATTTCGGAGAAGGGTCACCCGCTTCTACATCAACTATTTCAAAAAGTACTGGACAGAATAACCCCAAACTAAAAAAGGATTGTGAGTCAACGCATTTTGCCCAAGTTATTTCAAACCTGGTCCAAATCTGTCCAGCGGTTTTGGATGTGCGGGCGAGCAAAAACAGACCTTCTTTGTCCATGGGAAAAATAATGGAGAGTAGGCCTAAAGTTTTTTTTTCTTTTTCTTAATAACTTTTCTATTTCTTAACAGATCTTTCCCAAACTTTCAAATCTCGGGGGCAGTAAGGGAGGGGTCGTACATAATTGTCTGCAAATTTTCAGCCAAATCAGTTGCATGAGTCAAAGGTTATTAGCAATTCATTTTTTGGATTTCCTATAGTACTATGACTCACCTTAACTATAGGCAGCCGCCACGCTATGATATATATAAACGTACACACACACAGGCACCCATGAACACAAAGCCAACATCTATGGCTAGTGGGCCCCGAAGAATGCACATTAATGAACTTTGATAAACACATACACACACACACATACTGGTGGTGACTGGTTGCAAGCAAAAGATATGATTGCTGTAAGAATGATCTGTTTGCAATTACCATCAGGATACATTGGCAAAACAATAACCAGTAGGCAAACCACATATACACTTTGAATGTAACCTTGCATGTGGTGCCAGCCACATCAAGAATGCATTTTTATTTTTCTGAAAACTCATTTTCTTTTCATTGATTAGCACAACAACGAGGATGTACATTAAATCTCCTGGCACTGCAGTTTGTCATAATTACATCTCTTGCATGGATTGAGCATCAGAAGGGACTGACTCCTCATTGTGGCTTGACACACAAAGTAGGATGGCAACGTTGGATGGCAGGATGGCAGTAGGACCTTTCCTTTAGCATTCCCTCCGTGCGTTATCCGGGTCTGCGCTTTTGCTCTGTGGGGCTGTGTCCGTGCTATGACAGAGCTATGACAGAGTTCACAAGGAGTGGCTCAGGGCACAGAGTCTCACAGTCTGGTAGGTTATTGTGATCTGCCTGGACTAATATTGTTAAACAGCTGGTCTGTGGACCGAAGCCCCTAAGCCCCTCCTAAGTAGCCTAAGCCTCAATCTTGCCCCCCTCCCCCACCTCCAATTTTGACAACTTCCATAAAACCTTCCATACTACCGCTTTGGGGGCTGTGGTCAGTGTATATCTTGGATGGCCTTAAAACCAAACGCCAAGAAAGGGGGCCCAGTGAAAAGTAGGAGGACAAAACCTCCACCTTACACGTTTATGGTGTACGAATATATGTACATAGTGAACCATAGGGCCCTGGGAAGTTAGAGGCTCTCAGAGAAGAATAACATCTTACAAGGAACTTCTTCAAATTCCTGAAATCTCTTAAGTATCTCGAATAATACTAGTAGCACTCAAAAGCACATGTGTGAGGACTCTCTACCATGTTAAGGCTCGATGGGGCAGAATGCCCACCCTGGCCTCACTCAAATGACCAGTAGAAAGGAGCGATCACGTTGAGTGTGGCTAATCATGTAACTATAACTCCATCAGTAGGCTTGATTCTTGAGGAACTAGAGCAATCGATCAATCGACTTTATGCGGAAAACTGCCAAGCATCATCGATCTCTCAATCTCTAGTAGCTGTTGATCGGCATGTGGGAGGGACTGAACTGTACAGTGATTCAGAAACTCCTGCCCTCGCTGGTGGTTTAAGCATTGAGGTAATTGTCCCTTGTAAATGGAATTTTGCTGAAATTCTTGTTTTCCCCGAAATAATCACAGAGAGCTGTGTACTATAGGGGAGCATGGGTCCTGCAGCTGCAGAGTGTATTTAGCTTATAAAAATTAGTACATTCTGAGTTGTTTTGACTACCTATCCTACATGTGCGGTATTCAACCAAATGGGGTGATCAGTTAGCAAAAAGTGTGACAATGTTAGACAGGAGAGGAAAGGCAGCGATGAATTTCACCAATCAGTATGGTGGGCAGAGTATAATCCATGCCACAGAGATTTACAGAATGCAGGCTATTCTGGCTGTAGTTGTTGGAGCAGAAACTTGGGGGCATACAGACCCTAGAAGCTTGGTAATTGAGGAAAACAGGATACTTAAGTGACTCTTGAATCTGCCAAATAGTGTCTCCAACGTTCTAATTAAAATGGTGCTGAACTGGTATGGTATTGGGTATCTAATAAAACCCTTGCTTTATTGGTCAAAATTATGGCATACCCACAAAGTCTTGGTTTATCGTGAAAGCCTGTTCAATTTGTTATCCCCGCAAGGGGTTACTAGTCTCCCATGGTTTTCCTTTATGAAAGAAATGTCTACAAAATTGAATTGACCCCTTATGTGAAGTGACCCTGGTAACTTGGGTTGATTATAAATCTGTTGTGAGAAAATGCATATGATTTGTGTCACTCTAGAGAATTATGTAGTCGAGTGATAAGAATTTAGTAGTACCATTTTTACAGATTAAATGTAATTGCTCCATCGAAATGTACTTGGATATTCCCTGCAAGAAATATATGAAGACCTTGATAGTTAAATTTAGATTATGAATACTGCCTGTTCAACAATGTATTTCTTGTTGGGATGTAGGTCAGTCCGACAAGTGTAAATATAGTATTATGTGGGTTGAGGATGTACAGCACTCAATGTATCTTCCCTTTATATATCTATCAAACGATGTCCTACTTAAGACCGCTGCTTATCGATACAAAAATAAAAACTCTTAACAAAGCTTGTAGGCTGCTGAAAATGACTATGGATGAAAAATGCCTAATTGCAATCATGAAATATTTAGGGGCCACATGGTTGTTACAAATGGCAGTTTTTTAAACTCGATTGAATGATTTCCATATGATTATTTTAAGCTAATATTTACTTTTGAATTTTTTAGACACGCGTGCATGTAATTCAATTATTGTTTGTACTGTTGTACGTAATTTTGAATGGCCGTTGCCGAAATAAAACTGATGATAATGATAATTACATCTCCAGTTGCAATATGTGAAACTGGCCTAATTTCTACTGGCAAATAATTTACAATTGTTGTTGCCCACTGTGGTAGGGCAACAACAATGTAGGCACCTTTTCTGTCAAGTGGAACAAAAATGTGTTCAATGTTAATACAGTGTTTCTCTGTGGCACCAAGTTTTCTGATGTGCACAAACATGATTTGATGTGGATAAATGATCCGCTTCACAGTGGCAGATCGCATCTTAAGAAGCATTGATCAATTATGTCCTTTGAAACAATTCACACAGACCACAGCAACACACAGTAGCCATCACTGGAAGTTCACCGCCAGTTCAGAACCGCCATGGGAGCAAAGCATTGTGGGCATGCCAATCAGCACAAACTCAATTGCTTAGCTCCAGGAAACTGACTTTCTCTCACAGAGCAGTAATATTTGATACAGTGCTTCTTCAACCCGAGATAAACATCTCTCAAGCTACAGAAAACTGCATACAGGTTTCATGGTTATCAAGATGTGTATGAAAGGCCAAGTCAGTTTTTCATCCTTCCTATCTTTTAAGATCAATAAACGGGTCACAACTTCAGTTGAAGCACTATATAAATAACAAAGCATTATCATCATATGTGCAGTGTAGCCATGCATTTGGAGCATTTAAGAATGTGTGGCAAAGTTGCGGTGGGTTTAAAAAGGTTTGAGAAAAAAACGTTTTACATGAAACTTGAATGAAGAATACGCCATATAAGCCATGTCACTTAAGCCACAGGACCCCACAAAGCCCCCCCAGTAGACATAACTTAAAGATCATCTTCAGTTCAAAGAAACATGAACAAAGCATTGTCGGTATGCAATTTTGCCTAAATGCAAGGTTTTTGCTCAACAATTTGGAATGTTCAATGTGTTCCCTTGTCTGCAGATCCTCTTTCATTGAATTCAGTTGGTTTCCTTTGTTTCGAAATCTGTGCTGTCAAATGAGACAAATCAACCATTGTTTTCAAAATGTTCTTGAGTGACTTAGCCTTTTGGGATGGTGCTGAGGACAGCTTGCTTTACTAGCCCCAATTAATCCTTGGTATTTAAGAGTCCAGTGAAGAGGGGATGTCGGAATCCACCCCTGCCTCCCATCCAGCAGGCATACGAACCGGAAGAAGAACCGAAGGAATCATGACCGTTTGTACCATTTGAGACTGACCCTCACTGCTCCCTTGATTGACAAATACGAGGACAGGTACCCACCCCGCCAACCCTTCAGCCCTAGACCAATGCAGACACTGCCTAGAGTGAATGGGGAGTCACAGGACGCCTTTAGGGACACCTCAATTGACAGCCTCGAATAAAGTGGCAAGACAATGTACTCAAAGTCATTAGAGACACCACGACATAGTAGGGTTAGACATGAAGCACACATGCCATCCAAACAGCGGGACACAAACATGCACCCAAATACATGAAGAACACTTGCATGCAGTTCTTTAAGCTAGAGGACAGTCACATATACACACTGTCCTTTGCCTTTATTATTTTGTTATTAGCTTGACTGCCATAACATGGAAACCACAAGAAGTAAGAGATAGGGTGTAAATGCTTGCAGATGCTTACACGCATTTAACCCCATGGACCTATAGGATCAATTGAGGGATCTGACAGGGCCATAAACAACTAACCTTTGGATACTATGGAAAAGCACAAACAGTAGGAGCCAAGCTGTGGCTTAGGAAAAAGGAAAATTAGAGTAGGCCACAACCGTCTCAGCAAAGGCTGAGCTGAGATGAATTTAGTGCGAACAGGAGAGCAAACGCTACGGGTCTGGGCCTGCTTCCAAGGCCACCATGATACGAGGACATTACTTTCCATGAACTGCAGTAACACCAGCGCAGCAGACGCAAACAACTCATAATTCAGACTAATTCGGAGCTGCAGAGCTCAGGAACACGGTTTTTGGACATGTGACCGGCCAAGCCGATGATGAGCTGAAACTAGTAGCTGGAAAGAGACGCAGTCTCCCCCGTCCAGACAATAGCTTGCATCAAAGTCGTTACAGAATAAGCCGAGTGTTGCATGAGGAGAATGAGCACTCTCATAGTCTTGGTGGTTGAAATATGTTACAATGCAGACACATAGTTGTTCTTATTACCTTGAAAAGGTACACCACGAGCTGAGAACTGATTTGGGTCCTAGGCCTGGGGGCAACAGCTCTAACTAATCACAGTTCAGGACCTTAGGGGCGGGTAGCCAGGGGAAAGAAACAATCATCAGACCCTCACTCTGCAATATTGATATAGATAGATATAGGGACTGCTGTGGGATGTCTTAACCCACTTTTGCTCTGCCATGCGGCATCACTGTGTGCTGATGGTGCCAGAAACATCAAAATGGCAGCAAAACGCTTGTGCATGCCAAAACCTCTGAAAATCTGTGCTTTGCAACGCACAAAAAAGATGGCTGCCCAATCTGCCAGTGGTGGAACAGAGATCTCACTCCTGACACATGTCACTGGGCTCCACGACATGTGAAGATGGAGTACAGAAGTAAAAGCAGTGCCTGGCTAAAGGAAACCCCAAATTTTGCTTTAATTTTTTTTCTTGTTGCTGAAAATGCAGAATGTTGGTACAAAACACCCTCAAACATCCAGAATTCTTGCTGAGTGCTACAATTCACTTAGTGCAAGAAACCATTGTGAACATACAATGTCCTTAAAAGCTGAAAGCATAAAGGGATTTCCACAGCAAAAGTGTCTATGTGGATCTGTCAAAATGTGGGCGCAGTACCCTCGGCCGCCTGAATGACGGCTGTCAGGGGCCTGCAGGATTAAAACTTTAAACATGTATAAACTAAAATCAAATGTTTGGAAGCTAACAGGCCTGTTATTGAGAGTAACCCATCTTGTAAATGTTTTGATTCCATGGTTTAAAATCTTGAAGAAGTATGTAGCTGTGATTTGATCCCACAAGTTTGTTGTATGCTATAAAGCTGGCTAAAGCTACCAAACTGGAATAACAGCTTTCCTCACAGAGGCAAGGCCTCCCCCTCCACCAGGAAATGATACCTAAGTGATATTTATAGGGTGGGGAAGAACCTGGCCTGCAGTGGGGAAGGAAACAATGAACAGCTGCAAAGCAGGAAAGGCTAAGTGTGAGGACCGTCGTAAAATGGCCGCTGCCAAGAGAACGGGAGGAGATTGCTCCTGAACTGAAGGGAGACAAAAAGAGGCGGAGACAAACAACCATCTGTTGCTAAACATTCACAAAGAACATTTTGTTTAAATACCTATAACTTGCCACTTAAAATTGTCAAAAACACAAAAATAACAGAATTGTAAATACGGCAGAAAATGTGATTTTACACCAAATGTATTTCTGCTAGAAGTATGAAACTGTATACACGTATGCTCATGTTATACACGCACACTTGTAGAAATTTGCTGATAACTGGAACATTGTGTTCCTGATGAAAAGGGCAAAACTCTGGGAAAAGCAGAGACAAGATCCCACAGCTACGGCAAAGGACTGGATCTGATCTGCAATGTTTCCTGACCAGAATCCCTGACCAGAATCCCCGACCAGAATCCTGACTGTTCCGTTTGAAACATATCTAGTTAGTATCTATAGATAGAACTGTGTCACTAGCCTATGTACCTTGCTTAGTTAATCCCTATCTTATATCCATCCTATCTTGTCTTCAGAACCTGCATCGTTAGGAGTATTTTTGAATTGTCTGAACTCTCTATCCAATCCCTCCTATCTTCCTCCTGTGCTAGCATTGTTAAAACTATCTCTGCCCTGATCTTTTCTCATCTGAAGAAGGCGGGACCACTGCAGGCAGTCCCCCTGATCAAATGGCTGTGTTCCTGTGTGGTATTGTCTTCATAGTTATCCTCAAGTGTAAGAAAACCTTTTTGTCATTTTAAAAGTGCATTCCTGTTCTCCATTCTTGCGCCTATCTCGAAAAAACGACCTCCACTATAACGTCCATAACTTTCCCAGTTTTTGCGCTAGAAACAAAAAACTTCTGCTTGTAGCTAACATCCACAGCTTTAAATCGCATCTAAAACCTCATCCCAAAGCCATACAGTTATCCCGTTATCATGATTATTGCGCAGTGAAAAGTTTGCCACAAATTTCAGATTTCAAATTGTTTCTTTGTATAACATCATTGCTAGTGTTTGTGTCTAACTATCCAAAACGGCTCCCATAAGAGTTCTAACAATGTCAGCAATGTAAACCATATTTAGTGTTTTTGCCCAATCCATTCTCAAGATAAATTTGAAAGCCATTCAGACAGCTTACAGTTAATTCTGTTTTCTCTTGTGTTTGCTGGGGGAAAGTGGGATTGTTAATTTGTTTGAATTCTGCCATTCCTGAATACTTGCTCTCTCCTCCTATCTCTTTACATTGCCTATTGGGGGTTAAGGGATATGCAAGGGGAACCGTTAACCACAGTGCTATCTGTTCTAAACACACACACAAAAGTATTATTTCTGTGCTGAATTGTTTTGCTTATTATTACTCCTTGTGTATTAAAGAGATTATTCACTGTTACATCACCCCATTGGTGATTATTGTATACCCCTTAAAACACAGTGGCCCTCATTACGACCCTGGCGGAGGACCATGGTGCAATCTGCACCATGGTCCATGGCGCTAAGCTGCCAACTCCGCCATGGGGGTTGGCGGACTTACCGCCCCATTCCGAGGTTGGCGGGGCGGTAAGTCCCCAATCCCCATTTACCCTTCCCCATTCCCATTCCTGGCCCCATAGGGCATAATGGGTGTGGGGAAGGCGTTAATTACGCCACCGTAAATTACGGTGGCGTAATTAACATCAAGGTCCCTTAGCGCCATGGATTTTAAAGCCTGCTAAAAGCAGGCGTTAAAATCACCATGGCGCTAAGGGAACTCGTACTCAGGCGGTAAGGTACGCCATGGTTTACGCCGGCGTAAACCCCTTTCCGCCAGGGTCCTAATGAGGGCCAGTGTGATTAAATTGTAAATACATAAATAAATATTTTAACTTTGCAAACCAGCCTGATTCCTGGTTCAGCGGGACCGGGGAGGGGGGGGCGGTTAGGGGGTGGGTTCCAGGAGAGGGGTGTGATATGAGTGGTACATTGTTCAGAATAAAGAACTTTTAGACAAAAATAAATAAGGATTTCAGTTGTGCATTACTTGGGTGTGCGCCGGATTGAAATCACTTACACTGCTATAGGGGAACTATAGGGGAACTACCACTCAACGCCCAATCCACTCACTCGATAGGTTTGCTGGAGAGAGGCCCAGATTGTGACATCACACTGATGCCATGATACTACAAAACTGGCCTGTAAGCCAGTGATCTTTGAGAAGTCCAGTAGCCTCTTCCTTGTACCAATCCCTGTTGGTTTCTGGCTGTAATAAACTGCAGTTGAATTTGCTGTCTGTCTGGTCCTGCATTCCTTTTGGGGAAGGGAAGGAGTTAGGCCTTCCATGAATTCTGAGTTTGCGAACTCCTAGCAACCCTCAACCTGCCTGAGAGTTTCACCCTAACACCATTTTGTGTAAATAAAAATGAAATCGCCAGTGACCATTAACTGCAGCGCATTTTGCCCATTAACACAACCTTGGACGGGTGCAAGAAAAGTGCAATTTCGAAGCATATTACATGTTGTATTATCACTAGTGTAAACATTGCACTGATGAAAAACTGTATTGAAAGTTTACATTGTTCTGCACCAGGAACATTTTTGCACTGCCGTGCAAAATTAGGCAAAGGGCTTTTTTGGTTTCATTGAACATGCCAGTGCACAAAAATGCACTGCAACCCTGGAACTGTTTTGTCATCATGTTTCCCTATCAATAATGAGTTTCTTTTTCTTCGTCGACTTTCTTAACATGACAATTAATGATTATGATTTCCCACTTTCTGCTGAGGAGAAATCATATGGAAGATGATACGTCTCAAACAATCATGTATGCAAGAAACAAAACCGGGAATGTCGCCCGCCTTTACCAGGTAGCTTCTAGAAACGCGATAGCTTAAACTAGAGGCTGTGATAGAATCTCACAGATGTTCAGTTACGCCGAGAACTGGTTATCGCTCATGGAAATGATGTTTTAATACACACATGCAACTGTTCTTTCGATTTTATGGCCCCACAATTGGTTCTCTCCATCGAGCGTTGTATACATATCTCTTTTTTTAGCAAAAAAACAAATTCAGAACAGATGTCGCGGATATGTGTTTGCCCTCTTCAATGTCCTTTATGTTGTACACAGTACAGGACGATGCGAGTCACATGTGCATTGACATGTCAGCATGTGCCCATTAGTTTGTTTTATACCAGTTATGTTCCTCATACTATCTGCTTAGCACAAGAGTGGGGGCGGTGCACATTTCGACAATGCCGTGGAAAGGCAGCTCAGAGAAAACGGTCTGCAGAACAAGCTGTGCTAACTCAATGGAGCAGGTCATCTTTCCATCTCCCTCGATGGCGCTGCTGCTCAGGGGCAGTGCCTGCCACAGATGGTCCCTGAATACAATAACAACCGGCACGCGGATTGCAAACTATCCTGCTGTAAGAAGCTAAGGCACAGATCACTTCCGCAGGTAAGAGTAGCTAAGGCATTGAACACTTGGACAGATAAACACAGATAATAAAGCACAGTTTATGTGTATCGCTATTTAGGTATCAGAAAATAAAATCGTGCTGTATGAAAGCATAACAAGTAAATGCCCATGCATACACGATGGTTCTATGTTATTTCATCTGCAATTTCTTTTTCAATTAGTTTTTTACGAAAAATGTTATGCGAAAAAATCATCAACTTTAATATTCGGGAGGGGCACACAAACACTTCCCCTATTTTTTAATCCCTATACCAAACCCCCACACCTCTTATACACCCTTGCCCATCCCCCTATATGTTTCATTTCGTTTTTCATTGAATATTTTTTGGTAAAAAAACGAATTTACAAAAACCTGGCGATGAAACGACTGTATACCATACACGATATCACAATCATTCACTTAGTAGACATTTGAGCTGATATCAATAGGTTTAGAATAACAATTAATTGCTGTAATCGCAGACAGAAATGCATCAATTTTGAGAAGAAGGCTTTAACAGCCTGCACCAGCATTAGTACAATGTCATGCTAATGACACCAGACGAATAGAGTGAGTGAACAGTGCAGGCCCAATCAAAGAAATGTTGGGGGCTCTGCCTACAAGATTTATTTTTGTATCCGGTATTAAAAGCTGTATGTTTTGGGAACAGTTCTGAAGAAAAAATATAATGGCTGAAGACTTCAAGAGCAGGATTCGTACTGCTGTGGAGTGGTACATGTATTTTCATGGAAATCCGAAAAGCAGTACATGCAGAGCAGACCGATAGTTATGTCAGAGGAGAGGGGTGTCTGGCCTGTGTTGGGATTCAGCAGAAAACACATCCTACTTTGAAGCTTGTGCCATGAGAAGTTGCACACACATTGGTCCTCATTGCGTGTTTGGCAGTAACCCAGCAACACATCTGAGCAATTACTGGCAAACTCGTTTACCGTTACCACCACACCATGCAATGACCATGGGATTAGAGCGGTGGCATGGTGGTACAAAACCCTATATTTGGAGACCACAGGATTCCTTTGGGGATGTTTTTTTTCTTTACCACAAGTGGGAATTCCCTGCAGTAAATACTCGTTTTGGGGGGTTATGTGGAGGATGTACCTCCAGCAAAATTCTGGACTGCTCAACATCCTCCACTTAACCTTCAAACCATATTACAGTGGTGTGGTAATATGGCAGCAACGTCACAGCAACTGAATTACCGCCATTTTACTGCACCGCCATAGGTGTAATGACACCCATTGTGCCAGAATACCAGATCCGAATTTGAGGCAAGACAGATAACAATAGGCCTCAGATGGCAGTTACAGATGATAATGACTTGGACCAATAAGTAAAGGTAACAAAACTGGTGAGTATGGTGTAATAAAATAAATAATTAATAGATCTCTTTCAAAGCTGTTGCACATCGTTGACAGTTTCTGTTATGCTCAGATGCTACTTAAAAGACAGGCTGCCAAGATAACACACCATATCCAGTATATATTTTTACCTGACTGAATCTAACAGCTGTTTTGCATTATGTCCATTTGCTATGTTATGGGCACTTTCCATCTAAGACATTTGTTTTCGCACATAGTTCCCATTTTCTCAAATTTCTAGTTAGCACAGCATTACTAGTCTCCATTATGCCCGTTAACGCATAATTGCTACCTTCTGTTATGCCCATTTTTCCTATTTAGCACATGATGAGAACCTGGCATTTTACACAGTTGGCACACCATGCCCAGTTTCCACCATGCTCCACGTTCAAAAGCATTTTGGTTTCCAATAGGATCCTTAGTTTCCATTATAACCAGTTTCCATAACCGTTTCTATAATGTCCAGTTACCACAGCATTTCAAGTTGCAAAATGTTGCCGAGTAATAGTCATTGCCAATTTCGATATTGGCCAGTAAAAATCATTGTCAGGATCCATTATGGCACATTATGGCACATCATTTTACATTTGTATCGTTTCATGTAAGCATACAAAAGTTACATCATAGCATACATAAGTTAGAGCATCATTGTTAGTCTCAGTAATGCGCAATTAGCACATCCCTACCAGTTCCCATAATGACCAAAGCATTGCAAGTTTATTTAAAAGCCATATTCCACACGATGACCAGTTCCCATGATGCCCATTTAGCATATCATGACCCGTTTTCGCAAAACCGCCTTAGGGCAGCAGGCTACCTTTGTCTGCATTCCACTACAAGCTCCTCTGCTTATTTTGTTTGAAAACTGGGCCTGAAGTGGGGCTTTGGAGCCTGCACCCAATAGATTGCTTAATTCACACAGTACTCACAGACCGTGCATGTTCAGCCTGCTTCTGTGGCACAGCTTGTCTGACACGTATTTAGATCATCCATCAACTTCTTTGTATGCATCAATCAGCCTGCAGTCACCTGGCACATATAAGGTCTGCTACGGGCTTACATGGCTGCATTATAGTGGGCTAAATGATGAGTGAGAAGAATAGGCTGAAGGAACTCAGGAGAGAGTCACTAGAACATTATTATTCTTTCAATAGTGGCTTAGCTCTGGGCCTGCCTAGACCAGCAACCTCGTGGTATTGGATGCTACATTGCAGCTGTTGTCCCTAGATTAACAGTTAAGTGGACCAACTGAAAAACTAAAATGGTTGGCCATAAAACTGGTAGCATGTGGTATTCTGTATAGTCTACTAACTAAGGCATGCACTGGTTTGTTTTGGGACGGACCTCAGCAGCAGTGAGTGCCTGCGCACAGGTTGAGTGATAAATATGTCTGTACACCTTGCTTACTTATACTCAAACAATAACATTACTCGATAGTGGCAATTTTTTGCCTGATATATTTGTTGCATATTATTAAAATAAATACATCAGGATTGGCTTGCTGCGACTTCAGCCACGTTCAGTGGTTTATATTTCACCATTCTTCATGGGCTATGTATAGCATTCTGGTAAGTCATGCCTTAGAATGTGGCGTGTTGGGCTCTCCATAACTCAATGTGAGAAGGAGTTGGAAGTGGAAAGAGCACTTTGGCAGTGTACGACGTTGGAGCTTAGATAATAAAGAAGTACACATCTCTTTCAATGGTGATGAGTGACACAAGGTATGGACCGGCAACCTCACTGAGTAGCTTGTCACGTGCCAAGGTGTGTCCTGTGAAGACATCTCACCGTTTAACAAGTGCAGAGTATTTTATTGTATTGTATTTGGTTATTTATATAGTGCTCTTTCCCCACTTGTGTGGCCTCAATGTGCTTTTTCTCGGTTGGTACGCCCTCAGTGACAGTAGTCAATGTGGTGGGAAGTTCTAGGCAGTTTAGCTTCGGAGGTGCACGTGTGCATGTTGTGGTTCTAGGACTTGGGTGGCTGGCAAGGCTTGACTAAGCAGCCCCAAGAGAGGTCATGCACGTGGGTGGGCGCTGTTGAGGGCTTGAGATAGAATGCTATTGTTGAGAGAGCCTATGTGAGGCCACATATAACGAGTTCCTTTCTGGTGGTAGTTGCTGTATGCTAGTGGCAGAGGTGTTGAGGTACATAAGGTGTTTCAGTCTGCACAGCTATGTGTGATGCTAGACCGAATGTGCATGTCCATAGACGCTTTCTCTCGTGCATGGATACTTGGCCGTGCTTGTGGCACTGGTGGTGTGAGATTATACGTACTGTAAGCTGTGAAATTGTTCGGCTGGGGTGATCTTTGTCCAGGTCCACATTTGAGACTTCTATACCAATGAGGCCTAGGTTTCACAATGTAGCAGGTTTGACCATGCAATAGACAAAGATGGAGGCTACACATACATTTGGGAGTCCAGTATGGTGAGAGAGAGGCATGGGTTTCACAGCACAGCAAGATCCAGTATACAATAAACAAAGATGGAGGCTACACCTAGATGTGAGAATCCTGTATAGTGCGAGAGAGGCCTAGGTTTCGCAATGCAGTGGGGCATATAGCAAACAAAGATGGAGGCTACACCTAGATTTCAGAGACCTGCATAGTGGGAGAGAGGCCTAGGTTTCACAAAGCAGTAGATTTTACCATGCAATAGACAAGGATGGTGGCTACGCCTAGATTTGAGAATCCTGTATAGTGAGAGAGAGGCCTATGTTTCACGATGCAGTGGATTTAAGCATATAGTAAACAAAGATGGACGCTACACCTAGATTTCAGAATCCTGCAAGTGGGAAAGAGGCCTAGGTTTCGCAATGCAGTAGTAAGTTTCAGCATATAGTAAACAAAAATGGAGGCCACACCTTGATTTGAGAGTCCTGTATAGTCGGAGAGAGGCCTAGGTTTCACGAAGCAGTATGTTTCACCATATAGTGAACCGAGAAGGGGGCTACACCTAGATTTGAGAATCCTATATAGTGAGAAGGGACAAGGTTTCACAATGCAACGCAGTAGGTTTCACCATGAATAAAGAGAGAAGGGGCTACACCTAGATCCAACAGCCCTGCACAGTGGGAGCGAGGCACAGCCTTCATTATGCATTAGTTTTCATCATATAATAGTCGGTTTTCGTAATATAACAGACATGACATGCCATAGTACATGATTTATGGGGCGGAAACATTGTGTAGCGTGAACAAGCGGTGAGAAAGATAATTGGCTAATCATTGTTTGCTTAATGAAGTAAAAATGGTCTCTTAGTTTCAAACCGCTATAAGCATTCGATCTGCTGGGCAAGGAACAGATTGTGTCAATGCCGTCTGTACGCATTGCCGAGGGATACACTTGAGGAAAGGACCTGACCTTTCACCACACAGTTTGTGTCACATGTAGATTGTTATCCGTAACCAAGGTTACTGCACAGCGCCAGTCAATAGCTTCCTAGCAGGCGAGACTCACTGTTTGGTCAAACACCAAAGTGAGTTATGAAATAAGTGAAAAGTGTACACAAAGGAGACTGTAGAATTAAACAAGTGGAAAAGTCAATTGAGGTATAAGGAGGAGCATAAGGGCAATCGTCATCTTTGACATCAAAGGCACACATACATTTGTTTGTATTTATTTATTGTTTGCTTGTTTGGCACTTATACAATAAGAAAATACTGTTCCAAAGTGCCCACAGGGCAGGTAGGGCGCAAGGGTGGGAAAAACATTAAAGACACAATATTTAAGAGCAGAGGAGGGAAAAAGGTAGGAGGGACAAACCTACTATGCCTTGTGAGTATTCAGAAAGTGCAAATGCAGCAAGGAAGAGAGAAGAGGGGTTAAGTGCTGGGGAGTCATGGGTGAGCCACATATGAAGTGCTATGAATTTTGAGGCCTTGGGAGGTGTAAGTGCAAACCTCCAGGGCATAGGGTGTGCAGATGCTAGTGCTGTGGATAGACAGTAGCTGGTCAGAATTGATGTGGGAGGTCAGGGCTTCAGGATGCATAAGGGCCCAGGACACCGATCGCAGGAACTGTGGGATTAGCAGAGGAGAGAAGAAGGGAAGGAGGAGAACAAGATGAAAGTCTTAAGGAGCTTCTGGAATTTGAGAAGATCCTGCTCGAGGTGTAGAGGGAGGGGGAGGCTGGCCATAGGAAGGAGCCCGCTGAGGGAAAGTGAACGACCACCTACTCTCTATTTAGCAAAATGAGTATTTAGTGAGATAAATTTAAAGATAGTGTGGTCCCGGGCCCAGACAGGCTTGTGGATGATGCAGAGAGATTTACATTTAATCTGTCCAGCAACCGGGAGCCAGTGCATTGTCCACAAGGGCTTTGGGACTGCAATACCTTCATATCTCTCTGCCTAAATATCTTCCTACTCGAGCATTCCACTCCTACACCTCCAACTCTTAGAGGGTCAGTCGCTTCTCCAAGCAAAGAGTTGGGGGCAGATCTCTTTCTTCGGCTGGGGCCTCCCTCTGGAACTTGAGCAGAAACATATCTGGTTCCAAAAGCATCTCATGACTTTCCTCTTTGCTTCCGCCTTCTCTTTTCCTCTCCCCTGCTGATCTCCTATCTGATCAACACAGTGATCACCTGGCCACCCTCTGAATTCGGGCCCAGGTCCCTGCCTGTCCAGGTGCAACCAACACTACCTCTTGGCACCTCCTGCACTTGTGGTCTGTATCTGTAAGCCTAAAGTCACCTCTCTTCCACTTATTAGCCACTCAGTGGCTACGATTCCAAGCACCCGTACTTGCCACCCGTTGGCTACAGTCTCTGCTATTTCCATTGCCTTGCATTTCTCCATCCTCCCGGCACTTCCCTCCTCCCTCTTCTCCTGAACTTGGGCAATTGGAATGTCACAAGGCCTAGTAAAATCATTGTTTTGGTCATCCCTCGGTCCACCCCCCTTGTCCTGTCGCGCCTTTAAATACTTGTGTATAGGCGCATTTCAAATGCCATATCACATCATATCATATCAGTGAAGACTTTTTAGTACAGGAGAGATGCGGTCCCTGGGCTTAAGGCTAAGGGTAAGCCTTGCTGCCCTATTCTGGATTAGCTGGAGGGATTGCAGAGTGGAAGATGGTAGATTCAGGAGGCACCTATTGCAATAGTTAAGCCTAGAGAGAACCACGGCTTGGGTCTCATTGAGCCTCTGAGGCATAGTGAGAAAAGGTAACATTCCTTTGAGAAGGAAGAGCTGGAAATTGGACTTCTTGGCAATGTCCTGAGTGTGAGAGAGGAAGGAGAGAGAGGAGTCAAAGATGACTCTAAGGTTTCTGGCTTCAGTTGAAGGCGCAGGGGGAGAGCCCAAGGAGGAAGGCCAGAGTGAGGAGAATAAGGAGGAAGCAGGGGTCCCGATGGGAAGGATCTTAGTTTTACAGGTGTGAGGCAGAGATCGTTGGAGGCGCACCAGGACTGGGTGGTAGATAGGGAGTAAGGGATGATGGAGGGTGCAAGAGGGTCAGCAGGGAGAAAAGCTGTGTGTTGTCTGCATAACACTGGAAGTTGGAGGAGAAGGAGGAGATGTTAACGAGCCAGGGGGAGCTTATAGAGCACTGTGGGACACCACAGGTGGAGAGGGAAGGAGGGGAGGAGAAGGTACCCAGGATGTCTTGGGAAGAGCGGTTAGTGAGGAAAGAAGTCAGCCAGTCCAGTGCCCATTTAGAGATACTGAGGGTATTGTAGAGACTTTGTATGAGGATGGAATGGTTGACTGTGTCAAAGGCAGAGGAGAGATCAAGAAGGATAAGGACAGCTGGGGATTTGGAGTCCAGAGATGTGAGCAGTTCTTCACGGGTGTTCAGAAGAGCAGTTTCCGTGCCTTCGGATGCTCGGAATCCAGATTGATGGCCGTGGAGACCACCAAGTTCAGTGTGTGAGTTGAGTGAGAAGTACTTAAGTACTTTATGGTGCCTCATTTAAGCGTGTCACTATGAAAGGAGTTACCGCCACCTAGTATTTTCTCAGAAACCACAAATACCTTGGAAGAGTTGGAAAAGACATTTTAGTGAAGGAAAGAAATGTATGTGTGTATAAAGTCTTGGGAATTATGGCCTGGACACATTTGAGAATCTGCCTACCTTGTCTGAAACAGAATCAGGCAATATGACAGAATATGAGAAGTGAGGAATGGCAGCATTATTCTGGAGAAATATCATTTTCCAAAGAGGAAACCAGAGTTAATGAAATCGTTTAACAATGCATTACTGTGTTCAGAGGTCGAGGCAGTATCACATGATATTGTTAACAATCTTGGCGAACGATTGCATGACCAATTCATGTTTGAATGCAATAAATGTAGGGTAAGAGAAATGCTATGTTCAACGAGTAACCCATCATTGGGTGAAGTACTTAGTGTGGCAAAGTAAGCAGTGCACACTCCTAAGTGTGTCAGATAATTAGAACAAAAGATCTGATCCTGAAACAAAAAAAAGAATAAAGTGTGTAAACCAAGGAAGTATTGTGTGCGCATGGTGAGAAAACAGAGAAGAAGACACAATGGCCCTCATTACGAAGTTGGAGGCAACCATGCTGCATTTAGCAGCATGGTTGCCTCCTTACCGCATACCGGTCCCGGGTTCCTCAAATGAGGATTTACCGAGCCATCCCAACCTTGGCGGACCCGGTAATTCCTCGTCTGAGTGACCCGGACCCGGTACATCCCCATTCCCATTCGAGCCCCCATAGGGCTCAATGGGAATGGGGAAGGAGCTAACAACGGGCCCGTTTATAATGGGCCCATTGTAAGCTCCCTGGTCTCCTCGCGGGACCCGGTAAGGACGCCTGGTTTTACCAGGTGCCCTTTGCGGGTCCCGCAAGGAGACCTCGTAATAGGGCGGAATGGGTTTACCGGCACCAGCACCATTACCAGTGCCAGTAAACCCATTCCGCCAACCTCGTAATGAGGGCCAATGTGACAAGAAGAAAACCAGACACAAGAATAAAGTAGACAGAGAAGAAAGAAAAAATGCGATAGTTTATTCTACTTTTCCAACAGTGACAAATGTCCTGGATTGAAAGCTGTGTGCAAAAAGTGCAATAGAAGAAGCCATTTCACAAATTGTTGCAGGAGCAAATTTTTCACCACTGACTATGTAGTTGAACGGTGCTAGGAACTAGAAGAGTCAACATACATAATAGAGGAGATGTCAGATTCAATTAGGATGATTGAAGATGAATGTCGATGCCAAGATGCCTATGGCAATGAAAAAGTTCCTTTAAATGAGATCAGTTTTAATCCCATAGCATATGGAGGCAAACGCATAGAACAAATGGGATGATTTTGAACCATCTTGGGATTTTGGAATATAAGTGCAAAGGGGAAGGTCTATATATCGATTAAGGGACATTAAACATTACTTAGTTGGTCACATCATAAAAGGTTCAACATAAAGCTGGGCACAATGCTGAATATGCAGTGTATTCTTGTGATGGGCAGAGTACGACTGAAAGTACTAATGAAGAGAAGAAAGACACTCAACATAAAGTGTTCAAGGAGGAGTTGGGATGTATGAGGAACTATGTACACAAGATTAGGATGAAGACTGATTCCAAACCTGTAGTGCAAAAAGTAAGGTGCATTGCTATTAAACTAATGAGTAAAGTGAAAGCAGAACTCAAACTGATTGAAAAGAAAAGTGTAATAGAAAGAGGGGAATTATCAGAATGGGTGTCACCTTTAGTAGTGGTGTGCAAACCTCATTGAATGTTGAGGCTTTGCATTGATTTTAGATCATTGAATAAGTCTATAGCACCAGATAGACATTCTCTTCTGAATATCACTAAATAGCTTGGCACTATAGGTGAATCAGAGATATTTAGTATGTTATATTTGAAATCAGCGTAGCACCAGTAAACTATATCTGTCATCTAAAAATGTTACAGCATTCATAACGCCTGAAGGGTTGTTCCAAGGCACAAGGATGGCAGTCGGCTTGGTATCAGCAGCTGCACCCTTCCAAATGCTCATTTAACAACTTTTTCACAATGAGACTGGTGTGTTGTGCTTCCAAGATGATGTGCTGGTATATGTTAAGGACATGAAGGAGCACAACAGGAAATTGGGCAGGGTACTATATGTAGTAAAGAGTGCTGGCATGTCACCAAGCAATGAAAAATTCAAGTTCCATAGAAAAACATACACTTAGGACATGAGATCTGGAAGTATGGAATTTCGATCTAAGGATGAGTTAGTGAAGAGTATTGCCAGTTTTCCCAGTACTAGTAACAAGAAACAAGTATCATTCTTTGGGATCGCTGAATTGTACTCCAAATTCATCCCAGGCTTTTCTAGCAAGACGGACAACATGAGGAAACTGGTAAAAATAAGGAGTGAACTTGCAATGGGACTCACAGTGTGAGACAGAGTTCCAAGAAGTTAAATTAGCACTGGACAGAGCTCCAGCCTAGAATAACTTTGATGTTGCTAAGAATTACATTTTGACTGCAGATGCCAGCAACCATGGTTTAGAAGCTTTGTTGTTACAAAGTGATGAAGGGAAGGAAAGTATTATAGCCTTAGCTTCAAGGGTGCTAAGGAGCTTAAGGAGCTAGAGTGAAATTACTCCACTATAGAGAAAAAAATGTTTGCGCTCAAGCGGATGATGGAAAAAAGTAGACCATTTTGGGATGAGATTTACTGTTTGTTCAGATCATAAACATTTGAAGGGGATACTAATGACAAAAGGACTTGATTAAGTGTTGTTTAGGATAAGGATGTGGGTTATGGAATGCAAGCGTATACATGGGATGTAGAATTTGTGCCTGGCATCCATAACATGGCTGCTGATTTTCTTTCACACATCACTAATTTAGTTGAAGAACAAAATGATGATGATGAAAATGATGATCAAGTACTGAGCATAGGTCAGGAATTCGTAACTAAAGAGACGTGGTGTGCAGCTATATTAGCTGATACAGTATTAATGGAATTGAAGGAGAAACCAAGCCTATGATCTTGATGACTATTCCCTTCATACCGTGGGAACTAGTAGGAGCTAGTAGAATTAGACATTGTAGTCCCAGTTAGGTCCATTGAGGAGTCAAAGGGACTTTTAAGTACTATATTGTTTTGGTGGGCATGCTATCCAGATGGATGGAAACATCCTGGGTGCAGAATGCTTGTACCAAAGACATCATTACGTTTCTAGATGTCATATTTAAGAGACAGGGTTATCCTTCTGTGATAGTAACAGGTAATACAGTGTTTTTTAAAAAGAGAAATGGCATAGAGCAGCCCACAAGCTCAATATATCACCCAAAAATGAATGGGACAGTTGAGCGGTTTAACCGAGTCATCAAGGACAGCACACAAGGAGCAAGATCAGAAGGGAGGGATTTGAAAAAGGCAGTGGATGACACAATAGTGGCACATAGGTTAACTCCTCATTCTACTACAGGGGTGTCTGCCTTTGAGATACTTGATGGGAGAACGTCCAATACCATGTTTTTTCCGACTTCAGTGGGAAGGGCTAGTATGAGCAAAATTGATTGGAATACAGCGTGTGAGAAAAACAAAGCGATGCAAGAGGACAACAAAGCCATATTTGATGTGTGCAAGGTGTCAAAAGAGGACACATTCAAGGAAGAGAGCTAGTATGTGCAAAACCTCCATTATGGATGAAAGAAGGTTGTCCCAAATCTATTAGTGAGATAAAGAGGTTGCATGGAGCAGGTAAAACTTCAGATGGCAAGGTAGGGAATGTTAATAGGGTGAGAGTTCTAGTGTGAGGTGTGAATGTCATGCATGAGGAAAAATTAATGGAGTTGAGGAAGCGAGAAACAGTGTCACGACCCATTTCCTTGAACCTCCCTGGCAGGCCCATGGGCCAGGAGGGGTCTCGGTTCGGGCCCCCAACAAGTTTAGGCATCCTTGGCCAAGGCCCTCTTGGGGCAAGTCCTGGTGCCTTTGGCGCCAGGCTCATCCTTAATGAGACTTGTGCTTGGTGCTGGGGACTACTTTTTTAATGCCAGTCAACATGGAGGCATCCACATAGCTTGGCTCCTGGGAACCAAGCTATGCGGTATAGTCTTTTGGGTGTGGTAGCCTAGGGACTACTTTTCCTGGACTATTTTTCTTGAGGCTATTTAAACCACACCCGATTGGAAGAACACGCTTCGTGTTACTTTGCGATCCAGCAACGTGACGCTCGCCGTGTTCTGCAGCATATGTAAACCTCGGATGAACCGCACCTGAAAGGACAAAAAAGACATCGTTATTAGCAGCAGCTTACCTGAGATTCCACCGTTAGCTGTCCACTGCTCCTGTGAGCAGCATCCAAGGAACAGCGTGCCTCCTGGATTGTCGAACCTGCAAGAGAGAAAAGAGACATTAGACAATAAATTTGAGCCAGCAGTTTACCTCAAGTCACCCCTCGATCAGCACCGCTCTGGATCTCCTTGCTCCGCTGAACACCACAACCTGCGTGAGCATAAGACAACAGGTTAGCAAGGCAAGACATCATCATAGCGCTGCGCAAGCACTCACCTATCGCATCAAGGTGCTCTTGAAACACCATCACTCGCCGGTGAGTCCAAATCCAGCCAACGCTCCATAGCGGACTTCTGCGCACCTAAAGAGAGAAAAAAGACATTAGTAAATCAAGGAAAGGCTTACAGTATACAGTAATAAGACCTACCTGAGAGACTCTAAAAGGGCAGCATCAGTGAAGTAACTACATCGTATTCGTCCACAGAGGACAACGCGCCCCTGCCAAGAAGGCAGGATGGAGAGCACGCCAAAACCCAAAACAAGGTGAGGAAAGGTCCGGGAGTGGCCACGGGCATACCGGGTGTTGGGAGGCTCTTACCCCTGTTGCCCAGACTTGAACATTGCCCACCTGTTTTCCAGGCAGAACTTCCCCGCTGATAAATCCAGGGAGCGACCGAGAGGGGTACCAGAGTCCCGGCAGCTGGGTGGCGTCCCCGTGGATACCAGGTGAACATAACAAACAGACCCAGAAGAGTGTGTCACATGCCGCACTATCCTTGTGAGTATGTAGTTCAGTCATTGGTGTGTTTAGGTTGCATCGGTGGCTTTCATGTAGATTAAGATGAAGAGAGAAGTTATTATTGATGTTCACTATACATTATTTAGTAGCTGTTGGTTCAGTGTTCAGCATGTGTTACTGCTGTTGTGTTGTTAAGGAAGGGAGGTGTGTAACGTTCTGGTAAGTCATACCTTACAATGTGGAGTGTTAGGCTTTCCATAATTTAACAGAAGAAGGAGTGGGAAGTGGAGAAGCCATTTGACGGTGTACACAGTGGGACCTTTTACAATGCTTTCAAATTGAGACATAAAAGAGATTATCACCCAGATCATAGGTGCCAGCCAGCACATGTTTGCTCCTGGTGTCTTGATCTCCCTCACCACATCTCATCAAATTAGCCATGTTACCTAGTCTAACTTCCTTTTACGGTACCTCCCATCCCCACTCAATGCCACCTCTGGCACACCCACTTTCTCACCCACTTTCTCCAGCCCCCTTAACTTTGTTCTTACCAACACCTCTCTCTGTACTCACCACTGGCATCATTCTATCAAGATCATGTTTAGCTATGGCCCCCAAACTATGTAAAAAGAATAGGTTTCATTTACATGCCATAGATGTATTTTTTAGACACCCTAAACTGACTTTTAGTCACTATGCATCCCAGATGTGTGTTCAGTACTAATATCCTTAAGCCCTGTGTCCATGTGTGGGTTTGACTGGTAATGGACCTGAACCCTCCCCTAGGCCCTTGCTTTATTCAGGCCTTTCAAGGCAGGGCTGGTTGGCTATTACTGACCTGACCCACCCCCACAATATGGGATTTGATGCAACATTAGGACGTGGATTCTAAAAATAATCTCCTCTCTGTCAATCAGAATGCTTGGAATGGAGTCTATATTTTCTGATATAGACCACATTCAAAACATTCTGACTTGACTTGAGCATCTGCCAGGTAAGCAGGAGAGATGGCTATCACTTGGGATAATGACCCTGCCCAATGTATAGCCCTATGCTTTACCTCAGGAAATAACTTGTGTCAGTATCCCATGATAATGTCCCCTCCCTAACTCTGTAAGACTTCATTCAAGCACAAGAGCCCAATTGGACTTGTTTTTATTATTTATTTAGTTGATTTAATCAAATTAATGATTTTTACAACAGATCGAAATCAAACGAAGTGAAGAATCAGAGTAGAGCTAAGGGCTGAAAGTTGAGAAGAGAAGAAAGGGGTTTTCAGAGAGATAGAATAAACTTCAGAGTCTGTGTAGTGGCGATAGTCCAGGTATTTCTTTCTCCGCTCATCAAACGTGTCCACCACGTTTCTTCTTCCCTGGTATAAGATGCAGAAAGGTGTGGTAGCAGAAATTCCTCGCCTACGGCTCTGGTTCCGGGGCAATTTAAAAGAAGATGGCGAATGGTTTCTACGTGTGTCTCGTTTTTGCAAAAACGACACGTGTTCGAGTCACTTTGTCCTCTGAGTTTTAAGATCTCATTTGTCGGCAGTAGGTTCAGACGCGCTCTCAAGAACAGGTTTCTAGCTGCTTTATTTGGGAACTTGCTCAAATAGTTCGGTACAGTATTTAATTTGTTCTGATAGGAAGGCAAGTGACTGACAGATTTTGCTTTAGAAGCAATGTTCAAGGTTTCAATCCAGTCAAGCTCACTGATTTTCCTTTTTATTTTTAGCGCGTTGCCGATAAGATCCTGCTCCGAAGAGTTTATTTCCACGAGCTTCTTTTTGCTAGCCATTTCCCAGGATTTTAGCACTGAGGGGGAAGGTGTCAATAGTTCCGTGCGTACAATAGCTAGCACATGAGGGCAGTCCGAGAGCAGCAACTTCCTGTACAGTATCATCGATTTGATTTCCACGGTCCCTTCCAACGATAGTAGGCCAAGTTCTCTTCTGATCAAGGGGGCTGATGTTGACTTAGGGAGGCCTAGAACGGTGCGCCAAAATAAGCCCTCAAGCTTCAGCCACAGGTTTGTCGGTGTATGAGGGAGGGCTTCTGCAGCATAGGTGAGGGTTGGCACCACCTTCATCTTGTAGAATTTAATCAAAGGTAACAGGGAAAAACCACCGAACTTGTTGTCCAATGCCCGGCCTTGTGCAGCTAGGTTTTTTGCCTTGGTCATTAAGCTGCTTTGGATGGTTGCATTTATACTCGAGCAGTCCAAAGCTACTCCCAAGTATATGATATTTACAACTTTTTCCAGTGCTGCCCCCTCCAAGTACCAGGCAAGTTTTTCCTTAGGACGTTTGTGTTTCTCCATTATCAAGATCTTGGTTTTGGCTGTATTTATAGTTAGATCGTTTGCTCTAATGTATGTCGCCAGATGGTCGAGCTGACGCTGGAGACCGATAGGAGTCAAGTCCATTAAGATTAAGTCATCAGCATAGAGTAGTCTCGATGTTTTCAACTTGCCCATAGTTGGTGGAAAAGAGCGGATTGATTGCTCCGAGGTTTTGAAATCGCCGAGATAGGCGATGAAGAGTGACGGAGCCAGTGGGCAACCCTGTTTCACTCCACGGTCAACTGGAATTTCAGATGATAACAGACCAGCCTGGGTTAGTCTCACTCGCATCCTTGTTTCTTGATGTAAAGCTTGGATCGGTAGGAGGAGTTCGTCCGGGCATTTCCAGAGACTCAGTTTTCTCCATAGGCGCTCACGGTTTACTTGATCGAAGGCTTGCGCCAGATCTATGAACGCAAAAAACACTCGTGGGCCTCCTCCCAACACCTTACTTTTGAGTGCGCTGAGGAATATAATATTAGTGGTTGTACCGCTGTTTTTTGTAAATCCTGTTTGAAACGGGTCCGCACATTCGGCCTCCCTCGCCCAGTCCTGGAATGTTTGTAGTAATAGAGAACCAAACACCTTTCCAACCGTATCCAAAAGTGCGATAGGGCGATAGTTTTTTGGATCTTCTTTCCTGCCCTTCTTGAATATCGGGACTATGATAGATGTTGTCCATGAAGACGGGATTTGCCTTGCCTGTTTGCAGCGTCTGAAGATTTCACTTATCAGCCTAGCCCACTGACTTGGGTATTTCTTTAGGTCAAGGTTTGTTATTCCGTCCGGGCCGGGTGCTCGCGATGGCTTTAGTCTATGCAGGATTTTGAGAATCTCAGATTCCCTGCTCAAGTCTATCCATGCTGCCCGTTTAGTATTAAGTTCATAGGCGCTTGACGGTGCTGGTGCTTTGAACAGGTTTGAATAGAATGTTATCCAAGTTATTTCCCCGATAGGATTGGATGGTAGAATCTCGTGGGGCGACAAAAAGGATCTTAGGAGAGCCCAGAATTCGCGGGGGTGGTGGCCGCTTACAAGCTTCAGCATCGCTTCGGCATCTTGTTGGTAAAATTTGCTACGGTGGTGCTTAAGCCATGATTTGTAGGATTTCTTTTCTTGATCCAGGATTGCCTGATTTTCAAGTGAGGGAAGAGCGGCAAATTTTCTTCTAGCTTGTCTTACCGATCTCCGTTTAAGGACCAGTTCTTGACTGTATTGATGTCTAACACAGTCGTTGTTGTGTCTGAGGCCGGCAAATTTAGCTCTAAAAGGAACCAAGAGAGGTTGATAGTCTGGTACTTGCGGGTCACTCAAACGGTTGTCCTCATTTCCAATTGCCAGATATTTAGCCTGGATCTTTGAGATTGATGATCCTGAGAGTCTTAAACGATTTTGCTGGTTATTTAGCTCCACTTGTGCTGGCATAACTGAGTTCACTGGCCTTGTAGTCTTGCATTCCAGTACAAGCAGGTTATGGTCGCTGGCCGAGGACCTGCGTACCTCGAACGAAGTGGTCAACGCTGCCAAGAGCCTGCTTACGAAGATGTGGTCGAGGTCCGCTGAGGAGTTACCTCTTTCCCAGGTGGGCGGCCTCTCATCTCTTGGGAATAAATCCTCAGCACAGAGCAGATCACGAGATGACATCAACGACAGCCAAGCCACGCCGCGTTCACTTCTTAGAGTCGAAAAAAGAGGTGGGTCATTGGCAGAATCACGTGGTGACCAGGTAGCGTTTAAATCTCCGCAGATGATCAGCAGGGCCTCAGGACACCCTATTCGTGCTTCATCGACTGAGTCCTCAATCAGTGCTAAGAAGAATGAATCAGTCATAATCGCAGGGTTCCAATATACATTGAAAATGATTAAGGGTTGTGTTCTGGACGTTCTCTTTTCCACCTCTGCCACACTCCAGATAGCTTCTGTGATCAATAAGTGGGATGACACTCTCAAAGTGTTTTTTAAGTGTAGACCGGATCCACAGCGAATTGCAGTTATAAGGCCTGATGACGGTCTGCCAAAAGGTCCTTTAACAGCTGGAGCGAATGTCAAATCATATCCGTCTATGGAGGGGCGTTCTGTCATCCAGGTTTCTTGCAAACAGATGATATCTAAACATCCCAAGTTTAGGTCTCCTTGTTTCGTTAAATGCTGGAAACCACGTGTGTTCCATGACCCCAGGGAGATATTTGGTTTACCGGTTTGTTGTGTAGAGGCGAGTGGTGCGGACAGACACGCGACGAATTGCTATTTGTTCTTGTTTATCGTCAGTGCGTTGGGCAACCATGCCCATTGTTCAGCTAGTGGAACTTGTTGTTGAGGTTCATGGGTGCCGGACTCATTGCCCTCTGGTACTTGATGTATGGTCCTTACAATTCTCAACCTGGGTCCTTGAGGGCATCTTCCTGTACCCAAAGGATCATTTAGGGCAATTCCGTCTATCTTTGTTGCCATTTTAAGACACTGGCTCTCCTCTTTGCCACTGGGATTCCAAAGAGAAGACCGGGGGGAGGCCATCTGTAAAGCTTGTTCATTGTGTGTACAAATTTGTCGGAATCCTCTCTCCTTGCCAGGTCTAGAGCACAATTGTGGTTTGTTACTTTTCGCAACTACGGTGCATGGTGTAGCTGGATTTGTTAATTCTGCAGATTTGGTGGGAGGGGTAAATAGTGCACTCTCTTCCAATTCAAACAGGTCAAAGCCCATTTTTAATAGTTGTTCCGCCGCCTCTGAGATTCTCACTTTGGCCCAGTTCGTTTGCACGTGCAGATAAGCGCATGCCATTTTTCCTTGGTGAAAAGGTTCGACCCTGGTAAGGTCATTTGATTCGATTTTCCTGAGCGAAGGTATACATTTGAGCAGTTGTAGCAGGTAGCTTCTATTTAATATCACGTAATTTCTGTTATTTGACAGCTGTTCGATTTTGAAATTTCGTTTTGATTTAGAAGCATATGCCGTTGACCCTCGTCCTTTGTTTACATCAGCTTTGGAGAGGTGCAGCTTTTGCTTGTCTTTCGTATTTGTAACTGGGGAAGGTCGATTTTCCGCAAACCATTTGTCCCGGGTGGCGTACACCCATTTAGTTACAGACGGGGAACTGGATCTTGGAGGAGAGTCAGGTCTTCTTACCCCCGGTCTTAAGCGAGGATTTTCGAAATTGGGCTCTCCCCTTTTCGCTTCTTGGAAGTTAGTATGGTGCCTTTTGGGGCTGCTGTCTTTCGACAGTCCCGCCCCCCAGCTACACTTTTTTTGAAGCTTCTTACAGCGACTTTCCAAAGTACAGAAGGGCGAGGGCTCCTTATCCATATGGCGAGAATTATTTGTTGATTCCTGATCATCAGATAGTGTATAAACACTACAGTTCAATAAGTCCTCGTCAATCACATGCTCTGATTCCTTATTTACGGGAGCACTATCTAGTTCGTTGTGCCCCGACATCAGTTTAGTTTAGTTTATTATTTGTATAGCGCCGCCTGGCCCTAGGGCATCCAGGCGCTTGCGATGAATACAACAAGAATAATACAACAGAAATGTACAAACCGATTACATATTTACAAATTTACAGTCTTGGTGCATGCTAGTAAGGTAGGGCTAGGCAGTTTACGTTTCTTTGGATAGAAGCCAAATTTTGGTGTTGTGTCTAAATCTGTGAAAGGAAGGTTCTGATCTCAGCTCGAGTGGAAGTGAATTCCAAAGTTTGGAGGCAAGCACGGGGAAGCTGGAGCCACCTGCTTTTTGGAGCTTAAATCTTGGGATATTTAAGCAATGTGTTTGAGCTGATCTGGTAGGGCGCGCTGGGGTGTGGTGATTGAGATTGTCGGATAGGTATCTGGGTGCTTGGTTAGCTAGGCATTTGTGTGTGAGTGAGATGGTTTTATATTCAATTCTTTGTGGTATGGATAGCCAATGGCAGGTGCGTCTGGCGTCCGAAATGTGTTCATGTTTGGGTATGTTCAGGGCTGCTCGCAAGACGTTGTTTTGTATGACTTGTAGTTTGTTGATGTTTTTCTGACTGGTTCCCAAGTATAACGCATTGCAGTAGTCAACTTTGGAAAGGACTAGCGCTCTGGCTAAGGTGATGCAGTTGGATGGTGAGAGGTAAGGTCTGCTGGCATTGATGAGTTTACAGGTGTAAGCAGTGGCTGATGATATGGAATTGATCTGTCTTGTCAGTGTGAGGGAGGAGTCGAGGTAGATTCCTAGGGTTTTGACGCTGTTAGAGACGATGATGTTATTGCCGTCTATAGTGAATGCTTGATAGAGTTTGTCGAGTTTATTAAGTCTGGGTTGGGAACCTAGGAGAAGAAGTTCGGTCTTGTCGTCATTGAGGCATAGGCCATGCTTGGCCATCCATTCTTGGATAATGGAATAAATGTTGTTGAGAGCAGTGAGGTCGGTGGAGTAGTCGCCTGTTAAAGGGATCAGTATTTGGGTGTCATCTGCGTAGTTGGTGTAGATGACACCCAAGCGGTCCAATATGTCAAAGAGGGGTTTCGTGAACACATTATATAGAGTGGGGGAGACGCAGGAGCCCTGGGGGACACCGCAAGTGACTGGGGCTGGGATGGCAGAGGCTGTGGGTGCGTAGACTCTCATGGATCTGTTGTTAAGGAAGGAATGAATCCATGCGTTGGCGTTATCTGAAAATTTGGCTGCTGAGGATAGATGTTTGCAGAGGATGTCGTGGTTGACCAGGTCGAAGGCGGCCGATAAGTCAAGAAGGAGAAGGATGGCTAGTTTACCATTGTCTTTAATGTTGTCCATCTGTATCTTAAGGTCAATCAGGACGGTCTCAGTGCCGTGTTTGGGGCGGAATCCTGATTGTCTGAGTCCTAGTAAGTTATTTTTCTCAAGGTGGTTCTGTATCTGACTTGGAGTTTCCCGTTCAGCCACTGATTTTGATGTTTCGCAATTAAGGGGGGTCTCGGACCCGCGGTTCTTTTCACCTTGGTCTTTCGCCAATTGTACTTTGTTAATGGTCGGTTGGGGGGGAAAGAACTTTATAATCGTTTGCTTTTGGGTGGTAGGATGACCTTTTGTTACAGAAGTAGCCTCCTTTACTTTCCTGTCCGGAACATGCCCCTGGTCTATGATGATTTCATTCGGTTCATCACATATTGCTCCATTTCCCTTGGCCTTGGTGGACTTTGGCTTGATCGTTGTCAGACCCTCACACCGGGGCATGTAACTGACAGTTGTTCTCGGTTCATCAAGTTGAGGTTGCGGACTTGGGGCCAGGGTCTGGGAACTGGCATCCACCAGGGGGCCTTTCGTTGGTTGTACTGAGGACTGACCGAACTCCTCCTCTATGGTGCCCTTTTCCATTTTGCTGTTCAGAGCGTTGATGTAGCCTTCCAAAAAAATTAGATGGCTATTCATCATCGCTATAATGGAGGTGTGGTCTCTCATTGAGTCGTTTATTGACTCATATAGTTTACAAAAAGGAGCCATGGCCAGGGTTACAGTTGACATAATAAGTCTTAAGTCCGTTTTTTTTGGCGAGGTGTCTTTTGTGGTCTTTCCTCCATTCTCGTTTGAATGTATGGGGCTCGTTAAGCTAGGTACCGTTTGGGTGCTCCCATGCAGCTGGCCAATAGAAGGACTGGTGGTCCCATAGCTTGTTTGTGCCACCATTGCGGAGCCCTTTTCTTGCGTAAGAGGCTCGGTTGGAACCGAGACTTTCCCTTGCTTCTCTGAACCAGGCATCTCGATGGACCCCTGATTAAATTGATCCGGAGTCGAAGGTGCCGAGACACTGATTTCTATTTCATTTCCATGAGGGTAAGTGAAGGCGGGATCTTCGACACCATTTAAATCGATGAGGGTGGTCACCGGAGATCTTAAGCGAGCCTGTTTTTGCAGAAAAGACTTGGCTATTGATGATGTGGCTGCTGAGACCGTCGACCCAACCGGCGGAGGCCTGGCAAAGGGGCCCGTTGCTTCAAGGGCCGTGCCAACAGCCGATGCTGATTGGGGGTTTGAAAAGTTAGTAGCTCTCTCCGGGTCGGATGTAATCTTGGTAGATGGCATTGGCGGAGGTGGTGCACCAGTTCGGGGAGAGCCAAAGTGCCACCTGATGTTTGCTTCTTCCACAGGTCCTGCAAAGGAGAAGCGTGGAGGTTTCAGTGAGAAGGCTGGACGCGAGTCAGGAGAGCCTCTCATAACATTTAAGGGAGCGTTTTGATCCGCTGTTACTTCTAAAATCTCCGCATCCGAAAGTTCCCCTAAGGGTAGGGCTTTCTTTTTTAGGAGATTTGCGAAGAATCTGTTGTTCACCGACAATTGTGTTGTATCATCCTTCTGCTGATTATACTGAAGGTTTGACGAAGCGCAGGAATGTCTTGAGCGCTGTGTTTGCTGGGCTTTTATCCCCAGCTTTTGGTGTGAATGTGCACATCGTTTCTTGCGGATCAGTCTTCCTCTCTTTTTTGGATGTGAGACATGTATGGGGACCTGAGCTGATTTGGTTGCCCTGTCGGCTCTCGCAGCCCTTATCAGAGGGTCGAACAATCCCATGTCGGGCGGAGGCGCTTCAATTGAAACCGCTCGTTTCGCTCCTTCCAGCACGTCCACCTCCAGAGGGCCACCAACATCTGGGGGGGAAGGGTGCAGGATCGGTGCCACTGTAAGCCGGTTAGCGTCCAAACTTATCGGAACTGGTGGATCATCTACTGGCGCTGCATCTCCACTGACCTCATCGCCCGCCTGGCAACTGGGGCTACAGGCGCCTGTACGTGACAAGCACGGAGGGTCAGCGGGAGGCAGCTTGTCGCCCGCCGTCCCATCTTCACCCACCAGACCCACCAGACCCTCCTTACCTGCGACATACGGCGCTTCCTCTCCTCCGAGGGGCAACTCGTAAATGCTTCACACGGCAGACGGTGACTGGCGGTCTCGGGGGACTTCGTTGACTGGGGACCGGCAGGAAGACAAACTGGTGTCCAAGCCGACGGTACAGACTCCCGGGCATCCCGGGCATCCCGGGCATCCATCTGGCGTGCTCCCAGACCCTGGTTCACTGCTGCAGACGGTCCGGGTATGATGGAAGCCAGCCTTAGCACCGAAGAGTCTGCCTCGAGATCCGAGTGAGGCTGGTTGGGCTGGTTAGGCACCTGGATCATCTTTGATTTGGCGCTCCGCAATCGAGGACCTGGGGTATCAGGTTGCAGTGGCGTTGACTCCGGGTGAGTGGCGGGGGTTGAAACTCCCGCCGATGTCAAAGTCTTTTTGGTCACCGCGGCGGCAGGCAATTGAGTCACTCGGGGAGTGCGGCTTTTCGTACTCGCAAGCCGCCCTGCCCTAGCTGCCATAGACTGCAGAGACTGCCACTCTGCAGCCACTCCGCGGCCGCTCCGCGGGAAAGAGGGGTTTTGAGTAAAAGTTCAACCCTCTCAGTAGTAGAAACTGGAGACAGACTCCAAAACACAGGAAACCAGCAGGAACTCGCAAGACACTGCAGAGACTGCCACTCTGCAGCCACTCTGCAGCCACTCCGCGGCCGCTCCGCGGGAAAGAGGGGTTTTGAGTAAAAGTTCAACCCTCTCAGTAGTAGAAACTGGAGACAGACTCCAAAACACAGGAAACCAGCAGGACTTGTTAATATGTCCAGTGCCCGAACATCGTACTTCCCTATCTGACAGTACACGTTCTTACATCAATAGTTTTCATTATCTTCGAAATGGTGTTGTCTGGAAACAACTGTATATTAGAAAAAAGTCCAAAGTTGCGTTTTCACCTTAATCATTAAATGGACACTGCATTGTAGACAAAAATGAATTGTTTATTAGTTGATAGTTTTACTGTGATTGAATAGGTGACCTCTCAAATTATCTTCATTCAAAAAAGAAAATAATGTTTTCAGTTACGGTTCACTGAATCTTTGCCATTTTTTCACCTTGTTTTAGGCTCCCATAAATGGTTATTTCTTATTCAAAATTATAACCTGCTCCCATTATTTGGCTTTGTTGTTCAAATATTCGCGTCTCCTTGTTATGTTCTTTCATTGTTATGAATGAATTGATTTAAATCCTAAAA
Source organism: Ambystoma mexicanum (assembly GCF_040938575.1). Taxonomy (NCBI): domain Eukaryota; kingdom Metazoa; phylum Chordata; class Amphibia; order Caudata; family Ambystomatidae; genus Ambystoma; species Ambystoma mexicanum. The sequence continues at coordinate 437,393,618 of NC_090923.1, forward strand.
ACCAAGACAAAACAAGAGTATAGACCAATTGTCTATGTCTTTAAACCATATATATCAGATATCCTAATGGGAGGAAATACTTTTACTTACAATCTGTTGCCTCTATGAATAGTAGTTGAATGCTTGTAGGTCCAATTGAATGATGTAGTGGATGATATTGTTGGGTCATATAGTTACCCTGAAATAAAGGACATATAATATGCATCTTGAGTGAATTGTGAATTATGGACATATAATTGCTGAAGACCATGCTAAACACTAAATTAACCATAGCTGTAACATATGAAGATTATAGCTCTCATTATATGCTTACCTTAAAGGATAGATTGATTGATCTTCAGATGCTTTCACAGTGGTACGATTGCCATTGTGTTTTTTATTTCAAAAATGCCCGCGATTTATGTCACGCAATGACTTCATTGTGTACGCGTATGTGATGACATCATGCGTATTTATGTGCATTCGCCATTTTAGTTCCGGAAGAAAAAACTGCTATTTTTTTTAATTTCTTATACTTCTACTTCTTAAAGAGGTCTATTTGCTGAATATATATAAACTGCATTGTTGCTTGTTTGTCAGGCTTGGTTTGTCTTGGTTATAGTTAAGCACAAGTAACATTTTTACATATGATAATAGAAATTGCTTATGAACAAAATAAAAAGCTGTAATGGTCACTGGAACTAAACTGATAGTCATGATAAGGCATTTATACATATGATGATGCAAGTATCTTATTAACCTGGATGAGAAGCAAAATTGATCTCTCAGGCTATACCGATAGTTATTGTTATTCATTATGTATATAGATATAGTTATCATGATATATTATTTGAAACAAAAGGACAGTCAGATTAGGTGAACAGAAAACATAGTATGGTATAATGGTGATGGTGTCTTTCATAAAAAGTGATACAACTTCTGGTCTGTGCTGAGGCCGGAGTGACACGTTTCCATAGTGCAAATCCAATTTGCATCTCGTTTTCTCAAAAGTTTTTCTAGGTACCACCTCTGGGTGGAAGGGATCCCTTTTCTATTCCAAAGAACCTGAGTTGACTGAGTTGTACTTGATTATGAGTTTCCTGAAAGTGTGTACCTAACAGTGATCTTGGGTCTTGTTTAATAATGGCTCTGATATGCTCTCCAATCCTTGTTTTGAATGTCCTAATGGTGCTTCCTGTGTACATTTGGTTATATACACATTATATACCATAAGTCAAATTTTTGCTGTTGCAGTTAATCAGTTGCTTAATTGCTACCTGAGTTCCATTAGGCTTTTGAATTGTGGTTTTGGCGTTTTCTGAATATTTGCAGATTTGGCATTGGACGCATTTCTAGTTACCTTGTAGTGGTGGTTTTAGCCACGTAGATTCTGACGTCACTTGTTGTGGTTTTTTATACTAAAGTGAGATGGACTTAATTTGTCTTTCAAGTTTTTTGATTTACCAAGGTGATGTTGGGATGATCATCCAAGATGTTTTGCAGATCGGTATCCACTTTCTGTATGTTGCAGTTTTTCACAAGGATTCTTTTTTTGATGTGAGTATTTGTGCTGTAAGTTGTAATAAATTGTATTTTTGTTGTCTGACTGTTTCTGGTTTGCGTATTGGGTCCTGTAAAAGATGCTCCCTGGTCCTGCTATAGGTTTTTTGATAGCTTTCGTTTAAGAGATTCTGACTGTATCCTCGTTTTCTGAAGTTTTGCATGGTGTGAGACCCATGTTTCTCAAATTTCTCTTTGGTGGTACAGTTTCTCTTGACTCTCAGCATTTCTCCATACGGTATGTTTTGGATGACATGGGTTGGATGATTGCTAGTCACGTGTAGTTTACTGTTTACTTCAGTGGGTTTGATATACAGATTGTATGAATCGTATTTGCTTCAATATAGAGATTGATGTCCAGAAAGTTGATTTGTGATCGACTGTATTGTGTGGTGAGTTTCAAATTATAAGTGTTGTCATTAAGGTAAATACAATAATCCTACAGTTGCGATAAGGTGCCATTCCAAATCATAATAATGTCATCAATGTATCGCCCCCAAAAAATGACATTGTTATTTTTTGTAACTGATGGGTACTGCCATGCGTGCTCAAGTTTGTAATGCCCCATGTAAACATTAGCATTCTATGGAGTGAACTTGGCACCCATGGTGGTTCCTTGAGTCTGTTTGTACAGTTGTTTATTGAAAATAAAAATGTTATTGCTTAAAGTAAAATATAACATCTTAAGGATCATTAAATTCTGTTCAAAACAAATTATGGATCTTGTTTTAAAAAAATAATCTGTTTGAAGTCCTTTGTTGTGGGGAATGCTGGTATATAATAGTGAAACATCCATGGTGACTAGCCACTAGTTTGGTTCCCAATTTATAGTTACCAACTGTTGAATGATATGTTTCATGTCTCTGATATAAGAGGATAATGAGGCTGCTAGTGGTTGTAATTGTTGATCTATGTATTCTGATATTCTCTCTTTTAGAGAACCAATGCTGTTAATGATGGTCCGACAAGGTGGTCAATCTGTAAATGTTTTATGGATGTTTAGTACAAAGTAAATTGTGGAGAGGACGGTGTAAGATATGCTCATGTACATGTGTTCTTCATCCGTTAATAGTTGCCTGTCTCTCCAATTTTGGCTCATGATCTTCCAGTCTTCTTGTAATTCTGGGAGTGGGTTTGTCTGTAGTTTCTCATAGCATTGTGTATCTTCAAGGTGTTCCATTGCTATCTTTATGTAGTCTTCAGTTCTTAATACTACAATGTTCCCTCCTTTATCTGATGCTTTGACTATAACATTCTTATTTTCCTGTAGTTCCTTCAAGGCCAACTTTTGAGAGTAATTGAGGTTATGGTGAATCTTTTTCGTAGTACCTTGTAAATAGATTGATTGTAGGTCTGTTTAGGTGGCTTTAAAGGACATATCAATCGCATTTTCTGCTGCTAATATTGGTAGGAATTTGTACTTAGGTTTGAGAAGAGTTGTTCTGAGAGTCCCATACTTATTTCTTGTTCTTGTGCAAGGGATTCCAATGTGTATTGGTCATTTCGATCCGGTAGGTTCAGTAGATCCAACGTCAGTTCCACATGTTCAACTGTCAAATCTGATGGTGTGCTTCGGCCAGTTGGTTGTTTCAGCATTTTAGTGTGTGCAAACTGTTTCTTTAGTTTTAATTTTCTACAAAATTGAAAAAGGTCTACTGTAGTAGAGAAATAGTCATAGGGGGTCATTACCACCTGGGCGCAAAGGGATACCGGGCACCGTAATGACACCGGTGCCGGTAATCCCTTTGCGCCCTATTCTGAGGTCCCTTTGCGGGTCCCTCCCTTAACGCCTGGTTTTATCAGGCGTTATGGACGGGATCCGCAAAGGGATACCGGGGTCAATAATGGTACTGCAATTTGCGGTACTGTTATTGATGCCTTCCCCCTTCCCATTGAGCCCTATAGGGGCTGAAATGGTAATTGGAATGGCTTTTCAAATGGGGACTTACCGGTCCGGCATAGGTCTGAATAGACCAGTAAGTCCCCATACCACCAATTCGGTGGAAGTACCGGTATTGGTGCTAGTCATGGCGCTAATAGCGCCATGACTAGCACCAACCTCGGAATGAGGGCCATATTGATCAGTTGGACTGAAATGTAATCCCTTATTTAGTGCCGTGATGAGGTGTGGGGAAAGATCTGTTTTTGTAAGGTTAACCACTAAATGTTGCATTGTGGCAGTTGATTCTGGGATCTGGTCTGTACTCCCACTTTTGTTTTGCTGAACTTTCCTCTCCCCCTTCTGCCCCTCTTGGTCATTGACACAGTATTTCCTCTGTTTGTATATGGTCTGGGGTAGTTTCTCTTTTGTGTTTGTTGTTTAAATTCCTCTAAAAAGATGATTTGGTTTTAGACGAGGTCGATGGTTGAGAGGAAGTTGCTTTATCCACTTTTTGTTGGTCTAAAGGTGCTTGTAAACTTATTTCTAGGTCTGTGTTACTGGCTGTATCTGTATTTGATGATTGTGGTATTGTTGATTGAGTTGCTTGCAGTTGAGTTGTTGTAGGTTGTTGTTTGGTCCTTGTATTTAGACGTTTGTGGAAGGTATACACTCTTATGAATTTGTAATCTAGTTTGTCCCGTAGAAATTGCCTCTGTTTTCTTATCTTAATTTGTTCTGAATAATGATCTATAATGTCGTCCAATATTTGATAGTTTTTAAATGTTTTTTCTGGGCTGTTGAGTGTTTCTATATCTTCCTTTATTTGAGTAATGTACTTGTCATGTTGCTTTTGTTGCATTATGGATTAATCTTTGGATCATTTCTTTAGAAGTGGTGGTCAACAGATCTTCCCAATCTTGTAGTCCCATTAAGTCATCTTCTTCAAATGGTGGGAAAATACAGATACGTAGCCCACGTGGCATTCGGCCTACTTGTAAATATTTTTCTAGAGGTTTGATTTCCCACCAGCATGACAGTTCTAGTTTCAATTGTTTCTCTTGTTGTACAAATAGTTTGCGCAATGATTTTGTTGTTTGAACTGGTACATTTTCCAACTGGATATTAGATACAGAGAATAAAAGTCCAACTTCTTCATCTCTTTGTGAATAGTTTCTCAGTATTTTTTGATGTTTTTTGTTTTTATCTGAATGGCTGGAGGCTGCTTGCTGTGTTTAGACAATGTAGGTTAAAAATAACCAAACTTTAGCAGCACTGGCTAACTACGACTGTGCCCTGAGGCTGGACAGGGCTATGAATCAACTTTATATTACAAAAAAGTCAAAAGTTGCACTTTTACCTTAATCATTAAATGGACACTGCATTGTAGACAAAAATGAACTGTTTATTAGTTGATCGTTTCACTGTGATTGAATAGGTGACCTCTCAAATTTTATTCATTCAAAAGAGAAAATAATGTTTTCAGTTAAGGTTCATTGAATCTTTGCCATTTTTTCACCTTGTTTTAGGCTCCTATACATGGTTATTTCTTATTCAAAATTATAACCTGCTCCCCTTATTTGGCATCGTTGTCTGCTTCCCGACACCTGTTTTCCCGCTATTTTCGTCTAGCGGTTCTTCAAAAGGTGCAGTTTTAAAAATTGGATATTTTTTACTCAAATTGTTCGAATATTCGCTTCTCCATGTTATGTTCTTGCATTGTTATGAATGAAATCAACACAAAACAAGAGTATAGGCCAATTGTCTATGTCTTTAAACCATATATATTAGATACCTTAATGGGAGGAAATTGTTTTACTTACAATCTATTGCCTCTATGAATAGTAGTTGGATGCTTGTAGTTCCAATTGAATGATATAGTGGATGATATTGTTGGGTAATATAGTTGCCCTGAAATAAAGGACATATAATATGCATCTTGAGTGAATTATGGTCATATAATTGCTGAAGACCATGCTAAACACTAAATTAACCATAGCTGTAAGGTATGAAGATTATAGCTCTCATTATGTGCTTACCATAAAGGATAGATTACTTGATCTTCAGATGCATTGACAGTGGTATGATTGCCATTGTGTTTTTTATTTAAAAAATGGATGCTATTTATGTCACATGATGATGTCATCGCGTACGCGTAAGAAATGACATCACGTTTATTTACGTGCGGTCACCATTTTAGTTTGTGTAGAAAGAACTTTGACACCTTAGTTCCAGACATCCATATTTGAAAAGGATAACTAAGAAACTGACAAACATTTTTCAGAAAGGAGAGATTTGTAGATCACGTCCCCCATATATAAATGAGGTAAAGGAGGAGTAAGTAACACAACCCCCATCATCAGACTAAATCTAATGACAAGTACAGAATCAACTGAAATACACATATTCACTTCAACACTCTGCTTTTAGTGCATACAAGCAACAATTGGACTCATCTGTTCCCCCATCATTGAAATCATTTGTCCAACAAGTGAAATCATCTGTTCCCCTTGTATTCAATTTGCATCAGATGAACAAAGTAATAAAGACACACAACTGACCAAGTGTGTGTCAAACAACATTTCCAAGAGATGCCTCATTATCTGTCCTGAGGAAGACTGGGAGAAAAAGAATTGGATTTATGTAAACCAAAACTGGTCCGCATTGGATAAGAGTTTTTCTTTGTTGTATGATTCACTTTTGACTGCCTTTGTTGGTGAACCCTGTGATTACTTATAGATATTTGCAATGTTCTCATTGATATGATTTATATATTGTATGGGTCCTTAAGTTGAGTTTTAACAGTATTATGCAAATTATTTCTATATTATTAGCTGAGTTACTTTAGTGGACCAATCTGCAATTAAATTATGCAGCACTATTCAGTCTTGTGATGTCAATACACATATGATATGCTTGTGAGTAGATTTACAAAATGAAAATATATTTCAAAATAATTGATTGCATTGGGAACTTGTTTCTAATGTTGAGTCTCTTTATTCAGCTAGCAGCATTGCCTACACCCAAGACCTTTTGTGGGGAGGGTCAAACTCGCAAGTCCTGTAACTATTCACTTCCTAAAATGTCTAACATCTGGTCCGAAAAACCCTGTCATTGACCACTACCACTACTTTTGAGAAATGTGAGGAACCATCAAGTACAACCTTTTGGCACAACTTTTCCACGCAGTTATTAAAGATGCAGAAGAGTGAGTAGTAGGTGACTAGGTGAGCGTTATGATCTAAGAGACAGCTACCTGTTCAATTAACCCAGGTCTCTGCCTAGTGAGTAATGCCGGAATGCCTGTTTAAATAACCTGTCATTGAAGAAATTCACAAATGGGACAAAGGAACAGGCAGAGTGCTAGAAACACTGTGAATATTATTTGCCATGGTTATAGTATTATCTTCTTATGATGCTTGTCTGCTGTGTGCTCCAGTTTGGTGCGTATATGAAAAGGCTATTTTTGTAAGATGTTCTGCTTCCCTGTTTTGTTCATAGGTTGTGGACATAGTATTATTACAGAGTGGTAAACTCCCAATTGAGTTATGAGTTATGATTGGTTATTTATAACGCTCTTAATACCCAGAGGTTTCTAAGCGCAGACCTGAGGATCGAACGTGTAGTGCTCTGTGTCATCTTGCTACCAAGGCGAGCATGTTGCCCGTGAGCTATCCTCCCGAGATTGCTGGCAAGTAACATTAAAGCTTTGGATACAGGGGCCTCATTACGACCTAGGCGGTAAGGGGTTAACGGCGCTGTAAAAGGTGGTGGCGCCGTTAACCCCTTACCGCCTAATTATGAGGTCCCTTTGCGGGTCCCGACCTTAACGGCTGTTTTTTACCAGCCGTTAAGGATTGGACCCGCAAAGGGACCTGGGAGGTATTTATGGTACCGCAATTTGCGATACCGTAGCTACCGCCTTCCCCATTTCCATTGAGCCCTATGGGGGCAAAAATGGGAATGGGGAAGCGCCAATGGTGAATGGGGAATTACCGCCCCGCCAACCTTGAAATGGGGCGGTAATTCCGCCATTCACCATCGCGCAATCGGTAAAATACCGGCAGCATCCATGGCGCTACTAGCACCATGGTTACCGCCTGGGTCGAAATGACCTCCAAGACCACAAGTAATCTGATAGTGTCCTGATGAAAGTCACATATACAATACTCGACGGATCCAGTCGAGAACTAAGTTTAGAGAAATAGTATATCCCAGCTGAACAAGTAAGCAGACTCAAAATGATTATCTGTTACTGGGGAGCCCTCTTGAAATGACCCAAGAAAATAGATGTGTTACATGGAGTTGGGCGGTCTCCATATTTTAAATTGATTCTTGGGGCTGGGGAGGAAATGAAAAAGAGAGATGCACAATATCTTTTAAATAATCATAATTTGGTTATTTACAGTGTAATTCATAGAATTTCGCACAAAAGTAGAGCACGCGGCAGGCGCACAGTGTGCGCGTTCGAATGTCTGCGATAGCCGCGTGCGCTAAAATCAATTTCCGCGCACAGCGTATTCATGGATTTTAGCCTCCTAAACCAGCCGTGGCGCAGAGTGGCGCAGCGACCCTGCAGCAGTGCCAGTTACGCTCCCAAGAACGCCCTCGCGCAACGAAAAGCCATCAAAATTCCCAATTCAATGCAAAGGGCTACGCTAACCCTGGACTAGTTTACAGGGCTGCAAAACAGCAAACGCCAAGCGGGGAACGTGTATTACTGGGGTGCGCATGAAGTTTCACATGCGAAAGGGCCTGTGCGAGTGGGGTACGTGTATTACTGGGGTTTGTGGGAAGTTTCACACGCGATTTCAGCAGGGTACGTGTATTAAGGGGTTCGAGGGAACTTTCACACGCGAAAGGGCCTGTGCGAGTGGGGTACGTGTATTACGGGGATGCGCGGGAAGTTTCACACGCGATTGGCCTGGGTACGTGTATTTCAGGGGTGCGCGGGAAGTTTCACACGCGATTGGCCTGGGTACGTGTATTTGAGGGGTATGTGGGAAGTTTCACACGCGATTGGCCTGGGTACGTGTATTTCAGGGGTGCGCGGGAAGTTTCACACACGATTGGGCTTGGTACGTGTATTTCAGGGGTGCGAGGGAAGTGTCACACGCGATTGGCCTGGGTATGTGTATTTCGGGGGTGCGCGGGAAGTTTCACACGGGATTGGGCTTGGTAGTGTATTTCAGGGGTGCGTGGGAAGTTTCATACGTGATTGGGCTGGGTACATGTATTTCAGGGGTGCGCGGGAAGTTTCACATGCGATTGGCCTGGGTACGTGTATTTCAGTGGTGCGCGGGAAGTTTCACACGAGATTGGCCTGGGTATGTGTATTTCAGGGGTTCGTGGGAAGTTTCACACGCGATTGGACTGGGTACGTGTATTTCAGGGGTGCGCGGGAAGTTTCACACACGATTGGCCTGGGTATGTGTATTTCAGGGGTGCGCGGGAAGTTACACACGCGATTGGGCTTGGTATGTGTATTTCAGGGGTGCGCGGGAAGTTTCACACGCGATTGGCCTGGGTACGTGTATTTCAGGGGTGTTCAGGAAGTTTCACACGCAATTGGCCTGGGTACGTGTATTTCGGGGGTGCGTGGGAAGTTTCACACGCAATTGGGCTTGGTACATGTATTTGAGGGGTGCACGGGAAGTTTCACACGCGATTGGCCTGGGTACGTGTATTTCAGGGGTGCGCGGGAAGTTTCACATGCGATTGGCCTGGGTACATGTATTTCAGGGGGGCGCAGGAAGTTTCACACGTGATTGGAGTAGGGTACGTGTATTTCAGGGGTGCGCAGGAAGTTTCACACGCGATTGGCCTGGGTGCGTTTATTTCAGGGGTGCGCGGGAAGTTTCACACGCGATTGGCCTGGGTACGTGTATTTCAGGGGTGCGCGGGAAGTTTTACACGCAATTGGCCTGGGTACATGTATTTCAGGGGTGCGCGGGAAGTTTCACACGCGATGGAGTAGGGTATGTGTATTACCGGGCTGGGTATTAAGTTTCACACGCAATTTTGATTTCAGAGCAGGGAACGCGTATTTCGGGGGTGCGCGGGGAGTCCTACACGTGAATTGGCAGTGTGGGTCCTCCCAGGTGTCCCCTCTACCCCCTCCACGGCCCCTGCAGGCAGCCCACACCACAGGGGACTACCCTGCACCCCTGGTCATGTCCCGCAGGCAGCCCATCCACCATGGGCATGCCCCCCAGCCAAGCCACATGTCACGTTGCAATATGACCACCAACTCATGTCTCCCTGCACCCCCAGCAGTGCAGGGCACCTGCCAGCAGGCCCCCACACATGTCCCACACATGTACCACTGCACCCCTACCCCCAAGCAGTCAGGGGCACCTGCCAGCAGGACCCCACACATGTCCCCCAGCAGCCCCACCCCCTAGCAGTCAGGGGCACCTGCCAGCAGGTCCCAACTCATGTCCCATACATGTCCCTCTGCACCCCCACCCCCCAGCAGTCAGGGACACCTGCCAGCAGACCCCCATACATGTCCCCCTGCACCCCCACCCCCCAGCAGTCAGGGGCACCTGCCAGCAGGCCCCCACACATGTCCCACACATGTCCCCCTGGACCTCCACCCTCCAGCAGTCAGGGGCACCTGCCAGCAGGCCCCCACACATGTCCCCCTGCACCCCCACCCCCAGCAGTCAGGGGCACCTGCCAGCAGGCCCCCACACATGTCCCCCCGCACCCCCACCCCCCAGCAGTCAGGGGCACCTGCCAGCAGGGCCCCACACATTTCCCCCAGCACCCCCACCCCCCAGCAATCAGGGGTACCTGCCAGCAGGCCCCCACACATGTCCCACACATGTCCCCCTGCACCCCCACCCCCCCATCATTGACAGGCACCTGCCAGCAGGCCTTGACACATGTCCCCCAGCCAACACGTCATCACAATCCAGATCCCTGGCTCTTATGGCCACACAAATCCCACCCCACAGCACCCCAGTTCAAACACCCAACTAAGCTTTACATCCACTCCATATTGAAATCCCCATTACGTGATAGATCACAAATAAGCAGTATGCGCATGAGTACAAGTCTGTCCGACCCACAAAATGGCAACACATGATGGACAAAACATACATTGTGACATGCATGAAACCAATGAGAGAAAACCACACATTAAAGTAAGAAACAAAATGGAATCAAGTCAAAATGAAGGGAATGAAATAAAAACACACACTAATGCCAATAATAATGAAAATGCAGCATGTCCCAAAAATGATTAATAAAAAAAATGAGAATCCAAATTAATCCAAATGAAAATGTGTCCAAAGTCACCGTCCAACAAAACAAATCAAAGGGAAAGAAAAGCGTAATATTCATTGCTCCATGGTGAAGAAAAATAAAGATGAAGGAGAAAAGTCCACTGTAAAACTATGTACAAATAGCAAATCCAGGGTCCATGAGCCCAGCGACATAAATGAAACCTACAATGAAACCTACCTAATTACTAACTATGTACAAAAATGTGGGGTATAGTCCATGCGCCCCAAATGAAAGAAAAAAGAAATGAAACTTAACACTAATGAACTATATACTATGGCGGCGGGCAAGTTCAATGGCTCACTTGTTGATGTCATGGGCCAGGGCATCATCGAACTCCTGTTCAATGTCTTGGAGGCGGGCCTGTTCTCTGGCCCTGAGGTCTCGCAGGCATAACGCCATGTCCACCTCCAACTCCCTGCAAATTCCCTCAAGGCACTCAGTCTGCCTCAGCGCCCTGCGCATGGAGTTCTCCGCCCTGACCATCGTGAGCCATGCCTCCTCCGGCCGCCGCCGCTCTGCACCTATCTGCTGGCCCAACCGCTGCCACACCGAAGACACTCCCATTCCAGGGTCCTCCTGCCCTCCGGCCGATTCCTGCCCCTCTGATGTAGATTGCCCCGAGCCATGATGCCTCCCACGTTGAGCCTGCTGCTGCCTCTGACGCAACTGCCTCTGCCAGCACAACAGCATCCAGGCTGATGGAATCCACCAATGCCGTCATGCACGTGCCCTGCTCGATGATGCCGGCACATCCTCCATCTGCTGGGGTCTAGTTGCTGTGGTGTCCACCCCTGCTGGACCTCTGACTCCCGACTGTGGTAGGGATGGGATCCCCACTGAGCTGGCTGCGTTGGTCAGGGCAGGTCCACAGGGGGCCCTGGTAGCATCTGGGCCGGAAGAGGCATGGAGAACGACTGGCGTATAGTCCTCACAGAGGAGGAGAGGGCCGCCAGAGTGGCCGACACATGTATAAAACTCCCGACCATGGACATTCCCAACTGGGCCACGTTGGCACGCTGCTCTTCGTGATGACGTGTGTGCTCCCCCAGGGAAGCACGCACGTCATCACAAATGTCACACGTGCACAACGCGAAACCAATCAGGACCTTCTCCATACGACCAGGGGTCCCCTCGTCCACAGGTAGAGGAGTGTCAGATGACATGGACATCCCCCCTACCTGCCGACGGGCCTGGGATGGGGCATCCCTGTTGGTGCATGGTGGTGCAGTCACAGGGTCAGGGACAGCGACATGCACAGGCCCCTCCGTGGTGACCTGTGCTGCCTCCTGCCCCTGGCCCTGGACTGCACCACTTGCACCAGTGGTACCACCCCCACCAGGCCCCATGTGCGGCTCAGTAGCGGCCTCCTCCTCCTCTGTGGAAACCGCCAACCTGGATGGCTCCACACCGTCTTCCGCCGTTGCAAGCCCCTGTGTGGGCTCACCCACCCCTTCCGCTGCAGCCGTAGTGGCAGACGCAGCACCAGTCCCCTCACTCCCGGATGATGGTAAATTCTGGGATGGTGACTGGATCTTGCGTCGCATGCCAGTGGGGGCATCCCTGCCGCTTTGCTCCACAGCGCCGTCTCCGCCCTCTTCATCACTTGCCGCTGTGTAGAGGCAGACATAGACCACAAGCATCAGGGTACTGTACAATGGTCCCCTAGATAGGAAGCAATAGCAGATGAGTGGCACTGTCAAACATCACTTCCATCATGTCCCTCCACAACACATGGGTCAGTGCAGGCAAAACACATGCAGTAACAGGCATGGCGCATGCTATGCACATTAGCATACATGTCCAAGGGACTCTTGAAACATACAATTCTGGTTTGAAACTCACATGCATCATGGGTCATGCCTATCACATGCACACACTTCACCCTAGTTTCATCCATCTGGCCTCGTACACCCCAGACACTGTGGATACAAGGATGAGTAGGCTGCATCAGTGAATCTAAACATTGTCACAGACATGTGTCATGCATCCATGGCATTTCCAAGTCACAGACCCGCAAGTCAGACACACAGACATGGACACCATACATGTCCATGACAGCAGCACCCATCTCTTACACCCCATCCATGTTCAATAACAGAGACAGGCATGCATTAATGTGTGCATTCCCCATGCTGCTCCGCATGTTGCATTGTAACACATGCATCAACCATGTGGTTCACACATTACTGGTCTCACATGCATGACCATGATGTCCCTGCACACACACATACGTACATGGCCTATGTCACACATACAGGCAAGTATCAGACACCCAGCACCCTGCAACATGCCCTGTCTCACACAGCAATGCTTGGCTACTTACCGCTCAACTCCGGACGGGTCTGCCTCTGAAGGATCTGGGCGTGGAGCGCTGGGCCTACGCGTTCCAGGACCCTCATCTGGATGGTACTCATGCTGCCCAGGCCCCCCTCCACGAGGCGCCGGGCCTTGTTGAGGGTCCTGGACCTCAAGTCCTCCCAGCGCTTCTTGACATGTTGGTAGTTGCAGGTTGCCACCCCTTCCGCGTTGATGGCAACCACTGCGTCATCCCAGATCCTCTCCCATCCTTCCTTGTTGGCGCGTCTTGTTCCGAAGAGGGCATCATAATGCCCCAGGACATGCTCCACCAGGACACCAACTTCGGTGGCAGTGATGCTGGCGGCCCTCTGCCTCTCTGGCTGGGGTTGCCAGTGGTGCCAGATGGAGATGTGCCTGACATGGCAACCCCAGAGGCAGGAGTGGGTGGGCAACTGGGTCCTGGGGCTGGGCTGTGGAGCGATGGAATCCCAGTCGGGAGTCTTCTGTTCCAGCAGGGGTGGACACAGCAACTGGACCCCTGCAGATGGCTGATGTGCAGGCACCAAATAGCAGGGCACGTGGGCAGCAGGCAGGCAGACAGCAGCAGATGGCTGGTGGGAGCGTGCTCGGGGCTCTTGGGGGCAGGAAAATGGCCTTCAGGGAAGGAGCGTGGTCTTCCGCGTGTGTACGCGTGGCCAGCTTGATACGGAGTGATTTGGCACATGAAAATCTTGCACGTCAGCGTGTAATTCGAGGAAAGGCCCTTAGCGCGTCAGCGCGTCAGCACACGTATGCGATATCATTGGACCAAAGGCCCTTAGCGCGTAAACGCGTCTGTGACGTATTGCGCACGGGCGTTGCCCTTTCGAGTGTAAAACTTGCCGCACACCCCTGAAATACACATACTCCGCTTGAACAGGGCCCTTTTGCGTGTGAAACTTTACGCGAACCCCGTAATACATGTACCCTGCTGAAATCGTGGGTGAAACTTCACGCGACCCCCGTAATACACGTACCCTGCTGAAATCGCAGGTGAAACTTCACGCAAACCCCGTAATACACGTACCCTGCTGAAATCGCGGGTGAAACTACATGCGAACCCCAGGAATACACATACCCTGCTGAAATCGCGGGTGAAACTTCCCGCGAACCCCAGGTATACACATACTCCGCTCAACAGGGCCCTTTCGCATGTAAAACTTTAAGCTGTACCCCAGAACTACACATACCCCGCTCGCTCGCACAGGGCCAATATTTCTGGGATTTGCGTGAAGTTTCACACGCGATAGGCCCTGTGCGAGTGGGGTACGTGTATTACTGGGGTTCGTGTGAAGTTTCACACGCGATAGGCACTGTGCGAGTGGGGTACGTGTATTACTGGGGTTCCCGTGAAGTTTCACACGCGAAGTTTTGCACGTGATTGGGTGCGTGGGGAGTCCTACACGTGAATTGGCAGTGTGGGTCCTCCCAGGTGTTCCCTCTACACCCTCCACGGCCCCTGCAGGCAGAGCACACCACAGGGGACTACCCCGCACCCCTGGTTATGTCCTGCAGGCAGCCCATCCACCATGGGCATGCACCCCAGCCAAGCCACCTGTCCGCTTGCACCACTGATCACCAACTCATGTCCCCTTGCACCCCCATCCCCCAGCAGTCATGGGCACCTGCCAGCAGGACCCCACTCATGTCCCACTCACGTCCCCCTGCACCCCCACCCTCCAGCAGTGCGGGGCACCTGCCAGCAGGCCCCCACTCATGTCCCACTCATGTCCCCCTGCACCCCCACCCCCCAGCAGTGCGGGGCACCTGCCAGCAGGCCCCCACTCATGTCCCACTCATGTCAGCCTGCACCCCCATCCCCCAGCAGTGCGGGGCCCTGCCAGCAGGCCCCTACTCATGTCCCACTCATGTCTCCCTGCACCCCACCCCCAGCAGTGTGGGGCACCTGCCAGCAGGCCCCCACTCATGTCCCCCTGCACCCCTACCCCCCAGCAAAGCGGGGCACCTGCCAGCAGGCCCCCACTCATGTCCCACTCATGTCCCCCTGCACCCCCACCCCCAAGCAGTGCGGTGCACCTGCCAGCAGGCCCCCATTCACGTCCCCCACAACATGTCATCACGATCCACAATCATGGGCCTAATGGCCACCCAAATCCCACCCCACGCCACCCCAGTCGAAACACACAACCAAGTATTACATACACCCCACATTGAAATCCCCATCACATGAAACATCCCAAATGGCAAATATGCACATCAATACATGTCCATCACACACACAATGGGTGCAAGTGAATGAGAAAACATGCATCGTGACATGCAGGAAACCAAGGAAAGCATACCACACAATGAAGTATCAAATTAGAATGTATTACACACAAAAGCAAGGGAATGAAATGAAATCACCCAATAATGTAAATAATAAATAAAAAGCTGCATGTCCAAAATATGAAAAAGAAGATGTGTAAAACCAGAATAAAAATCAATCCAAAAGCAAATGGGTCCAAAGAGTCTGTCCGTCAAATCAAATCGAAAGTAAAAAAAAAGACAAATCGATTGATCCATGGTTAAAAAAAAGGCAAATGAAGTGAAATCCATTGTGGAACTATATACAAAGTACAAATCCAGGGTCCATGAGCCCAACCATTGAAAGGAAACCTACAAAAACCCTACATAATAAATAACTATATAAAAAAAGGTGGGGCATTGTCCAAGCGCCCCAAATGAAAAGAAAAACAAAAGGAAACCTAACACTATATAACTATTTACAATGGCAGAGGGCTTGTCCAACGGCTCACTTTCTGATTTCCCGGGCCAGGAAATCATCGAACTCCTGCTCGATGTCCCGGAGTTGGTCCTCTTCCATGGCCCTGAGGGTTCGCAGGGATGATGACATCTGGACCTCCAGGTCCCTGCGAATGGCCTCGAGGCACTCGGCCCGCCTCAGGGCCCTATGCATGGAGTTCTCCGCCCTGACCATCGGGAGCCGTGCCTCTTCCACCCGCTGCCGCTCCGCATTTATAGCATGGCCCAACCGCTGCCACACAGAAGACACTTCCAGTCCTGGGTCCTCCTGCCCTCTGGCCGATGCCTGCCCCTCCGATGTTGAAGGCCCCGAGCCATCATGGCTCCCACCTTGTTGTTGCTGCTGCTGTGCCTCTGCCTGTGCCCTGGCTCCTGCTGCCTGCACATCCTCCTCCGGCTGGAGTGCAGTTGTTGAGGTGGCCACCCCTGCTGGACGTCCGACTCCCGACTGTGGCAGGGATGTGTCCTCCACCAGCCTGTCTGCAGGGTCAGAGGCAGCTCCATAGGGCACCCAGGTGACACATGGGTGGGAAGATGGCACGGAGGACGACTGGCGCATAAGGGGTTCAGTTGAGGAGGGGGTCGGAACAAGGTCCAGAAAATGGAGGAATCCGGCCCTGGTGAACTGTCCCAGTGGGTCAACGCGGTCAACGAGCCATGCGAGAAGACGGGCAGTCTCCTCATGAAAAGACTGCAGGTCAGCTCACATGGCACGTTGACGCAATGCCACCCCACCCAGGAGAGGCTCAACCCAGTGCTGTATAGCCACATCCGCAGGGAGAGGAAGGCTAGTTGGTGTAAGCCGATCCCCTCCCTGAGAACGGGTCTGGACGTAGGCATCCCTGCTGGTGCGGGATGATGCAGTGACAGGATGGGGGACAGGATTACACACAGGCACCTCCGCGGCGGCCTGTGCTGCCTCCTGTCCCTGACCCTGCACTGCACCACTAGCACCTATGGAATCCCCCCCTCCAGACCCTGTCTCTGTCCCTTGCATGGCCTCCTCCTCTACCAAACCCCCACCAACCTGGATGACTCCATGCCATCTTCCTCCGTCGGACCGTGTGGGGTCTCAGCTGCCCCTTCTGCTGCCGAGGAGTCCAACTCCGACCTCCGCCTCTTGGACCTACCCTCGGCAGCTGCGGCCTGGGACACGGCACCGGACTCCTCACTCCCCGACTAGATCACAACCTGGGAGGGGAGCCGGGCCTTGCGTCTCCGGCTGGAGGTGCGATCCCTGCCGCTGGGCTCCACAGCACCCTCTCCGCCCTCTTCATCAGTTGATGCTGCAGACAGGGAGAGATAGGAGACAGGCATCAGGGCACTGTACAATGGACTGATACACACATGACAGTTCCACATGAGTGGCAGTGTCAAACTTCAGACATGGCATCACAATCCCCAAAACACATGTCATTTGAAATCACACACATGAGCTATTCCACAGCCATATCACAACGGCCAGCACCATCCATACACATACAACAGCATGAGCAGCCAAAGATGAGCCAGACATCACATGAAACACAGGGAGTGCACTAGACATGCACACACGCCACCACACTTACATGCATGTGTACACCTCCACCAACTGTCATAGTGATGAGATCGGCATCCATGTCACATCTGGCAATCAGCCTTCTATATTTCAGTGTCACATGCATCCATGTTGCATCACTGTTGCACCCTTGTCAAATACACACACATGCACATGTAAACGGTGCAGATACATGCAGCTGGAACCAAAATCCATGTGTGACACAACTACCATGCCAATTTACATACACAGTCATTCAAACATGTGTGCTCACATATATGCATTTGGCCTGCATGCTTACCCACACATACACCATCCATGTGTCTCACACATGAAAGGACTCACATGTGTTAGCCTCATGGCCCTATACATACACATGCATACATGGCCCTACAAAACCACAGCTGCAACCTGCACACTACTGGCACACCACCACACGCACAGCATCCAATCAGTATGCATGTACACTTACTGCTCAACTCCAGACGGGTCTGCCTCTCAAGGACCTGGACGTGAAGCTCTGGGCATATGCGTTCCAGGACCCTCATCTGGTGTTCCGACAGGTGGCCCCGACGCCCCTTAGCATCCGCTGCCTTCAAGAGGCGCCGGGCCTTGTTGAGGGTCCTGGACCTGAAGTCCTCCGAGCACTTCATGATATGTTGGAATTTGCGGACTGCCACCCCCTCCACGTTGATGGCAGTCACGATGTCCGTCCAGATCCTGGTCCGTCCTTCCTTGTCGGCGCGCGAACCTCCGAAGAGGGCATCATACTGCCCCAGGACTTGCTCCACCAGGACACCAAATTCGGTGGCAGTGAAGCTGGTGGCCCTCTGCCTCTCTGGCTGGGGGTTGCCAGTGGTCTCAGATGGTGGTGCGCCCGACATGGCAACCCCAGAGGCAGGTGTGGGTGGGCAACTGGGTCCTGGGGCTGGGCTGTAGAGCGATGGTATCCCAGTCGGGAGTCTTCTGTTCCAGCAGGGGTGGTCACAGCAACTGCACCCCTGGCTGATGTGCAGGCACCAAATAGCAGGGCACGTGGGCAGCAGGCAGGCAGGCAGCAGCAGATGGCAGGTGGGAGCGTGCTGGAGGCTCTTGGGGGCAGGAAAATGGCATTCATGGCAGGAGCGTGGTCTTCCGTGTGTTTTCGCGTGGCCAGCTTGATACGGAGTGATTTGGCACGTGAAAATCTTGCATGTCAGCGTGTATTTCGAGGAAAGGCCCTTAGCGCATAAGCGCGTCAGCACACGCACGTGATTCCATTGGACGAAAGGCCTTAGCGCGTAGGCGCGTAAGTTACATTACGCGCGTGGGCGTTTCACTCATAGCACGTGATGACGGAGCACACGTGGAAAAACTGTATCTCCGAGTGTCATCGCGTGTAATTGGATGAAAGCGCCCACGTACACGCGTCTCTGACGTGTACGTGTGGGCCGGTTTAAAAGCTGTGTGTAGGACGCCATTTCCTTGTACGTGCTTTTTGTGGAGAGCGAGTGGGTGAAATCTGTACTTCTTGTCGGTTCACACGCTATTACTTCACAGCATTTCTAGTTCGTACTCCCTGTTACCTCTGACAGCTATTTTCTGAATTTTTCTTGGGCCTGTTTCCTCAAACAGAGTTCACTTCTCCTTTTGTCCTGTCTCCTCAGACAGCGTACAATTCTTCTTTTGGCGGGGGTGTTGCCAACGCGCACACGCGCGTATTTTTCACATTCTTTTTCCAGGCAGACGGTGAGTTCCGCACGTACTTAGCAACTGTGCTTGCCCCGTGTGTCGCCTTCCCATTCAGAATTCATTGTAGGCTGTGTGTATTACAAGTACGCTTATTTTTGTGTTTCTGGGCGCCACAGCGTAGTGCGGGTTCATTTTTTCATGCACGTGGTCTACGAGGGGTTGCGTGCACGTTTATTTTTGATTTTGGGGGCCTGTGCTTTGCGTGACCCGTCATATTCCCCCAGGTGTCACAGACAGCCTTGTTAGAGCACTAGGGTACGAATTCCATCTGGTTTCCTACCCCTTTAACCCCCAATTGCCCAGGACAATAGTTTACTGCAACTCCCATATGCACAACAACATCAGTGCCATGGCTGGGAGGAGAGCAAGCGGTAAGGGAGGCAAAGGTGGCCGACCCTAAAAAGGTGGGCGTGGTGGGCACGGTAGGGGACGTGGCCGGGATTTGCAGGGTGCCCATATGCCCCCATGTGTGGAGGAACAATCAGGGACACCCATGCCCCCCCCATGGTTGAGGGAAACGTGGCTGACACCATCCCAGCTCAGCCCCTGTTGGACCAGCCCATTGTGGCACCAGACCTGGCACAGGATGACTCCCTGGCTGACTTCCAGGTCAGCAAGTCGAGGCCACGTGTGGCGGTGCAAGTTGTTGTCATCAATCCATGTGTATGTGGGGCAGCTATGTCATCTGCTGCCCCAAGTATGCAGGGTGGGGAGGCTGCAGGGGCAGCTGCAGCTCCATCCGCCCCAGCTCTGACTCTCCCAACCAGGACAGTGTCAGTCCCAGTCCATCAAACTGACGTTCCCCTGCCAACATTACTCTGCAACCAATGCCTGCATCAAGGACTATGGTCATTGTGCATTCCCACACTCCTACTACCCAGTCCACCGGTGATTCTGCCCCTACTGACCAGAGCGGCGTAAACCACTCTGGCTCTGCTCCACCTTTAAAGAAGAGGAAAAAGGGTGCTCTGGCACGACAGGCTGAGACCCGAGGCACAGCTACACACTCCGGTACCTCAAGGAAGCCTTGCTTCAATGATTCAGAACTTGATGCACTTGTGAGCTATGTGTTGGCACATAGCCACGAAATGGTGGTGACTGCAGGGTCCAAGACCACACCTGATCAATGTAAGGCACACTGGCAGACAATCGCCGACTGCATAAGTGTCCTTGGATTTGTGAGGCGCTCAGCTGATGATTGCTACAAGCGGTGGAACGACCTGAAACGCAGAGCAAAGAACAAGCTGGCCTCAAATCATGCCGCTACTCTGGTGACTGGCGGTGGGTCTCCACAAGAGGACAACAAACTCACTGAACATGAGTCTGTTGCTGGGACCTTCATCACAGAGGAACAGATCCGAGGTGTGGGAGAACTACCTGATTATGACACATTGTCCGGTGAGTGCCCATGCGTGTGTGTGATGCATGTGTATGTTGTTTGGGTGACAGGTTATGATTGAGTGGCAGGTGAAGGTGTGTGTGACTGAGTAGTATCGGTCACCCATGTGCTTCATCCAAAACATTCCGCGGCCTTGAATTTGGGTGTGACAGTATCCCTTCTGCCCACAGTAGTAATTTAGCGCAACATTACGGCAGTTGCCCTTGAGGTGGCATCATGCAACAACATTGTTTGTATTTTTCAGTGTTCTTTCAGGCTGATTGTTTCAATTCTCCCACTTTTGCAACGCATTCCTCAGCCCTATTGTGACATATGTGACATGCTTCTGTCATTGAAGAACCCCACATTGGCCCACATGTGTCACCTTGGTAGTTGAATGATTTCATCATTCAGGCTGAATGAGTATTGTCCTGATCACATGATGTTTTTGGGCCTGTTTGAATGTGGAACATGCTAGTTGTTTCCTGTCATGTTGAAGTGCACAACCATTGATGTGTACATGGCCCTGCAATCACTGTATTTTTGTACACTGGATGTTTTGCAGTGTGTGGCACATGGCGTATCTTTTCACACTATGTGGCATTTTTTATCTCTTCATGTCCATCTCACATGGATGGGTGACAGTACTCATTCACTGACATATGGATGTACTTGTGAAATGTACCATGGCTATGGTACATGCCATCTGTGTGATGGCATGTGTCATTTATGTGTATAGGACCTGCCACTCACAGGCCAATGTGTGATGGCAGCGCTACCCAGCATGCAGCAAATGTGTTGCTCTTCCATCTTGGTGTCATCAGTGTCTGACTTTTGCCTCCCCTTCCAACTGTGCATGCATGGGAGGGTTATAGTCATGTGGGACATGTGTAAATCATGTACTGGTTCTGTAGCTTGTCAGGCCTATTTGTGTGCTATGGTGCTAATGCCTGTTTCCATTTTTTGTCTTTCATGTTTTTGCAGGGGATGACGCACTTGATGCTGTTGAGGAGATGGTGCAGACCCAGGAGGAATCTGAGGCACAACCGGCCACCAGTGGGGGACGTGGTGTGGTGGTGGGTGAGAACCCACTCTTGCTGCAGACGATTCTGTCAAGGGGTGTCTCTGGGTGCACCTCCCCAGACCTCTATTGAGGTGCTGATTCGGATGATGAGACCTATGTGGCATCGCAGGTAAGTGTTTCTGGAAGGGATTCTGTTCTGTCCAACCCACCTGCACCTGGGGTAGAACCCTCTATGGGGATGTCAGTGTTGGTTAGTCGGCCTTTGGCGGTTACGGGTGCAGGGTCACACTCCACAACATCTGATCCTGTTCCTGGGCCAGCAGATCAGAGGGGGAATGCAGTCCTGCAGCCTCAGGCAGTGCCGGCACAGCAAGGCGCAGATCGCCTTGCCCCAAACAGGTGTGGTGCCTGCCGATGTGGTGGCCGTACACCACCAGGCAATACCGCATGGGAACAATCCATGTACGGTATGGGAACCCAACAGGCAGCATCAGTTGAGATGATGGCTCAAGCAATGGAGAGGGTGGCCACTTCCATTGTCCCCCCTGAAAGGCAGATGGAGCAACTACAGCAGGCAACAGACTCCATTTGCCAATCACACAGGGAGGACATGTTGGCATCCAACAGGGACAGACAGGCGGCACTGGAGACTCTACGCCAATCGATATCAATAGAGTCCCAGGGCCACAGGGAAGCCCTGAGGGTAGAACTCCATCACCTCAGGGAGACTCTTGTTGACCTTGAGACTTCCACTAACTTGAGCACAGAACAGCAGCTGGAGCGGCTCAGACGTTCACTCTCAGCTGAGATGCAGGCAACACGGGAGGAGATCTGGGCATCACGTCAGGTGCTGCATGGGGATCTCTGCACTATAATCCTCCAGAACGATACCTTCCACACCCGCATGCTTGCTGCCATGGAGGACCATACCAAGGCTTTGCGTGGGCTGCCTCCCATAGCACCACCACCTCCTGTGGCAGCAGCAGAGGGTGTTCAGAGCGATAGCAGCAGTTCTCCCACATTGGCATAGCCGTGCAGGCCATGAGCCCATGGAGGTGTTTTTTTTTCCCAACATCCACACAGGTGGCTGTTGGTGCGCACCCTGTCCTCGGACCTCCTCTGGTGGCCTACCCCCCTAACCCCCACATGGCCATTTTTGATTTTTGATTTTTGATTCTTTGTTTTTTTATTTTTTATTATTTTTTGACAGTGTATTGCCTTGTGTGGCTCCCGTGGGCATCCACTGTATTCTGGCTGGGCACATGCAGGCTTGTCCTGAGTTTGGGTTCGATGCTTGGGTTCGTGAGACACACACCCCTCCTGCTTCCCGTTTCCATGGGCTTGCAAAGGGTGTGACCAAGTGACAGTGATGTACACAGTGATGTTGGGCTCCCATGAGCTGTGTGGGCAGTCTGTAGTCAATACTGTGTAGACATTCCTTGTGTATATTGTTGTTGTATTGTACACTGCATGTTGTAATTATGTATGCTTCTGCTTCCATGTCTTCCTCTAAATGTGCAGTTTCATTCCTCATGTCTTCACAAGGCCGTCTACTTTGGAGATGGAGTTCATGTTGTATGCAGTACACAGACAAGTTTTGAAGCCTGCAAGACTACAGTTGGAAGGGGGCGATGTGGTGGCATATTCAGGTTGTAAGACTACGAATACTTTAACTTAGTACTGTCATGTTTTATTTATGTTTGAGCTTGTGTAGCTGCATTGTATTGTTGGTAAGTATTTGGTCATGTGTGTTGTTAGTTCAACATTACTGGGGGCATATTGTGTGTGGCCAGTTTCCATTAGGGACACTTTACTTTGTGACATTTGTGTCAGGTTTTCAGGATTGCTTTGTTTGCTCTCACATAGCATGACATGCCATGGTGTGTTGGGTGGCGGTGCTTGAGAGGGGTTGGGTGACATGGCACTGTTCTCATGATGTATTTCGCAAGGGGGTAATGCATTTAGCAGCATATGTGTCTTTTGATGACACAGCATTGGTGGCGTTTCTGTAGGTAGGGATGCACACATTGTGACACTTCCAGGTGACCAATCTCAGGCTGGTATGGTTGTGACAGTTGACTGTCCCTTATGTCATCATCATTGATTGTCAGCTGGTATGTGGCAGGGCTGTGTGCACTCCACAGGGGTGTGATTCTAAGTGAAGAAATTAGCCACCAGCTGCTTTCGGGCTTCCTCACCCCGTGCCCTTTCCCCTCCCATGCGCAGCGGGCGTGCATGTGGTTGGGGATGTGGGGGCACCACCATGTCCACCGGCAGGCCCCGGCTGTTAGGGAGAATTCTCTGTTTAGACTGAATTTCCTCTCCTAGTGAGTCCCCCAGCAGCTTTGCTGGATTTCTGGAGTTTGTTTTTTCCATCCTGCCAAGAGTGAGACCCTTTTTCTCCCACTCTTGGACATGAATGAGTGTAATTCCTTTGAAGGTCAATGTGTTCTATGGGCTATGGGGTCTTTTACTCCATAGGGTCTCATATGTTTTGCTATGTGTGTTACACTGCACCCTCCGTGCCGTAGCACTGGGGCGTCCTAGCGGACCTCCATCATAGACTCCATACCCGGGGACTGACTACTGTCTCCCTGGGCATGTAAGGTCACCATTGGCTTTACTAGACCTAAATTTACTAAAAGAACTAGTACAAACCATCCTATTGTGGACGTACTAGTAGGGGTAATTCGATTACTCCTGGGTCTGTTATTCGAGGGGGTACTGTCCCGTCCCCCCTCGTCGAGTTTTGGCTGGTGGCAGTGGAAACTACTTGTTATGTTCGATCCCGAATATAACCCTATGGGATTCTTCCCATTGTTGGAGATTGATACTTTTCCTCGTTAATCTCTAACATACCACCGGTTTACTTATCTTAACCTCTTAAATGCCACCGACGAGCCGGCTCGTCGGTAAAAACCGTTCCAGGTTGCCACCGACGAGCCGGCTCGTCGGTGGCACTTAAGGGGTTAATGACGGGGGAAATGTTGGGCGGGTTTTGCGGTGGGTACCGCGATTTTAAAAAAAAACCTGTGGCACTGGGGGGGGAAAACAATGGCACTTAAAGGGTTAAATAAGTCTATTGGATGGTATTTTCTGCCGGAGCTCGGTTTTTAAAATGGCGTCTGTGTTCGTCTCTGTGACTCCTAACCCAAAGGTTGAGCCCTTTGTTCCACTTTTGGCGGGCTTCTGTACAGAGACCCTCCAAAGTGGTGCCATTCTGTCTGGGTTACCACAGGGGTGTGGGAGGGGGTTTAGGCACCCTGGACTGAGTTGCCTTGCCAACTCCAGTCACACTCTGGTGTGATTGGCCCAAGTGGTGAGCCACCCCGCTCACCACTTAGCGTGTTTTGATTGACAGCTAGGCTGAATGAATGTGGGTTTTCTGCATAAAAGCAGGGCTTTTGGGACTGGATCTTCAGAAGTCGCCACAGGACCTAAGAATCCGACGAGGGTAAAGCTGAGCCGACCTGCAACGACGACACCTCCGGTGGAGCCCTGCTGAACCGACTCACCACTTCCCGATGACAGAGGAGATCTCCCTGCCGGAGAGTCTCTTCCCCTGACTGGTGGCAACAACCAGTCCCCTTTGCTTTTTCTTCGCCTCAGGACGCAGTGGTTGAATTGCCCGTGCAGAGCACCTCGGCAACCGGATAGCCACTACCCCTGTACCGCGACCAAAAGGTGGTGCCTTGTGACGGAGCACTCTGCGGCTGGTCTCTTCCCTGGTGGTGCAACAATCTTCAACTTTCCTTCAACGACGAGATCCCCTCTTCTCTTGGCAAAGACCGGACGTGCACCCACCGCCAGGAACAACTGCCCCCGCCGGAGCTGTCTCCCCACAATCAAGGTACTGTGTCCGCCTGGCTTCCCTTGTTGCCGGATAGAGTGAGGTGTCTTAATCCTCGCCTCTCCATAGGGTCGCCTCCAAGCTTTCTCTAGCGTGTTGTTCTGAACTGGTCCAATCTGCCGATAACAATTTTCTACAAAGACTAGAACGCATTTCCACTAAGATACTTTTTGGGACATAACGCCTCGCCTCTCTCCGAGTGGGCCTGGCCACTGAACTTTATGATCTACCATGGGTCTTGTCTTCTTGCCTTGCATTTGTCCGTTAAGTATTGGAACTGTGTTGATTTCGTAACCTGCCTTTTTTTCTCTCCCGTCCTAACAAATACTAGAGTGCCATCTAGGTTGAAGCATACACCTCTGTCTGCAAATAAGTGATGCTGGTAAAACCTAGACTCGTCGAACTATTGTTAGGGGGATTTATCTTTTTCTTCGTAGAGTAATTGTAATTGAAGTGTTTGCCGTAATAGTGCCAGAGTGTTTTCTATAGATGTGTCGTTATAAATAAATACCTTTATATCTTTACACTGAAGCCTTGTTGCGTGTTTGCTTGTTTTACTGTGAAGAATTGCCCTATATTGTATACTCCACATACTGCCTAACTCTTCTTGAGGGAAGTCTGACTGCTCAGCCACAGCTACCAAGTGAATCTGTGTGGTACAGACTGCTACCAAGTGGGTTTACTGCCAAACACCTGTAGTCCTAAATCTTTTTCAGTGGTCCCAGAGGGAACTGCACAGGTTTCCGCATAACACCGGCGTGTTGCAACGTTGTGCAGGACACATGCTGCCACTATGATCCTGCACACTACTGGGGGAGCGTATAACAGCTGCCCGCCAGAACGGTCAAGGGAGCGAAAGCGTGACTTGAGCACTCTGAATGTGCGCTCCACTATGCCCCGGGTTGCAATATGGGCTGTGTTGTATCTTACCTCGGGTGGCATGGCGGGGTTCTGAATTGGCGTCATCATGTGGGTGCTCAGAGGGTAGGCACTGTCCCCTGGGGAGGTGGTGATGGGTATCATTAGTGGGGTTGTGACATTACTCAGTATCTGGCATGCATGCATGTGCTGTGGCATTTATACTCACCAAGCAGCCATGTATCGCCATGCCGCCCAGCTTCTAGGTCCCGGTTAAGGGTTGACATTCTGTAAATGAAACTGTCGTGGGTGGACCCTGGATAGTTGGTATATACTGAGGTGATGATTCCCATGGCATCACATACTATCTGCATGTTGATGGAATGCCAGTGCTTGCGGTTTCTATAGATGTGCTCTGATGCCCTGGGGGGATGTAGAGCCACATGGGTGCAATCAATGGCACCTAGGACTTTGGGGAATTGTGCCACCCTGTAGAAATCCTGGACGGCAGCCTGCCTTTCTACAGGTGTTCTGGGTAGGTATATGTGTCTGCGGACTGATGGGCGTGCAGTCATGATGGCCAAGACCTGGTGTAGGCAGCGTGACTGTGTGGCCTGTGACACAACCCCCCACTATGGCACTTGTCCGCTGAAATGATCCGGTGGCCAAAAAGTGCAATACATTGAGTACCTTCTCCAGGAGGCTGAGTGCTTGGGAGCAGAGGGTGGGTGATGTGAGGTCATCCTCCCACTCACTGACCAGGTCGAATATTATGTGAGGTGGAAACCTGTACCTCCCATACACCTGGTCATCAGGCATCCCAAAAAGGCTGGTTCTGGGTGTGAAAATTCTGGGCCTGACTATCCTCCTCCACCTCCTGCGGTATCCCACGACCATTGCTGCTAGGAACGGTATGTTCATCCTGGCGTCTGAGTTTGCTTGTTGTTTGCGGGCACTTTTATGCTGCGCGGGTCCACGTACGCCTGCTTCCTGCTGGCGTACGTGTTTCCGGATTAGCGCGTCTTTTTTGGCACGTGCGTGTGGGCGTTCCATGCATTTGCCTTCTGTACTTCCCCGCCCACCCTAGTAATACACGTACCCCGCTCGCCCAGGCCCAATCGCATGTAAAACTTCCAGCGAGCCCCTGAAATACACGTACCCCGCTCGCCCAGGCCCAATCGCGTGTGAAACTTCCCGCGCACCCCCGAAATACATGCTATTTTTGACACAGCGGGTGTCCGTGTTTGTCGTGTAGCCCTTTGCACGTAATTTGTCCTAGAGGGCCACAGTATGGGACATTCATCAGAGCTGTATATACGTGCTTTTTGTTAGCGCACATTTTTTTAATGCACAGGGACGCTACCGCTTGCCTTCGTGTGGCGGACATGTGTTGATGTACATAGTTGACTTTTGGTTTGTGTCATGAGATCACCATTTCACTGCTGGGGGGTAGGGGTGAAAGGGGACATGAGTGGGACATGACTGGGGGCCTGCTAGCAGGTGCCCTGCACTGCTGGGGGTGTGGGTAGTGCAAGGGGACCCGAGTGGGACATGAGTGGGGGCCTGCTGGCAGGTGCCCTGCACTGCTGGGGGGTGGGGGTGCTGGGGGACATGAGTGGGGGCCTGCTGGCAGGTGCCCCTCAGTGCTGGGGGTGGGGGTGCAAGGGGACATGAGTGGGGGCCTGCTGGCAGGTGCCCTGCACTGCTGGGGGGTGGGGGTGCAAGGGGACATGAGTGGGACTTGAGTGGGGGCCTGCTGGCAGATGCCCTGCACTGCTGGAAGGTGGGGGTGCTGGGGGACATGAGTGGGGACCTGCTGGCAGGTGCCCTGCACTGCTGGGGGTTGGGGGTGCAAGGGAACATGAGTGGGACATGAGTGGGGGCCTGCTGGCAGGTGCCCTGCACTGCTGGGGGTGGGGGTGCTGGGGGACATGAGTGGTGGCCTGCTGGCAGGTGCCCCTCAGTGCTGGGGGGTGGGGGTGCAAGGGGACATGAGTGGGACATGAGTGGGGGCCTGCTGGCAGGTGCCCTGCACTACTGGAGGGTGGGGGTGCAAGGGGACATGAGTGGGACATGAGTGGGGGCCTGCTGGCAGGTGCCCTGTACTGCTGGGGGGTAGGGGTGCAAGGGGACATGAGTGGGAGATGAGTGGGGGCCTGCTGGCAGGTGCCCTGCACTGCTGGGGGTGGGGGTGCAAGGGGACATGAGTGGGGGCCTGCTGGCAGGTGCCCTGCACTTCTGGGGGGTGGGGGTGCTGGGGGACATGAGTGGGGGCCTGCTGGCAGGTGCCCCACAGTGCTGGGGGTGGGGGTGCAAGGGGACATGAGTGGGACATGAGTGGGGGCCTGCTGGTAGGTGCCCTCCACTGCTGGGGTGTGGGGGTGCTGGGGGACATGAGTGGGGGCCTGCTGGCAGGTGCCCCTCAGTGCTGGGGATGGGGGTGCAAGGGGACATGAGTGGGGGCCTGCTGGTAGGTGCCCTGCACTGCTGGGGGGTGGGGTTGCAAGGGGACATGAGTGGGACATGAGTGGGGGCCTGCTGGCAGGTGCCCTGCACTGCTGGGGGGTGGTGGTGCAAGGGGACATGAGTGAGAGATGAGTGGGGGCCTGCTGGCAGGTGCCCTGCACTGCTGGGGGGTACGGGTGCTGGGAGACATGAGTGGGGGCCTGCTGGCAGGTGCCCTGCACTGCTGGGGGGTGGGGGTGCAAGAGGACATGAGTGGGGGCCTGCTGGCAGGTGCCCTGCACTGTTGGGGGTGGGGGTGCTGGGGGACATGATTGGGGGCCTGCTGGCAGGTGCCCCTCAGTGCCGGGGGATGGGGGTGCAAGGGGACATGTGTGGGAAATGAGTGGGGGCCTGCTGGCAGGTGCCCCTGACTGCTGGGGCGTGGGGGTGCTGGGGGACATGAGTGGGGGTCTGCTGGCAGGTGCCCCTCAGTGCTGGGGGATGGGGGTGCTGGGGGACATGAGTGGGGGCCTTCTTGCAGGTTCCCTTCAGTGCTGGGGGTGGGGGTGCTGGGGGACATGAGTGGGGGCCTGCTGGCAGGTGCCCCTAAGTGCTGGGGGGTGGGGGTGCTGGGGGACATGAGTAGGGGCCTGCTGGCAGGTGCCCCTCAGTGCTGGGGGTTGGGGGTGCAGGGGGACATGAGTGGGGGCCTCCTGGTATGTGCCCTGCACTGCTGGGGAGTGGGGGTGCAAGGGGACATGAGTGGGACATGAGTGGGACATGAGTGGGGGCCTGCTGGCAGGTGCCCCTCAGTACTGGGGGTTGGGGGTGCAGGGGGACATGAGTGGGGGCCTCCTGGTATGTGCCCTGCACTGCTGGGGAGTGGGGGTGCAAGGGGACATGAGTGGGACATGAGTGGGACATGAGTGGGGGCCTGCTGGCAGGTGCCCTGCACTGCTGGGGTGTGGGGGTGCTGGGGGACATGAGTGGGGGCCTGCTGGCAGGTGCCCCACAGTGCTGGGGGTGGGGGTGCAAGGGGGCATGAGTGGGACATGAGTGGGGGCCTGCTGGCAGGTGCCCTGCACTGCTGGGGGGTGGGGTTGCAAGGGGACATGAGTGGGACATGAGCGGGGGCCTGCTGGCAGGTGCCCTGCACTGCTGGGGGGTGGGGGTGCAAAGGGACATGAGTGGGGGCCTGGTGGCAGGTGCCCTGCACTGCTGGGGGGTTGGGGTGCTGGGGGACATGTGTGGGACATGATTGGGTGTTTGCCGGCAGGTGCCCCTGACTGCTGGTTGGTTGGGGGTGCTGGGGGACATGGTTGGAGGGCTTCTGTCAGGTGCCCCTCAATGCTGGGGGTGGGGGTGCAAGGGGACATGAGTGGGACATGAGTGGGGGCCTGCTGGCAGGTGCCCCTCAGTGCTGGGGTGTGGGGTGCTGGGGGACATGAGTTGGGGCCTGCTGGCATGTGCCCCTCAGTGCTGGGGGGTGGGGGTGGAGGGGGTCATGCGTTGGTGATCAGTAGTGCAAGCTGACATGTGGCTTGCCTGGGGGGCATACCCATGGTGGATGGGCTGCCTGCGGGACATGACCAGGGGTGCAGGGTAGTCCCCTATGGTGTGGGCTGCCTGCAGGGGCTGTGGAGGGTGTAGAGCAAACACCTGGGAGGAGCCACACTGCCAATTGACGTGTAGGACTCCACGGCACCCCCGAAATACACGTACCCTGCTGAAATCGCGTCTGAGACTTCCCGCGAACCCTAGATTTACACGTACCCAGGCCAATCGCGTGTGAAACTTCACGCGAACCCCAGGAAAATGCGCACCCCGCTCTCCCAAGGCCAATCGCGTGTGAAACTTCCCGCGCACCCCCGAAATACACACACACACTATTTTTGACACAGCGGGTGTCCGTGTTTGTCGCGTACCCCTTTGCACGTCATTTGTCCTAGAGGGCCACAGTATGGGACATTCATCAGAGCTGTATATACGTGCTTTATGTTAGCGCACATTTTGGCGCACATTTTTTTCATGCGCAGGGACGCTACCGCCTGCCTTCGTGTGGTGGTCGTGTTTAGGCCTGTGCGCGTCTTCGCCCGTGCACTGATTTGCCCTATTCGATTCCATGAATACGTGTTGTAGGCGAGCGTGTGAACATTCCGCGCACTTGCCTCCTGTACTTCCCCCGTGACGCCCACATTTTCACGCGTTGTTCCCCATTCCGCGTGTCACACCCTGTGTTACGCCTACTTTTGTTATGTGCGCCGCGCTATGTGCGCTTTCGCTGTGGCCATAGCGCACGCATTTAGATGACCTGTCCGCCACGCAGATTTTCAGCGCACATCCCTGATTTTACTCGCGCACGGACTTCCATGAATCGATGTGCGTGGGTTTTGCTGCGATTTTCGCACTTGCACTGCGATTATCCCACTTGCACTGCGATTCGCACGGTTTCGCACGCTTGCGCAGGAATTTTCAGCGCACCTTAATTCCATGAATCGGGCTGCAAATGTGTACAAATCTAGAGCACATGTCAGAATACCATCTTCTGATGATGATATTATGACTAAACCAACTAACTTTCAGAGCATTTCCATCATGTGCCTTTGTTTTTTCTAGTGTCACTTTATTGTATTTCTCTGGCCACAGGGTCTTTTAAACAGGTGCTACACCAGCACCTCCTAGGGGCAGATCTATATTGATAGAATAGGGACAGCTAGTTGTCTCTTAGCTCATGCTCTACATGCCCACACTTACCACTCCCCACTCTTCATTGTTTGTAATAATTTCCCTCAAATGTTGTTCTGGAGCGCTCCTCTCTATTGTAGGGCACTAATCCCAGGTCCAGCAACACTCTGGGAATGGCCCATACCTTACCATATATGTACGTTCTTTCAGCCCAGACAACCGAGTGTACTGTGGACAGAACATGGATGGGGACATATGTTGATGCCTTATGAAGAAACAATACCCAAGAACTCATGTAGCTGTATTGGTTGCATTTCGGGGTTAATTATGAGCCAATATATATGGTGATATATGGCAATAAAATAGCCATTGCAGGCGAGAGAAAAGAGTGATATGTTCAATGTTGATCTTAAGTACTTTCTCTAATATTTTATTAATAAATCACATACGTATACAAATAACAATAGTCTTGTAATGGCTCTTCAAACAATTTAAATGATCCTCATTAATGTCTTTAAATTCCCAGAGAGAAGACATTTTAAAAACAGTTATTGGTCTATTTCTATTTCCATGAAGGCCATTCACAGACAAATAATTCCATGATGGTGTTTCGCAAATCATGGAAGAACTTGGTCATATTTTAACAGAAAAGGTTGGAAAGGCACAAGTATAAGTTATAAGTATAAGTTAGCTACCATTGAAACTAAAAAATAAAAACAAATTCCCAAGGGGCATTAGCCCTCAGACCATGTTGTATACTCCAGCATGGGGCAATTCACTCCAGTCTATTTTCTCAAATAAGATTACTATTTAGAATTTGTATTACCACACAAACACAGATTAAATGCAGAATGTGGAAACACAGAACAGTATGCAGGCTACTGAATCTCAGGTATGAAACCAACACACACCTTTTATTTTGCAACTGATCACGTGGGGCATGGAGTCAGTAAGAGATAATCAAAATTCAAGTATTGGTTGAGGGGTTTGAACCAGACATTTGAATCACTGTGAGATCCATATCAACTGTTGATTAATGTAGTACAATTTAAAACATAAACACAACATATACCTCTTTAACAGCTGGCTTTCGCTAGACTCCCTTTCTTATTATAGCACAACCCAGTCAATATGTTTAAAAACCTCTTTCACATTTCGTTCATAAACTATGTTTTCATGTAAGGTCATGTAAAGTAATAATCATAATAGTATCATATTGCTTTAAAGAATACCTTAGTATCAGCTAAGATTACACCTATCAATTCCAACTATTGTAGTTGTGTAGATAGTTCAGCTGCAATACCAGAAAAGAATTTTATACCAACATGTCTCTTCTTAAGATACTTGACTTGGAGTAATCCTGAGTTAGAGGACTCGAAATGTCAGTTGAGGACAAAGGATAAAATCTCTGTCTGAAAATGTCCCCCATAGGGCTCAATGGGAATGGGGAAGGCGGTAATTACGGTGCCGCAAATTGCAGTACCGTAATTGTCTCCAAGGTCCCTTTGAGGGCCCGTTCCTTAACGGCTGGTAAAACCAGCCGTTGAGGTCGGGTCCCGCAAAGGGACTTCGTAGTAAGGCGGTAAGGGTTTACCGGTACCAGTACCCTTATGGGTAACAGTAAACCCTTACCGCATTCCGTGTAATGAGGCCCACAGTCTTCACAGTACTGCATTACTCTTAAAAGTTGCCAGCCCAAATGCCGGCTATGCACAATCTGTACATTGCTGCGCTGCTCTCAAGCTGGGTATGCGTTTTGGAGTATTGCCCTTGCCTGAGAAGAGCAGGAGAGGGCATAATTTTCTGCAGGTGACTGGTGAAAAGAACTCGCTATATGCTACAAGCCAAAAGGCGCTGCCTTTGTAAATGTGCTGGTACAATTTCCATGCTACTTATTCTAGACATATTTAATCATGTCAAGCAAAAGTGAAACAACTGTTGAGCAGCTAACACTTTCCCGAACTATCCAGCGTCTATGCCTTTGAGCTCCAACAAATCCTCGAGCCACTTAGGGAAGGCAGTTCAGGCATGAGACGGTAGGCAATTGTCATTGATCAAGCCCATTCAAACTGACTTACATAATGTTGCATTGTGCGATAGCGTCCGGGACCTGAACCTGACAGAGGGGAGGGGTAAACTCTCATCCTGGGGCAGTAGGCCTACTAGAGTGCTTGCCTGAAGCAGTCCTGCCCCAGAGGTGGGATGCGGGAGTTGTGTGACCCTCAGTCCTTGCCTCCTCTATATGTACATCATTACACATGAATAGTACCGATGTCAGTTAAGGAATGCCAGACTTATGCCATGCTGGCCGGGGTTCACTCTTTTTTCATTTTGAGAACCACAATGCCCAGAAACCCCTGCGATGAGAGACAAAGCACCCAACCGACAAGAGAGCAATGTCACAAGGAACAAAGAATCTCACTTACCATGCTCCAGTAACAAACTGCCCACCACAGCAAAATACCAAAGCTGAAATCAAAACATTTTCGCCAGGCCTCCACAAGAAAATGCTGGTGAGTCACATATGAGAAATAGGGTGGGGCTTTAGTGCAATGTTACACTGCACACCTGTGAAATGAGCCGCCTGTGAAAAGTCAGGTAGAGCTTGCCCAGAGGACCAGGTGATCACGCTAGACAAAGGATGAGGGGTGATGGAGCCATGCTACCAGAATAGCACTATAAAAGGGGGAGTTCTGTTTTTTTCGCGTGAGGTCAGGTGGAGAGAAAGTGGGAAAAGAGTTCAGGTGGTGGAAGGACAGTGGAGAGGATTGTGGGACAGACTGAAAGAGAGTGTTTTAAAGTTGAGGTATCGGATGGGAGATGAAGTGGCACTTAAGTGTGAGGTTGCGTGTTTCGTGACTGAAAGGTATAAGTGATGGGTAGCGAAATGATAGAAGGATAACTGAGTGAGAGTGGAAAGTGTGAATCAGAAGGTGAAGGGGTGCATGTAAGTGGGAGACTAGTCGAGAGCAGAGTAGAAAGTAGTAAAGAGGTGGAGTAGAGACGAGGGACGAATAGTGAAAATCGGAGTAAAGGAGCAGGAGAGTAGTGGAGAAGTGAGAGTAGTGTATACTTGAAAGTAAAAGAGGGTTGAAAATAGAGAGGGAGAGATTACCCGAGAGATAGAGACAGACAGTTGGACCTCATTACGACCATTGCCGGTCCGGAAACAAGGGTGCCCATAAGCTTACCGGCACCATTGTTTCCAGACTGGCATATTACAGGTCTGCTTACTGGAGCCTGCCGTACCCGAAAAGTCTCACCCTACCGGGCAGAGCGTCCATGGTAGGCAGATTGATCACGGAAGCACTGGCACCATTAGCAGCGGTGCCGGTGCTCCGTGTCCCCACTCCCATATGGTCATATGGGACTTTATGGGAATGGGGATTTATATTTTACCGGAGCCTGACTTTCCGGGCCGCCGGGGTTGTGATCTCCAGGTGGCACCAGGAAGTCAGGCGTCGGTAAATATTTACGGGTCCGGCGGCAACCCAACGTTAGCACCGGCAGAGTTACCGCCAGACCCGTTATGAGGCCGAGAGACTAAATGAGAGTTGTATGAACATTGGAGGGACAGAAAGAGAGAGAGAGAGAGAAAGTGGCAAAGACTAGTGAGCAGGAGGAGGAGTGCATGAGACAGTAGAAGGAGGAGCAGAAAAGGCAAGAACATCAGGGCAGGAATATGACAGTATGAAACAGGGAGAACAGTTGGGAAGGCAACAATTACCATTGTGAAATACAGACATCCCTGGGGGATATTAGGATATGTTCCAACCAGACAAACCCTTGAGGGAGTGGTATAGAAAAGGCTGAATCATTTAGGCCATCACTACAATCCTATTTTCCAGATAGTACGAGTTATCAATCTCTATTTGCCAACCATGAATATAGGAAGGATTTAACCTTTGTGACTGGATCACCAATACAAATACACTAGTATTAGTGCAGTGTTGAGTGTTGTGCTTAGAGGACATTGCTTTTCCCTGTATTGTTGCTAGGCGTTAGTAATTTGGTCACACCTGGCTCATCGCAGACACAAATAAATTGAGTTATTTAATGGGGTGTTTGTCTGGGAAACAAATAGCTGTTTCTCACTCAGCCATTATATTTCTCGACATTACTCATAGGGAGCAGCCACCCAATTAACATGTCAAACTCTCCCGCGGAGCGTTTCCTGGCACTGAAGTGCTCCAGCTAACTCATCGCATGCAGCCCCCCACAAATGGTCTCAGTCTCATCCACAGAACATTTACTCACACTTGAATTCCCCAGCTTTCCTACAGACACCTGTCGATCTTGTGGATGGGAATTTACCCTAGGAAGCCAGACCCTCCACCACGATAGCCTCGTTCTGTCCATATGCACAGCAAGCTACTGGATGTAAGGATGGTGGAGTATAATGTACATTCACATTCTTTACACCACCCCTGTGTGGGCCAGCTGCCTGCAATGATGAGAATATATCCTAGCATGCCTCATTACATCTCAGGGATTCTGCCCAAAGGTGGGCACTGCCAGTTGTGAACCACCCTAAACAACATTTTGTGTTGGCACCTGCAACAGAACCCTGCCACATGGCACATGTGTTAGTGCTCCTGGCACTGACTGGGAAGGCTCAATGGTTGCATGTGTTTTGGCATGGTGTGACTGATGTCAACACCTTGTTGCACTCTGGACTTTTCTTATAGTCAGATCCACTTCATCTTCACCATCGTTGGAAGGGGTGGTGCATGCAGCTTTGTCAGTTCCAAGCTTCTGAAGGTAGGGTACTTGTCAACCTAATAAATGTATCTTTGACACTGGGGGGGGGTGTGGTTCCTCATGGTACAGTCTTTGCTCTTTTCTTTCTGTCATTGCTTCGCCCTCTTTCCACACTAGGGTGAAGAAGACCTTAGAGTCCTCCCCACAGTTGGGCTTCCCAATTGACGGGTCATAACAGTCCCCAAACCATGCAGGCTGTGTTAGTGTGCAGGTTGTTGCTCTCTGGGTATCTGCAAGTGTTACCTTTGTACATTCTACAATAATAGACAAAGGGTGACACTCATCATACACCACCTTCCTTTCCCCCTCCTCTACATCTTTTCCCCCTGTAGTACATCTGCCACTTGCAGTGGCACATCCACATGCTGGGTGGAGGCAAATTCCTCCTGAATGCCCCCACTCCAACAGAAGATGCAGAGCATTCCTTGTCCAGGTTCCTTGCTGCTACCTCCTCCCCCTTACTCACAAGGAACATGCTCTACTGATCCTCCCCTGGCCCTGCATCCATGTGGCTATCCCAATAAATTGCTGCCCCCATGACTGTCTTCTAGTAGTCACTCCTTACCCAATTATCCCAGCCAAGCCTCTTTCTTTCCTTCTTCTCGGTTATTCCTAAATGCCTCAGGCTCTCTCAACAAATCAGACTATCAGTGATGCTGGTTTGCTTGGGCCAATGGCAATAAACAACCTGAGTGTCCCCCAGTAGTTCTAAAATGGGAATTCTTCATTCTCCAGTGAGTAAAAACAAAGAACATCTGCTTCCTCTTCTCTTATCTTCCCCACCCCCCAGTGTCACAAATAGGCCATGCGAGACACACAAGTGTGTCAATTGTGAGAACTGAAACACCCACCTATAACACAAAAGAGTAGAACTACCCCTGACTAACAAGAACAACCGGAGAGCAAATCGCGAAATCCTTCTACTAGGTTACACAACAAACAATGCTAATTGAAATATCAATGCAAATGGGATGATGAGATGACTACCATGCCAAACATACAGAAAAAACTGGTAATGGGTAAACCATTTTTTATATTGTTTTGCGTATAGTATTTGTGACCAACCTTTTTTAAAATTTCTATGGGAATCAAAGGGGAAAATTACAAGAGGAAAGCACACACATATATTTTCTTTTTTATATATATAAATAAAGGGGCATAGACACCAGGGATCCACAAACTAGAAAATACAAAATCTTACTGAACTTTACTACTATAAACCTACACAACTCCTAGGAAACTGATACAGAGCCCTCCAAACACCATCCAAGCCTGGGCTTGCTCTGCGCCAGGTGTGACCCTTACCTCCCAGCCAACATAACTCATAATGGAACAGCAAATGAGCTGGCCCTTTAGAGGGGGTTAGACCTCATCTAAAATATTAAAATTCTCCAATTGGCTCAACAATCTCACAGAATCTGCCTGGAGGGATCCGGTTGGCAGCATGAACCTGACAAACCCAAGATCTGAAGTTCCTGACTGGACAATGAAACATTGTGAGAGACCCCGAGCACACTACATGTTTGACCATGGCAATCAACCCATATGTTACCAGTTAGCTATGTTCTGTGAAGTTAATCCAGATATAGTGCTGAAAGTGCAGCAGCTGCTAGCAGAGCAGGATTTTGGGCACACCCATGCGTGCGCATACACAAGCATGCACACTCACACAAAGAGGTAAATATTTTACGCCTGCTGGAGCAGCACAATTTATCGTTGCATGCCAGAGCCAAGCTCTCCAGGGAAGGACACATGTTAATGTTGCAAGAATGTAAGTAAGGTTTTCTGAGATTGAGGAGTGTATAACCAGTCACAGATATCCAGCACTGGGATGGGTCTTGAAACATGTCTGGAGATGCTTTTGGGCTCATGCAGAAGAGATATGACCTAGCAGATTGGGCAGGACGGCCCCTTTGGGGTTGGGACCAAGCCTGATTTGTATATGATCTTTCCCCTTTCTATAATGGCTTGGCAGGAAAAGATTGGTGGTCTTGAGGGTTGCCCAAAGCAATTGCCAGAGGATTAAAATTAATTCTAAACCTTCCCGCCATCACCTCTTTGTTTTGCTTTGTCACCCTGAGTGATATGGGTATGCCTAGACATGGGTCCCATGCCTGCTGAGGCTAGTGACTCAAGCTAGTCCTCACTGATGATTCCAGTGAGGCCAAAACATGTCTGTTATGCTTGTGGTCTCGTGCAGAAGGGATGTGACCTAGCAGTTCAGTTTGGACCCCTTCGAGGGTGGGACCAAGTCTGATTTGCATTTGGTCTTTCACTTTTCTGTAATGGCTTTACCGGTGAAGAATGATTTATTTATTCATTCGGATTTGTAGAGCGCACGTCAGCCCGGGGGCATCGTGGCGCTTGTTACAGACGTATCTTAGTTGCATATACACAAGTAATACATAATTTACAGGAGCAGGTATGACATTTGTACACATTTACAGTACAGTATATTTACATAGGTTTGCGAGTGTCACATATTATTGTGCAAGGAAGGAGGTCTTAAGTTTCCTACGAAAAATCGGGAGAATGCGGCTGAGAGATCCAGGAGGAGCAATAGGGCTGGCTTGCCATTATCCATGATTTGGGTGATCTGACTCTTTAGATCCACCAGGGCTTTTTCGGTGCTGTGTCCTTTCCGGAAGCCTGATTGCCTGGTCCCTAGGATGGAGTGGGTTTCCAGAAAGTGTTGGATTTGGCAGTGTGCGGCTTTGTCCAATAATTTCAGGAGGAATGGCACTGTAGTTATCCATCTGTAGTTGTTGGGTTGAAGGGGGTCGAGGGTAGGCTTTTTTAGGAGGGCACAGGACTCAGGCCTCTTTGAGGCTAGCTGGGATAATGCCTGATTTAAAGGATGCATTGACGAAGGCCGTAAAGATCGGAGCAAAGCAGTCTGCGCAGTCTTTGATGAGCTTGGGCAGGCATATATCGCCTTTACAAGGGGAGGGTTTGAGATTTTTTAGTAAGTTGATAACTTCTGGTTCAGTGACGTCCCTGAAGGAGAAGTCAGGTATAGTGGGCTTAGACGAGGTGGGTGTGGAGTTGGTAGGCTTGGTTCCTGTCTGTTGAGGTAATGCTTTGCAATGGTCTTTGATTTTCTTTTGGAGAAGGTCAATTTTGTGTAGCATGGCAGCTTGGATACTAGCACACCAAGCTTCATCTTTGATTATTTCATCAGGTGTATTTGGGGGAGAGATGAGCTCTTTAAAAATGGCATAGATTTCTTTAGAGTGCAATTTGGCATTAGAGATTTGTGTGTTGAAGGCATTGGCTTTGGCAGCGGTGAAGGCTGTTTTGTATTGGTGCGAGATTAAGTTGAATTTGTTTTGGCACGGCTGCAAGGGTTGGTTTGCCAATTTTTTAGTGCTTCTCTTTTGCGTGCGTGCATTGAGTGCAGTTCTTCAGCGAACATGCATGATTGTATATTGGCTGTGGGTAGTGGTGTGCACAGTGTGTGTAGTGATTTCCATTCGAGTGGTGCTATTTCATTAGTAGCTTTAGTGATGACATCTTTGTAGACATCTGCTAGGATATTGGGGTCATTAGCGAAAGGGGGTGCTAGGGGGTGCTAGTACGGGGGTGTTGAGATAAAAGGCGCAGGTTATCCTCTTTAAGCTTTTTTAGAGCTTCTGACTTGTGCAGCAATAGCAGGGGTCAGAGTTTTGTGTTTTTTAGTGATGGGAACAGAGAATTCGATACAGTTGTGGTCGGTCCAGGGCAGTGAGGTGTTAGAGGTGATAGTAGCGAGGCAATTATGGTCTGCCATCCAATCTAGAATGCAGCCTTTGGAGTGAGTTGGACTTTCTACTTTCTGGGTGAAGCCTAAGTCACTAAGTTCCTTGGTGAGGGTGACCGCAGGTTTGTCTTTAGCATCATTGAATCCCAGATTGAGGTCTCCTAGTAGAAGGGTTTTAGTGGAGCTTTTGATATTATTACTGAGAATGTGGATGATGTTTTCCTGAGAGTCTAGGGTGAGGCCTGGGGTACGGTAAAGGAAGTGAATATCGATGGTACTGTTGGTTGACAGTGTGAGTTTGGCTGATAAGAGGTCAAAGTTGCTGGTCGAGGAGTGACTGGCAAGTTGGAGCTGAAGGTTCCCCTTGTAGATGAATGCTACTCCGCCTCCTATTCGTTCAGGTCTGTCTTGTATGAGTATGGTGAAGCCTGGTGGTAGTGCAAGTTCAATGGCGGGGCCTGATGCTTCATGTAACCATGTTTCTATGATGGCTAATAGGTCAATGTTGTTGTTGGTAAAGAGGTCATGAATATCTGATGCATGAGCTGGGAGGGAGCGGACATTGAGGAGGGCACATTTGATGTGAGGTGTGCTTAGTTTTTTAGAGGAGGCGTGGGTGTCGGATGTGTCTGATATGTTATGTGTGGTGACATTGTGGGGTATGGTTTGGTTAGTGGGTGGTTGTTTGTAGGTGTGTGGAAGTTCAGTGCGAGAATGTGTTTGGAAGTGGTGCAGGAGCTCAATCTATCATTTCTGTGTTCTATGTGAGGGGGTTGTGTGCTGAATTTTGCAGTCAGTGTGCAAGCTCTAAGTATTTCTAGTCTATACTTTATTGTGATGCAGGGTGCAGGGGGTGCGTCTGTGAGAGGTGAGTGTGTTTGTGAGGTATCCAGGGCAGTGGGTTGAGTGGGTTTGGGGAAGGGGCGTTGTGGAGTGGGTGTGATGGGGCAGAGTGAGGTGTAAAGTTGGAGGGCAGCGAGTGTTGCAAGGAGAGTGAGCAGTGTGGAGGTAGCAGCAGCGAGTTTGCAGGAAGCTATGGGCATGATTGGATATTGGCTGTGGGTAGTGGTGTGCACAGTCAAATTGGGTTGGGTGGCCCCGGCCAGTGGCGGCAGGAACAGATTGGTTCAGAGTGGGCTAAAAAGCATGCTAAGATACAGAGACATGTCAATGTGGCCTACGAACTGCAAGAGGCACAGTCAAGAGGGCAAATGTGACCTATAAGCGACCATAGGTACACTCAAAATGGCAGATGTGCCCTAGGATTGAGCAACATAGGCATATCATATAGTTCAGCTGTGTGAGTGCAGAAAAATAGTTCTAGCAGGTGGGCTAGATGTGGTTTTGCCAAATGTACTACAGGATACAGCAGTTTCAGCACAGTAGGCAAGTCATGCAGTTTGGCTAGCAGAATATTGGGAGGCAGTTCTAGCAGAAGTGCTAAATGCTGTTTGCCAAATGTTCAACAAAATATAGTTTCATCACATGTATACAAGGTAGGCATAGTGAGCAATTAGGTTACAGTGAATATTATGATGAGAAACCTTACTTGGATAGGCTATGTGGGAAGCAATGTTAGGCTAGATGCAGGTTCAAACAGGGTAGATGCTGGAGCATAGGTAAAACAAGGCAGTGTAGCGCAAGTAATCAATAATGAAATTACTAGATTTACGGCGACATGTTTGTATCAAAGAGTCAGTGGCAGTTAGTCGTGGCGAGGGCTCAGTACACAGTGCTGATGGTCACAGGGGTAGTGGACCAGAAAAAGGGCAGAAGTTCTGGGCGAACAGCGAGGAAGGCTGAGGACAGGCTAGGACAGGTATTGGCCTTGTTTCCCTGGGCCTTGGTAGGAGTAGGCCGGCTTTGCCTACCGGCTTACGATAGGTGGCTAAGGTCAGATCAATAGCCAATCGGTGCTCAGCATAGTCTGCTGGGCTCAGTTAAGAACTGGAGGTCGGTGAAAGATTGCGGACGGCCATCTTTGAAGGTGCAAAACTCCTCGTGGTGGGTAATGGTGGCAATGGGTCTGAGGCAGCTGTTGGCATCTAGATCACAGCATGATGGTCTGGAGGGTTGCCCAAAGCAATAGACAGATGCGCAAGATGAATTCTAAACCTTTCAGCAATCACCTCTGTTGTTTTGTTTTGTTATTAGTTTTGTCTGTCATTTGAGCCATTGTTTGCATAAGGGAGCAGAGTCTGAATATACAGAGCATGTATTCAGACCTGAGAGCTTGATTTGACTGCCTCATTGGTTTATGTTGTGGGGTACATTTTAAGGCCCAAAGCAGAATCCCCTACCATCAAAAACCACATCTAAACAAGGCCACAACAAGGGCTGTGTTTTTGTCTGCTTGGTACATATGTGGCGAGCTTCAAACACTGCCACCTAAAGAATGCATGCATTTGCCAAATTTCATTTAATCATAAGAAAAGTGACCTGCATTCAGAACGACTACCTTTGCTGTTCTGCCATGTAAAGACTAAAAGCGGTGCCCAGCAGTCAAGACGGCATTTCAATTAGCTATTTTTCCATTTTAAACACTCCAAAGTTATGCGCTCCATTGAAACACAGCCATCCTCGTATATTTCATCTGATTGCCTCGAAGTAAGGCAATACATCTCCGGAAGGGTGCTATGTTACTGGCAAAATACTTGAAGAGCAAAGAATTCTGTTTCACGCGAACACAGCTTTTGTTTTCCTTTGAAATAAATCATTGCACTCAAATTGCAGCAAAGGAAAGAGGTAGCACGGCACTCTCTCTTTTCCTTTGTCAATTTCAAAGAAATTCTTTA
Organism: Ambystoma mexicanum; assembly: GCF_040938575.1. Lineage (NCBI taxonomy): Eukaryota > Metazoa > Chordata > Amphibia > Caudata > Ambystomatidae > Ambystoma > Ambystoma mexicanum. The sequence continues at coordinate 437,436,235 of NC_090923.1, forward strand.
CAGTATCCTGTCGTGTCCATAAACTCATACTACATGCAAAAGCACCACCAAAGATTAATGGGAATACAGTCCTGTGATTTATCGAACCGCATTTGTAACTAGAAAGAAAAGAAACGGCACACGTGTGAATTTGTTTTTGGAAAATATGCAGAAATGTTGTTTAAAGGTGAATGTCAAATGACAGCTGTGGCTTGTACAAAAAGATTATTGTATATGAGGGTGGAGGGGCTGCAAAGCCATGAACATTATGCTCTTTTCCCCCACAAGACTTCAATCAGCCTGGCTGAGGCCCAGGAAATCCAGTCAAATCAGTTTGGCAGGAAGGCTTGCCTCCCATTTTTTGCATCTACTAGTGAACTGATGCTGCAACGGCATGTGCTGGGACTGACAGTGTGATAATTACTGGTTCTGCTAGACTAGCAGGCAGGACTGCCCAAAAAAACAAAGGAAGGAAGTGAAGCCCAGTGCTGACGCAGAGGTGCGAGTTCCTTCAGGACCCATCTCCCAAGATGTCCTTTGTACAAGCTGATCCAGGAGGAATACAATTTGGCTGCAGTGGTTTGCAGGACCGCCCATACAGTGACTAATCCAGCCCATTCACTCTAAAAACTGTTGTACATTAAGACACTTTTCTGAGCACCCTAAATAAGCAATAATTCAATATTATGCCAGTATTTCATGGGATTTTGGGACAAGCATAAAGAGGCCAAGGGAATGTTTCTGGCACCTAGTGAACTGGAATGGCAGGAAAAATGCATTTCAGGGTGAATTATAAATGGCACAAACATGAAACTTGGTGAAACGATGCAAGATATTAGTGGGCATCTGTGCAGCTATTTGCAGAATTTTAAATATTACGCTGTTCATCAAAATGACAAAATTGTGCCGAAGGGCGATGCAACATCACACAGAGTTATCAATCGGAATGTCCAATTCCCTGTGACAGTGGAATCTGCGTATCTATTATTCATTATGGTGACTATTATAGATTTGAAGTTTTGCTCCATAGCTCATTTCGGTAAACAGTAGCTTTGGGGAAACAAAGAAACTCATAAATGCACACACATAAAATTATGTCATTTCCCCTGAACTAATCAGCTTAGCCAAATGAGGGGACCCTGGGAACTGACCTATCCCAGCAGAGGGGTAAGGCCATGGTACTTCCTCCCCGCCCCGCAGGTTGTAAACTGATCATGTCATTATGGCTATTTAAGGGGGAGAAAGTGAAACACAAGGGAGATTCAGACTCAAAGACCAGATCCATAGACAGCTGATTCCATCCAGGCAGAACCACCCATTCAGGTCCAGGCATACACAAGCATCCAGGGAGAAAGGAGGAAAGGCAGCTGATCCCATCAAGGCAAACCCAGTGACCAGACCTTACCCAGCTGACCCATCCCGCTGTCCACAGTGACCAGGCATTGCTCATCTGAAACCATCCAGGAGAGCCCAGCTGTCCCAGTGACCAGATCTCTTGACCCTGCTGTCCCACTGATCATATCCCTTGGCCCTGCTGTCCAGAGACCTGGCTGTCGAAAGTCCCAAACTCAAGCTTACCTTATAAGTATCACCTCACCCAGTACCCAAAAACTGCATATCCCACTCTTTTAATTTTGCATCCTGTAGAAAATCCTATTGAAATTCCCATATTGCATACCCCTCTCTTTTGAATCCTGCATCTCTTAGAAAATCCTATTGAAAATCCCAAATTGCCAGTATCATCTGTTCACCTTTCCCATAGAAGAGAATGCGTAGTCAATGTCTGTTAGTGCATTCCTTTCCTAATCGTTTCAGTTATATATGTAAGTCCCTGGTATCATTTGAAGAAAATCTGTGAATTTCCCCATTGAAAATTCACGTTCATTATTGTTGCCCTTCAAAAGTAACAATTTTGTCAAGTGTTTTTACTAGTCATAGCCATTAAACTATTGTCTCAACAGAAATAGTCTAGTGCAACAAGCCCAAATTTGCCTGTGCATTGTGCTTTTCTGTAAATTCCGATTTAGCTTTCCCCTAGAAAAACCCACACTATCATCATAGTAAAAGTAATCCCTTTCCATCAGAATCATATCTGCCATGTGCCAGTGCTTCTGATCCTAAAAAAACGATTTTCGATTGTGACAGTTCAGCCCTTCTCTGTGGCTGTCATCACAAGTTCTGTGTAGAAAAGAATTGCCATTCTACTGTGTGTTTCTTTTTGCATTCTCTTTTTCTCAAAATCTCTTTTCTTAGCTGTGTTCACATTGCATTGGTGCCTGCTCAGTAGTCTGTAAGCTACCTTGTCTCTTAAAGTGCAGCCACATGAATGTCTGTCTTAGCTGTCCCACTGCAATTGTAAACTGATGTACAAATAATAAGCAAAATCCAAGTATGCCATTTTGCTCTTAAATATGGTTTTCAATTTTCAGGCCGATTCATGGAATAATTAGCGCGGCGCAAGTGGGCAAAAACGTGCGATTCGCAGTGGAATAGCGAAAATCGCAGTGCAAGTGCGAAAATCGCATGAAAAGCAGCGCACATCGATTCATGGAAGGCCGTGCGCGAGAAAACCATCGGATGTGCGCTAAAAATGTGCGCGGCGCACGTTGGCGTACAGGCCATCTAACGGCATGTGCCAGGTCACAGCGAAAATCGCACAGGCCACAGCGAAAATCGCACATAGCGCGGCGCACACACCAAAAGTAGGCGGAACACGGGGCGTAACACTCGGAATGGGGAACAACTTGCCAAAATGTGGGCGTCACGGGGGAAGTACAGGGTGCAAGTGCGTGGAACGCCCACACGCTCGCCTACAACACGTATTCATGGAATCGAATAGGGCAAAAAAGCGCACGGTCAAACCAGCGCACAGGCACAAACACGACCGCCACAAGAAAGCAGGAGGTAGTGTCTCTGCGCCTGTAATAAATGTGCGCCAAAAGGTGCGCCAACAAATAGCACCTATATACAGCCATGATGAATGTCCTATACTGTGGCCCTCCAGGACAAATGACGTGCAAAGGGGTACCCACAAAAACGGACACCCGCTGACTGAAAAATAACGTGTGTGTGTATTCTGGGGTGCGCGGGAACTTTCACACGCGATTTGGCTGGGTACGTGTATCTCAGGGGTGCGCGGGAAGTCTCACACGCGATTTGGCAGGGTACGCGGATTTCAGGGGTGCGCAGGAAGTTCCACACGCGATTTGGCCGGGTACGTGCGCGGGAATTTACACACCCGATTTGGCTGGGTACGTGAATCTCAGGGGTGCGCGGGAAGTCTCACACACGATTTGGCAGGGTACGTGGATTTCAGGGGTGCGCGGGAAGTTCCACACGCGATTTGGCCGGGTACGTGCGCGGGAATTTCCACACGCGACTTGGCTGGGTACGTGGATCTCAGGGGTGCGCGGGAAGTCCCACAAGCGATTTGGCCAGGTACGTGTGTGGGAATTTACACACGCGATTTGGCTGGGTACATGGATCTCAGGGGTGCGCGGGAAGTCTCACACGTGATTTGGCAGGGTATGTGGATTTCAGGGGTGCGCGGGAAGTTCCAAACGCGATTTGGCCGGGTACGTGCGCGGAAATTTCCACACGCGACTTGGCTGGGTACGTGGATCTCAGGGGTGCGCAGGAAATCCCAAACGCGATTTGGCAGGGTACGTGGATTTCAGGGTTGCGCGGGAAGTTCCACACGCGATTTGACCGGGTACGTGCGCGGGAATTTCCACACGCGACTTGGCTGGGTACGTGGATATCAGGGGTGCATGGGAAGCAACACCAGGCCCCCACCCATGTCTCCCACCCTCCCACCCCCCAGCCACCATGGGCAGCCCCCACCAGGCTCCCACCCATGTCTACCACCCCCCTCCCCCCAGCCACCATGGGCAGCCCCCACCAGGCCCCCACTCATGTCTCCCACCCACCCCCACCCCCCAGCCACCATGGGCACCCTCCACCAGGCCCCCACTCATGTCCCCCTGCACCCCCACCGCCCAGCATCAGGGGCACCCTCCACCAGGCCCCCACTCATGTCCCCCTGCACCCCCACCCCCTCGAATCCAGGGGCACCCTCCACCAGGCCCCCACTTATGGCCCCTATCACCCCCACCCCCCAGCAGTGCAGGGGCAGCACCACCAGGCCCCCATTCATGTGCAACTCATGTCTCCCACCACCCCCACCCCCCAGCATCCAGGGGCACCCTCCACCAGGCCCCCACTCATGTCCCCCTGCACCCCACCCCCCATCATCCAGAGGCACCCTCCACCAGGCCCCCACTCATGTCCCCCTGCACCCCCACCCTCCAGCATCCAGGGGCACCCTCCAGCAGGCCCCCACATATGGCCCCTATCACCCCCACCCTCCAGCAGTGCAGGGGCAGCACCACCAGGCCCCACTCATGTCTCCCACCACCCCCACCCCCCAGCAGTGCAGGGGCAGCCTCCACCAGGCCCCCACTCATGTCTCCCACCACCCCCACCCTCCAGCAGTGCAGGGGCAGCACCACCAGGCCCCCACTCATGTCTCCCACCACCCCCACCCCCCAGCAGTGCAGGGGCAGCCTCCACCAGGCCCCCACTCATGTCTCCCACCACCCCCACCCCCCAGCAGTGCAGGGGCAGCCCCCACCAGGCCCCCACTCATGTCCCCCACCACCCCCACCCCCCAGCATCCAGGGGCACCCTCCACCAGGCCCCCACTCATGTCCCCCTGCACCACCACCCCGCAGCATCCAGGGGCAGCCTCCACCAGGCCCCCACTCATGTCTCCCACCACCCCCACCCCCCAGCAGTGCAGGGGCAGCACCACCAGGCCCCCACTCATGTCTCCCACCACCCCCCCCCCAGCAGTGCAGGGGCAGCCTCCACCAGGCTTCCACTCATGTCTCCCACCACCCCCACCTCCCAGCAGTGCAGGGGCAGCACCACCAGGCCCCCACTCATGTCTCCCACCACCCCCACGCCCCAGCCACCATGGGCAGCCCCCACCATGCCCCCACCTATGGCCCCTATCACCCCCACCCCCAGCAGTGCAGGGGCAGCACCACCAGGCCCCCACTCATGTCTCCCACCACCCCCACCCCCAGCAGTGCAGGGGCAGCCTCCACCAGGCCCCCACTCATGTCTCCCACCCCCCACCCCCCAGCAGTGCAGGGGCAGCACCACCAGGCCCCCACTCATGTCTCCCACCACCCCACCCCCAGCAGTGGAGGGGCAGCCTCCACCAGGGCCCCACTCATGTCTCCCACCACCCCCACCCCCCAGACACCATGGGCAGCCCCCACCAGGCCCCCACTCATGTCTCCCACCCACCCCCACCCCCCAGCCACCATGGGCACCCTCCACCAGGCCCCCACACATGGCCCCTATCACCCCCACCCCCCAGCAGTGCAGGGGCAGCACCACCAGGCCCCCATTCATGTGCAACTCATGTCTCCCACCACTCCCACCCCCCAGCATCCAGGGGCACCCTCCACCAGGCCCCCACTCATGTCCCCCTGCACCCCACCCCCCATCATCCAGAGGCACCCTCCACCAGGCCCCCACTCATGTCCCCCTGCACCCCCACCCTCCAGCATCCAGGGGCACCCTCCAGCAGGCCCCCACATATGGCCCCTATCACCCACACCCTCCAGCAGTGCAGGGGCAGCACCACCAGGCCCCCACTCATGTCTCCCACCACCCCCACCCCCCAGCAGTGCAGGGGCAGCCTCCACCAGGCCCCCACTCATGTCTCCCACCACCCCCACCCTCCAGCAGTGCAGGGGCAGCACCACCAGGCCCCCACTCATGTCTCCCACCACCCCCACCCCCCAGCAGTGCAGGGGCAGCCTCCACCAGGCCCCCACTCATGTCTCCCACCACCCCCACCCCCCAGCAGTGCAGGGGCAGCCCCCACCAGGCCCCCACTCATGTCTCCCACCACCCCCACCCCCCAGCATCCAGGGGCACCCTCCACCAGGCCACCACTCATGTCCCCCTGCACCACCACCCCCCAGCATCCAGGGGCAGCCTCCACCAGGCCCCCACTCATGTCTTCCACCACCCCCATCCCCCAGCAGTGCAGGGGCAGCACCACCAGGCCCCCACTCATGTCTCCCACCACCCCCACCCCCCAGCAGTGCAGGGGCAGCCTCCACCAGGCTTCCACTCATGTCTCCCACCACCCCCACCTCCCAGCAGTGCAGGGGCAGCACCACCAGGCCCCCACTCATGTCTCCCACCACCCCCACCCCCCAGCCACCATGGGCAGCCCCCACCATGCCCCCACCTATGGCCCCTATCACCCCCACCCCCCAGCAGTGCAGGGGCAGCACCACCAGGCCCCCACTCATGTCTCCCACCACCCCCACCCCCAGCAGTGCAGGGGCAGCCTCCACCAGGCCCCCACTCATGTCTCCCACCCCCCAGCCCCCAGCAGTGCAGGGGCAGCACCACCAGGCCCCCACTCATGTCTCCCACCACCCCACCCCCAGCAGTGGAGGGGCAGCCTCCACCAGGCCCCCACTCATGTCTCCCACCACCCCCACCCCCCAGACACCATGGGCAGCCCCCACCAGGCCCCCACTCATGTCTCCCACCCACCCCCACCCCCCAGCCACCATGGGCACCCTCCACCAGGCCCCTACTCATGTCCCCCTGCACCCCCGCCCCCCAGCATTCAGGGACACCCTCCACCAGGCCCCCACTCATGTCCCCCTGCACCCCCACCCCCCAGCATCCAGGGGCACCCTCCAGCAGGCCCCCACTTATGGCCCCTATCACCCCCACCCCCCAGCAGTGCAGGGGCAGCACCACCAGGCCCCCACTCATGTCTCCCACCACCCCCACCCCCCAGCAGTGCAGGGGCAGCCTCCACCAGGCCCCCACTCATGTCTCCCACCACCCCTACCCCCCAGCAGTGCAGGGGCAGCACCACCAGGCCCCCACTCATGTCTCCCACCACCCCCACCCCCCAGCAGTGCAGGGGCAGCCTCCACCAGGCCCACACTCATGTCTCCCACCACCACCACCCCCCAGCAGTGCAGGGGCAGCACCACCAGGCCCCCACTCATGTCTCCCACCACCCCCAACCCCCAGCTATCATGAGCAGCCCACACCAGGCCCCCACATATGGCCCATATCACCCCCACCGCCCAGCAGTGCAGGGGCAGCACCACCAGGCCCCCACTCATGTCTCCCACGACCCCCACCCCCCCAGCAGTGCAGTGGCACCCTCCACCAGGCCCTCACTCATGGCCCCTATCACCCCCACCCCCCAGCATCCAGGGGCACCCTCCACCAGGCCCCCACTCATGTCCCCCTGCACCCCACCCCCCATCATCCAGAGGCACCCTCCACCAGGCCCCCACTCATGTCCCCCTGCACCCCCACCCTCCAGCATCCAGGGGCACCCTCCAGCAGGCCCCCAGAGTATTGCCCCTATCACCCCCACCCTCCAGCAGTGCAGGGGCAGCACCACCAGGCCCCCACTCATGTCTCCCACCACCCCCACCACCCAGCAGTGCAGGGGCAGCCTCCACCAGGCCCCCACTCATGTCTCCCACCACCCCCACCCTCCAGCAGTGCAGGGGCAGCACCACCAGGCCCCCACTCATGTCTCCCACCACCCCACCCCCCAGCAGTGCAGGGGCAGCCTCCACCAGGCCCCCACTCATGTCTCCCACCACCCCCACCCCCAGCAGTGCAGGGGCAGCCCCCACCAGGCCCCCACTCATGTCTCCCACCACCCCCACCCCCTAGCATCCAGGGGCACCCTCCACCAGGCCCCCACTCATGTCCCCCTGCACCACCACCCCCCAGCATCCAGGGGCAGCCTCCACCAGGCCCCCACTCATGTCTCCCACCACCCCCACCCCCCAGCAGTGCAGGGGCAGCACCACCAGGCCCCCACTCATGTCTCCCACCACCCCCACCCCCCAGCAGTGCAGGGGCAGCCTCCACCAGGCTTCCACTCATGTCTCCCACCACCCCCACCTCCCAGCAGTGCAGGGGCAGCACCACCAGGCCCCCACTCATGTCTCCCACCACCCCCACCCCCCAGCCACCATGGGCAGCCCCCACCATGCCCCCACCTATGGCCCCTATCACCCCCACCCCCCAGCAGTGCAGGGGCAGCACCACCAGGCCCCCACTCATGTCTCCCACCACCCCCACCCCCAGCAGTGCAGGGGCATCCTCCACCAGGCCCCCACTCATGTCTCCCACCCCCCACCCCCCAGCAGTGCAGGGGCAGCACCACCAGGCCCCCACTCATGTCTCCCACCACCCCACCCCCAGCAGTGGAGGGGCAGCCTTCACCAGGCCCCCACTCATGTCTCCCACCACCCCCACCCCCCAGACACCATGGGCAGCCCCCACCAGGCCCCCACTCATGTCTCCCACCCACCCCCACCCCCCAGCCACCATGGGCACCCTCCACCAGGCCCCTACTCATGTCCCCCTGCACCCCCGCCCCCCAGCATTCAGGGACACCCTCCACCAGGCCCCCACTCATGTCCCCCTGCATCCCCACCCCCCAGCATCCAGGGGCACCCTCCAGCAGGCCCCCACTTATGGCCCCTATCACCCCCACCCCCCAGCAGTGCAGGGGCAGCACCACCAGGCCCCCACACATGTCTCCCACCACCCCCACCCCCCAGCAGTGCAGGGGCAGCCTCCACCAGGCCCCCACTCATGTCTCCCACCACCCCTACCCCCCAGCAGTGCAGGGGCAGCACCACCAGGCCCCCACTCATGTCTCCCACCACCCCCACCCCCCAGCAGTGCAGGGGCAGCCTCCACCAGGCCCCCACTCATGTCTCCCACCACCACCACCCACCAGCAGTGCAGGGGCAGCACCACCAGGCCCCCACTCATGTCTCCCACCACCCCCACCCCCCAGCCATCATGAGCAGCCCACACCAGGCCCCCACATATGGCCCATATCACCCCCACCCCCCAGCAGTGCAGGGGCCGCACCACCAGGCCCCCACTCATGTCTCCCACGACCCCCACCCCCCCAGCAGTGCAGGGGCACCCTCCACCAGGCCCTCACTCATGGCCCCTATCACCCCCACCCTCCAGCAGTGCAGGGGCAGCACCACCAGGCCCCCACTCATGTCCCCCTGCACCCCCACCCCCCAGCATCCAGGGGCACCCTCCACCAGGCCCCCACTCATGTCCCCTGCACCCCCACCCCCTAGCATCCAGGGGCACCCTCCACCAGGCCCCCACTTATGGCCTCTATCACCCCTACCCCCCAGCAGTGCAGGGGCAACACCACCAGGCCCCACTCATGTCTCCCACCACCCCACCCCCCAGCAGTGCAGGGGCAGCCTCCACCAGGCCCCCACCCATGTCTCCCACCACCCCCACCCCTCAGCCACCATGGGCAGCCCCCACCAGACCCCCACTCATGTCTCCCACCCACCCCCACCCCCAGCCACCATGGGCAGCCCCCACCAGGCCCCCACTCATGTCTCCCACCCACCCCCACCCCCCAGCCACCATGGGCACCCTCCACCAGGCCCCCACTCATGTCCCCCTGCACCCCCACCCCCCAGCATCCAGGGGCACCCTCCACCAGGCCCCCACTCATGTCCCCCTGCACCCCCACCCCCCAGCATCCAGGGGCACCCTCCACCAGGCCCCCACTCATGTCCCCCTGAACCGCCACCCCCCAGCATCCAGGGGCACCCTCCACCAGGCCCCCACTCATGGCCCCTATCACCCCCACCCCCCAGCAGTGCAGGGGCAGCACCACCAGGCCCCCACCCATGTCTCCCACCACCCCCACCCCCCAGCCACCATGGGCAGCCCCCACCAGGCTCCCACCCATGTCTACCACCCCCCCCAGCCACCTTGGGCAGCCCCCACCAGGCCCCCACTCATGTCTCCCACCCACCCCCACCCCCCAGCCACCATGGGCACCGTCCACCAGGCCCCCACTCATGTCCCCCTGCACCCCTACCCCCCCGCATCCAGGGGCACCCTCCACCAGGCCCCCACTCATGGCCCCTATCACCCCCACCCCCCAGCAGTGCAGGGGCAGCACCACCAGGCCCCCATTCATGTGCAACTCATGTCTCCCACCACCCCCACCACCCAGCCACCATGGGCACCCTCCACCAGGCACCACTCATGTCCCCCTGCACCCCACCCCCCAGCATCCAGAGGCAACCTCCACCAGGCCCCCACTCATGTCCCCCTGCACCCCCACCCCCCAGCATCCAGGGGCACCCTCCAGCAGGCCCCCACTTATGGCCCCTATCACCCCCACCCCCCAGCAGTGCAGGGGCAGCACCACCAGGCCCCCACTCATGTCTCCCACCACCCTCACCCCCCAGCAGTGCAGGGGCAGCCTCCACCAGGCACCCACTCATGTCTCCCACCACCCCCACCCCCCAGAAGTGCAGGGGCAGCACCACCAGGCCCCCACCCATGTCTCCCACCACCTCCACCCCCAGCAGTGCAGGGGCTGCCTCCACCAGGCCCCCACTCATGTCTCCCACCACCCCCACCCCCCAGCAGTGCAGGGGCAGCCTCCACCAGGCCCCCACTCATGTCTCCCACCACCCCCACCCCCCAGCATCCAGGGGCACCCTCCACCAGGCCCCCACTCATGTCCCCCTGCACCACCACCCCCCAGCATCCAGGGGCAGCCTCCACCAGGCCCCCACTCATGTCTCCCACCACCCCCACCCCCCAGCAGTGAAGGGGCAGCCTCCACCAGGCCCCTACACATGTCTCCCACCACCCCCACCCCCCAGCAGTGCAGGGGCAGCACCACCAGGCCCCCACTCATGTCTCCCACCACCCCCACCCCCCAGCCACCATGGGCAGCCCCCACCGGGCCCCCACTTATGGCCCCTATCACCCCCACCCCCCAGCAGTGCAGGGGCAGCACCACCAGGCCCCCACTCATGTCTCCCACCACCCCCACCCCCCAGCAGTGCAGGGGCAGCCTCCACCAGGCCTCCACTCATGTCTCCCACCACCCCACCCCCAGCAGTGGAGGGGCAGCCTTCACCAGGCCCCCACTCATGTCTCCCACCACCCCCACCCCCCAGACACCATGGGCAGCCCCCACCAGGCCCACACTCATGTCTCCCACCCACCCCCACCCCCCAGCCACCATGGGCACCCTCCACCAGGCCCCTACTCATGTCCCCCTGCACCCCCGACCCCCAGCATTCAGGGACACCCTCCACCAGGCCCCCACTCATGTCCCCCTGCATCCCCACCCCCCAGCATCCAGGGGCACCCTCCAGCAGGCCCCCACTTATGGCCCCTATCACCCCCACCCCCCAGCAGTGCAGGGGCAGCACCACCAGGCCCCCACACATGTCTCCCACCACCCCCACCCCCCAGCAGTGCAGGGGCAGCCTCCACCAGGCCCCCACTCATGTCTCCCACCACCCCTACCCCCCAGCAGTGCAGGGGCAGCACCACCAGGCCCCCACTCATGTCTCCCACCACCCCCACCCCCCAGCAGTGCAGGGGCAGCCTCCACCAGGCCCCCACTCATGTCTCCCACCACCACCACCCCCCAGCAGTGCAGGGGCAGCACCACCAGGCCCCCACTCATGTCTCCCACCACCCCCACCCCCCAGCCATCATGAGCAGCCCACACCAGGCCCCCACATATGGCCCATATCACCCCCACCCCCCAGCAGTGCAGGGGCCGCACCACCAGGCCCCCACTCATGTCTCCCACGACCCCCACCCCCCCAGCAGTGCAGGGGCACCCTCCACCAGGCCCTCACTCATGGCCCCTATCACCCCCACCCTCCAGCAGTGCAGGGGCAGCACCACCAGGCCCCCACTCATGTCCCCCTGCACCCCCACCCCCCAGCATCCAGGGGCACCCTCCACCAGGCCCCCACTCATGTCCCCCTGCACCCCCACCCCCTAGCATCCAGGGGCACCCTCCACCAGGCCCCCACTTATGGCCTCTATCACCCCTACCCCCCAGCAGTGCAGGGGCAACACCACCAGGCCCCACTCATGTCTCCCACCACCCCCACCCCCCAGCAGTGCAGGGGCAGCCTCCACCAGGCCCCCACCCATGTCTCCCACCACCCCCACCCCTCAGCCACCATGGGCAGCCCCCACCAGACCCCCACTCATGTCTCCCACCCACCCCCACCCCCAGCCACCATGGGCAGCCCCCACCAGGCCCCCACTCATGTCTCCCACCCACCCCCACCCCCCAGCCACCATGGGCACCCTCCACCAGGCCCCCACTCATGTCCCCCTGCACCCCCACCCCCCAGCATCCAGGGGCACCCTCCACCAGGCCCCCACTCATGTCCCCCTGCACCCCCACCCCCCAGCATCCAGGGGCACCCTCCACCAGGCCCCCACTCATGTCCCCCTGAACCGCCACCCCCCAGCATCCAGGGGCACCCTCCACCAGGCCCCCACTCATGGCCCCTATCACCCCCACCCCCCAGCAGTGCAGGGGCAGCACCACCAGGCCCCCACCCATGTCTCCCACCACCCCCACCCCCCAGCCACCATGGGCAGCCCCCACCAGGCTCCCACCCATGTCTACCACCCCCCCCAGCCACCTTGGGCAGCCCCCACCAGGCCCCCACTCATGTCTCCCACCCACCCCTACCCCCCAGCCACCATGGGCACCGTCCACCAGGCCCCCACTCATGTCCCCCTGCACCCCCACCCTCCAGCATCAGGGGCACCCTCCACCAGGCCCCCACTCATGGCCCCTATCACCCCCACCCCCCAGCAGTGCAGGGGCAGCACCATCAGGCCCCCATTCATGTGCAACTCATGTCTCCCACCACCCCCACCACCCAGCCACCATGGGCACCCTCCACCAGGCACCACTCATGTCCCCCTGCACCCCACCCCCCAGCATCCAGAGGCAACCTCCACCAGGCCCCCACTCATGTCCCCCTGCACCCCCACCCCCCAGCATCCAGGGGCACCCTCCAGCAGGCCCCCACTTATGGCCCCTATCACCCCCACCCCCCAGCAGTGCAGGGGCAGCACCACCAGGCCCCCACTCATGTCTCCCACCACCCTCACCCCCCAGCAGTGCAGGGGCAGCCTCCACCAGGCACCCACTCATGTCTCCCACCACCCCCACCCCCCAGAAGTGCAGGGGCAGCACCACCAGGCCCCCACCCATGTCTCCCACCACCTCCACCCCCAGCAGTGCAGGGGCAGCCTCCACCAGGCCCCCACTCATGTCTCCCACCACCCCCACCCCCCAGCAGTGCAGGGGCAGCCTCCACCAGGCCCCCACTCATGTCTCCCACCACCCCCACCCCCCAGCATCCAGGGGCACCCTCCACCAGGCCCCCACTCATGTCCCCCTGCACCACCACCCCCCAGCATCCAGGGGCAGCCTCCACCAGGCCCCCACTCATGTCTCCCACCACCCCCACCCCCCAGCAGTGAAGGGGCAGCCTCCACCAGGCCCCTACACATGTCTCCCACCACCCCCACCCCCCAGCAGTGCAGGGGCAGCACCACCAGGCCCCCACTCATGTCTCCCACCACCCCCACCCCCCAGCCACCATGGGCAGCCCCCACCGGGCCCCCACTTATGGCCCCTATCACCCCCATCCCCCAGCAGTGCAGGGGCAGCACCACCAGGCCCCCACTCATGTCTCCCACCACCCCCACCCCCCAGCAGTGCAGGGGCAGCCTCCACCAGGCCTCCACTCATGTCTCCCACCACCCCCACCTCCCAGCAGTGCAGGGGCAGCACCACAAGGCCTCCACTCATGTCTCCCACCACCCCCACCCCCCAGCCACCATGGGCAGCCCCCACCAGGCCCCCACCTATGGCCCCTATCACCCCCACCCCCCAGCAGTGCAGGGGCAGCACCACCAGGCCCCCATTCATGTCTCCCACCACCCCCACCCCCAGCAGTGCAGGGGCAGCCTCCACCAGGCCCCCACTCATGTCTCCCACCCCCCCACCCCCCAGCAATGCAGGGGCAGCACCACCAGGCCCCCACTCATGTCTCCCACCACCCCACCCCCAGCAGTGAAGGGGCAGCCTCCACCAGGCCCCCACTCATGTCTCCCAGCACCCCCACCCCCCAGACACCATGGGCAGCCCCCACCAGGCCCCCACTCATGTCTCCCACCCTCCCCCACCCCCCAGCCACCATGGGCACCCTCCACCAGGCCCCTACTCATGTCCCCCTGCACCCCCACCCCCCAGCATCCAGGGACACCCTCCACTAGGCCCCCACTCATGTCCCCCTGCACCCCCACCCCCCAGCATCCAGGGGCACCCTCCAGCAGGCCCCCACTTATGGCCCCTATCACCCCCACCCCCCAGCAGTGCAGGGGCAGCACCACCAGGCCCCCACTCATGTCTCCCACCACCCCCACCCCCCAGCAGTGCAGGGGCAGCCTCCACCAGGCCCCCACTCATGTCTCCCACCACCCCCACCCCCCAGCAGTGCAGGGGCAGCACCACCAGGCCCCCACTCATGTCTCCCACCACCCACACCCCCCAGCAGTGCAGGGGCAGCCTCCACCAGGCACCCACTCATGTCTCCCACCACCCCCACCCCCCAGAAGTGCAGGGGCAGCACCACCAGGCCCCCACCCATGTCTCCCACCACCTCCACCCCCAGCAGTGCAGGGGCAGCCTCCACCAGGCCCCCACTCATGTCTCCCACCACCCCCACCCCCCAGCAGTGCAGGGGCAGCCTCCACCAGGCCCCCACTCATGTCTCCCACCACCCCCACCCCCCAGCATCCAGGGGCACCCTCCACCAGGCCCCCACTCATGTCCCCCTGCACCACCACCCCCCAGCATCCAGGGGCAGCCTCCACCAGGCCCCCACTCATGTCTCCCACCACCCCCACCCCCCAGCAGTGAAGGGGCAGCCTCCACCAGGCCCCTACACATGTCTCCCACCACCCCCACCCCCCAGCAGTGCAGGGGCAGCACCACCAGGCCCCCACTCATGTCTCCCACCACCCCCACCCCCCAGCCACCATGGGCAGCCCCCACCGGGCCCCCACTTATGGCCCCTATCACCCCACCCCCCAGCAGTGCAGGGGCAGCACCACCAGGCCCCCACTCATGTCTCCCACCACCCCCACCCCCCAGCAGTGCAGGGGCAGCCTCCACCAGGCCTCCACTCATGTCTCCCACCACCCCCACCTCCCAGCAGTGCAGGGGCAGCACCACAAGGCCTCCACTCATGTCTCCCACCACCCCCACCCCCCAGCCACCATGGGCAGCCCCCACCAGGCCCCCACCTATGGCCCCTATCACCCCCACCCCCCAGCAGTGCAGGGGCAGCACCACCAGGCCCCCATTCATGTCTCCCACCACCCCCACCCCCAGCAGTGCAGGGGCAGCCTCCACCAGGCCCCCACTCATGTCTCCCACCCCCCCACCCCCCAGCAATGCAGGGGCAGCACCACCAGGCCCCCACTCATGTCTCCCACCACCCCACCCCCAGCAGTGAAGGGGCAGCCTCCACCAGGCCCCCACTCATGTCTCCCAGCACCCCCACCCCCCAGACACCATGGGCAGCCCCCACCAGGCCCCCACTCATGTCTCCCACCCACCCCCACCCCCCAGCCACCATGGGCACCCTCCACCAGGCCCCTACTCATGTCCCCCTGCACCCCCACCCCCCAGCATCCAGGGACACCCTCCACTAGGCCCCCACTCATGTCCCCCTGCACCCCCACCCCCCAGCATCCAGGGGCACCCTCCAGCAGGCCCCCACTTATGGCCCCTATCACCCCCACCCCCCAGCAGTGCAGGGGCAGCACCACCAGGCCCCCACTCATGTCTCCCACCACCCCCACCCCCCAGCAGTGCAGGGGCAGCCTCCACCAGGCCCCCACTCATGTCTCCCACCACCCCCACCCCCCAGCAGTGCAGGGGCAGCACCACCAGGCCCCCACTCATGTCTCCCACCACCCACACCCCCCAGCAGTGCAGGGGCAGCCTCCACCAGGTCCCCACTCATGTCTCCCACCACCACCACCCCCCAGCAGTGCAGGGGCAGCACCAACAGGCCCCCACTCATGTCTCCCACCACCCCCACCCCCCAGCCACCATGAGCAACCCACACCAGGCCCCCACTTATGGCCCATATCACCCCCAGCAGTGCAGGGGCAGCACCACCAGGCCCCCACTCATGTCTCCCACCACCCCCACCCCCCAGCAGTGCAGGGGCACCCTCCACCAGGCCCCCACTCATGTCTCCCACCACCCCCACCCCCCAGCAGTGCAGGGGCAGCACCACCAGGCCTCCACTCACGTCTCCCACCACCCCCACCCCCCAGCATCCAGGGCCACCCTCCACCAGGCCCCACTTATGGCCCCTATCACCCCCACCCACCAGCAGTGCAGGGGCAGCACCACCAGGCCCCCACTCATGTCTCCCACCACCCCCACCCCCCAGCATCCAGGGGCACCCTCCACCAGGCCCCCACTCATGTCCAACTCATGTCTCTCACCACCCCCACCCCCCAGCAGTGCAGGGGCAGCCTCCACCAGGCCCCCACCCATGTCTCCCACCACCCCCACCCCCCAGCCACCATGGGCAGCCCCCACCAGGCCCCCACTCATGTCTCCCACCCACGCCCCAGCCACCATGGGCACCCTCCACCAGGCCCCCACTCATGTCTCCCACCACCCCAACCCCCCAGCAGTGCAGGGGCAGCACCACCAGGCCCCCACTCATGTCTCCCACCACCCCCACCCCCCAGCCACCATGGGCAGCCCCCACCAGGCCCCCACTTATGGCCCCTATCACCCCCACCCCCCAGCAGTGCAGGGGCAGTACCACCAGGCCCCCACTCATGTCTCCCACCACCCCCAACCCCCAGCAGTGCAGGGGCAGCCTCCATCAGGCCCCACTCATGTCTCCCACCACCCCCAGCCCCCAGCATTCAGGGGCATCCTCCACCAGGCCCCCACTCATGTCTCCCTGCACCCCCACCCTCCAGCATCCAGGGGCAGCCTCCACCAGGCCCCCACTCATGTCTCCCTGCACCCCCACCCTCCAGCATCCAGGGGCAGCCTCCACCAGGCCCCCACTCATGTCTCCCACCACCCCTACCCCCCAGCAGTGCAGGGGCAGCCTCCACCAGGCCCCCATTCATGTCTCCCACCACCCCACCCCCCAGCAGTGCAGGGGAAGCACCACCAGGCCCCCACTCATGTCTCCCACCACCCCCACCCCCCAGCCACCATGGGCAGCCCCCACCAGGCCCCCACTTATGGCCCCTATCGCCCCCACCCCCCAGCAGTGCAGGGGCAGCACCAACAGGCCCCCACTCATGTCTCCCACCACCCCCACCCCCCAGCAGTGCAGGGGCAGCCTCCACCAGGCCCCCACTCATGTCCAACTCATGTCTCCCACAACCCCCACCCCCCAGCAGTGCAGGGGCAGCACCACCAGGCCCCCATTCATGTCTCCCACCCACCCCCACCCCCCAGCCACCATGGGCAGCCCCCACCAGGCCCCCACTCATGTCTCCCACCCACCCCCACCCCCCAGCCACCATGGGCAGCCCCCGCCAGGCCCCCACTCATGTCTCCCACTCACCCCCACCCCCCAGCCACCATGGGCAGCCTCCACCAGGCCCCCACTCATGTCTCCCACCACCGCCACCCCCAGCCACCATGGGCAGCCCCCACCAGGCCCCCACTTATGGCCCTTATCAGCCCCACCCCCCAGCAGTGCAGGGGCAGCACCACCAGGCTCCCACTCATGTCTCCCACCACCCCCACACCCCAGCAGTGCAGGGGCAGCCTCCACCAGGCCCCACTCATGTCTCCCACCACCCCCACCCCCCAGCATTCAGGGGCACCCTCCACCAGGCCCCCACTCATGTCTCCCTGCACCCCCACCCTCCAGCATCCAGGGGCAGCCTCCACCAGGCCCCCACTCATGTCTCCCACCACCCCTACCCCCCAGCAGTCCAGGGGCAGCCTCCAACAGGCCCCCATTCATGTCTCCCACCGCCCCACCCCCCAGCAGTGCAGGGGCAGCACCACCAGGCCCCCACTCATGTCTCCCACCACCCCCACCCCCCAGCCACCATGGGCAGCCCCCACCAGGCCCCCACTTATGGCCCCTTCGCCCCCACCCCCCAGCAGTGCAGGGGCAGCACCATCAGGCCCCCACTCATGTCTCCCACCACCCCCACCCCCCAGCAGTGCAGGGGCAGCCTCCACCAGGCCCCCACTCATGTCCAACTCATGTCTCCCACAACCCCCAACCCCCAGCATCCAGGGACACCCTCCACCAGGCCCTCACTCATGCCCCCCTGCACTCCCACCCCCCAGCATCCAGGGGCACCCTCCACCAGGCCCCCACTCATGTACCCCTGCACCCCCACCCCCCAGCATCCAGGGGCACCCTCCAGCAGGCCCCCCCTCATGTTCCCCTGCACCCAGGTCCTCACAATCCCCAATCATGTGTGTTATGGTCAGCCTCCACAGCCAAAAGGCCCTACCAAGTAACCCATTCACCCACATGGAAATGGAAATTACATGTTACACCCCCAATGTTCATAAAGCAAATGAACCCATGTCCGTCACACACAATGGTTGCAATTGAATGGGAAAACACCCAACATGACATGCATGAAACCAATGAGATGATACCACACAGTGAAGTATGAAAACAAAATTGTATTAAAAAAAATTGAATGCAAATGAAATGAAACAAACTACAATGGCAATGAAAAAAAGATAGGCTGCATGTCCGTCCAAAAAAATCAAAACTACAAATCCAAATCCAAAAAAATGTTGTCCAAAGTCACATTAAAAATAAAATCAATCCGAGAGAGAAAAATAAATGCAAAGACCATTGCTCCATGGAGAATAAATAAAAAAAAAAGAAAAAAACAATCCAATGAAGAACTATGTACAAAACATCCAAGGGTCCATGAGCCCAACTGAACAAAGGAAACCTACAAAAAACCCTAACTAAAATGCAACTATATACAAAAGGTGGAGCAGTGTCCGTCGACTCCAAATCATAAGAAGAAACAAAGGAAACCTAAAAATAAAGAACTATATACAAAGGCGGCGGGCAAGTCCAGCGGCTCACTCCGTGGTGTTCCGGGCCAGGGCATCATCAAACTCCTCGTCTATGTCCCGGAGGCGGTCCTGTTCCATGGCCCCGAGGGTCCGCATGGACGACGCCATCTGCTCCTCCAACCCCCTGCGGATTGCCTCGATGCACTCGGCCCGCCTCAGGGCCCTACGCATGGAGTTCTCCGCCCTGACCATTGTGAGCCGCGCCTCTTCCGCCCGCCGCCGCTCCGCACCTATCTGCTGGCCCAACTGCAGCCACACGGAAGACACTTCCTGTCCTGGGTCCTCCTGCCCTATGGCCGATGCCTGCCCCTCCGATGTTGATGGCCCCGAGCCATGATGCCTCCCACGTTGACTCTGCTGCTGCCTCCGACGCAACTGCCTCTGCCAGCACGGCGGCATCCAGGCTGATGGAATCCACCAACGCCGTCGTGCACGTGCCCTGCCTGATGATGCCGGCACATCCTGCATCTGCTGGGGTACAGTTGCTGTGGTGTCCACCCCTGCTGGACCTCCGACTCCCGACTGTGGCATGGATGGGATCCCCACCGAGCTGGCTGCATTGGTCAGGGCAGGTCCACAGGGGGCCCTGGTGGCATCTGGGCCGGAAGACGGCAAGGAGAACGACCGGCGTATAGCCTCCACAGAGGAGGAGAGGGCCGCCAGATTGGCCGACACATGCAGGAAACCCCCGAACATGGAAGATGCCAATTGGGCCACGTCGGCACGGTGCTCTTCGTGATGACGTGCGTGCTCCTCCCGGGAAGCATGCACGTCATCACGAATTGCACCAGCGTGCATCGCGACCCCATTCAGGACCTTCTCCATACGGCCACGGGTCCCATCGTCCGCAGGTGGAGGGGAGTCAGGTGACATGGACATCCCCTCTACCTGCGGACGGGCCTGGGACGGGGCATCCCTGCTGGTGCATGGTGGTGCACTCACAGGGTCAGGGACAGCGACATGCACAGGCCCCTCCACGGTGACCTGTGCTGCCTCCTGCCCCTGGACTGCACCACTTGCACCAGCAGGGATGCCCCCACAAGGCCCCATGTGTGCCTCAGTGGCGGCCTCCCCCTCCTCTGTGTAAATCACCAACCTGGATAGCTCCTCACCGTCTTCCGCAGTAGCAGGCCCCTGTGGGGGCTCACCCACCCCTTCCGCTGCAGCCGTGGGGGCATCCATGCCGCCTTGCTCCACAGCGCCGTCTCCGCCCTCTTCTTCACTAGCCGCTGCGTAGAGGGAAACATAGAACACAAGCATCAGGGTACTGTTCAATGGTCCCCTAGACAGGAAGCAATAGCAGATGAGTACCACTGTCAAAGTACACTTCCATCATGTCCCTCCACAACACATGGGTCAGTCCAGGCAAAACACACACAGTAACAGGCATGGTGCATGCCATGGACATTTCCATACATGTCCAATGGACTCTTGAAACATACAATGATATGGAACTCACATGCATCATTGGTCATGCCTATCACATGCACACACTTCACCTCAGTCACATCCAACTGGCCTCATACACCCCAAACACAGCGGATGCAAGGATAACTAGGCTGCATCAGTGAATCTGTGCATTGTCACACACATGTGTCATGCATCCATGGCATTCACAAGTCACAGACATGCAGGTCAGGCACACAGACATGGCTACCATATATGTACCTGGCATCAGCACCCATCCCTCACCCCCACCCATGTCCAGGAACAGAGACTGGCATGATCTCATGTGTAAAATCTGCATAGGGCTCCCCATGTCGCATTTAAACACATGCAACAACCATGTGGTTCACACATCACTGGTCGCACATGCATTACCATGATGTCCCTGCACACATACATGCATACATGGCCTATGTCACATATACAGGCAAGTATCAGACAACCAGCACACCGCAACATGCCCTGTCTCACACAGCAATGCTTGGCCACTTACCGCTCAACTCCAGATGGGTCTCCCTCTCAAGGATCTGGGCGTGGAGCGCTGGGCGTACGCGTTCCAGGACCCTCATCTAGATGGAACTCATGCGGCCCCGGCCCCCCTCCACGAGGCGTCGGGCCTTCACGAGGGTCCTGGACCTCAAGTCCTCCCAGCGCTTCTTGATCTTCTGGATATTGCGGGTTGCCACCCCCTCCGCGTTGATGGTAACCACACAGTCGGCCCAGATCCTCTCCCGTCCTTCCTTGCTGGCGCGGGACGATCCAAAGAGGGCATCATACTGCCCCAGGACATGCTCCACCAGGACACCAACTTCGGTGGCAGTGAAGCTGGTGCCCCTCTGCCCTTCTGGCTGGGGGTTGCCACTGGTGCCACATGTGGAAGTGCCCGACATGGCAACCCCAGAGGCAGGAGTGGGTGGGCAACTGGGTCCTGGGGCTGGGCTGTGGAGCGATGTTATCCCAGTTGGGAGTCTTCTGTTCCAGCAGGGGTGGACACAGCAACTGGACCCCTGCAGATGGCTGATGTGCAGGCACCAAATGGCAGGGCACGGTGGCAGCAGGCAGGCAGGCAGGCAGGCAGCAGCAGCAGATGGCACGTGGGAGGCTGCTCGGGGCACTGGGGAGCAGTAATTCGGCCTTCTGGGCAGGAGCGTGGTCTTCCATGTGTTTTCGCGTGGCCAGCTTGATACGGAGTGATTTGGCACGTGAAAATCCTGCACGTCAGCGTGAAATTCGAGGAAAGGCCCTTAGCGCGTAAGCGCATCAGCACGCATACGCGATTCTATTGGACCAAAGGCCCTCAGCGCGTAAGCGCGTCTTTGACGTGACCCGCACGGGTGTTTCCCTCATAGCACTTGATGACGGAGCACACGTGGAAAGACTGCACGTCAGAGTGTCATCGCGTGTAATTGGACAAAAGTCCGCGTACACTCTATTGGCCTATGTATGTGTATTTCAGGGGTGCGCGGGCACTTACACACGCGAGTACATCAGCGCACGTGTATTCCGGGGTGCGCAGGAATTTCCACACGCTATTGGCCTGGGAACTGGATTTCAGGGGTGCGTGGGAAGTTTCACACGCGAGTACATCAGCGCACGTGCATTCCGGGGTGCGCAGGAATTTCCAAACGCTATTGGCCGGGGTACTGGATTTCAGGGGTGCGTGGGAAGTTTCACACGCTCGCCTACAACACGCGCAAAGAAACACGTACGCCAGTAGGAAGCAGGCATACGTCGACCCGCGACGCATAAATTTGCGCGCAAAAAAATAACAAGCTCAGACGCCAGGATGAATATTACGTTCCTAGCAGCAGTGGCCGTGGGCTACCAAAGGAGGAGGAGGAGGATAGTCAGGGCCAGAATATTCACACCCAGAACCAGCCTTTTCGGGATGCCTGATGACCAGGTGTATGGGAGGTACAGGTTTCCACCACACATAATACTGGACCTGGTGAGTGAGTGGGAGGATGACCTCATATCACCCACCCTGTGCTCCCAAGCACTCAGCCCCCTGGAGAAGGTCCTCAATGTACTGCACTTCTTAGCCACTGGATCATTTCAGCGGACAAGTGCCATAGTGGGTGGGGTGTCACAGGCCACACAGTCACGCTGCCTACACCAGGTCTTGAACATCATCACTGCACGCCCATCAGTCCGCAGGCACATATACCTGCCCAGAACACCTGCAGAAAGGCATGCTGCCGCCCTGGATTTTTACGGGGTGGCACGATTCCCCAAAGTGCTAGGTGTCATCGACTGCACCCATGTGGCTCTACGTACCCCAGGGCATCTGAGCACATCTATAGGAACCTCAAGCACTGGCATTCCATCAATGTGCAGGTAGTATGTAATGCTCCTCCCTCCTCTGTGGAAATCACCAACCTGGATAGCTCCTCACCGTCTTCCGCCGTAGCAGGCCCCTGTGGGGGCTCACCCACCCCTTCCGCTGCAGCCGTGGGGGCATCCACGCCGCCTTGCTCCACAGCGCCGTCTCCGCCCTCTTCTTCACTAGCCGCTGCGTAGAGGGAAACATAGAACACAAGCATCAGGGTACTGTTCAATGGTCCCCTAGACAGGAAGCAATAGCAGATGAGTACCACTGTCAAAGTACACTTCCATCATGTCCCTCCACAACACATGGGTCAGTCCAGGCAAAACACACACAGTAACAGGCATGGTGCATGCCATGGACATTTCCATACATGTCCAATGGACTCTTGAAACATACAATGATATGGAACTCACATGCATCATGGGTCATGCCTATCACATGCACACACTTCACCTCAGTCACATCCAACTGGCCTCATACACCCCAAACACAGTGGATGCAAGGATAACTAGGCTGCATCAGTGAATCTGTGCATTGTCACACACATGTGTCATGCATCCATGGCATTCACAAGTCACAGACATGCAGGTCAGGCACACAGACATGGCTACCATATATGTACCTGGCATCAGCACCCATCCCTCACCCCCACCCATGTCCAGGAACAGAGACTGGCATGATCTCATGTGTAAAATCTGCATAGGGCTCCCCATGTCGCATTTAAACACATGCAACAACCATGTGGTTCACACATCACTGGTCGCACATGCATTACCATGATGTCCCTGCACACATACATGCATACATGGCCTATGTCACACATACAGGCAAGTATCAGACAACCAGCACACCGCAACATGCCCTGTCTCACACAGCAATGCTTGGCCACTTACCGCTCAACTCCAGACGGGTCTCCCTCTCAAGGATCTGGGCGTGGAGCGCTCGGCGTACGCGTTCCAGGACCCTCATCTGGATGGAACTCATGCGGCCCCGGCCCCCCTCCACGAGGCGCCGGGCCTTCACGAAGGTCTTGGACCTGGAGCTCAAGTCCTCCCAGCGCTTCTTGATCTTCTGGATATTGCGGGTTGCCACCCCCTCCGCGTTGATGGTAACCACACTGTCGGCCCAGATCCTCTCCCGTCCTTCCTTGCTGGCGCGGGACGATCCAAAGAGGGCATCATACTGCCCCAGGACATGCTCCACCAGGACACCAACGTCGGTGGCAGTGAAGCTGGTGCCCCTCTGCCCCTCTGGCTGGGGGTTGCCACTGGTGCCACATGTGGAAGTGCCCGACATGGCAACCCCAGAGGCAGGAGTGGGTGGGCAACTGGGTCCTGGGGCTGGGCTGTGGAGCGATGTTATCCCAGTTGGGAGTCTTCTGTTCCAGCAGGGGTGGACACAGCAACTGGACCCCTGCAGATGGCTGATGTGCAGGCACCAAATGGCAGGGCACGGTGGCAGCAGGCAGGCAGGCAGGCAGGCAGCAGCAGCAGATGGCACGTGGGAGGCTGCTCGGGGCACTGGGGAGCAGTAATTCGGCCTTCTGGGCAGGAGCGTGGTCTTCCATGTGTTTTCGCGTGGCCAGCTTGATACAGAGTGATTTGGCATGTGAAAATCCTGCACGTCAGCGTGAAATTCGAGGAAAGGCCCTTAGCGCGTAAGCGCATCAGCACGCATACGCGATTCTATTGGACCAAAGGCCCTCAGCGCGTAAGCGCGTCTTTGACGTGACCCACACGGGTGTTTCCCTCATAGCACGTGATGACGGAGCACACGTGGAAAGACTGCACGTCAGAGTGTCATCGCGTGTAATTGGACAAAAGTCTGCGTACACGCGATTGGCCTATGTACGTGTATTTCACGGGTGCGCGGGCACTTACACACGCGAGTACATCAGCGCACGTGTATTCCGGGGTGCGCAGGAATTTCCACACGCTATTGGCCTGGGAACTGGATTTCAGGGGTGCGTGGGAAGTTTCACACGCGAGTACATCAGCGCACGTGCATTCCGGGGTGCGCAGGAATTTCCACACGCTATTGGCCGGGGTACTGGATTTCAGGGGTGCACGGGAAGTTTCACACGCTCGCCTACAACACGCGCAAAGAAACACGTACGCCAGTAGGAAGCAGGCATACGTCGACCCGCGACGCATAAATTTGCGAGCAAAAAAATAACAAGCTCAGACGCCAGGATGAATATTACGTTCCTAGCAGCAGTGGCCGTGGGCTACCAAAGGAGGAGGAGGAGGATAGTCAGGGCCAGAATATTCACACCCAGAACCTGCCTTTTCGGGATGCCTGATGACCAGGTGTATGGGAGGTACATTTTTCCACCACACATAATACTGGACCTGGTGAATGAGTGGGAGGATGACCTCATATCACCCACCCTGTGCTCCCAAGCACTCAGCCCCCTGGAGAAGGTCCTCAATGTACTGCACTTCTTAGCCACTGGATCATTTCAGCGCACAAGTGCCATAGTGGGTGGGGTGTCACAGGCCACACAGTCACGCTGCCTACACCAGGTCTTGAACATCATCACTGCACGCCCATCAGTCCGCAGGCACATATACCTGCCCAGAACACCTGCAGAAAGGCATGCTGCCGCCCTGGATTTTCACGGTGTGGCACAATTCCCCAAAGTGCTAGGTGTCATCGACTGCACCCATGTGGCTCTACGTCCCCCCAGGGCATCTGAGCACATCTATAGGAACCTCAAGCACTGGCATTCCATCAATGTGCAGGTAGTATGTAATGCCAAGGGAATCATCACCTCAGTATATGCCAACTATCCCGGGTCCACCCACGACAGCTTCATTTACCGAATGTCCACCCTAAGCCGGGACCTAGAAGCTGGGCGGCATGGCGATACATGGCTGCTTGGTGAGTATGAATGCCACTGCACATGCATGCATGTCAGATACTCATCAAGGTCACAACCCCACCAATGATACCAATCACCACCTCCACAGGGGACAGTGCCTACCCTCTCAGCCCCCACATGATGACGCCAATTCGGAACCCAACCACGCCACCCGAGGTAAGATATAACACAGCCCACATTGCAACCCGGGGCATAGTGGAGCGCACATTCGGAGTGCTTAAGTCACGCTTTCGCTCCCTTGACCGTTCTGGCGGGCAGCTGTTATACGCTCCCCCAGTACTGTGCAGGATCATAGTGGCAGCATGTGTCCTGCACAATGTTGCAACACGCCGGGGCCTGGCCGTGGACATAGTGGTTCCCCCACATCCCCAACCACATGCACGGCCGCTGCGCATGGGAGGGGAAAGGGCACGGGGGGAGGCAGCCCGTACACAGCTAGTGGCTAATTACTTCACATAGAAATCACACCCCTGTGGAGTGCACACTGCCCTGGCACATACCATCTGACAATCAATGATGACTCAACCTGACACTGATCCTGAATGTCTGGAGAATCAACCGTCAAAACCATATCAGCCTGAGATTGTTCACCTGAAAGTGTTACAATGTGTGCATCCCTACCTACACAGACACCACCAATGCAGTTTCGTAAAAAAACACATTCATGCAGCTAAAATGAATACCCACTTGCAAAATGCAACATGAGGACAGTGCCATGTCACCCAACCCATCCCCAGCACCGCCACACGACACATCGTGCCATGTCATGCTATGTGCAGGTAAACAAAGTAATCCCCACAACATGACACAAGTGTCACAATGTACAGTGTCCCTAATTGAAACTCGCGACACCTGAAATGCTCACAGTAATGCAGGACCAACAACAAACTTGAGCAGGTATTTAGCAATAACACTTATCAGCTACTGACCCTCAAAACTACCATTAACATGACATTACGAATGTAAGGAATTAGTAGTCTCACCACCTGGAAATGCCTGCACTCCCACCACTTCCAACTGTACAGTGTTGCCGCCATGTAGAGTTGTAGGTGCACTGCTGCCAACATGGACCCCATATCCAAAGTAGAGGGCCTTGTGTAGACATGAGGAAAGGACCTGCAAATTAGAAGGTAGACACGGATGATGAGTTACACATCCATGCAACATGCAGTGTACAACACAACAGCAATATGCACTAGGAATGAATACACAGTAGTGACTAGACTACCCACACATTTAGTGGGAGTCCAATGTCACCATGTACGTCAATGTCACTTGGGCACACCCTTTGCAAGCCCATGGAAACGGGAAGCAGGAGGGGTGTGTTTGACAAAAACCCAAGCATCTGAACCAAATACATGACAAGCCTGCATGTGCCCAGCCACAATGCAGCGTATGCCCACGGGAGACACACAAAGCAACACATTGTCCCAAAAAAAAAAAAAAAATAAATAAAAAAAAATAAAAAAAAAATCTAAAATGGCCATTAATGGGCCCGGGGGGGTTGGGGAGGCCACCCAGGAGGTCCGAGGACAGGGTGCACACCAAAACCCACCTGTGTGGATCTTGCAAAAAAAAACACCTCCATGGGCTCATGGCCCACACGGCTACCCTATTGTGGGAGTATCACTGCTGTCGCTATTATCACCCTGTGCAGCTGCATCCGGAGGTGGTTGCACTATGGGAGGCAGCCCACGCAAGGCCCTAGTCTGTTCCTCCATGGCTGCAAGAATGCGGGTGTGGTAGGTCTCGTTCTGGAGGATGAGTGTGCGGAGGTCCCCATGCAACAACTCACGGGATGCCCGGACCTCCGCCCTAGCTGCCTGCATCTCATCTGAGAGCGTACGGGTGAGACGCTGAAGCTGCTGTTCGGTCCTTCGGTTTGTTGAAGCCTCAAACTCAACAAGAGTCGTACTGAGGTGAAGGGGTTCCAGCCTCAGGGCTTCCCTGTGGCCCTGGGACTCTATGGAGATGGCTTCCTGCAGAGTCACCAGTGCCGCCCGCCTGTCCCTGTTGGACGCCAAAATGTCCACCCTGTGTGACTGGCAGATGGAGTCGGTTGCCTGCTGTAGTCGCTCCATTAGCCTTTCGGGGGGGGGACAATAGAAGTGGCCACCCTATCCATGGCCTGAGCCATCATCTCTGATGATGCTGCCTGTTGGGTTGCCATACCGTAAATGGATTGCTCCTATGCGGTATTGCCAGGTGGCGTACGGCCACCACGTCGGCGGGCACCACACCTGCTGTGCTGGCACTGCCTGAGGCTGCAGGACTGCATTCCCCCTCTGATCTGCTGGCCCAGGAACAGGATCAGATGTCGCGGAGTGTGACCCTGCATCCGTAACCACCAAAGGCGTAGCTGCCAACACTGACATCTCCATTGAGGGTTCTGACTCTGGTGCAGGTGGGTGGGACAGAATAGAATCCCTCCCAGGAACACTCACCTGCGACGGCACGTAGGTCTCATCATCCGAATCAACACCTGAGTACAGCTCGGGGGAGGTGCAGCCAGAGGCACCCCTTGAGAGCACGACCTGCAGCAGTTGTGGGTTCTCACCCACCACCACACACGTCCCTCACTGGTGGTCGGTCGGCCCTCGGACCCCTCCTGGGTCTGCACCATTTCCACAACCCCAGCAGTATCAGGTGCGTCTTCCCCTGCAAAGACATACAAGCAAACAAATGGAAACAGGCATTAGCACCATGGCACACAATGAGGGCTGAGAAGCAACAGAACCAGTACTTGATTGACACATGTCCCACATGACTAAAACCCTCCCATGCATGCACCCTCACTGAGTATGAAGGGCAGGCAAATGGCACACACTGATGACACCAAGATGGAAGATGAACACATTTTCTGCATGCTGCCTGGCAGTGGCATCACACATTGGCCTGTGATTGCCAGGTGAAATACATATGTCATCACACAGATGGCATGTACCATTGCTATTGAGTGAAGATGGAGAGGAGGGCAGCACTTATTCATTCAGTCCAGTTCCCTCATGTAATAGCTTTTCTAATTCAAACAGGTCTGATTTTTCACCTGGAGCTGCCAGTCCAAAATGGTCCGATTGCACAGGGACATGTCTAAACAAATGATATCCAGGTAACAAAGTCACTCCACTT
This sequence comes from Ambystoma mexicanum, assembly GCF_040938575.1. Lineage (NCBI taxonomy): Eukaryota > Metazoa > Chordata > Amphibia > Caudata > Ambystomatidae > Ambystoma > Ambystoma mexicanum. The sequence goes on from NC_090923.1 coordinate 437,465,056, forward strand.
TATCATAGCCATGTCAGACATGTGACTAGAGGACTGATAAATGCCTAGTAAAAGTGGTGGAATGCAAACAATCTGCCTGAATGAACAGAGAAAAATAAGCAACAATGTTGTGGCAAGGTGACACTTCAAGGGCAACTGGCGTGATGTTGGGCTAGATGTCTACTGTTGGCAGAAGGGATACTGCTATGGCCAAATGCTGCTGCGCAGAATGTATTGCATGAAGCACATGGGTGACCCAAACGACTCAGGCGCACACACCCTCACCTGGCACACAAACAGAAGCCCTGACACACACACCATGCACATGGATGACACACACATGCATGTGCACTCACCGGACAATGCCTCATAATCAGGCAGATCTCCCACGCCTTGGATCTGTTCCTCCGTGACGTAGGTCCCAGCGACTGACTCATGTGGAGTGAGTTCCATGTCTTCTACTGGAGACCCACCTCCAGTCTCTAGAGTTGCAGCATGACTTGAGGCCAGCTTATTCTTTGCCCTGCGCTTTAGGTCATTCCAGCGCTTATAGCAATCATTAGCTGTGCGCCTCACGATTCCAAGGGCACTTACGATGTCTGCAACGGTCTGCCAGTGTGCCTGGCGTTGTGCAGGTGTGGTCTTGGATCCTGCTACAATGACCATCTCGTTATCATGTGCGGACACATACTCGACAAGTGCATTCAGTTCGGCATCCGTGAAGCTGGGCTTCCTCGACGGGCCGGACTGTGTAGCCGTGTCTGGGGCATCAGCCTGTGCCGGACGAGCACTCTTCCTCTTCCGCTTGGAAGGTGGTGGTGATCCTGAGTGTCCTACGCCGCTCTGGACACTAGGGGCAGGAGCCCTGGTGGACTCTGTATCAGGAGTGTGGGATTGCACACTCAGCATGGGAGGTGGATGAAGGCATTGGCTCAAGTTTAATGGTGTCAGGGGGAATGTCAGCAGGATGGACTAGGACCGACACTGTCCTGGCTGGGTGTGTGAGAGCTGAGGTGGATGGAGCCGCAGCTGCCCCTCCAGCCTCTCCACCCTGCCTACTTGGGGCAGCAGATGACCTTGCTGCCCCTGATCCATGTGGCCTGATGACATCAACGTGCACCAGCGCACGTGTCATAAGCCTGCTGACCTGGAAGTCAGCCATGGAGTGAGCCAGGTCTGGTGCCACAATGGGCTGGTCCAACAAGGGCTGAGCATGGATGGTGTCAGCCACATCAGCCTCAACCAGAGGGGCGGGGGGGGGATTATGGGTGCCCTTGACTGGTCCTCCACACATGGGGGGACAGGGTCACCCTGCAAGTAACGACCACGTCCCCTACCGGATCCACCACGGCCACCACTTGTGGCTCGTCCACCTTTGCCACCCTTACGGATTCCTCGCCTCCCAACCATGGCACTGATGTTAATGTGCGTATGGGAGTGGCTGTAAACTATTGTCCTGGGCAATTGGGGGTCAAAGGGGTTGGGTACCAGATGGTAATTGTACCCTAGTGCTCTAGCAAGGCTGAATGTGACCCCTGGGGAAAGATGACGGGTCACGCAATGCACAGGAAGCCCAAATAAGGGAGATGACGTGCACGCAACCCCTCCTAGACCACGTGTGCGGGAAAAAAAACCTGCACTACGCTGTGGCACCCAGTAACACAAGAATGAACGTATGCGTGTCACACGCAGCCTAGAATGACCTCTGAAGGGGTAGGCTACACACGGGGCAAGCACAGATGTTAGATACGTGCGTGACTCACCGTCTGCCAGGAAAAAGAGCGTGAAAAAGAAGCGCGTTTGCGCGTTGCCAACACCCCCGCCAAAAGAAGAATTGTACGCTTTCTGAGGAGACAGGACAACAGTAGAAGGGACCTCTGTTTGAGGGAACAGGCCCAGGAAAACCAGAAAAAGAGAAAAAAAAGAGAAAAAGCTGTCAGAGGTAACAGGGAGTACGAACTTGAAACGCTATGAAGTAAATCGCGTGTGAAACGACAAGAAGTACAGATTTCACCCACTCGCTCTCCACGAAAAGCACGTACAAGGAAATGGTGTTCTACACGTACGTTTTATGCAGGCCCACACGTCCAGCGTCACTTCCGCGTGCACGCGCTAGGGCCATTTCCACCAATTACACGCTTTGTCACTTCCGCGTGTAGGGCCATTTCCACCAATTACACGCTTTGTCACTTCCGCGTGTATGCGCTAAGGCCATTTCCACCAATTACACGCTTTGACACTCGGACGTGTCTTTCATTTATTTAACACGCAACATTTCAAACGTGTGCCATATTCAACGTGCACGTGACTTCATAGACGCGCATACGCTGGTGGCCTTTGGGCCAATGAATGTACAGACGTGTGCTGACGCGCTTACGCGCTAAGGGCCTTTCTTCGAATTACACGCAGATGTGCTGGATTTTCACGTGCAAAATCACTCCGTATCAAGTTGGCCACGCGTTCACACACGGAAAACCACGCTTCTGCCCAGAAGGCCTAATTACTGCCCCCCAGAGCCCTGAGCACGCTCCCACCTGCCATCTGCTGCTGCCTGACTGCCTGCTGCCCACGTGCCCTGCCATTTGCTGCCTGCACATCAGCCAGGGGTGCTGTTGCTGTGACCACCCCTGCTGGAACCGAAGACTCCCGACTGCTTTTCCATCGCCCCACAGCCCCGCCCCAGGACCCAGTTGCCCACCCACTCCTGCCTCTGGGGTTGCCATGTCGGGCACTGCAACATCTGGCACCAGTGGCAACCCCCGGCCAAGGAGGCAGAGGGGCACCAACTTCACTGCCACCGAAGTTGGTGTCCTGGTGGAGCATGTCCTGGGGCAGTATGATGCCCTCTTCGGAAGGTTGCGCGCCGACAAGGAAGGACGGACTCGGATCTGGATGGACATCGTGACTGCCATCAACGCGGAGGAGGTGGCAGTCCGCGACTACGAAAGTGTCAGGAAGCGCTGGGAGGACTTCAGGTCCAGGACCCTCAACAAGGCCCGGCGCCTCCTGAAGGCAGCGGATGCTAAGGGGCGCAGGGGCCACTTGTCGGAAGATCAGATGAGGGTCCTGGAACACATATCCCCAGCGCTACACGTCCAGGTCCTTGAGAGGCAGACCCGTCTGGAGTCGAGCGGTAAGTGTACATGCATACTGATTGTAAGCTGTGCGTGTGGTGTGCCAGGAGTGTGCAGGTTGAACATGTATTTTTATGTGGGCAAGTAGGGGGGGTGTACAGGGCCGTGAGGGTGACACATGCGAGGGGTCTCATGTGTGACACATGGATGGTGCTTGTGTGTGTGGGCTTGCATGGCACAGGATGTGGAGGAATGATTGTCAGGTGTGACATGGATGTCGATCGGAACACTGCGACAGTTGGCGGAGGTGTACACATGCATTCAAGTTTGGTGGTGTGTGTGCATGTGTAGTGTACTCCCTATGTTGCATGTGATGTGTGGATGACCTTTGGCTGCTCATGCTGTTGTATGTGAATGGATGGTGCTGGCTGTTGCAATATGGCTGTGGTATGGCTCATGTGTGCAAGTTGAAATGACATGTGTGTTGGGGATTGTGATGCCATGTCTGAGGTTTACCAATGCCACTCATGTATGACTGTCATGTGTGTATGAGTCCATTGGACAGTGCCCTGATGCCTGTGTTTTCTTTCTCCCTGTCTGCAGCGTCAACTGATGAAGAGGGCGGAGAAGGTGCTGTGGACCACAGCGGCAGGGGTCGCACCACCAGCCGGAGACGCAAGGCCCGGATCCCCTCCAAGGTTCTGATCTCGTCGGGGAGTGAGGAGTCCGGTGCCGTGTCCCAGGCTGCAGCTGCCGAGGGGAGGTCCAAGAGGCGGAGGTTGGAGTTGGACCCCTCGGCAGCAGAAGGGGCAGCTGGGACCCCACAGGGCCCAACGGAGGAAGATGGCACGGAGTCATCCAGGTTGGTCGGGGGTTTGGAGGAGGAGGAGGCCATGCAAGCAACAGAGGCGGGGTCTGGAGGTGGGGATTCCACTGGTGCTAGTGGTGCAGTGCAGGATCAGGGACAGGAGGCAGCACAGGCCGCCGCGGAGGTGCCTGTGTGCAATCCTGTCCCTGCTCCTGTCACTGCATCATCTTGCACCAGCGGGGATGCCTACCTCCAGACCCGTTCTCAGGGAGGGGATTGGCTTACAACACCTGGCCTTCCTCTCCCTGCGGATGTGGCTATCCTGCACCAGGTTGAGCCTGTCCAGGGTGGGGTGGCGTTGCGTCAACGGGCCATGCGAGCTGACCTGCAGTCTTTTCATGATGAGTCTGCACGTCTTCTCGCATGGATCGTTGACTGCGTTGACCCACTGGGACAGCTCACCAGGGCTGGATTCCTCCGTTTCCTGGACCTTGTTCCGACACCCTCCTCCACGGAACCCCCTATGCCCCAGTCATCCTCCATGCCATCTTCCCACCCATGTGTCACCTGGGTGCCCTGTGGAGCTGCCTCCGACCGTGCAGCCAGGCTGGTGGACAATAGATCCCTGCCACAGTCGGGATTCGGACGTCCAGCAGGGGTGGCCACATCAACGACTGCACCCCAGCTGGAGGAGGATGTGCAGGCACCATCAGACAGGGCACATGGACAGCAGCAGCTGCAGCAGCAGGAGGCTGTAGGTGGGAGCCACGATAGCTCGGGGCCTTCAACATCGGAGAGGCAGGCACCGGCCGGAAGGCAGGAGGACCCTGGATGGGAAGTGTCTTCCGTGTGGCAGCGGTTGGGCCACGACATAGATGCGGAGCGGCGGCGGGCGGAAGAGGCGCGGCTCACGATGGTCAGGGCGGAGAACTCCATGCGGAGGGCACTGAGGCGGGTGGAGTGCCTCGAGGCAATCCGCAGAGAGTTGGAGGTGAACATGTCGGCGTCCCTGCGGACCCTCGGGCCATGGAACAGGACCGCTTCCGGGACATAGACGAGGAGTTCGATGATGCCCTGGCCCGGAACACCACTAAGTGGGCAGCTGGACTGGCCCGCCGCCATTGTATATAGTTATTTAGTGATAGGTTTCCTTTATAGTTTATTTTTATTTGGAGTCGACGGACACTGCAACGGACACTGCTCCACCTTTTGTATATAGTTCCATTTTAGATAGGTTTAGATAGGCGGACACTGCTCCACCTTTTGTATATAGTTCCATTTTAGATAGGTTTTTTGGTAGGTTTCATTTCTTCTGTTGGGATGATGGACCCTGAATACTTTGTACATAGTTGGACTTTGGATTTGGACATTTTTTTTACTATGAATATTTTTTCACATGGAGCAATGGTTTTCTATTTCTTTTTTCCCTTCATTTCCTTTTTATGGACTTGAACTTTGGAAGAAATTTTTTTGGATTATCATTTATTGCTTTTAATTTGAAAAGGGACAGCCAGCTTAATTTTTTTTTTTTACTTGTGTATTTTGTTTAATTTTGATTGCCATTAATGTTGTTATTAATACATTATTTGGATTTTTTCATTCTTCAATGTGTGGTTTCATCTCATTGTTTTCATGCATGTCATGATATGGGTTTTCAGGTTCACTTTCAACCATTGTGTGTGTGAGAGACACATGTGTTGATTTACATTGTTTCCATTGGAGTAGTATCATGGGCGCATGTAATACTTGGTTGTGTCTTTGGGCTGTGGTGGCTGGCCATGAGTCCCATGCTTGAGGATTGTCAGGGCCTGTGGGCAGGGGGGCATGAGTGGGGGCCTGGTGGAGGGTGCCCCATGGTGGCTGGGGGGTGGGGGTGGTGGGAGACATGAGTGGGGGCCTGGCGGAGGCTGCCCCTGCACTGCTGGGGGGTGGGGGGGGTTTAGACATGAGTGGGGGCCTAGTGGTGCTGCCCCTGCACTGCTGGGGGGTGGGGGTTATAGGGGCCATAAGTGGGGGCCTGGTGGGGGCTGCCCATGGTGGCTGGGGGTGGTGGGAGACATGAGTGGGGGCCTGGTGGAGGGTGCCCCATGGTGGCTGGGGGGTGGGGGTGGTGGGAGACATGAGTGGGGGCCTGGCGGAGGCTGCCCCTGCACTGCTGGGGGGTGGGGGGGGGGTTAGACATGAGTGGGGGCCTAGTGGTGCTGCCCCTGCACTGCTGGGGGGTGGCGGTTATAGGGGCCATAAGTGGGGGCCTGGTGGGGGCTGCCCATGGTGGCTGGGGGGTGGGGGTGGTGGGAGACATGAGTGGGGGCCTGGTGGTGCTGCCCCTGCGCTGCTGGGGGGTGGGGGTGGTGGGAGACATGAGTGGGGGCCTGGTGGAGGCTGCCCCTGCACTGCTGGGGGGTGGGGGTGGTGGGAGACATGAGTGGGGGCCTGGTGGAGGCTGCCCCTGGATGCTGGGGGGTGGGGGTGCAGGGGGACATGAGTGGGGGCCTGGTGGAGGGTGCCCCTGGATGCTGGGGGTGGGGGTGGTGGGATACATGAGTGGGGGCCTGGTGGAGGCTGCCCCTGCACTGCTGGGGGGTGGGGTTGGTGGGAGACATGAGTGGGGGCCTGGTGGTGCTGCCCCTGCACAGCTGGGGGGTGGGGGTGATAGGGGCCATAAGTGGGGACCTGGTGGGGGCTGCCCATGGTGGCTGGGGGGTGGGGGTGTCGGGAGACATGAGTGGGGGACAGGTGGAGGCTGCCCATGGTGGCTGGGGGGTGGGGGTGGGTGGGAGACATGAGTGGGGGCCTGGTGGGGGCTGCCCATGGTGGCTGGGGGGTGGGGGTGGGTGGGAGACATGAGTGGGGGCCTGGTGGGGGCTGCCCATGGTGGCTGGGGGGTGAGGGTGGGTGGGAGACATGAGTGGGGGCTTGGTGGTGCTGCCCCTGCACTGCTGGGGGGTGGGGGTGGTGGGAGACATGAGTTGGACATGAGTGGGGGCCTGGTGGAGGGTGCCCCTGGATGCTGGGGGGTGGGGGTGGTGGGAGACATGAGTGGGGGCCTGGTGGTGCTGCCCCTGCACTGCTGGGGGGTGGGGGTGATAGGGGCCATAAGTGGGGGCCTGGTGGAGGGTGGCCCTGGATGCTGGGGGTGGGGGTGGTGGGAGACATGAGTGGGGGCCTGCTGGTGCTGCCCCTGCACTGCTGGGGGGTGGGGGTGGTGGGAGACATGAGTTGGACATGAGTGGGGGCCTGGTGGAGGGTGCCCCTGGATGCTGGGGGGTGGGGGTGGTGGGAGACATGAGTTACACATGAGTGGGGGCCTGGTGGTGCTGCCCCTGCACTGCTGGGGGGTTGGGGTGGTGGGAGACATGAGTTGGACATGAGTGGGGGCCTGGTGGAGAGTGCTCCTGCACTGCTGGGGTGTGGGGGTGGTGGGAGACATGAGTGGGGGCCTGGTGGAGGGTTCCCCTGCAATGCTGGGGGGTGGGGGTGGTGGGAGACATGAGTGGGGGGCTGGTGGAGGCTGCCCATGGTGGCTGGGGGGTGGGGGGTGGTAGACATGGGTGGGAGCCTTGTGGGGGCTGCCCATGGTCGCTGGGGGGTGGGGGTGGTGGTTGACATGGGTGGGGGCCTGGTGGTGCTGCCCTTGCACTGCTGGGGGGTGGGGGTGATAGGGGCCATGAGTGGGGGCCTGGTGGAGGGTGCCCCTGGAGTCTGGGGGGTGGGGGTGCAGGGGGACATGAGTGGGGGCCTGGTGGAGGGTGCCCCTGGATGCTGGGGGGTGGGGGTGGTGGGAGACATGAGTGGGGGCCTTGTGGAGGCTGCCCCTGCACTGCTGGGGGGTGGGGGTGGTGGGAGACATGAGTGGGGGCCTGGTGGTGCTGCCCCTGCACTGCTGGGGGGTGGGGGTGATAGGGGCCATAAGTGGGGGCCTGGTGGGGGCTGCCCATGGTGGCTGGGGGGTGGGGGTGGTGGGCGACATGAGTGGGGGCCTGGTGGTGCTGCCCCTGCACTGCTGGGGGGTGGGGGTGGTGGGAGACATGAGTGGGGGCCTGGTGGATGCTGCCCATGGTGGCTGGGGGGTGGGGTGGGTGGGAGACATGAGTGGGGGCCTGTTGGGGGCTGCCCATGGTGGCTGGGGGGTGGGGGTGGTGGGAGACATGGGTGGGGACCTGGTGGAGGCTGCCCCTGCACTGCTGGGGGGTGGGGGTGGTGGGAGACATGAGTTGGACATGAGTGGGGGCCTGGTGGAGGGTGCCCCTGGATGCTGGGGGGTGGGGGTGGTGGGAGACATGAGTGGGGGCCTGCTGGTGCTGCCCCTGCACTGCTGGGGGGTGGGGGTGATAGGGGCCATAAGTGGGGGCCTGGTGGAGGGTGGCCCTGGATGCTGGGGGGTGGGGGTGGTGGGAGACATGAGTGGGGGCCTGGTGATGCTGCCCCTGCACTGCTGGGGGGTGGGGGTGGTGGGAGACATGAGTGGGGGCCTGGTGGAGTCTGCCCCTGCACTGCTGGGGGTGGGGGTGGTGGGAGACATGAGTGGGGGCCTGGTGGTGCTGCCCCTGCACTGCTGGGGTGTGGGGGTGATAGGGGCCATAAGTGGGGGCCTGGTGGGGGCCTCCCATGGATGCAGGGGGGTGGGGGTGCAGGGGGACATGAGTGGGGGCCTGGTGGAGGGTGCCCCTGGATGCTGGGGGGTGGGGGTGCAGGGGGACATGAGTGGGGGCCTGGTGGATGCTGCCCATGGTGGCTGGGGGGTGGGGTGGGTGGGAGACATGAGTGGGGGCCTGTTGGGGGCTGCCCATGGTGGCTGGGGGGTGGGGGTGGTGGGAGACATGGGTGGGGACCTGGTGGAGGCTGCCCCTGCACTGCTGGGGGGTGGGGGTGGTGGGAGACATGAGTTGGACATGAGTGGGGGCCTGGTGGAGGGTGCCCCTGGATGCTGGGGGGTGGGGGTGGTGGGAGACATGAGTGGGGGCCTGCTGGTGCTGCCCCTGCACTGCTGGGGGGTGGGGGTGATAGGGGCCATAAGTGGGGGCCTGGTGGAGGGTGGCCCTGGATGCTGGGGGGTGGGGGTGGTGGGAGACATGAGTGGGGGCCTGGTGATGCTGCCCCTGCACTGCTGGGGTGTGGGGGTGATAGGGGCCATAAGTGGGGGCCTGGTGGGGGCCTCCCATGGATGCAGGGGGGTGGGGGTGCAGGGGGACATGAGTGGGGGCCTGGTGGAGGGTGCCCCTGGATGCTGGGGGGTGGGGGTGCAGGGGGACATGAGTGGGGGCCTGGTGGATGCTGCCCATGGTGGCTGGGGGGTGGGGTGGGTGGGAGACATGAGTGGGGGCCTGTTGGGGGCTGCCCATGGTGGCTGGGGGGTGGGGGTGGTGGGAGACATGGGTGGGGACCTGGTGGAGGCTGCCCCTGCACTGCTGGGGGGTGGGGGTGGTGGGAGACATGAGTTGGACATGAGTGGGGGCCTGGTGGAGGGTGCCCCTGGATGCTGGGGGGTGGGGGTGGTGGGAGACATGAGTGGGGGCCTGCTGGTGCTGCCCCTGCACTGCTGGGGGGTGGGGGTGATAGGGGCCATAAGTGGGGGCCTGGTGGAGGGTGGCCCTGGATGCTGGGGGGTGGGGGTGGTGGGAGACATGAGTGGGGGCCTGGTGATGCTGCCCCTGCACTGCTGGGGGGTGGGGGTGGTGGGAGACATGAGTGGGGGCCTGGTGGAGTCTGCCCCTGCACTGCTGGGGGTGGGGGTGGTGGGAGACATGAGTGGGGGCCTGGTGGTGCTGCCCCTGCACTGCTGGGGTGTGGGGGTGATAGGGGCCATAAGTGGGGGCCTGGTGGGGGCCTCCCATGGATGCTGGGGGGTGGGGGTGCAGGGGGACATGAGTGGGGGCCTGGTGGAGGGTGCCCCTGGATGCTGGGGGGTGGGGGTTCAGGGGGACATGAGTGGGGGCCTGGTGGAGGGTGCCCATGGTGGCTGGGGGGTGGGGGTGGGTGGGAGACATGAGTGGGGGCCTGGTGGGGGCTGCCCATGGTGGCTGGACGGTGTGGGTGGGTGGGAGACATGAGTGGGGGCCTGGTGGGGGCTGCCCATGGTGGCTTGGGGGTGGGGGTGTTTGGGAGACATGAGTGGGGGCCTGGTGGTGCTGCCCCTGCACTGCTGGGGGGTGGGGGTGGTGGGAGACATGAGTGGGGGCCTGGTGGAGGCTGCCCCTGCACTGCTGGGGGTTGGGGGTGGTGGGAGACATGAGTGGGTGCCTGGTGGTGCTGCCCCTGCACTGCTGGGGGGTGGGGGTGGTGGAAGACATGAGTGGGGGCCTGGTGGAGGCTGCCCCTGCACTGCTGGGGGGTGGGGTGGTGGGAGACATGAGTGGGGACCTGGTGGTGCTGCCCCTGCACTGCTGGGGGGTGGGGGTGATAGGGGCCATAAGTGGGGGCCTGGTGGGGGCTGCCCATGGTGGCTGGGGGGTGGGGGTGGTATGAGACATGAGTGGGGGCCTGGTGGTGCTGCCCCTGCACTGCTGGGGGGTGGGGGTGGTGGGAGACATGAGTGGGGGCCTGGTGGAGGCTGCCCCTGCACTGCTGGGGGGTGGTGGGAGACATGAGTGGGGGCCTGGTGGTGCTGCCCCTGCACTGCTGGGGGGGTGGGGGTGATAGGGGCCATAAGTGGGGGCCTGGTGGGGGCTGCCCATGGTGGCTGGGGGGTGGGGGTGGTGGGAGACATGAGTGGGGGCCTGGTGGTGCTGCCCCTGCTCTCCTGGAGGGTGGGGGTGGTGGGAGACATGAGTGGGGGCGTGGTGGAGGATGCCCCTGCACTGCTGGGGGGTGGTGGTGGTGGGAGACATGAGTGGGGGCCTGGTGGAGGCTGCCCCTGGATGCTGGGGGGTGGGGGTGCAGGGGGACATGAGTGGGGGCCTGGTGGAGGGTGCCCCTGGATGCTGGGGGGTGGGGGTGGTGGGAGATATGAGTGGGGGCCTGGTGGAGGCTACCCCTGCACTGCTGGGGGGTGGGGGTGGTGGGAGACATGAGTGGGGGCCTGGTGGTGCTGCCCCTGCACTGCTGGGGGGGTGGGGGTGATAGGGGCCATAAGTGGGGGCCTGGTGGGGGCTGCCCATGGTGGCTGGGGGGTGGGGGTGGTGGGAGACATGAGTGGGGGCCTGGTGGTGCTGCCACTGCACTGCTGGGGGGTGGGGGTGGGGGGAGACATGAGTGGGGGCCTGGTGGAGGCTGCCTCTGCACTGCTGGGGGTGGGGGTGGTGGGAGACATGAGTGGGGGCCTGGTGGAGGCTGCCCCTGCACTGCTGGGGGGTGGGGGTGGTGGGAGACATGAGTGGGGGCCTGGTGGTGCTGCCCCTGCACTGCTGGGGTGTGGGGGTGATAGGGGCCATAAGTGGGGGCCTGCTGGAGGGTGCCCCTGGATGCTGGGGGGTGGGGGTTGAGGGGGACATGAGTGGGGGCCTGGTGGAGGGTGCCCCTGGATGCTGGGGGGTGGGGGTGCAGGGGGACATGAGTGGGGGCCTGGTGGAGGGTGCCACTGGATGCTGGGGGGTGGGGGTGGTGTGAGACATGAGTTGCACATGAGTGGGGGCCTGATGGTGCTGCCCCTGCTGGGGGGTGGGGGTGATAGGGGCCATAAGTGGGGGCCTGGTGGGGGCTGCCCCTGGATGCTGGGGGGTGGAGGTGCAGGGGGACATGAGTGGGGGTCTGGTGGAGGGTGCCCCTGGATGCTGGGGGGTGGGGGTGCAGGGGGACATGAGTGGGGGACTGGTGGAGGGTGCCCCTGGATGCTGGGGGTGGGGGTGGTGGGAGACATGAGTTGCACATGAGTGGGGGCCTGATGGTGCTGCCCCTGCACTGCTGGGGGGTGGGGGTGATAGGGGCCATAAGTGGGGGCCTGGTGGGGGCTGCCCCTGCACTGCTGGGGGGTGGGGATGGTGGGAGACATGAGTGGGGGCCTGGTGGAGGCTGCCCCTGGATGCTGGGGGGTGGGGGTGCAGGGGGACATGAGTGGGGGCCTGGTGGAGGGTGCCCCTGGATGCTGGGGGGTGGGGGTGGTGGGAGACATGAGTTGCACATGAGTGGGGGCCTGATGGTGCTGCCCCTGCACTGCTGGGGGGTGGGGGTGATAGGGGCCATAAGTGGGGGCCTGGTGGGGGCTGCCCCTGCACTGCTGGGGGGTGGGGATGGTGGTAGACATGAGTGGGGGCCTGGTGGAGGGTGCTCCTGGATGCTGGTGGGTGGGGGTGGTGGGAGATATGAGTGGGGGCCTTGTGGAGGCTGCCCCTGCACTGCTGGGGGGTGGGGGTGGTGGGAGACATGAGTGGGGGCCTGGTGGTGCTGCCCCTGCACTGCTGGGGGGTGGGGGTGATAGGGGCCATAAGTGGGGGCCTGGTGGGGGCTGCCCATGGTGGCTGGGGGGTGGGGGTGGTGGGCGACATGAGTGGGGGCCTGGTGGTGCTGCCCCTGCACTGCTGGGGGGTGGGGGTGGTGGGAGACATGAGTGGGGGCCTGGTGGATGCTGCCCATGGTGGCTTGGGGGTGGGGTGGGTGGGAGACATGAGTGGGGGCCTGTTGGGGGCTGCCCATGGTGGCTGGGGGGTGGGGGTGGTGGGAGACATGGGTGGGGACCTGGTGGAGGCTGCCCCTGCACTGCTGGGGGGTGGGGGTGGTGGGAGACATGAGTTTGACATGAGTGGGGGCCTGGTGGAGGGTGCCCCTGGATGCTGGGGGGTGGGGGTGGTGGGAGACATGAGTGGGGGCCTGCTGGTGCTGCCCCTGCACTGCTGGGGGGTGGGGGTGATAGGGGCCATAAGTGGGGGCCTGGTGGAGGGTGGCCCTGGATGCTGGGGGGTGGGGGTGGTGGGAGACATGAGTGGGGGCCTGGTGATGCTGCCCCTGCACTGCTGGGGGGTGGGGGTGGTGGGAGACATGAGTGGGGGCCTGGTGGAGTCTGCCCCTGCACTGCTGGGGGTGGGGGTGGTGGGAGACATGAGTGGGGGCCTGGTGGTGCTGCCCCTGCACTGCTGGGGTGTGGGGGTGATAGGGGCCATAAGTGGGGGCCTGGTGGGGGCCTCCCATGGATGCAGGGGGGTGGGGGTGCAGGGGGACATGAGTGGGGGCCTGGTGGAGGGTGCCCCTGGATGCTGGGGGGTGGGGGTGCAGGGGGACATGAGTGGGGGCCTGGTGGATGCTGCCCATGGTGGCTGGGGGGTGGGGTGGGTGGGAGACATGAGTGGGGGCCTGTTGGGGGCTGCCCATGGTGGCTGGGGGGTGGGGGTGGTGGGAGACATGGGTGGGGACCTGGTGGAGGCTGCCCCTGCACTGCTGGGGGGTGGGGGTGGTGGGAGACATGAGTTGGACATGAGTGGGGGCCTGGTGGAGGGTGCCCCTGGATGCTGGGGGGTGGGGGTGGTGGGAGACATGAGTGGGGGCCTGCTGGTGCTGCCCCTGCACTGCTGGGGGGTGGGGGTGATAGGGGCCATAAGTGGGGGCCTGGTGGAGGGTGGCCCTGGATGCTGGGGGGTGGGGGTGGTGGGAGACATGAGTGGGGGCCTGGTGATGCTGCCCCTGCACTGCTGGGGTGTGGGGGTGATAGGGGCCATAAGTGGGGGCCTGGTGGGGGCCTCCCATGGATGCAGGGGGGTGGGGGTGCAGGGGGACATGAGTGGGGGCCTGGTGGAGGGTGCCCCTGGATGCTGGGGGGTGGGGGTGCAGGGGGACATGAGTGGGGGCCTGGTGGATGCTGCCCATGGTGGCTGGGGGGTGGGGTGGGTGGGAGACATGAGTGGGGGCCTGTTGGGGGCTGCCCATGGTGGCTGGGGGGTGGGGGTGGTGGGAGACATGGGTGGGGACCTGGTGGAGGCTGCCCCTGCACTGCTGGGGGGTGGGGGTGGTGGGAGACATGAGTTGGACATGAGTGGGGGCCTGGTGGAGGGTGCCCCTGGATGCTGGGGGGTGGGGGTGGTGGGAGACATGAGTGGGGGCCTGCTGGTGCTGCCCCTGCACTGCTGGGGGGTGGGGGTGATAGGGGCCATAAGTGGGGGCCTGGTGGAGGGTGGCCCTGGATGCTGGGGGGTGGGGGTGGTGGGAGACATGAGTGGGGGCCTGGTGATGCTGCCCCTGCACTGCTGGGGGGTGGGGGTGGTGGGAGACATGAGTGGGGGCCTGGTGGAGTCTGCCCCTGCACTGCTGGGGGTGGGGGTGGTGGGAGACATGAGTGGGGGCCTGGTGGTGCTGCCCCTGCACTGCTGGGGTGTGGGGGTGATAGGGGCCATAAGTGGGGGCCTGGTGGGGGCCTCCCATGGATGCTGGGGGGTGGGGGTGCAGGGGGACATGAGTGGGGGCCTGGTGGAGGGTGCCCCTGGATGCTGGGGGGTGGGGGTTCAGGGGGACATGAGTGGGGGCCTGGTGGAGGGTGCCCATGGTGGCTGGGGGGTGGGGGTGGGTGGGAGACATGAGTGGGGGCCTGGTGGGGGCTGCCCATGGTGGCTGGAGGGTGTGGGTGGGTGGGAGACATGAGTGGGGGCCTGGTGGGGGCTGCCCATGGTGGCTTGGGGGTGGGGGTGTTTGGGAGACATGAGTGGGGGCCTGGTGGTGCTGCCCCTGCACTGCTGGGGGGTGGGGGTGGTGGGAGACATGAGTGGGGGCCTGGTGGAGGCTGCCCCTGCACTGCTGGGGGTTGGGGGTGGTGGGAGACATGAGTGGGTGCCTGGTGGTGCTGCCCCTGCACTGCTGGGGGGTGGGGGTGGTGGAAGACATGAGTGGGGGCCTGGTGGAGGCTGCCCCTGCACTGCTGGGGGGTGGGGTGGTGGGAGACATGAGTGGGGACCTGGTGGTGCTGCCCCTGCACTGCTGGGGGGTGGGGGTGATAGGGGCCATAAGTGGGGGCCTGGTGGGGGCTGCCCATGGTGGCTGGGGGGTGGGGGTGGTATGAGACATGAGTGGGGGCCTGGTGGTGCTGCCCCTGCACTGCTGGGGGGTGGGGGTGGTGGGAGACATGAGTGGGGGCCTGGTGGAGGCTGCCCCTGCACTGCTGGGGGGTGGGGTGGTGGGAGACATGAGTGGGGGCCTGGTGGTGCTGCCCCTGCACTGCTGGGGGGGTGGGGGTGATAGGGGCCATAAGTGGGGGCCTGGTGGGGGCTGCCCATGGTGGCTGGGGGGTGGGGGTGGTGGGAGACATGAGTGGGGGCCTGGTGGTGCTGCCCCTGCTCTCCTGGAGGGTGGGGGTGGTGGGAGACATGAGTGGGGGCGTGGTGGAGGATGCCCCTGCACTGCTGGGGGGTGGTGGTGGTGGGAGACATGAGTGGGGGCCTGGTGGAGGCTGCCCCTGGATGCTGGGGGGTGGGGGTGCAGGGGGACATGAGTGGGGGCCTGGTGGAGGGTGCCCCTGGATGCTGGGGGGTGGGGGTGGTGGGAGATATGAGTGGGGGCCTGGTGGAGGCTACCCCTGCACTGCTGGGGGGTGGGGGTGGTGGGAGACATGAGTGGGGGCCTGGTGGTGCTGCCCCTGCACTGCTGGGGGGGTGGGGGTGATAGGGGCCATAAGTGGGGGCCTGGTGGGGGCTGCCCATGGTGGCTGGGGGGTGGGGGTGGTGGGAGACATGAGTGGGGGCCTGGTGGTGCTGCCACTGCACTGCTGGGGGGTGGGGGTGGGGGGAGACATGAGTGGGGGCCTGGTGGAGGCTGCCTCTGCACTGCTGGGGGTGGGGGTGGTGGGAGACATGAGTGGGGGCCTGGTGGAGGCTGCCCCTGCACTGCTGGGGGGTGGGGGTGGTGGGAGACATGAGTGGGGGCCTGGTGGTGCTGCCCCTGCACTGCTGGGGTGTGGGGGTGATAGGGGCCATAAGTGGGGGCCTGCTGGAGGGTGCCCCTGGATGCTGGGGGGTGGGGGTTGAGGGGGACATGAGTGGGGGCCTGGTGGAGGGTGCCCCTGGATGCTGGGGGGTGGGGGTGCAGGGGGACATGAGTGGGGGCCTGGTGGAGGGTGCCACTGGATGCTGGGGGGTGGGGGTGGTGTGAGACATGAGTTGCACATGAGTGGGGGCCTGATGGTGCTGCCCCTGCTGGGGGGTGGGGGTGATAGGGGCCATAAGTGGGGGCCTGGTGGGGGCTGCCCCTGGATGCTGGGGGGTGGAGGTGCAGGGGGACATGAGTGGGGGTCTGGTGGAGGGTGCCCCTGGATGCTGGGGGGTGGGGGTGCAGGGGGACATGAGTGGGGGACTGGTGGAGGGTGCCCCTGGATGCTGGGGGTGGGGGTGGTGGGAGACATGAGTTGCACATGAGTGGGGGCCTGATGGTGCTGCCCCTGCACTGCTGGGGGGTGGGGGTGATAGGGGCCATAAGTGGGGGCCTGGTGGGGGCTGCCCCTGCACTGCTGGGGGGTGGGGATGGTGGGAGACATGAGTGGGGGCCTGGTGGAGGCTGCCCCTGGATGCTGGGGGGTGGGGGTGCAGGGGGACATGAGTGGGGGCCTGGTGGAGGGTGCCCCTGGATGCTGGGGGGTGGGGGTGGTGGGAGACATGAGTTGCACATGAGTGGGGGCCTGATGGTGCTGCCCCTGCACTGCTGGGGGGTGGGGGTGATAGGGGCCATAAGTGGGGGCCTGGTGGGGGCTGCCCCTGCACTGCTGGGGGGTGGGGATGGTGGTAGACATGAGTGGGGGCCTGGTGGAGGGTGCTCCTGGATGCTGGTGGGTGGGGGTGGTGGGAGATATGAGTGGGGGCCTGGTGGAGGCTGCCCCTGCACTGCTGGTGGGTGGGGGTGGTGGGAGACATGAGTGGGGGCCTGGTGGTCCTGTCCCTGCACTGTTGGGGGGTGGGGGTGATAGGGGCCATAAGTGGGGGCCTGGTGGGGGCTGCCCATGGTGGCTGGGGGGTGAGGTGGTGGGAGACATGAGTGGGGGCCTGGTGGTGCTGCCCCTGCACTGCTGGGGGGTGGGGGGAGACATGAGTGGGGGCCTGGTGGAGGCTGCCCCTGCACTGCTGGGGGTGGGGGTGGTGGGAGACATGAGTGGGGGCCTGGTGGAGGCTTCCCCTGCACTGCTGGGGGGTGGGGGTGGTGGGAGACATGAGTGGGGGCCTGGTGGTGCTGCCCCTGCACTGCTGGGGGGTGGGGGTGATAGGGGCCATAAGTGGGGGCCTGGTGGAGGGTGCCCCTGGATGCTGGGGGGTGGGGGTGCAGGGGGACATGAGTGGGGGCCTGGTGGAGGGTGCCCCTGTATGCTGGGGGGTGGGGGTGCAGGGGGACATGAGTGGGGGCCTGGTGGAGGGTGCCCCTGCACTGCTGGGGGGTGGGGGTGGTGGGAGACATGAGTTGCACATGAGTGGGGGCCTGATGGTGCTGCCCCTGCACTGCTGGGGGGTGGGGGTGATAGGGGCCATAAGTGGGGGCCTGGTGGGGGCTGCCCATGGTGGCTGGGGGGTGGGGGTGATAGGGGACATGACTGGTGGCCTGGTGGAGGCTTCCCATGGTGGCTGGGGGGTGGGGGTGGTGGGAGACATGAGTGGGGGCATGGTGGAGGCTTCCCCTGCACTGCTGGGGGGTGGGGGTGATAGGGGACATGACTGGGGGCCTGGCGGGGGATGCCCATGGTGGCTGGGGGGTGGGGGTGGTGGGAGACATGGGTGGGGGCCTGGTGGAGGCTGCCCCTGCACTGCTGGGGGGTGGGGGTGGTGGGAGACATGGGTGGGGGCCTGGTGGAGGGTGCCCCACACTGCTGGGGGGTGGGGGTGGTGGGAGACATGAGTGGGGGCCTGGTGGAGGCTGCCCCTGCACTGCTGGGGGGTCAGGGTGGTGGGAGATATGAGTGGGGGCCTGGTGGTGCTGCCCCTGCACTGCTGGGGGGTGGGGGTGATAGGGGCCATAAGTGGGGGCCTGGTGGGGGCTGCCCATGATGGCCGGGGGGTAGGGGTGGTGGGAGACATGAGTGGGGGCCTGGTGGAGGGTGGCCCATGGTGGCTGGGGGGTGGGGGTGGTGGGAGACATGAGTGGGGGCCTGGTGGAGGCTGCCCATGATGGCTGAGGGGTGGGGGTGGTGGGAGACGTGTGGGGGCCTGGTGGAGGGTGCCCATGGTGGCTGGGGGGTTGGGGTGGTGGGAGACATGGGTGGGGGCCTGGTGGAGGGTGCCCCACACTGCTGGGGGATGGGGGTGGTGGGAGACATGAGTGGGCGCCTCGTGGAGGCTGCTCCTGCACTGCTGGGGGGTCAGGGTGGTGGGAGACATGAGTGGGGGCCTGGTGGTGCTGCCCCTGCACTGCTGGGGGGTGAGGGTGATAGGGGCCATAAGTGGGGGCCTGGTGGGGGCTGCCCATGGTGGCTGGGGGGTGGGGGTGGTGGGAGACATGAGTGGGGGCCTGGTGGAGGGTGCCCCATGGTGGCTGGGGGGTGGGGTTGGTGGGAGACATGAGTGGGGGCCCGGTGGAGGCTGCCCATGGTGGTTGGGGGGTGGGGGTGGTGGGAGACATGAGTGGGGGCCTGGTGGAGGGTGCCCCATGGTGGCTGGGGGGAGGGGGTGGTGGGAGACATGAGTGGGGGCCTGGTGGAGGCTGCCCATGGTAGCTGGGGGGTGGGGGTGGGTGGGAGACATGAGTGGGGGCCTGGTGGGGGCTGCCCATGGTGGCTGGGGGGTGGGGGTGATAGGGGACATGAGTGGGGGCCTGGTGGAGGCTGCCCATGGTGGCTGGGGGGTGGGGGTGGTGGGAGACATGAGTGGGGGCCTGGTGGGGTCTGCCCCTGGGGGGTGGGGGGTGAGGGTGGGTGGGAGACATGAGTGGGGGCCTGGCGGAGGCTGCCCATGGTGGCTGGGGGGTGGGGGTGGTGGGAGACATGGGTGGGGGCCTGGTGGAGGGTGCCCCATACTGCTGGGGGGTGGGGGTGGTGGGAGACATGAGTGGGGGCCTGGTGGAGGCAGCCCATGGTGGCTGGGGGGTGGGGGTGGGTGGGAGACATGGGTGGGGGCCTGGTGGAGGGTGCCCCATGGTGGCTGGGGGGTGGGGGTGGTGGGAGACATGAGTGGGGGCCTGGTGGGGGCTGCCCATGGTGGCTGGGGGGTGGGGGTGGTAGGAGACATGAGTGGGGGCCTAATGGGGGCTGCCCATGGTGGCTGGGGGGGTGGGGGTGGTGGGAGACATGAGTGGGGGCCTGGTGGAGGCTGCCCATGGTGGCTGGGGGGTGGGGGTGGGTGGGAGACATGAGTGGGGGCCTGGTGGGGGCTGCCCATGGTGGCTGGGGGGTGGGTGTGATAGGGGACATGAGAGGGGGCCTGGTGGAGGCTGCCCCTGCACTGCTGGAGGGTGGGGGTGATAGGGGACATGAGTGGGGGCCTGGTGGGGGATGCCCATGGTGGCTGGGGGGTGGGGGTGGTGGGAGACATGGGTGGGGGCCTGATGGAGGGTGCCCCACACTGCTGGGGGGGTGGGGGTGGTGGGAGACATGAGTGGGGGCCTGGTGGAGTCTGCCCATGGTGGCTGGGGGGTGGGGGTGGGCGGGAGACATGAGTGGGGGCCTGGTGGGGGCTGCCCATGGTGGCTGGGGGGTGGGGGTTGGTAGACATGGGTGGGAGCCTGGTGGGGGCTGCCCATGGTGGCTGGGGATTGGGGTGGAAGGAGACATCGGTGGGGGCCTGGTGGTGCTGCCCCTGCACTGCTGGGGGGTGGGGGTGATAGGGGCCATGAGTGGGGGCCTGGTGGAGGGTGCCCCTGGAGGCTGGGGGGGTGGGGGTGAAGGGGGACATGAGTGGGGGCCTGGTGGAGGGTGCCCCTGGATGCTGGGGGGTGGGGGTGGTGGGAGACATGAATGGGCGCCTGGTGGGGGCTGCCCATGGTGGCTGGGGGGTGGGGGTGGGTGGGAGACATGAGTGGGGGCCTGGTGGGGGCTGCCCATGGTGGCTGGGGGGTGGGGGTGATAACGGACATGAGTGGGGGCCTGGTGGTGCTGCCCCTGCACTGCTGGGGGGTGGGGTGGTGGGAGACATGAGTGGGGGCCTGGTGGAGGCTGCCCATGGTGGCTGGGGGTAGGGGTGGGTGGGAGACTTGAGTGGGGGCCTGGTGGAGTCTGCCCATGGTGGCTGGGGGGTGGGGGTGGGTGGGAGACATGAGTGGGGGCCTGGTGGGGGCTGCCCATGGTGGCTGGCGGGTGGGGGTGATAGGGGACATGAGTGGGGGCCTGGTGGAGGCTGCCCCTGCACTGCTGGGGGGTGGGGGTGATAGTGGACATGAGTGGGGGACTGGTGGAGGGTGCCCCTGGATGCTGGGGGGTGGGGGTGCAGGGGGGCATGAGTGGGGGCCTGGTGGAGGGTGTCCCTTGATGGTGGGGGGTGGGGGTGGTGGGCGACATGAGTTGGACATGAGTGGGGGCCTGGTGGAGGCTGCCCCTGCACTGCTGGGGGGTGGGGTTGATAGGGGCCATAAGTGGGGGCCTGGTGGGGGCTGCCCATGGTGGCTGGGGGGTGGGGGTGGTGGGAGACATGAGTGGGGGCCTGGTGGTGCTGCCCCTGCACTGCTATGGGTTGGGGGTGGTGGGAGACATGAGTGGGGGCCTGGTGGAGGCTGTCCCTGCACTGCTGGGGGGTGGGGGTGGTGGGAGACATGAGTGGGGGCCTGGTGGAGGCTGCCCCTGGATGCTGGGGGGTGGAGGTGCAGGGGGACATCTTTGGGGGCCTGGTGGGGGCTGCCTATGGTGGCTGGGGGGTGGGGGTGGGTGGGAGACATGAGTGGGGGCCTGGTGGGGGCTGCCCATGGTGGCTGGGGGGTGGGGGTGGGTGGGAGACATGAGTGGGGGCCTGGTGGTGCTGCCCCTGCACTGCTGGGGGGTGGGGGTGATGGGAGTCATGTGTTGGACATGAGTGGGGGCCTGCTGGAGGGTGCCCCTGGATGCTGGTGGGTGGAGGTGTTGGGAGACATGAGTGGGGGCCTGGTGGTGCTGCCCCTGCACTGCTGGGGGGTGGGGTGATAGGGGCCATAAGTGGGGGCCTGGTGGAGGGTGGCCCTGGATGCTGGGGGGTGGGGTGGTGGGAGACATGAGTGGGGGCCTGGTGGTGCTGCCCCTGCACTGCTGGGGGGTGCGGGTGGTGGGAGACATGAGTTGGACATGAGTGGGGGCCTGGTGGAGAGTGCCCCCGGATGCTGGGTGGTGGGAGAAATGAGTTGGACCTCAGTGGGGGCCTGGTGGTGCTGCCCCTGCACTGCTGGGGGGTGGGGGTGATAGGGGCCATGAGTGGGGGCCTGGTGGAGGGTGCCCCTGGAGGCTGGGGGGTGGGGGTGAAGGGGGACATGAGTGGGGGCCTGGTGGAGGGTGCCCCTGGATGCTGGGGGGTGGGGGTGGTGGGAGACATGAGTGGGGGCCTGGTGGAGGCTGCCCATGGTGGCTGGGGGGTGAGGGTTGGTAGACATGGGTGGGAGCCTGGTGGGGGCTGCCCATGGTGGCTGGGGATTGGGGTGGAAGGAGACATGGGTGGGGGCCTGGTGGTGCTGCCCCTGCACTGCTGGGGGCTGGGGGTGATAGGGGCCATGAGTGGGGGCCTGGTGGAGGGTGCCCCTGGAGGCTGTGGGGGTGGGGGTGAAGGGGGACATGAGTGGGGGCCTGGTGGAGGGTGCCCCTGGATGCTGGGGGGTGGGGGTGGTGGGAGACATGAATGGGCGCCTGGTGGGGGCTGCCCATGGTGGCTGGGGGGTGGGGGTGGGTGGGAGACATGAGTGGGGGCCTGGTGGGGGCTGCCCATGGTGGCTGGGGGGTGGGGGTGATAACGGACATGAGTGGGGGCCTGGTGGTGCTGCCCCTGCACTGCTGGGGGGTGGGGTGGTGGGAGACATGAGTGGGGGCCTCGTGGAGGCTGCCCATGGTGGCTGGGGGTGGGGGTGGGTGGGAGACTTGAGTGGGGGCCTGGTGGGGGCTGCCCATGGTGGCTGGGGGGTGTGGGTGGTGGGAGACATGGGTGGGGGCCTGGTGGAGGCTGCCCCTGCACTGCTGGGGGGGTGGGGGTGGTGGGAGGCATGAGTTGGACATGAGTGGGGGCCTGGTGGAGGGTGCCCCTGGATGCTGGGGGTGGGGGTGGTGGGAGACATGAGTGGGGGCCTGGTGGTGCTGCCCCTGCACTGCTGGGGGGTGGGGGTGATAGGGGCCATAAGTGGGGGCCTGGTGGAGGGTGGCCCTGGATGGTGGGGGGTGGGGGTGGTGGGAGACATGAGTGGGGGCCTGGTGGTGCTGCCCCTGCACTGCTGGTGGGTGGGGGTGGTGGGTTACATGCGTGGGGGCCTGGTGGAGGCTGCCCCTGCACTGCTGGGGGGTGGGGGTGGTGGGAGACATGAGTGGGGGCCTGGTGGTGCTGCCCCTGCACTGCTGGGGGGTGGGGGTGGTGGGAGACATGAGTGGGGGCCTGGTGGAGGCTGCCCCTGTACTGCTGAGGGGTGGGGGTGGTGGGAGACATGAGTGGGGGCCTGGTGGTGCTGCCCCTGCACTGCTGGGGGGTGGGGGTGATAGGGGCCATACATGGGGACCTGGTGGGGCCTGCCCATGGTGGCTGGGGGGTGGGGTGGTGGGAGACATGAGTGGGGGCCTAGTGGAGGCTGCCCCTGCACTGCTGGGGGGTGGTGGTGGTGGGAGACATGTGTGGGGGCCTTTTGGTGCTGCCCCTGCACTGCTAGGGGGTGGGGGTTATAGGGGCCATAAGTGGGGGCCTGGTGGTGCTGCCCCTGCACTGCTGGGGGGTGGGGATGGTGGGAGACATGAGTGGGGGCCTGGTGGAGGCTGCCCCTGCACTGCTGGGGGGTGGGGGTGGTGGGAGACATGAGTGGGGGCTTGGTGGAGACTACCCCTGCACTGCTGCGGGGTGGGGGTGGTGGGAGACATGAGTGGGGGCTTGGTGGAGGCTGCCCCTGCACTGCTGGGGGGTGGGGGTGGTGGGAGACATGAGTGGGGGCCTGGTGGTGCTGCCCCTGCACTGCTGGGGGGTGGGGGTGGTGGGAGACATGAGTGGGGGCCTGGTGGAGGCTGCCCCTGCACTGCTGGGGGATGGGGGTGGTGGGAGACTTGAGTGAGGGCCTGGTGGTTCTGCCTCTGCACTGCTGGGGGGTGGGTGAGAT
Source organism: Ambystoma mexicanum (assembly GCF_040938575.1). Taxonomy (NCBI): domain Eukaryota; kingdom Metazoa; phylum Chordata; class Amphibia; order Caudata; family Ambystomatidae; genus Ambystoma; species Ambystoma mexicanum. Next base: position 437,487,976 of record NC_090923.1, read on the forward strand.
AGGGGCCATAAGTGGGGGCCTGGTGGGGGCTGCCCATGGTGGCTGGGGGTTGGGTCTGCGGTGGGACATGAGTGGGGGCCTGGTGGAGGCTGCCCCTGCACTGCTGGGGGGTGGGGGTGGTGGGAGACATGAGTGGGGGCCTGGTGGTGCTGCCCCTGCACTGCTGGGGGGTGGGGGTGGTGGAAGTGGTGGGAGACATGAGTGGGGGCCTGGTGGAGGCTGCCCCTGGATGCTGGGGGGTGGGGGTGTGGTGGGACATGAATGGGGGCCTGGTGGAGGGTGCCCCTGGATGCTGGGGGGTAGGGGTGGTGGGAGACATGAGTGGGGGCCTGGTGGAGTCTGCAACTGCAATGATGGGGGGTGGGGGTGGTGGGAGACATGAGTGGGGGCCTGGTGGTGCTGCCCCTGTACTGCTGGGGGGTGGGGGTGATAGGGGCCATAAGTGAGTGCCTGGTTGGGGCTGTCCATGGTGGCTGGGGGGTGGGGGTGGTGGGAGACATGAGTGGGGGCCTGGTGGTGCTGCCCCTGCACTGCTAAGGGTGGGGTGGTGGGAGACATGAGTGGGGGCCTGGTGGAGGCTGCCCCTGCACTGCTGGGGGGTGGGGGTGGTGGGAGACATGAGTGGGGGCCTGGTGGTGCTGCCCCTGCACTGCTGGGGGGTGGGAGTGGTGGGAGACATGAGTGGGGGCCTGGTGGAGGCTGCCCCTGCACTGCTGAGGGGTGGGGGTGGTGGAAGACATGAGTGGGGGCCTGGTGGTGCTGCCCCTGCACTGCTGGGGTGTGGGGGTGATAGGGGCCATAAGTGGAGGCCTGCTGGAGGGTGCCCCTGGATGCTGGGGGGTGGGGGTTGAGGGGGACATGAGTGGGGGCCTGGTGGAGGGTGCCCCTGGATGCTGGGGGGTGGGGGTGCAGGGGGACATGAGTGGGGGCCTGGTGGATGGTGCCACTGGATGCTGGGGGGTGGGGGTGGTGGGAGACATGAGTTGCACATGAGTGGGGGCCTGGTGGTGGTGCCCCTGCACTGCTGGGGGATGGGGGTGATAGGGGCCATGAGTGGGGGCCTGGTGGAGGGTGCCCCTGGATGCTGGGGGTGGGGGTGCAGGGGGACATGAGTGGGGGCCTGGTGGAGGGTGCCCCTGGATGCTGGGGGGTGGGGGTGGTGGGAGACATGAGTGGGGGCCTGGTGGAGTCTGCAACTGCAATGATGGGGGGTGGGGGTGGTGGGAGACATGAGTGGGGGCCTTGTGGTGCTGCCCCTGTACTGCTGGGGGGTGGGGGTGATAGGGGCCATAAGTGGGGGCCTGGTTGTGGCTGTCCATGGTGGCTGGGGGGTGGGGGTGGTGGGAGACATGAGTGGGGGCCTGGTGGTGCTGCCCCTGCACTGCTAAGGGTGGGGTGGTGGGAGACATGAGTGGGGGCCTGGTGGAGGCTGCCCCTGCACTGCTGGGGGGTGGGGGTGGTGGGAGACATGGATGGGGGCCTGGTGGTGCTGCCCCTGCACTGCTGGGGGGTGGGAGTGGTGGGAGACATGAGTGGGGGCCTGGTGGAGGCTGCCCCTGCACTGCTGAGGGGTGGGGGTGGTGGAAGACATGAGTGGGGGCCTGGTGGTGCTGCCCCTGCACTGCTGGGGTGTGGGGGTGATAGGGGCCATAAGTGGGGGCCTGCAGGAGGGTGCCCCTGGATGCTGGGGGGTGGGGGTTGAGGGGGACATGAGTGGGGGCCTGGTGGAGGGTGCCCCTGGATGCTGGGGGGTGGGGGTGCAGGGGGACATGAGTTCGGGCCTGGTGGAGGGTGCCACTGTATGCTGGGGGGTGGGGTTGGTGGGAGACATGAGTTGCACATGAGTGGGGGCCTGGTGGTGGTACCCCTGCACTGCTGGGGGGTGGGGGTGATAGGGGCCATGAGTGGGGGCCTGGTGGAGGGTGCCCCTGGATGCTGGGGGTGGGGGTGCAGGGGGACATGAGTGGGGGCCTGGTGGAGGGTGCCCCTGGATGCTGGGGGGTGGGGGTGCAGGGGGACATGTGTGGGGGCCTGGTGGAGGGTGCCCATGGTGGCTGGGGGGTGGGATGGGTGGGAGACATGAGTGGGGGCCTGGTGGGGGCTGCCCATGGTGGCTGGGGGGTGGGGGGGTGGTAGACATGGGTGGGAGCCTGGTGGGGGCTGCCCATGATGGCTGGGGGGTGGGGGCGTTGGGAGACATGGGTGGGGGCCTGGTGGTGCTGCCCCTGAACTGCTGGGGGTGGGGGTGATAGGGGCCATGAGTTGGGGCCTGGTGGAGGGTGCCCCTGGATGCTGGGGGGTGGGGGTGCAGGGGGACATGAGTGGGGGCCTGGTGGAGGGTGCCCCTGGATGCTGGGGGGTGGGCGTGATAGGGGCCATGAGTGGGGGCCTGGTGGAGGGTGCCCCTGGATGCTGGGGAGTGGGGGTACAGGGGGCCATGAGTGGGGGCCTGGTGGAGGGTGCCCCTGGATGCTGGGGGGTGGGGGTGCAGGGGAACATGAGTGGGGGCCTGGTGGAGGGTGCCCATGGTGGCTGGGGGGTGGGGGTGGGTGGGAGACATGAGTGGGGGCCTGGTGGGGGCTGCCCATGATGGCTGGGGGGTGGGGGTGGGTGGGAGACATGAGTGGGGGCCTGGTGGGGGCTGCCCATGGTGGCTGGGGGGTGGGGGTGGTGGGAGACATGGGTGGGGCCTGGTGGAGGCTGCCCCTGCACTGCTGGGGGGTGGGGGTGGTGGGAGACATGAGTGGGGGCCTGGTGGTGCTGCCCCTGCACTGCTGGGGGGTGGGGGTGATAGGGGCCATAAGTGGGTGCCTGGTGGAGGGTGCCCCTGGATGCTGGAGGGTGGGGGTGCAGGGGGACATGAGTGGGGGCCTGGTGGAGGGAGCCCCTGGATGCTGGGCGGTGGGGGTGCAGGGGGACATGAGTGGGGGCCTGGTGGTGCTGCCCCTGCACTTCTGGAGGGTGGGGGTGATAGGGGCCATGAGTGAGGGCCTGGTGGAGGGTGCCCCTGGATGCTGGGGGGTGGGGGTGCTGGGTGACATGAGCAGGTGTGCAGGGTAGTCCCCTGTGGTGTCGGTTGCCTGCAGGCGCCGTGGAGGGTGTACAGGGAATACCTGGGAGCACACAGCCAAATCGCGTGTAGAATTTCCCGCGTACCCCTGAAATACACGTACCCAGCCGAATCGCGTGTGGGAATTCCCGCGCACGTACCCGGCCAAATCGCGTGTGGAACTTCCCGCGCACCCCTGAAGTCCACATACCCTGCCAAATCGCGTGTGGGACTTCCCGCGCACCCCTGAGATCCACGTACCCAGACAAGTCGCGTGTGGAAATTCCCGCGCATGTACCCGGCCAAATCGCCTGTGGAACTTCCCGCGCACCCCTGAAATCCACGTACCCTGCCAATTCGTGTGTGGGACTTCCCGCGCACCCATGAGATCCACGTACCCAGCCAAGTCGCGTGTGGAAATTCCCGCGCACATACCCGGCCAAATCGCGTGTGGAACTTCCCGCGCACCCCTGAAATCCACGTACCCTGCCAAATCGCGTGTGAGACTTCCCGCGCACCCCTGAGATCCACGTACCCAGCCAAATCGCGTGTGTAAATTCCCATGCACGTACCCGGCCAAATTGCGTGTGGAACTTCCCGCGCACCCCTGAAATCCACGTACCCTGCCAAATCGCGTGTGGGACTTCCCGCGCACCCCTGAGATCCACGTACCCAGCCAAGTTGCGTGTGGAAATTCCCGCGCACGTACCCGGCCAAATCGCGTGTGGAACTTCCTGCACACCCCTGAAATCCATGTACCCTGCCAAATCGCGGTTGAGACTTCCCGCGCACCCCTGAGATCCACGTATCCAGCCAAATCGCGTGTGTAAATTCCCGCACACGTACCCGGCCAAATCACGTGTGGAACATCCCGCGCACCCCTGAAATCCACGTACCCTGCCAAATCGTGTGAGACTTCCCGCGCACCCCTGAGATCCACGTACCCAGCCAAATCGCGTGTGAAAGTTCCTGCGCACCCCGGAATACACGCACACGTTATTTTTCAGTCAGCGGGTGTCCGTGTTTGTGGGTACCCCTTTGCACGTCATTTGTCCTGGAGGGCCACAGTATAGGACATTCATCATGGCTATATATAGGTGCTATTTGTTGGCGCACCTTTTGGCGCACATTTATTACAGGCGCAGAGACGCTACCGCCTGCTTTCTTGTGGCGGTCGTGTTTGTGCCTGTGCGCTGGTTTGACCGTGCGCTTTTTTGCCCTATTCGATTCCATGAATACGTGTTGTAGGCGAGCGTGTGGGCGTTCCGCGCACTTGCACCCTGTACTTCCCCTGTGACGCCCACATTTTGGCAAGTTGTTCCCCATTCCGAGTGTTACGCCCCGTGTTACGCCTACTTTTGGTGTGTGCGCCGCGCTATGTGCGATTTTCGCTGTGGCCTGTGCGATTTTCGCTGTGACCTGGCGCACGCCGTTAGATGGCCTATGCGCCAACCAGCACCACGCACTTTTTTAGCGCACATCCGATGGTTTTCTCGCGCACGGCCGTCCATGAATCGATGTGTGCTGCTTTTCGTGCGATTTTCGCACTTGCACTGCGATTTTCGCTATTCCACTGCGAATCTCACGTTTTTGCCCACTAGCACCGCGCTAATTATTCCATGAATCGGCCTGTTAGATTTTTCGCTCTTCCTATGGACTCCTTGCCACTACTTTCCATCCACAAAGAATTTCGTTAGCAGGTGTTTGGGGGAAGTGTTTCCGGTGGAGTGCATAATCTGTGTGCCATCTGCCATTATGAAAAGTGATTTTGCTTCTGTATTCTATTAAAGGTTTATAATTTGAATTAACTGTGTTATAGGATTGTTGCATTTATATTGCCACAACAGTGATGGCTGCTGCCCTATTATTTGATTTTTCTCTGATTTTTCCTTGAATCCTAAAATTAATAAATATTTAATTGTTACACACCGGCCTGGTTCATAGTCCATTGCGACACAGGATCTTTGTTAAGGTGGGTGTGAGACGGGTTGGTGGCCTTCTCAAGAAAGAACATGGGGTTCAAATAAAAATTTAAAAATTGTTTTTATTATGCGCCACCTTCATTCTCAGTGGAAGAAGTCCCTGGCTGGAGTGTCCCGTATCATAAAACGGTTACAATGTGATATATGGCCACATTCCAAATGTAGTCATAGAGCCCAACACACTAATCCTTTCTCTTTCCCTGTGCCCTGTAGACCACAGGTGAAAGCAACACCCTGATGTCACACTTCCCTGGGCATGACAGAGAAACAAAGCAAGTGTAGTTGAGGAACAGCTCTGAACAAGACCCCTTTAAAGAAATGGAAATTTACATTAGCAGTCTCTCCTACCTTGTTCCAGTGAGTTTCCCACCATGCAGTTGTTTGCGGAGGCATTGCTAAGGGGGGCTAAGAGGGATATAGCCCCGGGTCTTTTCGTCATAGCCCCGGATAGAAACTCAGGGGTTACAACCAAAAAGCTAGCTAGCCCCGAGTCCTGACAGTACTGACATTAGCATAGCCCAGGATCTTTTCCAAATGTAGCAACACCCCTGGTTGCTTGACTCACACGGCAGTGGTCTTGAGGATGCGTTGCCCACTGAAACCCATCAGATACCCCCAAACATGCATGGTGTTTGGTATTATAGAGGTTAGGAAAAAGTGTGGCCCTCCAGAGAAAAACCTGTCCATCTTCAGAAGGCTTTCTAATAATAATCGACAAAAATTGATGGAAGCCATCGAGCATCAAGATGCATACAGCCTGCGGAGACGATTTTAAATAGAGGGACTGCAGGGATGAAGAAAGTGTTAGTGAAGTTAGCATTTGTTGGGTTACAGGAGCGAACTTGACATTAAGAAAAGTTTATGTTCTCAGCTGCGTTAGACAAAAAGGACTTGGAGCACATCGCAATACTACATGTTAGCTGAGACCACGGTTGTTGCACTGAGATGAAGTATGCATGCGTTAAATGATGTTGATGATGGGAAGAAAGGATAAGAAAAAATAGCCTATTGGAGGATAACAATTTACTTAGTGTGGATGCATTGTGAATCCCTACAGTCTGACACAAAAAGAGATGTGCACCGAAAATAAAGATCCTATCTCTTCTGGATAATGAATTCAAATGATATGAAGAGATGGGGCTAAGTATATGTGCACCTTAGCTAGCCTACATTTTAGGCATCCAGTGAATCCTTTTCTTTTGGAAATTGTCACAATTTACCCTACTGGCCGCATGGAATCAAAATGGCAGAGCCAAAGATGGCTTACTAACAATCAGAAATGTATTGAAGGGAAAATGTGTTTACTGTGGAGAGAAGAGTCAAAAAGCTTCACTGTTGCTGGATGGGATAAGGCTATGGGCTGAAGCTGTGCAGGGCCGATCAGTAATCATGCAGATTAGTGATTGAGGAGAATACATGTAGAAGGGTTATTGCAAAGAACACGCTGAGAACCGTCTGTGTTGAAAAGCAAAGTAGAACCATAGGAACCTGCTGAGGCATGAGGACCTTCGTGGATATGTTTTTTCATCCCATGTCTGACTCCGTTGCATTCTTCAGAGCAAGGGCAGTGGGAGGGAGAAGATGTGAGTTTGAGATAACTTGTCCACCATTGCAAGTGTAGCAAGTGAATCTGATGTCTGAGATTTTGCAATAGGTTTTTATAAGACATAGACAGTTATTCTAATATAAGCTGTTTGAACTTGTTTTATTGACTTTGGAGATTGATTTCTTCCGCCCAAACAGTGGGAGCAGTTTAGACTAGTTGAGCAGTAAACTACTGGATTTTTAATTGTTTAATTGATAGGATAAAAACACAATTGGGACTGTTTATGATGAGTTTATGTTTCAAGTGGTCTATGGGAAGCTAAGCAAAGATGTGATTCATGTGTTTTGGCATATCATTTTAACATACCAAGTAAACTGTGAATTCATTTTCAACACCATTCCTTAAAATCCCATTGACTTGTGCCACTTTGTGTCAGGGATGCAATGGATGAAGCATCTTGTGTATTGTTTTTATTAAATAACTTTGTAGGACCTTTTAGAATTAGAAGTGTTTTTACTCATACTAGGTTTTTAAAATACAATTATAAAAACATAGTACTAATTGTTTGTTTGTTTGTTTTATTCACTTTTTATGCGCAGCAGACCCGTAGGTAGCAGGGCGCAGCAGTAAGAAGATACAAGCCTTACATGGTTACAAGTTAGAGTAATGTGCCCTATGCAATATACAATAAAGATCTGAAATCACACATAATTACAAAATATACAAAATACACGGTAAAGTTTAGCAGGTGTAGCATAAGCCTAGTTTGCTGCATGCAACACTAAATAGTTACAACACGCAAGTTACAAGGTACAATATACAGTAAGGTTTAGAAACTAATACGTTAAATAATTACAGCAAATGGTGGGTGGCGCCAGTCAAGACGACTAAGGGTCTGTGGAAATGAGGTGTTGAATTACATTTTTTCTAAAGCGTAGGTAAGGTTGATCTCCTCTCAAGTCTTGTGGCAGTAGGTTCCAGGTTTTAGCCGCTGTAACTGGGAAACTATTTCCATCGATCGTGGTGAGTCTGTAACTAGGTATTATCAGGCAGTTCGAATTTGCAGCTCTGGTCGGTCTCAGGGAAATCCTCCTGTGAAGTTTGTCTATCAGATATGTAGGGGCGGAATTATTCAGGGCTTTATGGGTCAGTGATAGTATTTTTAGTTGAATTTTATTATCAGTTGACAGCCATTTATGTTGGCGCCTGATGCAGATGTGGGTTCTTTAATTTATACCAAGTGCTGCTCTTAAAGCGTTATTTTGTAGTTTTTGTAGTCTTTGAATGATTGTTTTATTTGCTCCGGAATATAATGCATTGCAGTAGTCAATTCTGGAGAGTATTAGAGCTCTGGCCAGGATTAGACAGTTGTCGTTGGAAAGGAGCAGCTTGCCGACTCCTATCAACTAACAAGTGTAAGCCGTGGTGGAGGCCAAGGATTTTACCTGTTTAACAAATGATAACGTGGAATCAAGGTAGAAGCCAAGGGTTTTTACTTCTTTGGAGACTTGGATGATATTTCCACCTATGTTAAATGAGGAGAATTCCTGGCCTAGTTTTTTAATGTTGGCGTGGGTGCCCAGAATTATCAACTCAGTCTTATCATCGATTAGGCAGAGGCAGTGAGTGGCCATCCATGCCTGGAAGATAAGATAAACCTTGTTCACCAATTCCGAGTCCTTAGTATGAACCCCAGAAAGCGGGAGGAGAATCTGTGTATCATCTGCATAATTAGTGTAGGTGATACCTAGATGGTCCAGATCATCGAACAGAGGCTTGGTGAAGATGTTATAAAGAGTTGGGGAAACACAGGAGCCTTGGGGGACACCACACGAGATGGGGATAGGATTTGCGGCTGCTGAGGGAGAGAAGACTCTCATAGTTCTTTCGCTCAGGAATGAATCAATCCACTTGATGGCCACCGAAGAGAAATGGCGGGCAGAGTCCAAATGTCTACAGAGGACTCTGTGATCCACTAAATCAAGGCCGCTGAGAGGTCAAGAAGTAGCAGGAGTACTGTCTTCCCTTTATCTCTCAAATCGTCAATTTGGGATTTCAAGTCAATTAAGGCAGTTTCAGTTCCATGTAGAGAGTGGAAGCCAGATTGTCTCTCACCTAATAGTTTATGTAATTGTAGATGTTTTTGAATCTGATTGTACGCAGCTTTGTCCAGTATCTTGAGTAGAAACGGTACTGTCGTAATAGGACCGCAATTAGTAGGGATGAGGGGATCTAAGGTCTGCTTCTTGGGGAGAGGGAGTACCCATGACTCTTTAAGGTTGGCAGGAATGGAACCTGTGGCAAAGGAGGCGTTGATTAGTTTAGTAATAAAAGGAGATAGTTCTCTGGCAGCATCCTTTATTACTTGTGCAGGGCAAATGTCACCTTTACAATTGGAGGGTTTAAGCGAATAGATAATTTTTTCTACTTCCAGGGTAGACAATTTGGTAAAGTAAAAAAATTGTTATGTGCCGAGGGAGGATTGTTGGTTGGGAGGATTTTGAGTGGGTCCTAAATGTTCAAAGTTTCTTTTTTTAGCTGAATTTAGTTTTGGAGTGTGCTGATTTTGTTTGCTAGGGCATGTTGGATATCTGAGCACCAGGACTTGTCCTTGGTGCAGTTATCCTGTATGGCTACTGGCGACTCAAGTTATTTTAGTATGGAGAAAAGCTCTTTCATACTGGAATTAGATTTAGCTATGCGATGGTCATACGAGTTACGTTTCGCTTGGCAAACTTCCCTTTTGTATAGCGAGGCGAGAGAGGTTAATTTGGCTTTATTGTCGTTTGAAGGGCAGAGCCTCCAAGTGGTTTCACTTTTTCTTTTCAATATGCATAGGTCTCTTAACTGTGGTAAACCATTTATTTAGATGAGCTTTGGGTTTACTTGATCTCAGTTTAAGGGGTGCCAATTTCTCAAGTGTGGAGAGAATGATGTTATTGAATTCATGCACTAGGGTAGTAGGATCTGAGTTTTCTGATAGAGCGTTGAGAGTAGGTAGGATAGCTGGGATAACTTTCTCTGTAGTAATACACTTTTTATTTCTGGTTAAGCATGGTGGCGCTAGTAGAGGGACCATCGGTGTAGGTCTGGAGGTGGCCAGGTTAAATGACACCAGTGAGTGGTCTGTCCAGGGTAAGGGCATTATGGAAGAGATGGTGGCTAAGCAATTGTAGTCCGCTATCCAGTCTAGCGTTCTCCCCTTTAAATGAGTGGGTTTGTTGACTTTTTGAGTCAGGCCTAGCGTGTTAATCATATTGGCTACCACCAGGGCGTTATTATCCGTAGGGTCTTGGTAACCTATATTGAAGTTCTGTGATAAGGTCAGCTATGTCAAGGGCATGGGCAATGAGCCAACTCGCGTTCAGGAGTGCTCTTTTGATGCATGGGGTTTCCATGAGCACTTTAGCTTGGATGGGCTTCACTGTAGATGTGTTAGGTACCTTAGGCTTGTTATTAGAAATTGGGTAGGCAGGTAGGCATCTGAATTAGGTGCGGCCGGTGTCAATGACAGTTTAGTAAGGCTAGGTTTCCTATTCTGCTGATAGTTAGTTTTGAGGTTGGTAGAGGGTAGAGACCTTCGGAGAGGTTCATGCAATTTAGCTAATCTAGCACAGAGTCTAAGGTTTCTGCCGAATGTGTCACATGGTAGAGATACAAAGGGCATTGTCACTAGGGAATTAGGCTGTATAGATTGGCCAGAGGTAGCATTATACATATCTGTCTTGGTCAATTTGGTCAGGCTAACGTTGTGGGAAGGACCTAGTGGGAGCTCATACAACTGAAACAGGCTTCTGGGGCCTAGGGGTAATGGGGTTGCCATCATATATAGTAAAGTTATTAAGGTTAGCATTTTTCCTATAGAACGGTCGGGGTAGGGCAAAGCATAAAGGACAACAAGGGCGGAAGGTTAGTCAATTAGGAGGCCAGTATCAGAGGCACTCAGTGTTAGGTTATGATACTATAACAATGGGGGGTAATACTGATGTGGTAGGTTGGCGCCTAGGTCAGCTTGTGTTAACATAGAAAAGCAAAACATCCTAGTGTCAGTGGCCTCTCAGTAACATGCATGAATGAAGCAATACGGGTGAATCATTTAGGCATCGGATCCACTTAAACAATAATATCAGGCAGCACAACTTGAAGATGCAAACACTCTTGATAGCACGCATGAATGAAACAATACGCATGAGTCAATTAGGCATCGGGTCCCCTTAGACAACAGTATTGGGTAACACAACTGAAAGATGCAGGAATGAGATGGTACGATTTCAGCAGCGAATTGGTAGGGTAAATACATTGGTTGTCAGCCAGTATGGGTGTACCATGTAAAATGTATGCAGCAGTGACAGTACAGTACATGAATATACCAGCATGCCGTACAGTAATGCACAAAAGGTTATAGGTCAGAGTGTATCCAACTATATGTACCAGAGATGTCAACAGCAAGGGTATACAGTTGATCGCACCTATGATCGTAACGGTATCTAGCTCGAGCTAGGCATATTTATGCGGCACCTAGTGTTCGAGTAGAATAGGGGATGTGCGCATGTGGGCGGTTGGCCCATAATATTTGAGCATTGGGGTGGAAAGCAATATCAGTGTAAACAAAGGTTCAAAGGCACCATAGAGGCAGCAATGTTACCGTGCTGATGCGCGGTGCAGTAGACTGTTCAAGCAGGGGTTCTGGCCGACGGCTTGACGGCCCGTGACAGGCTCAAGACAGGCAGAGGGCACCCTTAGTGATGATGTGCCCTCGTGATGTGTGCCGGCTCAATTTGGCCTGCCGGCTCACGATAGGGACTCAGGGTGAGCTTGGCAACAAAGGTCGAAGAAGTGTATACCTTACAGCATACGACCGGCCATCTTGAACTTGCCGACCTCGTGGTAAAAAATGGTGGCTCCAGCAAACATTTCGTTCAAAGTATGTTAATCATCATTCTAATGAATTGTGTTTCATTTTTTAAGCATCAGATGCCGGGAGATATCTAAAAGCGTGGTGAATATTTTCCATGGCAGAATATGTTCAGGTCATGAGTTTTTTCATGGAAATTGCATGTTCTAGAAGATTGTATCTTGTTATATTTATTAAGGTGCTACATAACAAATTATCCTTACCGACAACATATTTTTCCTAGATACAAAGGCAAATCTGATGATCAAGGTTTGATATTGCAAGAGTGTTCAGAACCTTACCAAATCATTCTTAGACTGGAATGCAGGTAAAAGGTCTATGGCCCTCATTACAACCCTGGCATTAAGGGGTTAACGGCGCCATAAAAGGTGGCGGCGCCGTTAACCCCTTAACGCCTGATTACGAGGTCCCTTTGCGGGTTGGCGATTTTAACACCTGCGTTTTGCAGGCGTTAAAATCCAACCCGCAAAGGGACCTTGGTGCTAAATACGGCACCGTACTTAGCGCCTTCCCCATTTCCATTGAGCCCTATGGGGCAAAAATGGGAATGGGGAAGGGCCATGGCGGCATGGGGAATTACTGCCCCGCCAACCTCAGAATGGGGCGGTAATTCCCCATTCCGCCATGGCGGAGTCGGTAAGTTACCTGCATGGACCATGGTGCTGTTAGCACCATGGTCCAACGCCAGGGTCGTAATGAGGGTCTATATCTTTTGACCACATCTCCAGCCCCATCATAGAGAACCGAGGATTTTCTATGGTGGGTCTGTGTAGAGATGGGCAAACCTTGAAGAGCTTGACATGAATGCTGGTTACAACCTCTGACGAAAAGGTTCGAATCTGTCTGAGCTAATCAAGTCTCCATAGAGATAGCTCACAAGTCGATTCTAATAGAGTCAGTAGATGCCTGATTCGTCTCAAACCCAATTCGAGCAATAGATCACCATGGGGCAAATTGGGTTAAAACGTCTTTAAATATGCAGGGAAAGGATGGGACAGATTCTCAAAAGTTTTGTTGCACGTCACCTTCGCCCAAAAATACTTGGGACTTATTATAAAATGGTGTCTGAATAAGCGCATTCAGAAGCTACTTTTCACCTATTTGCAGATGTGCGCCAATAAGTGTGTGCCTCTGCGCATTTCAAAGTGCATCACAAATCCACAAATGAAATAGTTGTATTCCCCAGCACCTATTTGTAATATTGGAAAGGGGATGCAGAATGGGTGACAGGATAATGTCCTTGTTCTATAAGCTAGCCCTATGTGAGCCAACATTCTTTTTTACTTTATGATAATTATGTGTGTTCTCTTTCCCATGCCCCCTCACCTCTGCATTTAGACAATACTATATAGGAGTGTTTCCCTATGTTTCCAGGTTTTTATAATAATCATTACTATTATTATTATGATTGTTCATTTATAATGTGCTTAATACCAACAAGTGGCTTCTAAAGGTGAGATCGTGATTCGAACCTGTGTTACTCTGTGTTGTCTTGGTTCCAAGACAAACGCGTTGCCACTGAGTTATAGTTCCTGCCCTTAGATTACAATTTTGGTACCCTTAAGGAAATTCACCAATTTCTTTAGTTTTTTTCGCTTGCGTGACAGTGATAGATATTTGGAGAGCTTAGTTGAGCATGGGGTAAGGAGTGTTTGACATCCAATCCCAAAATAAACACACGAAATACCTGTATATATACCACATTCATTTATTTATGAAAAAACAAACAGTGATATCAAGATTTCTTTCTCCCTTTGGCTTACTGGGGTAAAATAAATGCATTTATAAAAAAAAGTACAATGAAAAAAACACATGTAAATACTGATTTTCTTCACGGATTGAAGTGAAGATGTTCTAAACTAAAAAATGCAAAACGTGTTAGGCTCACATCTACACAATGGTTGTACTCCATGACTAAAGATGCATTTATGGACTTTGTAGGGCATAGTTGCTTCAACTACCTGCATCCAGCATTGAACAACGAGGTGGATGCTCTCTTAAGATGGCCACCACCATTCTACTAGACCCAGCAGTGTTCATATGCTGGGAGGAGTGCCACCTGATCCTGCAACCTGATTGGGCCTTTGTTTCCTTATCCCGGACCTCCCCCTGCAGACAGGTGAAACCGGTTCACTTGTGCCAGGGAAGGGCACCGGGTATGGCTTCTAGCCTGTCTGTGCCTGCCCGGGCTAGCTCCAGGCCCTTACTGCTGCATCAATCTCACACATGATAAGGTAAGAGGCGCAATGGCCCCTCATTCTTCTCCCATTAATTCCAAATTCTCTGACATATGTTGCCCCTTAGGGCCTTCTCCCATTGCCACTCACCCAGCAAAATCCACCAGGGGCTAACGGTACCCCCTACCAGCCTTCAGTTCTTCATCATCGTCTCCTTCGGTGCATTGAGTCCAGCATCCCTCCCTTAAATTCTTCCATCCGTTGTTGAGCCCTTGTGCATCCCGCCCTGCACTGCACCACCTTGTCTCGGGATCTCTCTCCCTCCTACCGCCCTATCCCTGTTCACCCTTCTGATGTAGGTGTGCCCTGCACTCTACCCGACTTCCAGCAGCCACTGGATCCTACCTCAACTCACTGGATGTCTCGTGAGCTGTATCAGTGCCTGCACTGGTCCTTGCTGCAGCCAGCCTCGCCTTCTCTCCTTTGATGTTCCCTTCGCCTTCCGTATGGGCCATACCAGCCCCCTCCTGAGTTGCTGGTGACTTGCATTCACTCTTTCCTACCTCAGCACTATTGCCCCTTAGTGACTCCCTCTCTTGACGTAAAGGCACCTGCGATTTTGTTCTTGCTTGCACCTCTAGATCCATTCAACTGACTTTTGCTTGCTCGCACTTGGGATCCATTAAACTGACTTGAGCAGTCTGTGCAGCATGCCGACCTCTCTCCTTAGAGGGGGGAGGGTGGGGGCGAGGGGGAGTTATTCAATTCCTTATCTGACTTTATTTTTTGCTCAGCCCTGGCTGCTGAGCTGTTGTCTGCCCGCAGCTGTCATTCCGTATTCCTCTATCAACCATGTGTGCCCTCTGCATTCTTTCGTGATACTCTCTTCTGATCTGCTGCCATCTGCTTGCCTGATGTGATCCCAGGAGGTGTTGCTTTTCCTGGCTGCAGTCATTCTTACCACTTTCATACCTCAATTGCGTGTCTGTATGGCTGATGTCGCCCCTCATTCTATGAGGCTTGGCTTTTTCAGGCTGGAGTCAATCTTACCTGTTGTGTTCACCTGAATTGCATGTCTGTATGCCTGAAGTAGCCCCGCTTTCCATGAGGTTTGGCTTGTTCCAGGCTTCGGTCATTCGTACCTGTTTTTTACCTCATTTGCAGTGGAGTAACTTTGCTGAAAATGTTGGAGGGGACATGGCATCCGAAGAAAAGATGCCCCAGCCAAATGAATGGGGACAACATGGTGTGCCATGAAAGTTGGGGGGGGACAAACACCCCTGCCCCCCCTAAAATTACACCCATGCTCATTTGCATGTCTGTATGCATGAAATAGTGCCTCATTCCATGAGGCGTGCCTTTTCCAGGCTGAAAACACTCATACCCGCTTGTCATAATTGCATGTCTGGTTTTTCCTTAATACAGTTTATCTACTTGCACTTTTTTACTTGTTTTGCATTTAGAAGTTCCCCTGGGTTTCCCCTGGGTTTCGATAATTGTCTATTTCTAGAGGCAGCTGAGTGAGCTCTTGTGGAGGAATGTGGACCTTATTTCCATTTTTACTGGAGCGAGCATCTGAACAAAGCAGGCCATGAAATTGCATCCAAAATTAGCAAGATGCACGGCCTTTCATTATCCATGAGAAGGACTAGACAACCCGTGTATGGGGTGACAGTTTTCATGCTCTTTGTGCTGTTGTTGGATACCCTGCCACTGCTTGTTGTTTTAGGTATTTCAGGTGATGTTGAGGCTAAGTGAGGAGCAGCTTGCAATTTAGGAAGGCTTCTTCTATAGAACCTAGTCGAGGTGAGGAACATTGGATATCAGCATGCCCAAACCTGAATCTATGGGTCGTAAGACCTAATGCAGTGCACTCAGATATGCCTTGACTCTTCCAAAGCAGCATTATGACTGGGGCTTTGAGGTGGTCAGTTCTAAAGCTGAATGCAAGTGCAAATGGTGGAGAGAAGTATGTGTTCTTGTGGAGTTAAGGGGTCTGTATGGGACAGTGGCGTTTTGCTTGGATTAAGTGAAGGTGGGAGCTAGGCTGGCATTTAGTGGGTCCACAGAACCATACCCGGGGTCTTCTGTGCCTTCCCAGAGCTCTCTGCTGGCTGATGCATGTCTGCCTGATGGACCCTATCGCACTGTGAGACAGGGGGTGATCGTGACAGAAGCCAGGCAGTGGCCAGGCAGCAGCTGTATCTGCAAAAGTGTGGTGTGGTGAGGAGTAGTGGGGTAGAGCAACTGGCAGCCCAATCATAACGGCCTTTCAGACCTGCTTAAACACACTCAGATTTGCTTAAACTTGCTTAGAACCATTTTCTAGTGCACAATGGTTCTAGTGGCATAATCGAGAGCACCGTCTGGTCAAGTCTGGGCTGTTTGCCTGCCCTGGTTTGTGTTGCGGTGTAGTGGGAGCCCTGATCTCCTGCTGCTTACCTAGTGATCTGGAGCATTTTCCATCTGCTACCTGACTCTTACAGGGCAGCGTGAACACCTGCCGCCAGTTCCTCGGTGGCCTGCCCTCCTGATGGACCGAATGACATCCTGAATGTCTCCTTGGACTCAAGCCACGACCCCCCCTGACCTGCCCACCACCCACCGGCAGCTATATCATCCCACCCTGGCCAAGTCTGAGCTGTCTGCTAGCCATGTGGTGTGTTGCAGTTTACTGGGAGCCCTGCTCTACCGCTGCTCACCTGATGCCCTGGAACGTTGCTCACCTGCTGCCTGAATCCATTAGGCAGCAAGAACACCTGCGGATTGCACCATCGTGGTACATCCCGGCCCCCTGATGGACCAATTGACATCCTGTCCGTCTCCGTAGACATGGCACATTCTACCTGCGGACCCGCATAGCGCCCATTGGAAGCTACAACATCCTGCCTTGTGGCGAAGCCAAGGCCAAGTCTGAGTGGTCGGCCGCTGATGGGCGCAGCCTCAAGCTCTATTCCTTACTACACTTTTGTCTTCTATGATATTTGTCTTTCCTTCCTCTTTGTGGAGCTGCATCCATCAAATTATTTCCATCTTGGTTCACATGCGACCACTTAGACCTTGGCCTCCACCTATTTTTTTTATTTTTTATAAAAAAAGTTGTTTTAATCAAGTAAAACTTGATTTTTCAACATACAATCTACATAACATTTTTAAGAATAAAAGAATGAAAATATAATCACGAATCATATACATATACAAAAATTGCATAATCACTTGCAAATTAGGATATATACTTGTACTTGTTCATGTTTTATAAAAAAAACTAAAAAAAGGAAAAATAAAAGAACCAACAAGATGCAAATGGCAAAGTGTAACCTGAATCTAAAACTTATCTAATGAACTCCTTAGATGCAACTTAATGTACTGACTTTGCTTTTTAGTCCCAAGCCATACAGAAAATTCAGTATAACATATCTGACAATTTTCAGGTGACTATGAAATAACAGATTCCAACAGCGTATTTGAGACATAGGGCCTCATTACGACCCAGGCGGTAAGTTACCGCCTGGGCCGTGACTTTACCACCATGGCGTAAACTACGTTTACGCCATGGTGGTTGGCGGACTTACCGCCCCATTCCGACCTTGGCGGGGCGGTAAGTCCCCAATCCCCATTTACCCTTCCCCATTCCCATTTTTGCCCCATAGGGCATAATGGGAGTGGGGAAGGCGTTAATTACGCCACCGTAAATTACGGTGGCGTAATTAACTCCATGGTCCCTTAGCGCCATGGATTTTAACACCTGCTAAAAGCAGGTGTTAAAAGCGCCATGGCGCTAAGGGACCTCGTACTCAGGCGGTAAGGGTCGGCGCTGTTAACGCTGCCGTAAACCCCTTACCGCCTGGGTCGTAATGAGGCCCATAGTCATATACCCAGCAAACAGATGGCCTCCACCTATTATTGTGCCCACTCCCTGTCCTCTTTTGGGTTCCAACCTAGTTAACACCTCTGTGGCACTTGCTGTTTAATTTCTTTTGCAGCTATTTCTCTCTTATATTTCCTTTCTATTTTTTGTCTTTGGCCAGTCTTTCCCTTACCATGTCATATCCTGTTCCATCATTCTATACCTCGCATCATGAATGCTGCTTTTTGAAACTTTAATATCCTCTCTTATCCTCCCCTTTCGCCTTTCATCTTACCTTTCAATCTTGGTCTCTGGAATGCGCCTTCCATATCCAACAAGGCCCACTCTCTTCTTGGCACCTTCTGCCGCCTTAAAGTTCATTTTCTTTGTCTTATGGAAACGTGTCTCCCACTTACTAATCTTGTAACTCCTGCAGCCCTTGTTTCCTCTACTACCTCTTTCTTTCATACATCCCCGCCTTTCAGGCCATGGGGTTGGTGTCCGCATGCTGTTCCTGTCTACTTACATCTTACTTACTTCCCCTTCAAATCTCCCACTCTTTCCGTCCTTTGAATGTCAGTTTTCCTTTTTCACTAGGCCGCTTTGTATTGCCTTTCTGCTGATCTATCCCCCTCTTTCTGTAATGACCTGACCTCCTATCTCCTCTTTTCCTCTTCTGGGTGATTTGAACCTTCATCACACCGCTGCCCCTTACACCATCCCACTTCTTCCTCTTCTTGTTGCCTACCATCTTGCACCTATCCCCTCACCTCCTTCCCATGTTTCTGGCTCATCCCTTGATCTGACTTTTTCTTCTCCTCATTCATTTACCTTTATCTCGGCTCTTCCTATCTAGTTATTCATCTGATCATTCTCTTATTTCCTTCTCGCTAATTCCTCCCTTTGCCCACTTTCCTCATCCCCATTTTCTCATCGAGACCTTCAGTCTTTTGGCATTTCTCCATTTATTTCTTCATTAACATCATCTCTTCCTTCTTTTGATGTCCTTTCATATTTCACAGTTGACGCTTACTCCTTATTGCTCTCAACTTTGATCCGATACACTCTCGTTACCTATATACTTCTTCCTCCTCCTCACCCTCACATGAACCCCCCAACCCTGATTTATCCTTGTCCTTCGTTCTCTGTGCCACTCTTTGGTTTGCATATATTGCTGATACCAATAATATCTCATTCCTGATCATCTCACCCTCCCTTCCCTCCACTCTGATTACGATGCAGCCATTCTCTTGGCCAAACAACATTTGTACTCTAACCTTCTGGATTCTCTTTCAGCTCACCCATCTTTCTTATTTAAGAACCTTAATAATATTCTTTCTCCTTTTACCCTTGGCCCTTCCCTCTCATCATCCCTTTCTGCATCCGATCTTGACTCTCACTTTTCTTCTAAAATGACTCTTCTTCACTCATCTGTCGTCTCCTCTTCTTTGTCTCCTGAGTCTTCCTGACCCATCACTAGTCCTCCTCCCACCTCTTCTCTGTCCTCTTTTCATCCCCTCACTGCTTCTGACATCTTGTGCTTTCTTTCTAATTCTCACACACAGCCTCTCCTTCAGATCCTCTTCCTTTCTCTCTTATCCCCAAAGTCTACTCCTGCCTTTCTCGGTACCAGACTCCTGCTCTTTAATTTTTCTTCAGTCTTTTACCTTTTCTTCTTATTCAAACATGCCTCTGTCCTTCCTATTCTCAAGAAACATTCTCTTGACCCTTCTCTTCCTTTTATCCATCGCCCTATCTCGCATTTACCTTTCCTCTCTAAATTTCTCGAACCTACAGTCTATTCTCAAGTATCTTTTTATGTTAATTCTTCTTCTCTTCTTTTGATCTATAATTCCTGTTTTTGTCCCTTTACATTCTGCAGAAATGGCTCTCCTTTCTATCTGTGATTCTCTTCTTTCTGCTCTCTACTCTAATCAATCTTCTCTTCTGGTCCTACTCGATCTGTCTGCCATTTTCGATACTATTCATCACGCTATTGTTTGCTCTCTTTCTGGTCTAGGTTTCGGTGGTTCTGTCCTAAAATGGTTTCACTCTTACCTTACTAATCACACATACTCAGGGTTCGGGGCTGGTCTAACCTCTTCTACTCTTCAGTATGGTGTTCCTCAGGGCTCGGCCTTGGGCCCCCTACTTTTTTCACTCTACACAATCCCTCTTGCCTCTCTTATTTCTTCTTTTGGTCTTTACCATCATCTCTACACTGACCATACGCAGCTCTTTCTGTTTTCTTTTTTTCTTTTTCCTCTTTCTGTTCCTCCATACACTCTACTCTTACCTCTTGTCTTCTTGCAATTCAGTCTTGGATGTCTGCTCACTTTCTTCATCTAAACCCCTCCAAGACTGAAGTTATTTTCTTCCCTGCTACAACTCTGTCTCCTCCTTTGCCTCTCCCTCTACTTCCTTTCCTCCTTCTTCTCTTCCCATTTGTCTTGCTGCCTGGAATCTTAGAATCCTTCTCGACTCAACGCCTGTCGGTTCAATTTCTTTCAATATTCAGAATGTAGGCAATGACTTTCTTTTTGTGCTACTAAAATTCTTTGTTTCTTATCTAATTTCTGACTGTTCTAATGTTCTTCTCTTTCACTAGGTCATCCTGTAGGTCATCTCACCTCTTTATTTTATTCATAGCTTAGCTGTTCACCTTCTTTTTCTCTTTATGCTCCAGCTTAGAGTCACGGCTGTTGTTTAAAATTCTTTGTCTGATTTTCAAATGTCTTCACGGTCTTGACCCTCCCTATCTTTTTCTCATTTCTTTTTATGTTCTATCACATCCACTTCATTCTAATCATTTTCTTCATACTGTTCTTTGTCCTCCTTGTGCAAATTCCAGCTTCCGCTCTTTTTCCCTTTTGGCTCGGAAACAATGGAATGCGCTTCCCCTTTCTCTTCCATCTTTGTCTTCTTTTCCTGACTTCCGCTCACATCTTAAGACCCACCTGCTTACTTGTTAACCTGTGCTTTTCAATTTGCTTTACATCATTTGTACCATTTTTGACCTTTGTACAGCACTTTAGCGTATTGGGCTAAATAAATAAAAATACAAGTAAAATAGGCTAGTTGTGTGTGCATGATTCTCGGATGTTGTATTATATGCTTGGAGCCCTGAGTCTGTCTATGGGTGAGGTAGCAGCACTTTTGGTGCTCTAACTTGAATCATAATTCAAATAAAGCCACACTAATAAGGGCCATCCATGATCTGCCGCCCTCTCGTATTCACAATTTTGCTTCGAGTGCTGGAGAGAACAAGTGAAGGGATACAGGTGTTCAGTATTGAAACCTTTCATGGCCCTTGTTAAGGCACAACTGTCCACTTGGTGTAGAGCAGGTGTGCACAACTGATTTTGACAGAGGGCCGTAAGTACCTCACATGATGGCTATAGTGGGCCGAAAAGTAAATATGGGTGGGGCGTTAGGCGCGGTGGGGCGTGGCAGGAGGCTTTTTCAACCCCCAATTTTTATTAAACACATGGAAAAAGAATACGTTTTGGGGTGTAATGATTTTTATTTGTATTTCAAACTTATATTTTGTACTACACATTTCGCATAGTTATTTATTTCTATTTAGTTATTGCATATCGTCTGTTTAATTAAATTATATATATTTTATTGACAATTGATTGGACATTCCATTATTTTGGACTGCTATACTTTGCTGTTTGGATTGCCCAAGAGGAGTATGGCCTTCGTTGAGTCAGTTTCCACAAAAAGCAAAGGATGTACATCTCCTATATGTGCCTGTTTTAGCTTTATTTTTGGGTTCACTCTTGGAGTGCGACACTATGCCCCATAGCCCCCACCCCTCAACCAAACACTAGGCCCCATGGCTCCCACCTTTCAACCAAACACTATGCCCCATGACACCCACCCCTCATGCAAACACTATGCCCCAAGGCACCCACCCATCAAGCAAACACTATGCCCCATGGCCCCCACTCCTCAACCAAACACTATGCCCCATGACTCCCACCCCGCATGCATACACTATGCCCCAAAACACCCACCCCTCATGCAAACACTATGCCCCAAGACACCCACCCCTCATGCAAACACTATGCCCCAAGACACCCACCCCTCAAGCAAACACTATGCCCCAAGACACCCACCCCTCAAGCAAACACTATGCCCCAAGACACCCACCCCTCAAGCAAACACTATGCCCATGGCCCCCACTCCCTGACCAAACACTATGCCCCATGGCCCAAACCCCCCAACCAAACACTATGCCCCATGCCACCAAGCATGCACCATGCATGCATACTGATACCGACCCCAACCCCCACCACCCCTGCATACAAACTAACATGTATCCACCATGCACCCATACAGACCCGAGCCCCCACCCCCCAACTCAGCACATAAACTCACAAGCATACAACATGCACTCATACAGACCCAAACCCCCAACCCCAACTCAGCACACAAACTCACAAGCATACACCATGTACCCATCAACTCAGCACACAAACTCACAAGCAAACACCATGCACCCATTCAAACCCAAACCCCCCACCCCCAACTCAGCACACAAACTCACAAGCATACACTATGCACCCATACAAACTCGAGCCCCCCAACTCAGCACACAAACCCACAAGCATACACCATGCACCCATACAGACCCGAACCCCCCACCCCCAACTCGGCACACAAACTCACAAGCATACACCAATCACCCATACAGACCCAAAACCCCCACCCCCAACTCAGCACACAAACTCACAAGCATACACCATGCACCCATACAAACCCGAGCCCCCAACTCAGCACACAAACCTACAAGCATACACCATGCACCCATACAGACATGAACCCACCCACCCCCAACTCAGCACACAAACCTACAAGTATACACCATGCACCCATACAGACACAAACCCCCACCCCCAACTCAGCACACAAACTCACAAGCATACAACATGCACCCATACAGACCCCCACCCCAACTCACCATACAAACTTACAATCATACACCATGAATTCATACAGACCTGAACCCCCCCACCCCCAACTCACCAAACAAACTCACAAGCATGCACACATACAGACCCGGACCCCCGACGCCCGCATCTCAACATACACTGAACGTGCACACAACAACAACAAACATTCAGGCAGACCCGACACCCTCCTCCCCCCCAGCATTTCAACATACACTGCACTTGCACATGAACACATTCAGGCAGACCCGACACACACCCCGCCCCCGCATCTCAACATACAATGAACTTGCACACAAACACATTCAGGCAGACCCGACACACACCCCCCCTCCGCATCTCAACACACACTGCACTTGCACACAAACATATTCAGGCAGACCCGACACACACCCCCCCCCTCCGCATCTCAACACACACTGCACTTGCACACAAACACATTCAGGCAGACCCGACACACACACCCCTCTGCATCTCAACACACACTGCACTTGCACACAAACACATTCAGGCACACCCGACACACACCCCCATCCACATCTCAACACACACTCCACTTGTACACAAACACATTCAGGCATATCCAACACACACATCCCCCTCTGCATCTCAACACACACTGCACTTGCACACAAACACATTCAGGCAGACCGGACACACACACCCCCTCCGCATCTCAACACACACTGCACTTGCACACAAACACATTCAGGCAGACCAGACACACACACCCCCTCCGCATCTCAACACACACTGCACTTGTACACAAACACATTCAGGCAGACCCGACATACACCCCCCCTCCGCATCTCAACACACACTGTACTTGCACACAAACACATTCAGGCAGACCCGGCACACACCCCCCTCCACATCTCAACACACACTACACTTGCACACAAACATATTCAGGCAGACCCAACACACACCCACCCCGCATCTCAACATACACTGAACTTCACACCCCCTCCTCTGCATCTCTACACACACTGCACTTGCACACAAACACATTCAGGCAGACCCGACATACACCCCCCCTCCGCATCTCAACACACACTGCACTTGCACAAAAACACATTCAGGCAGATCCGACACACACACCCCCTCTGCATCTCAACACACACTGCACTTGCACACAAACACATTCAGGCAGACCCAACACACACCCCACCCCCGCATCTCAACATACACTGAACTTGCACACAAACACATTCAGGCAGACCCGAC
Organism: Ambystoma mexicanum; assembly: GCF_040938575.1. NCBI lineage: Eukaryota > Metazoa > Chordata > Amphibia > Caudata > Ambystomatidae > Ambystoma > Ambystoma mexicanum. Next base: position 437,511,677 of record NC_090923.1, read on the forward strand.
ACACACACCCCCTCCGCATCTCAACACACACTGCACTTGTACACAAACACATTCAGGCAGACCCGACACACACCCCCCCTCTGCATCTCTACACACACTGCACTTGCACACAAACACATTCAGGCAGACCCGACACACACCCCCCTCCGCATCTCAACACACACTGCACTTGCACACAAACACATTCAAGTAGACCTGACACACCCCACACCCCCACATCTCAACATACACGGCAGACATGCAAATACAAACACCCATACACACCCGACACACCCCCACCCCCGAATCTCAACATAAATACAAAAACAAAATACACATTCAGGACGGACCCAAGACAGACACACACACACACACACACACACACACACACAAACATAGAGCCCCCCCACCATGTACTTACCAGACATGCTGAACGCTGGCGAGGCTTCTGGCACTACGGCTGGCGTGGCGTGACAAGGCTGAAATGCCTTCCGGCATCAAGCCTTACTGGCCACGCCATCCGTAGTGCTGGCACTTCATTGGTGCAGCACACACGCTCTACGTGGCTTGTATGAGCTGCGTGGTTCGCGTGCACTAACCCAATGAGGGTCAGTGTTTTGTCCGGCCCGGAAGACAACAAAGACTTTCCTAATGGAGGGTGGCCAATGCTGCTTGCGGGCCGCCCTCCATTAGGAAAGTCTTTGTTGCTGGCGGGCCAGACAAAACGGCATGGCGGGCTGCAACTGGCCCGCGGGCCGTATGTTGTGCACCCATGGTATAGGGGATCTCTTGGAATGTTCCGGTTTACGCCCTCTAGGCCTCAGACATCATACAACGGGCTGAACGACGGAGATGATCTCACGTGACCGAGTGCATTGTCTGGGCTGACCTCGAGACTGTAGTGGAAATTATTCGAGACTGGACTGCTCCTGATTGGAGAGTGTAATGTGCAGCTGAATTTCAATAGACTCATAAACACAGGTTATACATTTAGCATAAATTGAGTGGAAGACGCAATTTTACATGGGCCGTTTTCACACCGTGTTACTAGCCTTACATGTGATGCACACGTAGATAGTGCCTGCCTGAGCCGCTATAGCTGAACAGCGTAGACGGAAAACCTCTGGGGTACCAAGGAAAACAGCACCGAGAAAGCCTGTCAAGTGAAACAATACATGTAACTGTTACCATGTAAGCGATTTCTGATGCATGTACAGCTGGAATGCTGTCGTGTATAGTGTCTATCAAGGATTACTTTTACATTTTAATTCAATGAAAGGCCTGGGTGCTTTTCTGCTTCTTAAATTGACGTTAGAAGTAAACCTTAATTCATTGATAACAGCTCAATTGTAAACTGCTTTCAGAGTGGAAAGATGTTCAACACATATGGTGGATAAAATGCAAATTAAATAATTAGATATTTCTTGATTAATGCCTTTCATTTATCTAAATCGCTAAGCCACTTCACATTAAAGAAATATCCCAAATTCAGCAAGAAATGTGGCATAACACCAGATTTTAATTATCTTTCTCGCCATTGACTTACACTAAGCCTCATGCATTCTTCCTAAGGGTAAGCGAAAAACATTATTATTCTTTTATAGGATTCTATTGATCAGTAAATCCTAGTAATTAATTTGCCTAGAAACTGAAGATGGTTAGTGCGCACAATTGACAGTGCATGCCTTGCAGTCTTATTAATCGACAAAATATCATCAATATTAATGAAACTAGCAAGAAAGTTTAGCAATGATGCAGAGTACACAAAGTTACAGATGATTTCCCTGTGCATCCCTTCATTCACGTCTCCCCCTTACTTAGCTTCGTGGACTGACTGGCTTGTGTTCCTATTTCTTTTACTTATTTGATGAACATGAAACACTATCAATACCTAGCTTTTCAAATGCCACCTAATTCACAGCTATTGTAATGCATATCATTGAAATGAGGCCATATTTACCCCACATTTGTCCATGCCAGATACACCCAATGTAAACATACATGCATGCATATGTTCTTAAAACTGTCAGGCATCCTGTTTGGTTATTTGCCCACCCATTGACTGATCATGGCCATGCTAATTCCTATGGACATTTGCTCCAAGTTCCTGCCCCTCCCCGCCCGAAATAGCTCCACCTTTAATCAAGCCTTACTCTCAAAATTCTTTGTATTTTTTGTATTTGTATTTTATTTATATAGCACACCAAGCCCTGAGGCATCTGGGCGCATTTCTTACAGCTACATAGAATAGATAATTTACAGATACATAAGGAGAGTATTTACAAGTGACATAGAGTGAGTTTATACATGATAAGAGTACATTTGAAAGGTATGCAATGAAGATTTACAAACAATTTCCAAAGAAAAAGAATTACAAGTTACTTTGCAAGTTAGGCAGAGTGTGCAGCAATTTGCAGGATGATTTACCAGTTAGGTAAGGTGTACAGGTCGGTTTCACAGGGTAGTTGAAAAGGTGGGTGGTAGTACTTTAGTACTGGTTTTTAGGATTCATTCAGGATGAGCCAGTGTTTTACATTGTTTCTGAATTTGCAGAAGGAGGGTTTGGCTCTGAGAGGTGCAGGTAGGGCGTTCCACATTTTGGCTGCTAGGACTGGAAAGCTTCTAGCTCCTGCCATTTGGAGCTTGAACCTAGGAACGCTAAGGCTGTTGGATTGTGAAGATCTAACAGGTCAATCAGGTGAGTTTTGTGTGAATTTGTCACACAATTACTTGGGTGCTAGATCGTTAAGGCATTTGAAGCTAATTGATAGGGTTTTGAGTCTGATGCTTTGATTGACTGATAGCCAATGTACACTACATCTCATCTCTGAGATGTGATGTGCTCTAAGGAAGTTAGTCGCTGATCTGAGTGCGTTGTTCTGGAAAATGTGTAACTTTTTTAAGTAAGATTGGTTGGTGCCAATATAGAGGGCATTGCACCCTGGCTAGGGTGATGCATTGCCTGTGGTCAGAAATGGTCTGCAGACATTAATTAGCTTGCAAGTGTATGAGGTAGTGGAGGCAGTGCGTTAATTTGTCTTGTCAGTGAGATGGAGGAGTCAATATAGATGCTTAAGGTTTTTACATCTTTGGAGACCTTGATATTATTGCCGTCAATATTAAATACATTGAATTGTTTGTCCAGTTTGTTGACTCTAGCTGGGGTGCCTAGAAGGAGCAGCTCAGTCTTATCGTCATTTAGACATATTCCATGTTTGGACATCCAGGCTTGAAGCATTTAATAGATGTTGTTTAGACATTTGGAGTCTGTGTTGTAGTCACCAGAAATCGGGATAATGGTCTAAATCGTCAACGAGGGGCTTTGTGAAAATGGTGTAGAGTGTGGGAGAGACACATGATCCCTGGGGGACTCCACAGGTGACTGGGACTGGTATGGCAGATGTGGTGGGCGCAAATACTCTGTTAGTTCTGTTGTTTAAGAAAGATTGAATCCAGGTGGTGGCTTCGACAGAGAAATGGGCTGTGGCCGAGAGGTGGTTGCATAACATTTTGTGGTCCATCAAGTCGAAGGCTGCTGATAGATCTAGTAACAAAAGGAGTGCTAAGTTTGCTTTGCCTTTTATGATCTCCATTTGTGTTACTAGGTCTAGCAGACCTGTCTCAGTGCCATATCTGGGTCAGAAACCTGATTGTCGGAGCCCTAGTAAATGTTTGCTTTCCAAGTGATGCTGGATCTGTAGGTAGGCGGCCCTGTCAAGAATTTTAAGGAGGAAGGGCATGGTAGTGATAGGTCTGTAATTTGTTGGGATGTTAGGTTGGCAGGACCCAAACGTCCTTCAGATTAGTCGGTACTGTGCTAGTTGAAAAAGAGGCATTAATTAATGCTGTAATGAAAGGCACAAGATCCTTCACTGCTCTTTAATGACTGTTGCTGGGCATGCATCACCCAGGCATCTAGATGCTTTCAGGCTCATGATTATGTCCTCAACATCCTTGACGGGGAGAGGGGAGAACTTGAACAGGTCATGTTTGTCAGGTGTGGGTGCTTCAGTTGCAGGCGGGGGTGTGTTGGGGGCCAGATTGTTTTTTTTGGTCTCTATTTTTTATTGTAGGAGCTCAATTTTGTCAGAAAGAGCTTTCTGGATATTAGTACACCAGGTGACATCTTTAATACAAGCTACAGGTGGAATGGTGGGGGATTCAAGCTCTCTAAGGATGCTTAATTGTTTTTTCGTATTGGATTTAACTTTTGTGATCCGGTCATTGTCACTTTTGGCTTGGTAATTGTTGTTTTATAGTTAGAGGAGGCGGATAGGAAATTACCTTTGCTACAAGTAGAGGGGAGGATTTTCCATAACGCTTCTGCAGCTCTTTTGTTCTTACGCAAGATTCTGAGGTGTGGAGTGAACCAGGTGCTCAGATGCGAGCGTGGTTTAGCTTTCCACATTTTTAAGGGAGCAATCTTATTGATGGCATTAAGTATAGGGGTGTTGTAAGAGTCCACCAGAGAAGTTCGATCCTCATTCTCGTTGGTGGAGTTAATGAGGGGTTGAAAATGCAGGAGTAGCTTTTGAGCAGTTATGTTGCACATGTTTCTTGAGAGTCTGGGGGTGCCATGGGCTTATCTAGGTTAGAGTGGTTGCTGTCCTGTAAGGTAAAGAGAATAGTGTGATGGTCGGACCAAACACATGGATGGTTGGAGAGGATTTTGATTTTGCAATTGATGTCTGTGATCCAATCTAGGAATCTACCTTTATTATGAGTAGGTTGGGAGATCCATTGTATGAAGCCTAGCTCTGAGATACAGTTAGCAATTGCTAATGTGTTGGCATTTTTAGGGTCATGTAGGCCTAAGTTGACGTCTCCCAGGAATATCACTTGAGATCCTGGCTTGGCATTGGCTGTGAGTAGTAAAGTTTTATCTTCCTCAAAGGAGGAAAGGGGACCTGATGGTCTGTACATAAGGTGAATAGTTATGGTAAGTGTGGGCGACATAGGTACCTTAATCGAAAGGAGTTCACTGGTTGGGAAAGTATGGTTAGGGATGGGCCTTAGCCCAAGCGCTGTTTTAGCAATAAAGACAAAGCCTCCACCTTTTGTGGACGTCCAATCCTGCCTGATAATGGTGTATTTGTCCGGGATAGTGAGTGAGAGGAGGGGACCAGTTGTGGTCTGGAGCCAGGTCTCAGTAATAGTTAGGAAGTCAAGGTCATTTGAGTTTATGGGGTCAAAAATTTCCAGAGCGTGGGCTGTTAGGGATCTGGCATTGATGTGTCCACCTATAAGGGTGGCCTTAGAAGCTGTTTTAGTTGTTAGGATATTGTTGCAAGGTGAGGCAGTCTTACTGGTTATATTTGCTTGTTTCTGGCATGTAGGTGAGGCTGTGGTACAGGTTTTGTTACATTTCTTGGATAATGAGAGGTTGAGTCTGGTGCGTCTGTATCCAAGTCTGGAATGTATGATTTTGGTAGGACAAGGTTGGTTAGGCGTAGGTGGAAGTGGATTGGAAGTGACTGTCAATGTTTTTTAAAGCAGTCTTCTGAGATTTCATGACTTAAGTGGAGTTGTAAACCCAATACTGGTGTAATAAAAACATGTTTCTCCCATTTTATGAAAGAAACTCCCATTTATCCTTTTGGCCCCCGAATAACCACTTCTTTACCCCTTTCCACAACACTCATGTTCGATTTTGAGGGGCACTGGTGATTATCACAGTATGACATTCTTTTTGTAATAAGGGGCTTTGTACTATGTTTTTGAAAATAAAGGTCTCAACCGTTATTGCACGATATATTACTCAATGTATTCCCCTCAGAAGGATGAAAGGCTGAGTAGAGTTTGGAAGGATTCAGAAAATGTTGCTTGAAAACAGAAGTCTGTAGTGGGAACCACATTCTTTGGGCTATTTTTCCAACCGGTAGCTGTCTCTAATGCCTTAGCCGTGCCATGTTATGCCTGATATGTGCAGATTATGTACTTCAATGGCGGGTAAAGTATTATAAACAAGCAATTGAAATCTTGATTGAGTGTTGATTGAGTGTGTTGGAGAATGCAGGCCTCACTGTGTGTATCTGGAATTGAGCCAGCAGAGAGCAGAGCAGAGAGATCAAAGTCTGTTTTCTCTGACTACAGCGGCAGGAGGAGGAGGAGGCCAATAAAACACTTGCGCCTGGCGGAGTTTGGACGAAGTGTTGATTGAGTGTTTTGGAGAACGCTGGGCTCACTGTGTGTATCCGGAATTGAGCCAGCAGAGAGCAGAGCAGAGAGATCAAAGTCTGTTTTTTCTGACTACAGTGGCATGAGGAGGAGGAGTCCAATATAACACTTGCGCCTGGCAGAGCCTTGGCGCAGTGTTGATTGGGTGTTGTGGTGTTTGTGAGTTCAGGTTCCGGGATCCTGGCACCACTTGAGACGATTGTACATTTCTACCCGGGACAGGTAACGCTTGATAGTGCATCTTCCGGGTAAGAGCTATATCTTTTTATTGGTGGCACTCGCCAGTCCTTTCATTGTATTTGGGAAATACTACCGCCACCTCACCCCACCCACTCAGTTACCACCCCACACAAATTGAACCCCCTACTAAAGAAATACAGACAAACCTTCAAACTCCTTATACCTTGCAAGAGCAATCAAGGTGCGTACAGGGAGTGGGAGTCAGGTGGACAGCTGGACAGAGCACCAAAAAAAACAATTACAGTGGAGTGACAGAACGCAGCGAGTGAACCACTATGCCACCCATAACACACACTAAACCCAGACTGCAAAAGCACTTCTATAGAAAAGACCAGACAAAAAACCCACCAAGGAAAGGGGGAAAAGAAATTAGGGAGACCAAGGAAGCACAGATACAGACCTGTGCAGGGACCAGAAGGTGCAGAAATGCAACAAGCGATGAGGGTGAACATGGAGTAATCACTTCATACTTCCAGAGTGTGGCAACTGGGACGAAAGCTGCTCAGACATCAGTGCTCACCAGCATGGACCCGACAACTCTGGATTTAACTGCTACAGATTACGGGGACATTGATAACAACTCCCTATAAACACTGTGCTACAAACTCCCTGGCCAAGTAGCCAGATGCGTAACCCCTGCATAGAAAACTACTGACCTGGCCTCCAGTGGAGGCGCTCCTGTAACGACTAAGGCAACAGTACATGTAAGTGCTATGAATGTGGTCACTAATTCGTCCAGTCTGGCCAAACATGATGAGCAGGCAGTTGGAGGACCGAGGAGATCACTAGGAAACATCTAACCAGTGCACTTGATCTCCCAGAGGCTGTCAAGGACACCAAACATGTGTCCAGAAATGGTGAGGGAACCATCGGGGGAAGTGGAGGCATCATTCGGCGAGATGAGGGGCTCAGATGGCAAAAACTCTAGCAACAACATCATGGCAGTTAATAGTGTACTGCACTTTACAGTACAAATCCTCCTAAAACTATGCAGGGTGAAGGGACTATGCTGGAAACAACTGGAAAGACAGTACAAGAGGAGGTATTTCATGAAGCAATCATTATTCCATCAGGACTCACACCTCAAGATGAAGTTGAAGTAGCAAATGATGCCTCAATGTATAAAACTCGAAAAGAATGATCCATGGAAATAAATACAGAAATTATGCAACAGGCCAAAAGTAGAAAAGGAACAAACAAAGGCCAAAAGAACTTGACAAAACTCTTAAATTCCATCTCAATCACACTGGGCCAAAGGCAGACTAAGGAACCTAGGCAGAAAAAGATAAAGAGAAGAGGCAGCACACAAAAGCCGCCAGGAACCTTGACCAGCTGGTTGCTGGTTGCTCGGGGAAGAGCCGCCAGTAGAAATAAATGAAACAAGTCAACCAGTACGCGGAGAACTGCCAAAATTACTCGAGGCACATGATCTATTGGGTCCAGAAGTGGGAGAAGGGTTAACCAAAGGACCAACTAGACTGAGGGTGCTATAGTCTGTTGGCTTTATCTTTGTGCAACCTGTGAAGATAGACAAGGGTAACTTTGTGAAAGTACATTGTGTGTTCCCTGAGGTGACAGCCCTCATATGTGCACATCAGGACTCAATTTGGAACATAGGATATGTGGTGGATTATCCAACCCATGTGATCCCCCAACAACAAGGGCCCATTAATCCAACAGAAATCCCGGTTGTCAACAAGAGGCCGCGGGTAGGGTGATCTCTATGGATAATGACACGGGATGGGCATGGTTTAGGAAATTCCTTATGTCAAAAATTGAGACACCACAGTGAATTTGGATACAGCCCACTAGTTGGATGACAATGGCTCGCTCCCTCTACTCAATGAATTCTGTGTGGTATTATATGATATGATGTGATTGGTTATTTATAACGCGCTTAATACCCAGAGGTTTCTAAGCACGGATCCAGGGATCAAACCTTTGTTGCTCCGTGTCGTGTTACTTCCAAGGTGAGCACGTCTACTTAGAAGAAATGTGGCTCACTACCAAGATCCACATAGACATGTTCGTTCACTTCCAAAAAACTGGCGGGCAAGGGTCCTATAGGTCACCCTTTTTGTGTCCTAATCAAAGGGATCAAACAAGGGGTCCCTTTGGTGAATGTAAAATGTATCCTGAGCTCTCCAAACATCTTGTCTATAGAAGCAGAGGTCCAAGTAGTGGGGGACAAATTGGCCATGCTGCTAATTAACATCTATGCCCCGCCAGATAGGGAGAATCTGTATGTGATCCATGAGCCAATTGATCAAGTTTGCTCTGATTGGGCTTTAGAGGGAGACTGGGAATTAATTTTGCTAGGAGGAGATTTAAATGCTGGGTGCAGAGACAGAGAATATTGTTTGGCATATAGATGCGATATGCCAACTAGTACTATGAAGAACCCCAGTGGTAACAAAAAAGGTAGTCAGTGGATCAATATGTTTAGAGAATGGGGGATGAATAGGTACAATGGGCGGACCCAGGGAAACATCCTGGGTCAGAATACCTGGATTGTAATAAAAAAGCAACACTTGACTATTTCTTCAGCTCCAATGCCTGCTCTAAAAGGGTACAGGGAATGGAAGTCAGAGTGAGTTAAGTGACCACCACATGTTGATCCAATCCATTGCAGTTCTACTGACTCAAGGCAAAAGGGGGGTGTGGGAAAGGTGGCAATAAATCATGGGGGGAAACAGGATAAACTGGACACATTTCTAGGCCAACTAGACATATCAACCTACATATCGAATGGGAAACAAACGGTAGGGAAGGGTGGACAGTCAGTCAGTATGGAGCATGGCTTGAAGCCTTGTCCGTGGAAACAGGAATGGTGATGGTAAAGCAGGTGTTTGTACAGGAAGGCAGAGAGGGCAAGAAGTTTGATATTGCAATTTGTGATGCCAAGAAGAATATGCATCACAAGTTGAGGAAAGCTAGGCAAGTGAAACACTCCACCCATCTGGCAAATATTGGCAAAGGCCAAAGGAGAGACGAGGGGTAACATGATCAACCTAATCCCGGGGAGAACGTGGGTAGAGTTCAGAGGGGCCAACTTCACAACTAACCTAGAACAGCAAGCAACGGTAGGTGGATTGCGGAGATGGCCACTTGCCCCAGAATTTGACGACATTTATTTGGCAAGACCAAACTAAAATGGTCGTGGGCACCACGACCAAGTGGTCTGTCGAATGCCATATTGAAAGCCAATACCAAAGCATGGGCATCTGTCTTTAAATCCTTCTTTGAGAAAGTGTGTGAAGAAGGAGTAGTACCTGAGTTATGGTTGAAGGCTAACCTACTGCCCATCTACAAAAAGGGAAACAGAGAGAGCTCAGAAAACTATAGACTAATTTCACTATTTAACAATTTAACAGGTAAACTGTTTTACAGGTTTGTGCTCTGAGCTCTACAGGGTTGGGCAAAGGAAAACAGCATCCTGGATTACACACAGATGGGCTTTCGCCCCGGAGTTGGCATCTAAGCACAACATACGACTGCTCAAAAGTCTCATGAGGGAAGCCAAAAACTAGAGTAAGCCGGCACTTTATGTAATCTGGTTGGACTTCAGTGTGGCATTCGATTCCGTTAACTGAGATCTCCTGTGTCAAAGTTGAGTAATTGGCGATTCCCTGAATGGCTATTGGGAATATTGATCTGATTACATACTCGGGATAGTGTACAGGTGCGACTGAGCAGCATGGGGGATCTGTCCACTCTGGTAGTAATCAACAAGGTGTAAGAGAAGGGTGCAATCTGCCCCCCCTGCTGTTTTGCCTTTATCTGGCCGACCTTTGTACAAAGTTACTAGGAAGCATGGGTTGCCCCATGAAGCGTTCAAGCCACATAGCTAGCCTGCTGTATGCAGATGACCTTGTCTTGTTGTATCGCACATTTAGAGGTGCAAAAAATAAATTCAAGACACTGATGGAATAAGCAAATCAGAATGATTTAGCTATTAATCTGAGTCGGACACAGATGATGGGAGCAGGTTAGCAAGGATGAGTTTGCAGGTAAACACACATAAGGTCGAGTATGTCTAGAGTTACCCCTTCCTGGATCTGGACCTATCAGCAGATGGCGGGCATAATGCTATTGACGAGAGCAAAAAAAGAAAGAATCAACAGTTAACATGCTTGGTCAAAACATTTGCCAAGCAGACAGCAGGGTTTTCACTGGAGGGGATTCTAAAGTACTACAAACAGAGCTTTACTCCAGCCATCCTTTATGGTCTAGACACCCTGGCCATGAGGGACTTGACTTGGCTTAATGTGGTGGAGGGATACTTTTGGAGGACGCTGCTGGGCCTCCCACCAACAGCCTCTGTGGCCTATCGAAGATTAGAGCTGGGAATAATGTCCCTTATGAGCCAAGCCCTTTGCAGAGGGGTGCACTATACATGAAAGCAAGAAAGAGTCCTGCGTGTAAATTGTTGAATTTAATGGGCATACAATAAGAAAGGGAAAACATCCACGACTATGCCATCGAAATGAGACATGCTTTTCAAACATAGGTTGGTTCCCCAATATTACAAAAAGATCTAGGCCTGAGGTGTTACAAACACCGTATAAAAACAAAGTTAAACAGTGGGCCTGGGTGGGAAGCTTCACTCACCTGAAAAAGCTGCACAACTTTAAATATCTGTAAGGGACAGTTCATTGCTACTTCCAGCCCCAAAAGTATCTCCTGATATGGCCAAGTCCAGCAGTTTGAATTTTTAGGCTGAAACTACGAACAAACCAGTTGCCACTGCTTGCGTTGCAGGGAGCCCAAGTTAAAATACTGGTTGACCAGAGATATTGCCGTATGTGCAGGCTAAACGATCATAAGGAAACACCCATACATGTGCTGACACAGTGTCCTAGATGGGGACCCACGTATATGACAAAGTTGGGGGAGTTCGTGGGGAGCCATGACGCAATTAAAAGCGATGCGTTCTTGGGTTATTGTTTGAATACTGACCTTGAAACTGTGCACATGGCCCTGTTCTCCGCGTGGCAAGTTATCTCAGGGGGCCTCCAAAAGATGATGCACGGGCCGCACATGTTATAACCTCAAAATCTCAGACTTCATGATGAAAGAGTGAATTTGATAGAAACTCTGATATGTACTCGTTAACACTCTTGGTGCGACAGATTTGTACAAATGTAAAATGAATTTTAGGAAGCTAAGAAGAGAACGTTTTATTAAATATGAAAATTGTATGCAGTTTGTAGGGTTAAAGAAAACAAGAATCAACAAACGTATGTGAATAATGTTGTCTAATGTTGTCTACTGTTTCTACATATATGCCAATTTTGTAAAGGTTCTTTTTAGAATCAACACAAATACATTAAATATAAAATAAATAGCTAAAAATAGCAATCTTAGAATACGCGTGTCGCAGACACAGGTCGTACATGTCAAACGACAGTCATCTTCATGACTGCAAATTATCAACTTTGCTTTAAAAGCCACCCTTACCTTAACTGTACTCAGCAGCTCGGGAGCTGACAGGTAGTGAGTCATGGTAACACACCTGCCGATTTCTGGCTCTATGGATAGGGGAGACTTCATTTACTCGTCTGACAAAGATTTCAGGCACAGGCCATTTGAATAGAGATGTCAGGCCTGAGCAGCCCCATGTTGCTGCGACAAATCAATTCTGCTCCGCAGGAGTACATTAATGATTAGGGGTAAAATGGTCCACTCAGCCCTCACACTTCTACAAACCAAAACGCAAAGTGATCATGAGGTAAAGCAGGGAAAGTTAAGAGACATACCTCCACACCTTTGTGTTAACATGGGCCAAATAGTGGCTATGCTATAAAGAGGTGTGTGAAGGTGAACCAGTAGTAATCCAACCAACACAGCATCACAGTCCAAAATAAAGGTAATGTCCAATCAAGGTCTGATAAACATATATATATGTACTTTAATTAAACACACCAGCTGCAATAGAGCACCTTGAAAAAGTGTTAAAAAACACTAAAAAAACACCCCAAAGGAAGAACAAAGAAGACACTACAGACTGAGGAAAGTAGTACTCTGAGCATTGTTCCAGGGGTGGTAGGTAAGTCTTGACACAAAAAGGATATAACATTGAAAACAGGTGCAATCGTGACCTAACCAGTCTCTAGGGCCCAAGTCGAACGAGTGGGCTATTCAAAGTCAACAGTACCTGGATTCTGGTTTTAGCAGGTTGACACAGTCAGACCCGCTGTCAAACAATGATGCTAGTGGATCAAGCTCAGTTCGGTCCCATTGGATCATGTAGGCCCAAGTAGCAAGTGGGTGTCGAGTAGGGACGAACGCGACCGATCTGTGTGCTGAAAGAGCTGCTCCCAAAGATGCAGGTTGGGGGGGTCCTAGGATTGCTTCGAGCTGAACCAGGACGAGTCAGGCTTTAGCCGCTGGGAGGGATCGATGAGTGATCCTTTATCAGTTTGAGCCAGTGGGATATGATTGTTAAAGTGGTGATCTTGGGTGAGTTGATGTGTGTGTCCATGAGGCGGCTTTTCAAGGGCAGCTGAGTCAAGCCATGGTTGTAACTCCTGGTCAGATTCGGAGTATGACTCACCAGTGATTGGTATCGAGTCCCAGCCTCCAGCAGTCGGTTCTGGCCTAGCAGTGATGGACTAATCTAAGGAACAATGTTGTGTCAAGCTGGTTCAAAGGTGGAGGAGAGCAAAAGCCAGCGCCAAGGTATGGTGAACATGGCCTGACCAGTTCGGTGCGGTAGAAAAGGGAGTTTCGGCTGGTCTGGCCCTCTGGTTGTTGTGAGGTCCACTCCGGGGGAGTACAGGATGGTTCCATTCAGGGTCTGCCCTACCATCATTAGGAGTTTTCGGGGCACAGTGGTAGATCCTGTTCCACAGAAGAGGTCACAACCGATGTGCCATGGGAGTGGGTAGGTGACAGATTTTCCTTCTGCCTTGGATGGCCCCTTCTTCACCTCAGACTGAGGGCTTTGGAAAGTACAACTTTTCCAAAAGAAGTCCAGTGAGTTCTTCACAGTGAATCTACGGTTTTACTAAGTTAAGGAGTGTAATCCTTTGAATTTGTCCTGATACTCGCTGCCTCTCAAAGGTGGCCATACCAACTGCAGCTCCTCTCCTCACCCTAGTCGATTGCTGACTCCCCTCCCAGTGGTTGGCTTGCCCTTATCAGCCAATCACCATTATCGGGAGGTGGGAGCCGGTCTGTTTCCACAAAGGCCCGTACTAAGGCCCCTGTTTACCCCTGTCCACCATGGTACGCCGCAACGCCGCCCTGTGAGTGTATCTGTGTCCCCCACCCACCACCATGTCCCCCTATGAGTGTATCTGTGACTCCCACCCACCCCAAAGCCCCCTGTGTGTGTATCTGTATCCCCCACCAACTCCCTTGCCCTCTGTGAGTGTCTCTTTGCCCCCCACCCACCCCCATGCCCCCGTCAGTTTATCTGTACCCCCCACCTACCTCCTTGCCCCTGTGAGTGTCTCTTTGCAACCCACCTACCCCCATGCCACCATAAGTGTCTCTGTGCCCCCACCCACCCCCATGCCCCCTATTAGTGTTTCTGTGCCCCCTCCAACTCCCATGTCCCTGTGAGTGTATCTGTGCCCCCACCCATCCCCATGCCCCGTTAGTGTATCTGTGCCCCTTTCCTACTCCCATGCCCCCCATGAGTGTCTCTGTGCCCCCACCCAACCTCATGCCCCCTGTTAGTGTATCTGTGCCCCCAGTCCATGCCCCCCATGAGTGTCCCTTGCCCCGCACCTACCACCATGCCCCCTGTGAGTGGCTTTTTGTCCCCCACCCACCCCATGCCCCTGTGACTGACTTTGTGCCCTCATCCCCCTTCCCCCTGTGAGTGTCTCTTTGCCCACTCCTACCTCCTTCCCCCCATGAGTGTCTCTGTAATCCCCCCACCCCCATGCCCCCTGTTAGTGTACCTGAGCCCTGCACCCACCCCCTTACCCCTGTGAGAGTATCTGTGAATCCCACCCACCCCCATGCCCCTGTGAGTGTATCAGTGACCCCCACTCACCTCTATGCCTCCTCTGAGTTTCTTTGTGCCCCCCACCCACCCCCTTGACCCCTGTGAGTGTCTTTGTGCCCCCACCCACCCCCATTCCCCCTGTGAGTTTCTTTGTGCCCCCACCCACCCCCTTGCTCCCTGGGAGTGTATTTGTGCCCCCATGCCCATGACTGTCTTTGTGACACCCACCCACCCCCTTGCCTCTGTGAGTGTCTCTATGCCCCTCCTACCTCCTTCCCCCTATGAGTGCCTCTGTAGCCCCCCACCCACCACCATACCCCCCTTTAGTGTATCTGTGGCCCCAACCCACCCCCATGCCCCCGTGAGTGTATCTGTGCCCCTACCCGCCCCAATGAACCCTGTGAGTTTCTTTGTGCCCCCATATATCCCCTTGCCCCCTGTGAGTGTCATTGTTCTTTTCTTTATGTCCATTAGCACTTACTCTTATCATTTGTCCCTTGACCTTTGATAGCAGCTTGTCTGTCTCCCCCTTCCCTCCTTGTCTTCTCCTCCCACTCCCCCAGCACTATCGTGAATCATCATCTGACCTATTATGATAGTTGCTTGTTTTATCCCTCTCTCCACCACCACCCCCCACTCCTCACCTCTCCTCCTCCCCCTCCTCTTGTTATTCATGCACTACATCAATTGTCATCAGGCATAGTAATGTTACTACTGGTTTTGCCTATTTGTTCCCTTCCCCTCTCTTCCTTAATTGCTCCTTGAACTTGCACTATCTGAAATGTTGCCAGGCTGATTATGATAGTTATTTTCACATTCTGAAATGTTTGAAGGGCTTGTAAGAATGTAATTGTATTCTCCCATGTTCCCTCCCTCATTGAAGTGCTTTGAAACACATGGGGGGGTCATTACGAGGTTGGAGGTAGCCATGGTGCTATTAGCACCATGGCTATCCCCTTACCGCATTCCGGGTCCGGGTTCCCAAAATAGGGACTTGGAGGACCCGGTAAGTTCCCATTCCGGGAACCATTCCCCATTCCCATTCGAGCCCCCATAGGGCTCAATGGGAATGGGGATGGATTTAATAACGGTACCGCAATTTGCGGTACCTTTATTAGCTCTGAAGTCCCTTAACAGGTCCCTTTCATAACGCCTGGTAAAACCAGGCATTAAGGAAGGGACCCGCTAAGGGACCTCGGAATAGGGTGGTAAGGGATTACCGGCACCGGTGTCCTTACCGGTGCCGGTAATCCCTTACCTCCAACCTCGTAATGACCCCCATTGTGTATAGGCTCTATACAAATAAACAATCAATTCAATTCAAGAGTAAGTGGGTGGGACCGGACAAAAAGAGAGATACAAAGAGAAAGAAAATGGTAGCAGTCTCCTTCCATTGACCAGAGCACTCCTGCCTATCATAATCACACCCTCTTCCCTTTTCACTAAGAACAAAGGCCTGGAAATGAAGTGAACGTAATCATTTTGAATGGGTGTGCTCCTTTGATGCCCTGGCATAGGACAGCTGTCTGCTCTGCGGCTCTCTCAGCCAGAGAGTGTTACCAGCCCTAACAAAGAAATCATGGAGGATGCCCTACCATCCAGGTTCCTTTCCTTCAATTTGGCAGTCTAAAGCCGGCTGACTAGAATACACATCCCGTTCCACAGCCGAGCTGACGCACAAGAGCTGACACATGTGCAGTATCAATTGGGATGTGGCAGCCATGATCATAAGTAGTGCCATGCACTTTGCCTACATTCAGGCAGTTTTATTTTAGAGATTACCCTGCCACCATCATGGGTTGCTTATGATCATTGTAGTTTGTTTACAGAGGGGCATATATTAAATGCTGCCTGTTAGAATGGATTTCTAAACTTTGCTATGGTGAACAGAAGTTTAAGAGGCCACCATTGTGAGTGAAACAGGGGACACTTCTGGGAAGTTAGCCAGGACAAATTGAGGTAGCTTGGGGAGCAGCCAAGCATACTTTTCAGGAGTAGTGGGGCTGATCTGTGGTCACACAGTCACACAGTAGGACAACAAGAATTACCCTTAGACAGTAGTACATAAAAAAATATACAATTTATTAGGATCTTAAAAAACGCAAGTGAATGATGAACAACACAGTACTATCACTACTTAAACACAGAGTATGTAAAATATATGTACAGTCGCTTTTGGACAACGCAGTAAAGTGCAGTATCCTGGCAAAATCTCTAAGGAGGAAAGGCAAGCAAACTTTATCACATTGGATATCTTTAGAGATGGATAACCCTAACGTTAGAAGACGAGCTCTACGAAGATTGGAGCCTTGTGCTCAGTGTTAGATGCGAGCGAAAAAAGCGGTTGATCGTGTCTAAAGACACAAAGTACAATATTCAAGAGGGTGGAAAAGTTAGGAGAGATTTTTGAAGTATAGAAAACAGGTTCTGAGAGTCAGGGCAGGATCTGCTGTGGAGAACAAAGATGTTTTGGATGGCTTTAGGAAGCAGAGACCACCCAAGCCAAGACAAGGACCACAAGGGATGATTTGTGTGTAAAAATGCAATGGATGAACTCGGGGCCAACGGTAAGTTTCTTGACTACTCACTTCCCTTAGCTCACTCTGGGGCCAAACTTAGTCTAGAGACGGTCACCAGGAGTGCAAATTACCACCATTGGTTTGGCTTGGTTTAGCTTCGACGTGCACAGGCACTGCGGTTAACGGTGAACGGAAGCCCAGTGTAGTGCACCTGAAGGCTATTTTTTTATTTTTATTTTTATTGATATAGTTGAATTAAATCAACTTTTCAATACAAAACTTTACAATTTTACAAAGAAAACAACAATACAATACAATGATATATATTACAATACAGTTACATGTGACAAAAGAATAAAATCCAAGAAAAGGTAAATTGTTAAAACAAATACAACTTGAAATAAAATATTTAGAAGGTTAAATTCACAGCATGTAGAACATTGACTATTGCTATTTAAAGAGAAATATTCGAGGTACATAATATGGTGGACCATCTTTGTCCAGGATCTAGGATCTGAAGATGATTGCAGTGGACTCAGAAAAACTTTAGACGCTCACTGGTTAGAGCTGGACACAGAGATAATATGTGTTCTAGGGTTTCCATGACTTTTGTATCACGACGAAATAGACAAAAGGCTAGATCTGATGAGATGTGATTGCGTTGAACAAGCAATTCACGAGTATGCCACAAATTTAGGCGCATCCTTAGAATTCCAGATCGTATCTTTTTACGTGGAAAATAAAGGAGGTACGGTTCTATGGAGCCTAAACATTTATGTATAAATTTGTCAGGAATGGCCGTTTAGGCATTTGTCTCTGGTGTTAATCCAATCATAGTGATAGATTGAATTCTTAACTTTGTCAGGGTTGGTAAGCAACAGCTCAAGGGTTACTTCAGCTTGGGCTAAGATGGAATAAGAGGCTCACAACAGCATTTAATGAAGACATGGTTGGTTTTGAATATATAATCAGAGAGAAATTTTAGGATGTTATTTTCACTTGTTGACAACAATCATTTGCGGAGTAGCGCGCAAACCTTCCAAGAGTACTGTGCATGTAAGGAGGTTAAACCTAATTCATAGCACAAATAGACTACTGGAATGGACTGAGGAAGCTGGAGAATCGCTTTCCAAAACTTGCCTTCCAAATTATCCAAGGTTTTAGTCGACCAAGGCGATTGGGATTCAAGGCCATATAGGATGCATGGAATAGCTTTTTGTTTCCAATACAAGATAGCTGGCTTCATGGCAAAGGCACCATAACAATGAATAATGACTTTGGCCAGGGAGATGGATGTATTCAGTTTTTGTTTTGCAATATCTAAATGGCCAGAAACTGCGGCATTACCATCAAATGTCATTCCCAAGTAGACATAGTTTGGGACTGTTGCTAGAGGAATTTGGTCAATTGTCCATGATGATTTATGTCTAGAGGAGTGGGTTGGTCTATAGAGGGCAATTTGGCTTTTGGCGGTGTTAATTCGCAATTTGTTTTTTACTATATAACTATTAAATGCATTAAGGAGGTTTTGAAGACCACTTGGGGTTTTTGAAAGCAATACCAAATCATCAGCATACATAAGAGTCTGTATTTGGATATTATTTATTTTGGGAGAGTCTGATGGTATTGCCTCAAAAACCTGATGTACGTCATGCAAGAAGTAGTTGAAAATGGCCAAAGCAAAGAAAGCAGCCTTGTTTAAGGCCACGGGCAGTAGGAATTGTCAAGGACAGCAACCCTTCTAGAGTTAGTCTGATGCGGACTGAGGTGTCACAATGTAACGCTTGAATGGTTTGCTGCAATGTATGAGGACACTGATCTCTTGTCAATTTAGAGAATAACAGAGGGCAAGAGATGGCGTCAAAGGCTGTTTGGAGATCTACAAAGGTAAAGTGAATTGCCTGCTTTGACATCTGCGCTTGGGATTTAACCACATTAAGGCACAGCAAGTTAATGTTCGTGCCTCTGCCTGCTAGGAAGCCTGTCTGAAAGGGATCTCTTTTAAAGGTGTTTTTTGTCCAGCTGGTGAAGTCACGGAGAATAAGTTTGGCAAAGAGCTTCCCAGGCGCATCTAGCAGTGCAATGGGCCTGTAGTTACATGGGAGGCTCTGATCACCTTTCTTATGGATTGGGACTATTATGGAGGTTTTCCATGAGGTAGGGAAACAATGGGCCTCATCACGACTTTGGCGGTAACCCTTAAATCCGGCGGTAGCGCTATTACCGCCGGATTTAAGGGTTCGCCAAATCAGGACTTCGGTGGATTTCCCCCCAGCCCTTAGCTGGGGGGAAATCTGCCGAAGATTTGCGCTATTACCGCCGGCGGCAAATCCGCTGGCGGTAAGAGCGCAAATTTTCCCCATTGAGCCCAATGGGGAATGGGGCATTCCCGAATGGGCTCAATGGGGAATGGGGACTCCCAAGTCCGCCAAAGTCGTGATCCCGCGCTATTAGCGCCGGGGGCTATGGCGGTCGCACTAATAGCCCCCGCGCTAATAGCGTTACCGTTACCGCCCAAGTCGTGATGAGGCCCAATGTGATGTAATGATCTGCTGGCATAGACTATTTAAGATTTTAGCCCACATGACAGGATCTGATTTAAACATAAAATTGCTAAGGCCATCCGGACCCATGGCTCTTGAGGGACTGATGTGCTTGATATATCTCTCAAGAGTGGTCGGAGAGCATTCCAGAACCCATTTGCCCTCACCCGTAGGCAACCTTGGAAAAGTTGCGGTCCACATACAAATAGGTGTAGTGCTGGATCCATTGTGCCTCAGAGACATTAAGGATTTGCATAATAGGTTGGGTCCGATGGACACACTGGTTGAAGACAGCCCATGTTTCTGCAGTGTTCTATTTTGCTATTAATCTAAGCCTGTATTCGCTATCATGCTGCAGAATATGGGCGTGATGTTGCCACATCCAGTTGCGATATCAGCATTTTGCAAATTTTAGTTGTTGGTTACGAGATGGCAAATTTGATTTGCAAATTAGTCTTTTTTCATGCTGGTAATCAGTCTTCCTGGCTTTAGCCAGGGGGTTAAAGGAATGTTTGTGTAGAGTTCCTTGACGATTGGTAGTGTTTATTGGGCTTTTGAAAGTGAACAAAAGGTTTGTATACTGCGTTGGATTATAGGAATTATTATTGCAAATGACCAATTTAGAAAAAGCTAAAAGGTTGGTGTCAGACCAACGAAAACGGGATTTGGCATTATTGACAATTAGGTTTTGCAGAAAAAAAGTTTGGACTAAAGGAGCAGAAATCCAGTGTATGGTTAAAACTAGCAAATGAGGATCACTATATATTTGGGGAATTACTTCAAAGGATTGTATGTGGCCATTCAAGTTGGTATGAGTGTACATATAGTCAATGGTGCTAAAAGTAGTTTCTCTCTGCCACGTCGGGTGAGCTGGGATATCACCCTGTACAGAGCCATTGGTCATATGAAAATGTTGTCCGAGCATGAATGTGGACCAGCGCTTAGCTTTGGTAATGGTGTTTTTGCCTTTAGGATGTAAACAGTTAAGGTCGAGGTCTCCAACAATGATGATATCTGTGATGCCCAGAGTGATAGCTATGAGGTCAAGCAGCCTGGACATGCCACTATAGAAGGCAGTGTCTGTTATCCCGAGAGGGTTGCGATAAACATTAAACAAGGCTAGTGTGTGAGATGGGCATGAGATTTTCACAACTTGGATATAAGCCGACACTGAATCCCAACATTGAACCGATAGGCCCTTTGACATCTTGACCTTTGACCCCCACAAAGAGGCCCGAGGAGGGACGACCCTTGGAGCCTGCAATCACTGGTAACAATGCAATATCATAATTATTCCATGCTGGTGAATTTAAGAGCCAGGTTTCCTGCAGGGCTATGATATCATACACTTTAGGAAAGCTACAAATGGAGGTTTGCAAATGGGATTGGCCTCGTGTATTAAAGCTTGTAATAGTACACGAACATACCATGGAATTTACTGATGGTTATGACATATGGTGATGATTAAGCTGAGAACTTCTCAATGTCATTTCATTATTCTGTGTGATTGGCATTGATTGCTTTGCATCATTTCTTACATGCATGCGTGCTGGGTCTTGCGTCAAACGAAATCCCATGTTAAACAGCTGCATTTTTCCTTTCCAAACGGTATTCAACACAATTCCAGACGGAATCCACAGCCCTACAACTGAACAGGTAGACTCAGAGATAAACTCGATCTGATCAATATCACTGGAGCAGATGTCTTCAAGCTCCACTAATTCTGAAAAGATATTCAGCACACTGCGTCTATTCAGATCCTCGACATTTTAAAATGAGAAAATGGCATTTTCGGGTATCGAAGGCTCTGTGTCTAGATTTCAGTGCAGAGTCATCTAGTCCGTTAGAATTAACAGATGGCTCAGAAAAATTGCTTGGAAGGGAGGAAATTACCATGTGCTGCGAGGGCAAAGGATGGTCAGTGGTATTAGGCAGAAGGGAAACACATGGATCAATTGCATTGGGAGCAGCAACACTCAGAAGGAGCAATTGGAGCAAGTTAGAATTCTGTTCCGGAGATTTTGGAATAGGTTTCAATGGAGGGGCCTTGGAACTTGACGCTAAGTAAGAATCTACAGCCTTATGTATTTGAACAATATTTAAACAATGGTAAGGTCACAGGCCTCATTTGGGTTCGTTGTAGCAGAGTGAACCGCAGTGTGCAGCTTGGGTACCAGTGGTAATATATTGTCGGCAGCCTCTGGTGCTCTCTGTGCATTTGTGCGGTCCAATTCCCAGATCAGAGGATCCGGTGGGGGGTAAGATATGGATGGAAAGGGTATAGTCACTGGAGGCGCCGCCAGGTTTTGTGGCGCGAGTGCGAGAGCTTGGAGAGCATGAGTGAGAGGCAAAGTGACCACGATCTCCTTAGAGGGGACCACCGGAGGAGGTAGCAGGGGTGCTGCCAGATCTTGGGGCAGGAGAATGGGCTCTTGCCAGACAGGTCCAGATGGCAAGATAGCCAAAGATGCAGTAGCAGGTACTAGAGCTGTGCAAGCTATTACTTTGGTATAGTTTTGTCCGTATTTGAGTTCAGTGTGTTGAAAAAAGATTTGATGCTATGTTTTGGAAATATCAAAGATCAACGATTTTGGTTTTGTTTTGAGAGGCGGGCAATGCACCTTGGGAGTCGTTTTGTCTTTGTTAGGGCGGGCAGTGTAAAGGGTACAGACTCCTCCATGATGGGAACCATGACTGGCGGGGGGACAGTAGGTGAAAGAGGAGCATCGGCAACTGGCGTGGAGGGAAGGCTTAGACATGACTCACGTGATGGTAACATACCGGCAGTGTTGCCACTCTCTACTTCTGGAATGATGATATTCGCAAAAGTAGGAAGAGTGGAAACAGGTGGAGAATGTGGGGACCTGACAGAGCCGATAGTGATGATTGAAACATCATTTGTTGGGACAATATCCGAATTTGAGGAAGGTTGAGGACTTAACCTGAAGTGCCGTAACAATATTTCAAGAAAAGATAGCACTTGTTGAGTTTGGGTGGATTGTTCCACATTGTTGGCGTTTAGCCCATCATACAGCTTGGATAGGGTCAGTACATTCAGTTGCATGGCAGCCAGAGTAACATCAAGCGTGGGAAGGGGGGAGCGGAGAGGGTAGCTGGGACAATAGATGCAAGTGGGACTGGGGAACGTGCCCTCCTTGGTGTGGGATACATGAAGGATACTGTTGGGGAGCCAGGGGAGGACGCTGAACCTGGAGTGATTTCGGCGACACCGTGTGAGCCAAGAAACATGGAAGTGGGCGACTTGCACTGACTTGCGTACAGGGAGAGGTCAGGATCGGAACAAGGGGAAGAGGTTTGGGGGGGCCACAGCATTGGTGACCCCTTCTCTCAGGCAGGGAAGGTGCAGCAGGTGGGTGTGAAGCATGGTCTTATCTGAAAGGGGCAAGGCTGAAAGTTTGGGATGGGGCCCGGATGCAATATGGGCTACTGAAGGACCTGGGAGAGACACTCTAGGTGTATGACAGGGGCCATTATTCAAAGGAGACAGTATTGGTGAGGTCACTTTATTCGTGATGGGAGTCATGGGAGCAGGGGACAAAGACTCTCATGCCCTTGAGAGTCTTTTTTAACCGCTCAACAAACCCATTGGTTTGTGGTTTAGAGGCTGTGGAGAAATTGTATGTTACTAAACATTTCACCTACGTCACCTTCATTTACGATTATATAAATTTGGATCGCCTGTCAGAAATGGCTTCTTTATGGAATCCCACGTGAGAGAATATTCCAATGAGGGCTTTCACGACCACAGGAGCTTTGGTGTTTCTCAGAGGTAAAGCCTCATGGTACCGGGTAGTGTGATCTACCAAAACCAAGATGTACTGGTTTCCAGAGAATGTTTGGGGAATCAAAGGACTATCCTCTCGAATGGCCACCCATCCACAGGTAGAGAAATTATGGTTGCACCGCCATCCTTGCCGGATGATTGGCAAGTGTGGCAGGACCGGACAAATTATTTTATTGTTGTATTCATCTGGGGAACAGTAGAAAAAGCCAGACTGGCTGTTGGTGGTCTTTTCATTCATGGATGGCCTGCCAATTGAATACTATGAGCAAAGTCCAAGAGGAAACCTATGTTACAATGGGGACTGTAGGTATGTTGTGTGCCCATAATTTGGACATATACTCATATTGCAGCACATGCTATGTACTCTGTAGTGTAATACATGGGTTACTAACATGAATTACCAACATGGATAACTAACAAGGGGGGGGGGGGTTACTGTAGCATTAGGAACTGAGATGTGGGTAACAGCTGATGTAGGGGTTATATGTGTGGGCTGTAGGCTTTAACAAACTAGCATTGTGACAGGTCCATGAACAAATATGCTGGATGTGGTTTGCCATTTTCAGACAATCAAGCGAAGAGTGAACTGCATTTGCAGGCAAGATCCAGGGTTTGTCCTATGAGGCTGCAAAAAAGGGGCTTTGAGCATAAATTCCCATTCTTCTGAGTGGAAAAGAGGAAGGAAGTAATATCTACATTATCAGGAGATGTGCTGAATGCTGCCCAAACGCCACTTAGGGCTGGGCTGGAAAATTACACAAGATGTTGCAAGAAGGGCTGGTAGTGTCTGGAAGGCTCTGTCAAGTGGTGACATTAGGATTGACACAAGAAATAGACTGAGATTTGAATGCGGTAACAGCTGACATCATCATATAGGTGGATACAAATGTTCAGAATTCATATTTGATATAGGAGAAAGGGATAGTTCTGGAGAACGGGGCTGATAATGGGCTGTCAGCTGGATGAAGGTTTTTGTTTTGTTGTTTGGGCTGTTCCTGCATTGGACTGTTACAGAGTCTGTGGCTGGACTTTGGCTGGCTGAAACTTTAAAACTGGGCTGAGCTTTAACAAGCTCTGCCTTCTATCAAGGCCTGGGACTGTTCATTGTCGTATCTCGAGAAGCAAAAGTCAGCTTAAATATATCCCCCAGCTAAGAACAAATCCCACTGATACTACTTTGCTCTCCACCTCAGGTTCAGGTTCTACACATGTAGGCAACGCTGAGGTCACTGAGTTGGGTGTTGCCGCAGCAAGCAATTCAATGGCCACTAGACTCTCACCGGCAGGAGCATGTGTCTCTTTGAACTCCAGATCTGGACTGGGTAGTAGCGGTGGGCCGGTCTATTACGATTAGCCAAATGAGATCCTGGAGTCATGTCCACCAGGGCTGCTTCCCTAGCTGCTACCTTTGCTCTACATAGTGTGACCATGGCAATGATTTTGGCATTCGGTTTAAAATTCCTAACAGACAATATACAGTAATGGCATCTTTTACAGCGAGGCACAGCTGTGAGGTTCCTACACTTCAAATGAACTTCATGCTAGCTAGTGGGCATCCGGGGAAGACCCTCATATTCACTAAGCAGCTTGCGAAGACCAGGAATGATCTGGTCATCATGCATCTTCCGTCACCGGACAGTGGTGATACTCGCAACAGTATCACAAGTGCTGCTGCTCTGTTTCCATCAATCAACACATGGTCCAAAAAGATCTCTGTGTTAGCAGGATCTGGGGACTTGGTGGGAGTCCCAGTACCTTTTCCGCTTAGCAATACCAGAGTACATTCAGTCAGTCCTAGGCCAGGTGAGAAATTCATTGTCTTAGATGCCCACATTTATAATCTCTTCTTCTTTCTACTCCAATGAGGGTATTGCTCTCTACTGATGACTTGGGTCTACCCTTACAGTAGGGATATCACTTCCTATGTCTCTGATCTCCACAAACAAGGCAGCCCTGGCAGGCTGTGAGTATGGGTGCCCCAGTGTTAGTGGTGCCTTCACTTCTCTTTTCTGACAGAGTGGAAGATGCAGGCGACTGGAATTTACCCTCAGGTTTTTGGGGCCCTTTCTTAGCAAGAGAACGCAGGTATCATTTCCTAACAGACAATACAGGAATATTATCTTTTACAGCGATGCCGAGCTGTGATCTTCCTCCCCTCCAACTGAACTCCACGACATCCAGTGGGCTTTTCGGGTGAGACCATCGAATTCCCTAACTAGCTTGGGAAGACCAGGAATGATCTGGTTCTCATGCATCCACTGTCATCCTACAGCGGAGATACTTGCAACAGTATCACAAAGTACTGGTGCTCTGTTCCCATTAATCAACACATGGTCCAAAAAGATCTCTGTGCTAGCAGGATCTGGGGCCTTGGTGGGAGTCCCAGTACCTTTCCCACTCAGCAATACCAGAGTACATTCATCCAGCCCTATGCCTGATATTGATATTGACATTGATATTTTATTTCTATCGCGCTCGTACACAAGTGTTTCAGAGCGCGACAAGGCAAGGGAGGGGAACAGGGGAGAACAAAGCAGCGATCTTACTAGGCCCAGTGACATTGAGAACACGCAAGTGCATGGGAGAAGGGAAGGGGAAAAGTGCATGGAAGCAGGGAGAAGTGAAAAGTGCGAAGCAGAGGAGAAACAGATAAATAACAATAAATAAATAATAAAGGCAACAAACAGTGGTAGTGCAGCCAGCAATTTGCAAGTTCTAGGTTTAAGGCAGCAGACAGGGTGGGTCTGATAAGTGCAGGAAGAAAAAGGGGGGCTGTATGGGTACAGATACAGACCCCAGTGCAAGGGGTGGCCCGGAGGCAGTGCTGGAGGATGGCAGTGTGAGCAGGTATCTGGGCCCGGAGGACAGTGGGTGGCCAGGTGCACAGTACCAAGAGAGAACAGATCAGCAGTGGAGAGGGGGAGCGAAGGCAGAAGAAAAGAGGAAGGTCTGCTGAGAAATTCATTGTCTTACATGCCGGCATTTATAATCTCTTCTTCCTCCTACTCCAATGAGTGCATTGCTCTCTACTGATGGCTTGGGTTTACCATTACAGGCAGAATCCCCTTCCTCTGTCTCTTATCTCCACAGACAAGGCAGCCCTGGTGACTGTGAATGTGGGTGCCCCAGTGTAAGGGGTGCCTTCACTTTTCCTTTCAAATGGAGCGGAAGATGCAGGTGACTGGAATTTACCTTCAGGGGTCCTTTCTTAGCAAGAGGGTTCAGGCTTTCGTACTTACCATCCTTAGATTTATTGTTCTTAACCCCCTAGTCAACTGGTTTGGATGCAACGGCCACTGCCTTTTCCTGGACATGAGTAGACACAAAAATAATCAGCTGCCTTGGCAAGCTCCTGAGGGTCGCTCATACTCTTGTCCACTTGATGCTGGTGTAACTCCATATCACATTGTTTAAGGGTGCTCTCACATGCAATCAAATTAAACACACCCTCAAATTTGTCAACTTTCTAACTTGTTACCCAACCACTCAAATATTTCAGGGCCTGGTATGTAAACACCTCAAGGGTTTGACTCCAGGTTTTGGTGAGTTTGCTCAAGTTATTGAGGTACTGTTCTGGGGTTTCACAGAACTACCTGAGGATGGAGACCTTCATATTGGCATAGCTAGGCTTCTCGTAGGAGTCAATTGAATATTCACATCAGTTCCAATGATCGGTAGATGAATCATGAGGGATGCATCCCACAACTCCTCTCCCAACTTCTGGAGGTGGAAAGCTAACTCCAGCTTTTAGAACCAAGCAAAGATGCCTTTCCCCTCCTCATACTGTTGGACTAAGTCCTTGGGAGAGGTTGCCTAGGCTTTCCTTGGGAGTCACCGCTGGAGACACTTCCCTCCGTCCCGGCCTCAAACTCGTTTGTGCACAAAATCACGTAGTCCCTTTGCTTCTTTTCTGTCTTGGGTTTCAGCAGCCTGCTTTTTGCATCATAACAGTGAT
Organism: Ambystoma mexicanum; assembly: GCF_040938575.1. NCBI lineage: Eukaryota > Metazoa > Chordata > Amphibia > Caudata > Ambystomatidae > Ambystoma > Ambystoma mexicanum. Next base: position 437,538,855 of record NC_090923.1, read on the forward strand.
ATCCTCCTTTATTCCAGGCGGTAGAGCCGATCAGGGTCGAATACATCTAGATGCTGCCATGGCCTAGCCAAAGCGTGGGTACTTGACTCTCTGTGTGGCTGTCAAGTGGCCATCTTGTGATCTTTGAATATGCTCTGTGCCACAGGTAGAGCAGGCGCTGCAGATCAAGCGGCTGATGCAGCAGGGCACAAATACACTGTGCTTTTTGGCACGTAGTTGGGGGGGAAAAGGGAATCTGGTTGACAGATTACCCTTTTGGAAATGGAATCACCCTCATTATTCTATTTGTTAATACAAATCAAAAAAGCCAGGACGTTGCACCCTTGCGACATGGCAATTACTCACAGTTGCATTCCTCAGGGCAATGTGTGGAGATGCCCAGGCTTGCAGTATTGGGGATAGTGTTGCTACTTCCTTCACCGTTCCTCTTGCTGCATACACCACATCATCAATTTCCTGTTGATGCAGGCAGAAATTATCCTCCTGTGTCCCTTCCCTGCGAGATTCCACAAGGCTACTATGAGCTCAGAGGATGGACAACGTTTAGTAAGTGTGCCTCTGATGGAGCCCTGGTTGCTTTCCATGGTGGGTTGCTTTCCATCTAAGCCAAGGGTCAAAAGGCCATCACAGTAGTGTCCCAAAGGTACTGTCTGGCGGCAGCCAAATTATAGCACTTGTGTTTGACATATTCACTTAATGGATCCACGCACACATATCTAACTTCATGCTTGTTCTCATCAACTAGATGGGGATATTTTCATGCACAGGAATTGAGGCTGTATCCTTTTTCTTAACATGTATTCAGATTTGTAACCTCGGCTCTGTGATGTGGAAGCGATATCACACACACACCCATGTCTATTTGCAAGCCATAGAACTTATTTGATTTCTTGCTTTGTGTTACTCTGATGTAAGTATGTATGCCCGTTTTAAAATCCTTTAAAAATATGTTGTTAAGGAAAATCATTACTCTGTTGTAGAATACTTCAAACTGAAAAAGAGACCATGACATTTGCCTGTTATATTTAACAGTGAAGGCAATTGCCTAAACATTTTAATACAAATATGTAAGCACCCCAGTACAATAATCCATGCATGGTCTATTTTAAATGTCAATGCACAGTCTCATTTAGTATATCAGGATATTTTCCTATAAAGGCATAAGAAAACGTATTGTGTTCCTAATTTTCCAAAGACCAATGTCTTCAGCAATATCTTCAGTAAAATACTTCTGCTAAAATATACGATGTGTCTCAATTGACATGTAATGCACAGACACTTTAAAATGAGACAATTGCAATGTTGTGAGATGTTCTGAGGGTAGGAGATTTGCTTAGCTGACGGGCACATATCTCACCATTTCAATAAGCTTGAAAACCTAATGGTGTCAGACCTTTGATGTATAAATGGCTCCATTGTGCATTATGATGTGTTTGCCTCTTCTGGTAGGTTGTGTATGCGTTATGGTTATCAGATTACTCATTTTCGCAGACAGTGTTCATGTCATGGTGCACATACCTGTCACAAGCACATGGCTATGGCAGAATCTCTTCTTTCACAAATTCCCCTTACTCTCAAGATTCAGTTTCTTGGAGTTGTGCTAATTTGTGAATCATACACCCTACATTTTTTCTGCACCAGTATTCTAGCTTCACAGAAAGAGATGCACTTAATCTCGTCAGTCCATTAACATTGAGTCACCTTGACAGAATCATAGAGTTTCTTTCAGTTTCCTTTCAGGAAAACGTCCCGCCATCGTCCTGCAATGTATAACTCTGCAGAGGTTAAATTTAAGTTCTCTTCAAATAGGTTGAGACTGGGCTTAACTTTCTTACAAAGTATGAGACAGGTTGGCATTGTGGCTGAAGAACATGGCACACTGGGGGGAAAGGCAATATCCAATTATCATCCAGGTATTCTCTTAGAATCTGATGCTCGCCAATCCAGATTAGGGGTTCATTGTAAATGGGACTCACCTGGAGGGAAATGGTCATCACATCAGTTCCTATTTCATATCAGCTGTTTGGATTATTGTTGCGGGATGGATGGTCTTTCAGCAGTCACATAAATGAAAAAGAAACTGCATGTGAGGAATTGCCATCTGGCAAGGGTGTGAAAGCTCCGGCTTTTTTTATTTGTGTTAATTAATGATATGATGTGGGTAATCTATTGCTGAAGGGTTAATCTGCTGATCAAACTCCCCTTTCAAAAGCTCAATTCCAAAGCATAGTGTGCATCTGTGCTCTGCTGCATCAGTCGCCTGACCTGAAGTGCCTAAACATTGCAAGAGCCAGTTCAGAGGTTACAGTTGCCCATTTGACAGCTTCAGTGACAGCGAAGTCTCTGCAACACAGGTGCTGCATTTAAGATATGCACCACTGTACCAAACCTATGATGATTGTACCCCTTGATCGTGGCACGGTAAACTATTCATATAAGCTATGCCTGAGTTAAGGCATGATGAATGGTACTACTCATGATCTGTGCAGCCACATTCAATATGATATCACACATGTGTCATCTCCTGTGAGAAAGCTCAGCTATGGAAGGTGATGTGTAGTCTGGTCAGGCAGGGCGGCCTTGAAAATTACAGAACAGGAAACTGAATGGCCATGCCTGGTGATTACTTTGTGATGGTGGGTAATGTCCTCTGCCAGAGACTGCCACCCTACAGGAAGCTATGCTGGGCCCAGGCATCAAAGGCGCACAGCCATTCAAAGGGAGTAACCTCAAACCTGGGTACTGCATTTCTAAAGGCCTTTGATCGAGGGGTGTAGCTGCATTCTGATTGTGTGATGTTGTAGAGTAGAGAGTAAGCATAATGATATGGGATTGGAATGTTTGAGTGGATTTATGAACCAATGCAGCTAGAGTATTTTCTGGGACGATATTAATGTTAACATTTGCTCTTCTGTCTAAATGTTGCACTTTCTGACAATTAGAATCCTGTCTTGATGTGACTCACAGTTCTATACAAGCGTGGCACATTGCTAACATTCACAATCCCATCTGGATGCGACGAAGGTTAAATTCGAACAAAGTGTGGCATTTGCCAACATTCACAATTCTATCTGGGTCCGGCGCAGGCTAATGTTCACAATTCTAGCTAAGTGTGGCATTTGCGAACATTCATAATCCTATCCAGATGCGACGCAGGCCAATGTTCACAATTCTCTCTAAAGTGGTATTATATAACATTCACAATCCCACAAGAAATCGTCTGGATACATTAGACAAGGTCATATCAACCTCCAGATAGGACTGGTACTCTGATAAAACGATACTAGTGATTTGGAGCCTCTGCTGCTGCCATTACCTCTCTGTTCTTACCCCTAGTCCTTTACTATTCTCCTTCTCTACTGCCACTCCTACCTCTCACTCCAGTTGCTCCCATTCTACTGCTTCTTCCGTCGCAATACTACAAAGGTGGGGGCTAAAGTGAGCGAGGCCTGTGAAGCTTGGGTTTGATTAATAGAAGAATACATTATATTGCATAGAAAGGGCAGCGTATATGCCACAACGCATATCCCAGACTTTTATTAAAGGTGACAGTAATCCCCTTTGAACCATGGGAAACCCATTTTTTTGTGATAAACACAACATCATTTATTAAGGAAAATCTGATTTGGGCCTTCCCATGACTCCGCAAGATTTGAAAGTTGGTGTGAGTGTAAAGCACAAAATTAGCATGAGAACTATGAAGTGTCATATTTTTCACTGATGTGGTTCAAGAGTTAACAAAGAAAAACTGTATCTCTTCACAGGAAGTGAGTGCCGACTTCAGATTAGCTTCATCTATTTGCCGTAAAATGTAGTTCTTAAAAATATATCCATACATGTAAAGATTTGAAAAATGAGGGTACTTGTCATGTTGATAGATTTTCTGAGTTTAAACATGCCAAACCCACATGTCAGTTTGGGATGACAAAGCGTTCTCCCCCCCCCCCAGCTTTCCTAACTCACACCCATCAACTCCTTTATTAGCACATAGGTGGGAGGAGGGTGGAGAGAACCAACCAATCCCTTCCGTGGGAATCATGACAAGTTTGTGATGTCATTTGCCCTATAAGTAGACCAGTTTGCATTAGAACTTGGATTTTTCACTTTATTCCATGAGGTAACCTGCTGCTGGACTCTTGCGAGAAACACTGAAGCAGAGAGGCCCCACATCCTGTATTGGAGACAGAGACAAGGAGACATAGGGCCTCATTACGGGTCTGGTGGTAACCTTGCCGGTGATACCGGTGTGTTGCCGCCAGACCCGAAAATAATTACTGGCACCTGACTTCCTGGTAACACCAGGGTATTACAACCCCGGCGGCCGGGAAGTCAGGTGCTGGTAATTCTGAAAATTCCCATTCCCATAGAGTCCAGTAGGACTCACTCTATGGGAATGGGGACCACAGAAGCACAGGAACCGTTATTAACAAAGATATAATCTAGGGTAGATTGAAGAGACCCTTGACGCCAAGTTGGTCCTACTTTTTCCACTCCCCTATTTTTTTCATATATCATTTCAAAGTCCCAGGATGAAAGGAAATCCCTCCAGATTTTACCTTTCCGCAGTGTGCGACTTGGATTGCCCATTTTTCTCACTCCCTGGGTTGATATGGTCTGTATTGAAATCCCCTGCTAGAATAATATGGGCTCCCTCATAGTCGATCTTCGCCGCTGTGAGAGTAGAATACAGGATTTCTATGAAATCTTGAAGGCTTATACTGGCAGGGTTCCAGTAAATATTGTATTGTATTGTATTGCATTGTTTATTTATTTATAGAGCGCACCTGGCCGTTGAGCAACTGGGCGCTTGCAGAAAATAAATCTTGGGTTACAGGTACATGAGTACGTTACATTTCTTAAGTTACAGGATCATATATTGCAGGCTCATACATCAAGCAATTCTTACTTACAAAAGAGATATGTTACATATATCAAAATCTTTTAGTGTTGCACTGTTGGATGATTTACAATAAGGATAAGTTACAGTTACAGTGTTTACAGTAAATATACATAGTATTTGGTACAGTTGGGGCATTTAGCAGTCGTTAGTTTTAAGCCAGAGTTTCACGTTGGCTTTGAACACATGGAAGGAGGGGGTAGCTCTAAGTGCATCTGGGATGGAGTTCAATAGCTGCGCTGCTAGAACTGGGAAGCTGGACCCACCGGTTCTTTTCAGTTTGAAGTTGGGGACTTTGATGCTGTTTGAGAGGGCCTTTCTGATGGGGCATTCAGAGGTGTGCTTAGTGAATTTTTCTGTCAGGTATGCGGGAGCTTTGTTGTTCAGACAATTGTGTGTAATGTTCAGAGTTTTGAATTTGATACGGTCATTGATGGCCAGCCAGTTGACGGCTCTTCTATGGGTAGATATGTGTTGTCCTTTGGGGATAACTAGGGCTGTTCTGAGGGCATTGTTCTGCATGGTTTGGAGTTTGTTGATATTATGTTTACTGGTGCCTAAGTACAGTGCATTGCAGTAGTCTAATTTGGAGAGGATGAGGGCTTGCGCTATGGTGGTGCAGCTGTCTGTGGAAAGGTATGGTTTGCAGGCGTGGATGAGTTTACAGGTATAACTGGTTGCTGAGGCTGTAGCATTTACTTGCTTGTCGAGGGTGAGAGCTGAGTCTAAGTAGAAACCTAAGGTTTTAACTTCCTTAGCTACCTTGATTTTAATGCCATCGATTGTGATGGAGTTGTAAAACTGGGGTAGTTTGTTCAGTTTATTGGTGGAGCCAATGATTAAGAGCTCAGTCTTATCATCGTTAAGACATAGGCCATGTGTGGCCATCCAGGTTTGGATGATTTGGTAAATTTTGTTTATGAGTCTGGTGTCTTTTTCATAATCCCCTTGGATTGGGATCAGGATCTGTGTATCATCGGCATATTTGGTATATGAAACCCCTAGTTTGTCCAATATATCAAAGAGAGGCTTTGTAAAAATATTGTATAACGTGGGGGAAACACATGACCCTTGAGGGACTCCACAGGTGATGGGGACTGGATCCGCTGCTGATGAGGGTGAGAAGACCCTTATGGTTCTCTGGTCCAAGAATGAGTTTATCCATGCCATGGCTTTTGTAGAGAAGTTGGCTGCGGATTTGAGGTGATTGCACAGTACCTTGTGATCTACCAGGTCGAAGGCAGCTGATAGGTCTAGGAGTAGGAGAATAGATACATCTCCTCTGTCTTTGCGCTCGTCTAGCTGGTTTTTAAGATCAAGGAGAGACGTTTCAGTTCCATGCCTTGGCCTAAATCCTGATTGTCTTAATTATGATTGTCTTATATTAATAAGCACCAAGGTGGCACGATGGACATCCAGTTCCAACTCTACTTTACAGGCTTGTATGCCCACCTCATTATTGCACAGAGGTATAATATCTTTAATACTGGAGTTTTTAAGTACTATTAAAAGTCCTCCTGACGGTTTTCCTTTCAACTTTTGAGAGGCTCGGAGATTTAAAACTGTAAAACCCTCTATCTCTATTGGGTTGACGAGCCAAGTCTCCTGGAATAACAAGATGTCAATGTGTTCAAAGAGATCCTTTTTTAGTTTCTTTTTTTTGTCAAGAAGCTAGGACCTCTCGTATTCCAGGAGACTAGTCTTAGGCCCTTGTGTCTAAAGACTATTTTGCTCCTCTCCAAGTTTCAGAAAGATTTGGGAGATGATCTCGGGGAGTTTTGTTATGAGATTCTCATTTAGCTTGAACCCAGATGCCATACTCCTTGATAGCTCTCTTGATGTTCCGGCAGCTCCAACGATGTTAACTGCATCCTCCGACCCCGTCAGTTTTGTACTAGAGTGATTTCCAAGCCTACCTTCCTCCTCTGATTCAAATACCAGCAGGCCTTCTCTAGCAAGCTCATTTTTATTGTTGAAAAGGGCCTGTTGGGCTTTTCTTGAGTTTAGACCGATCTCCACGTAGAATTTATCATCAATTGCCGGAGATTTGACGTACTCTATGTCTTCTGAGGCAAAGAGAAACAAATTGTAATTTTTTTAAATTTCCGACAGTAGCACTGATCTGCAGAGTGATTTATTCTTGTTATGTCTCTCAAGTCTAAGCCAAGCCTTCAGAATTGTAAAGTTGTCTATCTCAGGTTCCACTTGTCTTGCGGCTGTGTTAGGATGGATTCCATCTAGCTCCTCTCTTTCTCCCATTATTAACAGTGTCGGTGCTTCATGACGGTCTGCCTACCGTGGCCGCTGTGCCCCCGCAGGGTCAGACTTGCTGTGCACAGCAACACCGGCAGGCAGACCCGTAGTGTGCCAGTCTGGTAATAGCGGTGTGGGTAGTCTTACCGGCACCAGTGTTACCGGACCGGCACACTTATAATGAGGTCCATAGACGCTTACTGATACCTCTTGGAGGAGCCAGAGGTGACTCTCCTTGACAGTCACCCTTGCTGTCCCGGAGGTGCCTTATTGTTCCCTGATGCCCACTACAAGGCCTCTCCTGTAAGTACAACTATCCCAAAGACATAGGGCCTCATTACACGGTAGGCGGTGGACCAAGGTGCTACTAGCTCCTTGGTCCATGCCGGTAAAATACCGGCACCACCTTGGAGGAAAGGGGAATTACCGCCCTATTCCAAGGTTGGCAGGGCGGTAATTCCCCCTTCCCCCATTGCCCCATAGGGTATAATGGGAATGGGGAAAGTGCTAATTATGGTACCGCAAATTGCGGTACCGTAATTAGCACCCTGGTCCCTTTGCGGGTTGGTTTTTAACGCCTGCTAAAAAGCAGGCATTAAAGTAGCAACCCGCAAAGGGACATCGTAGTAAGGCGGTAAGGCTTAACGGTCACCGGTACCATTACCTGTGACCGTTAACCTTTACCGCCTTCCGTGTAATGAGGCCCATAGACTGTGTAGGCCCTACATTTCTCAAGTATTGTTA